>NW_020837957.1:35050615-35659100 GCF_003676395.1 Aethalodelphis obliquidens | reverse complement strand
AAAAAAAAAAAAAAAAAAAAAAAAATGCATTGGACGCTAGGGAACTACTCAATTCAATTGGGAGAGGGCATATCAAGGGAAGGATTCATGGATCTCTATCCCTGGAGAACAATGTCCTCCAATAAATGTCATCATGCTTGTTATAGTCATTGTAACATTCCATTTTTATCATCATAGTTTGTTACTTACCTTAGTCTTGGATTCTTTTGGGTTTTAATTGAATATCCATCTTTGGTAGGGAGACCAATGCTTCTGCTGCTATAAAAAGTGCAACTTGTTGATGTGAAGGTGGAATGAATTCAAATGCTCCTAGTTTGATAGTGTGAAACACCAAATCTATCAGATCAACAGCATGGGACCTTTTAGAGTCTCTACAAATAGGATGCCTGTTTTGTTTTCTGGACAGATTCCCGGGACTTGTCTTTTAAATGCAGGCTTTAACACTGTATTTGCTTTATAATTCTCACCTCTCTTTTCCTTTCTTAACTTATCTTTAGCAACAGGAGAGGATTTGGGAGCTATAACAAAATGGTGACAAAAAAAGTAGACTGGGCTTAGTACATATTCATAGTAATGTGTGCAATGTTTGCAAAATTCTTTCTTATGTTTTGCCTGAACATAAATATTTACAACAGAAGCCAAAGCTGACTGTAAATAGCCATTTTTATTCTATTAAAAAGAAACTATGAAATCAGGTCTTTCATAAACTAGCTTTGTGTCTTTGGGTAAATAATGTAAACTCTCTGGGTTCCAGCTTATTCTTTTGTACATAATGTGTTTTGGTTAAATAAATTTTATTCTATTTTAAAATTCTATTATTCAGGCTTTCATTCTGCAATAAAATTTCCAATCACCAAGGAAGCCCAGAAAAATACCAGGAAATGTAATATTATTTCAATTATTATTATTACTGAGTTTCAAATTTCACTGGTGTTAATAGTTTGATTTAATAGCACCTTGTTAATGGAGTTTATTCTCTTAACCAGGGAAAAAGTAACATCCAAATGTCTGCTATACTGGACATATTGTCTTTAGATTTTTATCACTTAAAAGAGGCAGAAAAAAAATACTTTTCATACTGTTTAAAGGAAATGAAACAATTAATTTCTAATAGCAATAAATCAGTTAAGTGAAAGTTCTACACACCACACCCCTTGACGAGCACCTTGAAAGAAAGATTAAAACTGTTGCAAAATCCTTGTAGCATCAAAAACTCCCAATTTTCTTGGGAAGTTCCCCTGATTCCTGAAATTAAGAAAGTCTAAAGAACTGGATCTGATGAAAACTGAAAGAAAATCCCCTAACAATTGTGTTTAGCAATATTTTAAAAGAACAAAGTTTAAAATCTTAGTGAGTGAATTGGACCGGATGTGAGACATTCTGAGATCATCTTCTTTGACCTGATTGCTATCAGACATAAAAATAAAACCAAACCAGTAGACAGGAAGGGCTGCACTTCTCTGCATAAAAATGAAAGCTAATTAAACTCTCTGAGAGTAATGAAACTAAAGAATGAAAAGTAAAAAAAAAAAAAAAAAAAAAAAGAATGAAAAGTAAAGAAGGTGAAGAAGAGGAAAAGAAGCTTCTAAAACTTAGAAACAAGAAAAGTAGTTTTACCGTGCAGGATGCTTTTGACTACCTTCGCCACCAGTGGCACTATCATTTGTTAAATTTCTGTTTCCCAATATTCCACTGAATATTTTACGTACATTATACTTTACGTGCATGGATGGATAGCTCAGCTTGAGGGTAAGTGCATCTACTTAAGCAGTTCAGTTGCGTCGTTAGATTTGGGCAAATCTATTTTCATGAAGGTGCTGAGGATCCCCCTGGGAAATGACTAACCTTAAACAAAGAACCAGATATCACATGCCTAACCCAATATCAAGCCTTAGTCATCAGAAAAGAGGAGAGAGGAGAGTTCACCCACTCCTCAAGTGACTTTTGTGTCACTTGGATTTATGCCTTCCTCATGGACCCTGTCTGGGTCAGGGAGAGAGAGTCAGGTGAGAGTGAGAGAGAATGTACTCTAAAAGAGCATTTCCACTAAAACCCTGAAGTATTGGTACACCTCTAATACAGTGTAACATAAATGAGGGAGAGAGACATGTCCCTTATTTATCACAATCCAACAAATAGTTTTAGCACATTGAGGGAGAAGTGTGTAGCAGGTGACTATAGAGCCCTTTGGTGAGAGGTAGCAAATGCTTAAGAAGGGCAGTGGAATCTGCTGGATGTCCCATGATAACTGACTGGATATATTCAGTAGCACTTCTGGAAATTCACTATTATTTCCAGAAAGTTTGGAGGCCAAAAAATGGGTGTATTCCAGGAAAGGCTAAATGGTCATAACAAATGTGTCACTTCTGTTTACAAGCCAGCGTTGAGAAGAAGTCCTATAGCCTTGCCTAACAGCACGTAGGCAATATTGGGGAACCATAAAGGGTGGATACTGTAAGAAACAAACAGGTGAGGGCAAAAGCTTGTGAAATATGCTCTTAATTTGACCTCATTCATTCTCACATACCAGTGAGACCAAGGATAATAGTCTATATACATAATACTTTTATTTAATCCTCATGACAGATTCAGAGGTTACGTAACTTACTAGAAGTCACACAGCTGTTTCAGTTCTGCTTGACTCCAAAATATTCTTTTTTATTATTCCGTGTTTGCCACAAAGCTATATGCTTTAAAATAACCCCAAACATTTACTAAGTTCCTGCTCCATTCTTCATTATCTCATTTAGTTTTTTTACAACAACCCAGCGAGGTAAGATTGGTATTATCCTCAATTGGCTCAGAGAAGTTAAATGATTTGATCTAAGTCACAAAGCCTGCAAGAAGAGATTTGGCTTAAGCCCAGATTTCCTGCCTTCAACTGGAGAGCTATTTCCATTCACTCTTTCACAATTGCACCCAGAAAGGTTAAGAATTTGCCCAGGGTCACACAACTAGCAAGCAATAGACTGGAATTTCAAATCAAATCACACAACTGCCAGTCTCATGCTTTTCGCATCACAACGCCTCTCCTTAGTGATTCATTTATACCTATTATCAATGTCATCGATCTCAGGCTGTAAAACTTAGTTCACTGGAAACTACTGTTCATTCAGTGACTGCTACTTTGGAGAATAATAGCTTATTTCTAATTTAAAACTTTATTTTTCATTTGAATATGTCATTGAATATCTCTAAAGCATAAACTCCTTTGTTCTTCACACTTTGAACAAAAATAACTTTTCCATTAATTGTATTAGACATCAAGTAGGCAAGACGAATGCTTAACCCTAACCCATGGGATGTTTTCAAGGCAGAATCTATAAAGAAAAACTCAAACAATGTCAGTTGACATAAGTTCAGATGGAAAACAGGTGAAAGACTAACAGGAAAAAAGAATTTAAGGGAAATAGATACTAAATACTGACTAAGGATTGAGCACAATTTTTTTTTTTCTAAATGTGTGTCATGAAAAATGGTAGGAAAG
Organism: Aethalodelphis obliquidens; assembly: GCF_003676395.1. Lineage (NCBI taxonomy): Eukaryota > Metazoa > Chordata > Mammalia > Artiodactyla > Delphinidae > Aethalodelphis > Aethalodelphis obliquidens. Next base: position 35,655,613 of record NW_020837957.1, on the reverse strand, counting down.
AAATCCTATAGTGAGAATATACTAGGGTGTAGATAGAATCAAAGCAGGAGGAGAAAACTAGAGAAAGTCAAGAGTTGTTTGCATATCAACTAATTTACAGGTTATTTCTCACTGCAAAATCCAGCCCTATGCAGATAGGGTTTGAGACCTGTCTCAAGTAGATTAAACTTTGTTTATTGATAAATAGACTGATTTCTGCATACGGGCTCTCAACTACACTCTGTTTAAAAATAGCCTTTAATAACAGGACATATTTCTAAGATGACCCACACCAATCTATCTTGAAATTATTGTGAAAACAAGGGGTGTGTAGACTTAACTTTCACCATTTTCCCTAAAGGGCAAACAACTGGCTCCAGTCAGAGACCATTAAAATGACTGCCTTTAAATCCAAAGTTAATGCAGAGAGTCTACAGCAGGGTCTCAACTCTGTCTACTCTTTTTTTTTTTTTTTTTAGCTATGTACAGTCAATTTTAATCTATACTTTAAAACTTCCAATTATTACCATTTAAAATATTTTCTTGGCAGCTAAGTCATCATAAGTGTAAAAAAAAAAAAAACCAGGAAGTTATCTACTTTGTAATAAATGAAATGTTTGATGAATAGTAAGGCTATGCTATTTTTGGAGACGTTTATGTTTACATTTAATTGAAAATCATTATAATTCAATATAATTACTTCACAGTTAAATAACACCATTTAAACTACAAGCTAATAAAAAGGAACAAAATTATTTGTAATGAGGTGGATGGACCTAGAGTCTGTCATACAGAGTGAAGTAAGTCAGAAAGAGAAAAACAAATACCGTATGCTAACGCACATATATGGAATCTAAAAAAACGGTACAGATGAACCTAGTGGCAGGACAGGAATAAAGATGTAGACGTAGAGAACAAACTTGAGGACTCAGGGGAAAAGGGGAAGATGGGACAAAGTGAGAGAGTAGCACTGACATATATACACTACCAAATGTAAAATAGCTAATGGGAAGCAGCTACATAGCACAGGAAGATCAGCTCGATGCTTTGTGACGATCTAGAAGGGTGGGTTAGGGAGGGTGGGAGGGAGGCTCAAGAGGGAGGGGATAGGGGATATATGTATACATATAGCTGATTTGCTTTGTTATACAGCAGAAACTGACACATTTTAAAGCAGTTATACTCCAATAAAGATATTAAATAAATAAATAAACTACAGGCTAATTTCCACTACTGCCATAGTTAAACACAATTATTTCTTTTTTATTTCTTTTTTTAAAAAATTTATTTTTTTAACTTTTATTTTACATTGGAGTATAGTTGATTAACAATGTTGTGTTAATTTCAGGTGTACAGCAAAGAGTGAATTAACTCAGACTGAAAAAGACAAATATATGATATTGCCTATATGTGGAATCTAAAAGAAAATAATACAAATGAACTTATTTACAAAACAGAAACAGACTCGCAGACTTAGAGAACGAACTTATTATGGTTACCAGCGCGGAAGTGTATCAGGGAGGGACAGGTTGGGAGTTTGGGATTGACATGTACACACAGCTATATTTAAAAGGGATAACCAACAAGGACCTACTGTATAACACAGGGAACTCTGCTCAATACCTGTAATAACTTAAATGGGAAAAGATCTTGAGAAAGAAAAATACTTGTATGTAGATAACTGACTACTCTTTAGAATCGCCTGAGGAACTGTCAATAAACATTGCCAGGTGCCCCTCCACCCCCACCCCCGCAGTCATTCTAACTTAATTGGAGTAGGGGAACCCAAACAACTATGTAAGTTTAAAATATTATTCCCAGGTAATCTGACATCTAATCTATAGCCTTCCGCTATCAGTAATGTATGAGCGTACATTTCTTTGAATAATCAGCCAGCCCACCCAAACAAACACAGCACAAGCCCAACACATGGAAGATTAGCCATGTCATGCTGTGACTGGTTTGAGTTATTATTATGTTTTTAGTTTAATAGTTTAATTATTAGTGTATTCTTAGCAAACGCATATCATGACTGGTGACGAATCACATTTTTAATATGAGAAATCATAACAAGTTGGTGTTAAATCTTTTACCTTAATGAACATGGTAAAAACCTTTTCCACATCTTATTGTTAAATTTAAAGCTTTATCTTTAGCAATTCTCTCTGTTCATGTCTGTGCACTTCCTTGCACACGGTTTGATGGCTCTCAGCGTGTCTGCTGTCTTTGTTCTTATATTCACCTATTCCTTTGTAATGTGGTAATTACTTTTAAGATAAAAGCCAGTCCCGACTAGGAGAGTACTGAGCTATTATTACAACTGGCTAATGTACCGCTGGAAGAACGTGCACAGTAAGCCAGAAAAATGGTTTTTCTTACGTTCTCTTATTGGTTTATTACTACAATTAAGGAAACCTTGGGCAAAATTTAGCTCTTAAGCAGAGAATAGAGATGGGAAAAAATAAAGTACATAAAGATGAGAAACAGTGAGTTTTCAGGGAGCAATTACTAAACCTAAGTCATTTTATATCCCAGAAGAGCAGGGTTTCAGCATCCGACCCTGATCCACTGGTGGAGAGGGAGTCTGAAATTCTATATATCCTCTGAAATGACAAGCAAAATAATGTGTGTGTGTATGTGTGGTTTTTGGGAGGTAGACGCCCTTGACCTTTACCAAAGGCTTATGAGTGAGGCATCAACAAATTGATTTGAAGGAAAATTCTCTGCTCAAATCTTCTCTTTCTTATCAGTAACCAATACTGACTTCTTTGACCACTCTTCTCTTAGGATCCCTCTGCTGGTATAAGTCCATTAAATATGTGCTACATTGCTTCAGTGTGTCCTTGCAAGAATCCCTAATTAATGAATATTGGAATCAGGCTTGCCTCTTATGTACAAATGCCACTAGGGCCAGGATTTTAATTTCCTGAACAACAACTGCTGCAACTTCTCTTCCTTTCCTGCCAACACTGCATCTAGTGATATTTTCTTCATCTTCTTTTTCCAGAATTTTTCATGTCTACTTGGTTGGTGGGTGGACCTGCTAGCTAGGTGCCATTGAGGCTTAGCACCTACCTAGATCCATGCTCTTCTCCTTTGCTCCATGGAGGGGCAGGTTGACATCCTCAATGAGAGAGCAAGACCTCAGCTCTCCTGAGTGAGCGGGAAGATAGAAAACAGGGTCACCATCTCATTATTTCTTAACACTGCATCAAGGTCTATCCATTTATTTATCCATGGCTCTATTCTTTTGCATGGAGAATTATCTATTTCCTATTTCAGTGCTGTTGGAATGCATTTGTGTGTGTGTGTGTGTGTAATTGTGTAGAGGGTGTGGTCTGAGGAATCAGGCTGTAGGAATGGGCTTATGATGCCCTTTCCTGATAATCAATGCTCAAGGCCAGACTGGTTACACAAAGTTCTCTGATATTTGAAGCAAGCTGTTGGCTTCAGCTCTACACATCAGGAGCCTGATGCCATCAACCATGTCAATAATAATTGCTCTTATTTATTGAGACTTACTGCATATAAGGCATATAATTTGTGTTATCTCATTTAATCTCCACAATAATCCTCTTAGATAGGTCCAATTATTATTCACAGAGTATTATCTACAGATAATAAAATAAAGATTTAGTGTAACCAAGTAATTTGGGTGTCATACAACTAGTAACTGGTTGAGTTCGGAATTAAACAGAGGTCTGTCTGACTCTAGAGCCTCATGCTCATCAGTATTAACTCCATGTCATCTGGAAGGATCCAGTCTCTAGAGTAGGTAGATCCACAGTCAGGGAAAGGATACTCATGTGAGCTTGAAGCCCAGGGAATACAGCATTGTTTACGTATTTCTCACAGATATTTAAGAAGTACTTTCCTGTATCAAAAACATTGAAAGTAACAAGTTTTGATATGACCTTAAACATAATCAAAACAACAACAGCAAACAATATATTTAGTCACTTTAGACCTTGAAAACATCTAAATGTCCCCTTCAGAGTATCCACAATTATTTATCTGCTCATCACAATTTACACTGACTTTTCCTCAAGGAACAGATTTTTAAAATTAAAACTAGGAGATTGGTTCAAGATAGTGGAGTACACAGATGTGCTCTCCCTCTTGAGAGAGCACCAGAATCTAACTGCTGAACAATCATCGACAGGAAGACACTGGAACTCAGCAAAAAAGATACCCCACATCCAAAGACAAAGCCACAATGGGATGGTAGGAGAGGCGCGATCACAATAAAATCAAATCCCATAACTGTTGGTGGGTGACTCACAAACTGGAGAACACTTATACCACAGAAGTCCACCCACTGGAGTGAAGGTTCTGAGCTCCACGTCAGGCTTCCCAACCTGGGGGTCCGGCAATGAGAGGAGGAATTCCTAGAGAATCAGACTTTGAAGGCTAGCGGGATTTGATTGCAAGACTTCAACAAGACTGGAGGAAACAGAGACTCCACTCTTGGAGGGCAAACACAAAATAGTGTGTACCTCCTAGTGTTGGAGGGTCTCCTGCAGAGGAGGGGTGTGGCTTTGTCTCACCATGAGGACAAGGACACTGGCAGCAGAAGTTCTGGGAAGTACTCCTTGGTGTGAGCCCTCCCAGAGTCTGCCATGAGCACCACCAAAGACCATGGGTAGGTTCCAGTGTTGGGTCACCTCAGGCCAAGCAACCAACAGGGAGAGAACCCAGCCCCACCCATCAGCAGAAAAGCAGATTAAAGATTTACTGAACTCTGCCCACCAGAGCAACATCCAGCTCTACCCACCACCAGTCTCTCCCATCAGGAAGCTTACACAAGCCTCTTAGATAGCCTTATCAACCAGAGGGCAGACAGCAGAAGCAAAAAGAACTACAATCCTGCAGCCTGTGGAACAAAACCCACCTTCACAGAAAGATAGAGAAGATGAAAAGGCAGAGGGTTACGTAGCAGATGAAGGTACAAGATAAAAGCCCAGAAAAATAACTAAATGAAGTGGAGATAGGCAACCTTCCAGAAAAATAATTCAGAATAACGATAAAGAACATGATCCAGGACCTTGATAAAAGAATGGAGACAAAGATCAAGAAGGTGCAAGAAACGTATAACAAAGACCTAGAAGAATTAAAGAACAAACAAACAGAGATGAACAATACAATAACTGAAATAAAAACTACACTAGAAGGAATCAATAGCAGAATAACTGAGGCAGAAGAACGGATAAGCGACCTGGAAGACAGAATGGTGGAATTCACTGCTGCAGAACAGAATAAAGAAAAAAGAATGAAAAGAAATGAAGACAGGGTCCCAGAAGGAGAAGAGAGAGAGAAAGGTCCCGAGAAAATATTTGAAGAGATTATAGTCAAAAACTTATCTAACGTGGGAATGGAAATAGCCACCCAAGTCCAGGAAGCGCAGAGAGTCCCACACAGGATAAACCCAAGGAGAAATATGCTGAGACACATAGTAATCAAATTGGCAAAAATTAAAGAAAAAGAAAAATTATTGAAAGCAGCTAGGGAAAAACAACAAATAGCATACAAGAGAACTCCCATAAGGTTAACAGCTGATTTCTCAGCAGAAATTCTACAAGCCAGAAGGGAGTGGCATGACATATTTAAAGTGATGAAAGGGAAGAACCTAAAACCAAGATTACTCTACCAGGCAAGGATCTCATTCAGATTCGACAGAGAAATCAAAAGCTTTACAGATAAGCAAAAGCTAAGAGAACTTAGCACCACCAAACCAGCTCTACAACAAAGGCTGAAGGAATTCCTCTAAGTGGGAAACACAAGAGAAGTAAAGAACCTATAAAAACAAGCCCATAACAATTAAAAAAATGGTAATAGGAACATACATATCAATAATTACCTTAAATGTGAATGGATTAAATGTTCCAACCAAAAGACACAGGCTCACTAAATGGACACAAAAACAAGACCCATATATATGCTGTGTACAAGAGACCCACTTCAGACCTAGGGACACAACAGACTGAAAGTGAGGGGATGGAAAAAGATATTAAATGAAAATGGCAATCAAAAGAAAGCTGGAGTAACAATACTCATATCAGATAAAATAGACTTTAAAATACAGAATGTTGGGCTTCCCTGGTGGCACAGTGGTTGAGAGTCTGCCTTCCGATGCAGGGGACACGGGTTCGTGCCCCGGTCCAGGAAGATCCCACATGCCGCGGAGCGGCTGGGCCTGTGAGCCATGGCCGCTGAGGCTGCGCGTCCGGAGCCTGTGCTCCGCAACGGGAGAGGCCACAGCAGTGAGAGGCCCACGTACCGCAAAAAATAAATAAATAAATTAAAAAAATAAAGAATGTTACAAGACACAATGAAGGACACTACATAATGATCAAGGGATCAATCCAAGAAGAAGATATAACAATTATAAATATATATGCACTCAACATAGGAGCACCTCAATACATAAGGAAACTGCTAACAGTTATAAAAGAGGAAATCGACAGTAACACAATAATAGTGGGAGACTTTAACACCTCATTTACACCAATGGACAGATCATAGAACAGAAAAGTAGTAAGGAAACAGAAGCTTTAAATGACACAATAGACCAGATAGATTTAATTGATATTAATAGTACATTCCATCCAAAAACAGCAGATTACACTATCTTTTCAAGTGCGCACAGAATATTCTCCAGGAGAGATCACATCCTGGGTCACAAATCAAGCCTCGCTAAATTTAAGAAAGTTGAAATCATATCAAGCATCTTTTCTGACCACAATGCTATGACATTAGAAATCATTTACAGGGAAAAAAAAGTAAAAAACACAAACACATGGAGGCTAAACAATACGTTACTAAATAACCAAGACATCACTGAAGAAATCAAAAAATACCTAGAGGCAAATGACAATGAAAACACAATGATCCAAAACCTATGGGATGCAGCAAAAGCAGTTCTAAGAGGGAAGTTCTTAGCAGTACAAGCCTACCTCAAGAAACAAGAAAAATCTCAAATAACCAATCTAACCTTACACCTAAAGGAACTAGAGAAAGAAGAATAAACAAAACCCAAGGTTAGCAGAAAGAAAGAAATCACAAAGATCAGAGCAAAAATAAATTAAATAGAAACAAAGAAAACAATAGCATAGATCAATAAAACTAAAAGCTGGTTCTTTGAGAAGATAAACAAAATTGATAAACCATTAGCCAGATGCATCAAGAAAAAGAGGGAGAGGACTCAAATCAATAAAATTAGAAATGAAAAAGGAGAAGTTACAACAGACACCGCAGAAATATAAAGCATCCTGAGAGACTACTACAAGCAACACTATGCCAATAAAATGGACAACCTGGAAGAAATGGACAAATTCTTAGAAAGGTATAACCTTCCAAAACTGAACCAGGAATAAATAGAAAATATAAACAGACCAATCACAAGTAATGAAATTGAAACTGTGATTTAAAATCTTCCAACAAACAAAAGTCCAGGATCAGATGGCTTCACAGGTGAATTCTATCAAACATTTAGAGAAGAGCTAACACCGATCCTTCTCAAACTCTTCCAAAACATTGCAGAGGAAGGAAAAATCCCAAACTCATTCTATGAGACCACATCACCCTGACACCAAAACCAGACAAAGATACTACAAAAAAAGAAAATTACAGACCAATATCACTGATGAATATAGATGCAAAAATCCTCAACAAAATACTAGCAAACAGAATCCAACAGCACATTAAAAGGATCATACACCATGATCAAGTGGGATTTATCCCAGGGATGCAAGGATTCTTCAATATACACAAATCAATCAATGTGATACACCATATTAACAAATTGAAGAAGAAAAACCATATGATCACCTTAATAGATACAGAAAAAGCTTTTGACAAAATTCAACACCCATTTATGATAAAAACTCTACAGAAAGTGGACATAGAGGGAACCTGCTTCAACATAATAAAGGCTATATACGACACACCCACAGCAGACATCATCTCAATGGTGGAAAAACAGAAAGCATTTCCTCTAAGATCAAGAACAGGACAAGGATTTCCACTCCCATCACTATTATGCAACATAGTTTTGGAAGTCCTAGCCATGGCAATCAGAGAAGGAAAAGAAAAAAAAGGAATACATATTGGAAAAGAAGAAGTGAAACTGTCACTGTTTGCAGATGACATGATACTAAACATAGAGAATCTTAAGGATGCCACCAGAAAACTAGTAGAGGTAATCAATGAATTTGGTAAAATTGCAGGATACAAAATGAATGCACAGAAATCTCTTTCATTCCTATATACTAATGATGAAAAATCTGAAAGAGAAATTAAGGAAATACTCCCATTTACCAATGCAACAAAAAGAATAAAATACCTAGGAATAAACCTAACTAGGGAGACAAAAGACCTGTATGCAGAAAACTATAAGATACTGATGAAAGAAATGAAAGTTGATACAAAAAGATGGAGAGATACACCATGTTCTTGGATTGGAAAAATCAACATTGTGAAAATGACTATACTACCCAAAGGAATCTACAGATTCAATGCAATCCCTATCAAATTACCAATGGCATTATTTAAAGAACTAGAACAAAAATCTTAAAATTTGTATGGAGATACAAAAGACCCCTAATAGCCAAAGCAGTCTTGAGGGAAAAAAAATGGAGCTGGAGGCATCAGACTCCCTGACTTCACACTATACTACAAAGCTACAGTAATCAAGACAATATGGTACTGGCACAAACACAGAAATATAGATCAGTGGAACAAAATGGAAATCCCAGGGACAAACCCATGAACCTATGGTCAACTAATCTATGACAAAGGAGGCAAGGATATATAATGGAGAAAAGGCAGTCTCCTTAATAAGTGGTGCTGGGAAAACTGGACAGCTACAAGTAAAGAATGAAATTAGAACACTCCCTAACACCATACACAAAAATAAACTCAAAATGGATTAGAGAACTAAATGTAAGACCAGGCACCATAAAACTCTTAGAGGAAAACATAGGAAGAACACTCCTTGACATAAATTACAGCAAGATCTTTTTTGATCCATCTCCTAGAGAAATGGAAATAAAAACAAAAATAAAGAAATGGGACCTAATGAAACTTAAAAGCTTTTGCAAAGCAAAGGAAACTAAAAACAAGACAAAAAGACATCTCTCTGTATAGGAGAAAATATTTGCAAATGAATCAACGGACAAAGGATTAATCTCCAAAATATATAAACAGCTCATGTAGCTCAATATTAAACAAACAAACAACCCAAACCAGAAATGGGCAGAAGACTTAAATAGATATTTCTCCAAAGACGTACAGATGGCCAAGAAGCACATGAAAAGCTGCTCAACATCACTAATTATTAGAGAAATGCAAATCAAAGCTACAATTAGGTATCACCTGACACCAGTTAGAATGGCTATCATCAGAAATCTAAAAACAACAAATGCTGGAGTGGGTGTGGAGAAAATGGAACCCTCTTGCATTGTTGGTGGGAATGTAAATTGCTACAGCCACTATGGAGAACAGTATGGAGGTTCCTTAAAAAACTAAAAATAGAATTATCATATGACCCAGCAATCCCACTACTGGGCATATACTCAGAGAAAACCATAATTCAACAAGACACATGCACCCCAATGTTCACTGCAGCACTATTTACAATAGCCAGGTCATGGAAGCAACCTAAATGCCCATCGACAGACAAATGCATAAAGAAGTTGTGGTACATATATACAATGGAATATTAGTTGACCATAAAAAGGAATGAAATTGGGTCATTTGTAGAGACGTGGATGAATCTAGAGACTGTCATACAAAGTGGAGTAAGTCAGAAAGAGAAAAACAAATATATATTAACACATATACATTGAACCTAGAAAAATGGTACAGATGAACTGGTTTTCAGGGCAGAAATAGAGACACAGATATAGAGAAGAATCGTATGGACACCAAGGGGGGAAAGTGGTGGTGTTGGTGGTGGTGTGATGAATTGGGAGATTGGGATTGACATGTATACACTAATATGTATAAAATGGATAACTAATAAGAACATGCTGGGCTTCCCTTGTAGCGCAGTGGTTAAGAGTCCGCCTGCCGATGCAAGGGACACGGGTTCGTGCCCCGGTCTGGGAAGATCCCACATGCCGCGGAGCGGCTGGGTCTGTGAGCCATGGCCACTGAGCCTGCATGTCCAGAGCCTGTGCTCCGCAACGGGAGAGGCCACAACAGTGAGAGGCCCGCGTACCGCAAAACAAACAAACAAACCAAAAAAGAACCTGCTGTATAAAAAAATAGATAAAATAAAAAGAAAAAATTTTTAAAAACGTTCAATCTAATTACACTTTATTTGTTTAATTATCAGAAAATATCAGTATACTATTACTTATCTATATTTAAATAACTGTTTTAAAACTGATTTTTACCTGCCCAGCCATGTTAGACATTATATCCATTTTATCTTAGGATATGACATAAAACTTATGGAATCTCTCTTTACTTTTTTATCCATAAACTGTATCACATATCTGCCACCCGATTGCAAACTTGATCTTCTGCACTCAGTCACGAGGGAATACTAGGCCCCAAAAAAACCTTTTTAGTGTTTTTAATATTATACTAATAACTCTCACTAATTTGAATAGTCATTCATCAACTTTTATTTTGTTTCTTTTTATCTGTTTTACATTTTCTTCTTCTTCTTCTTTTTTTTTTTTTTTTGGTGTGTGCCAGCCACTCTAGAGAATAGAAGATAAAGGCTTCAGAGTTTTTCTACAGGAAGTCATTGACAGAATTTTTATGCCCCTGGAATATTTCCCAAGAACACTTGATCACCTAGTAAAATTTATGTTAAGAACCATGATACTACTGATCAAAATAAGACATCTAATTACCTAACACACTTTACAATATCTAGTAAATCCATACTTTTATTATCAATAATTGATGGAAAAAAGAGAAATGTACGTGAAGACTGAGAGACATGAAAAGGACATAAAGTTGTTTCTTGAGAAATCAAGTGGCCTGCCTTATAAACAAGTGATCTTGTTCATACATTAGTTCCCAAACCTATTTATTTCTCTGAAGAAATCATGTTTTCTTCAAATTATATACATCTTTTCATGCTCTAAGCTATGCATGAGGAAATCAGCCCAAAACACAATCTCAGAGTCATCATAAAATAAGAAACTCCTTTTTCTGCTGTGATTTTTAAAAATCTTTTCTGTATTCCTACTTCACTAGAAGAATCCTCTTTTTTTGAAGCCTACTTACAATAAAGTCTATCTTCTCATTTTATGTTAGAATCCTCAAAGACCACTTAAGGAGATCCTGACTATCCCACATGAACAAGGATCAATCAGTACTGAATCACTGGAATTCCATCACTGTACAAAATAACTCTGAAATTATAAGCCTAGAATAGAGCTATGGGTGTTCAATCCTTCATGACAGGCTGATTTCTGAAATTATTAGCCTAGAATAGAGCTTTGGGTATTCAACCCTTCATGACAGACTGATTACTGCCTTCACACTTCTGGAATAGAGTCACAGCCTATATTCCTACAAATACCCAACAATTTAAATAATTACACCTATGAGCTCTTTTCTGAAAGTTTGCCCCATAAGTCCTTTATCATAAGCATCAGCAATCTGTTAAAAATCCATGGTTTCTGCTCCTTGTTCTGTTGTTATAGCAACCATCATACCATAGACATATGCAAAGAAAAGAACACCACCTAACCAGTAACATCAAATTGTCGTGACAATTGCTATGTTAAATACAAAATGGCAAACCAATTTCTAACTGCTGAAGCATAAAATCAAGGTACAACCATACTTTCAGATCTCTTTTAGCAAATATGTATAATGGTGATGGTGGTAGTGTTGGTAGTAAGTGATGGGATGGCTGGGAAAGCAGAGTTTGGAAGAGATAAGAGAAGAACACATTAGACACCTATGTAAAATGAGTTTGTGCAAAAGTTAATATTCAGTGTTAATTGAGACTCTAAAGGCATTGAAAGACTACTAATTATAAAGTGAGTAGCTCCTATGCAAATATAAATTATGAGATCTGTGTTTTACCCATCTAATAAAAAACACTCACCTCTTTTGTGCATCTTTCAGTTTGAAGAGATGTTTGTAAAATATTCCTTATGGCTAGTCTGATAAGTTATTCCACTAAAGCTAGGAAAATCTTAATGTGGCTCCCTAGGGTTCTAGAGCAAGATCATGCCATGAGCAGGGGAGAATTACACGCCATTCAGAAAAGAGCTCTTGGCATGCTACCAGACACACAGGTAAAGAAAGATCTGACTGTGAGGCAATAAGTGACTATCTGGCTAGCGCTGCTCATCATAAGTTGAATTTTGTCAGACCTACCAAGTCGTAAGATCAAGTATGCCCAGCAACAATTCACTGTAAGATGGAAATGGAATATCTGGAAGCAGGCATGGACATGGGCCAGAGGGCACAAAAAAAACTACATGAGTAAGAATCCCAGATCCACTAAACACTTGCAGGGGCCCTCATCCTCACCTTACATCTATAGCCATGGAGGTGGAGGGGCAGCGTATTCCCTTTGTCATGAGCTGATGGAGGATGAAAAAGAACAAGCTTAGTTTATGGATAGATTGGCTCAATGTGTGGGTGCAAGCTAAAAACGGCTGCTGCATACTGCAATCCTTTTGAGGGGTGGCTCCAAAATTCAGTTGTGAAGGAAAATCCTCCCAATAGGCAGAGCCTTATAGAGTGCATACTCTTCTTTGTGTAGAAGTGACCTAAAATAATAATATGCATAGACTCCTGGGTAATGGTGAATGGCTTAGCTGCATATTTAAAGGGCCTGTGAAAAGAAATACTTGAAGATCAGGGATAAGAAAGTCTGGAGAAGAGGCATGTGGATGACCTAAGGAAGTGGACATAAAATATGCAGATCTTTGTATCACATATCAACACCCAACAAGGATCACCTATAATGAAAGAGGCACTAACTTATCAAGGAGACAGAATGACTCAGCTAATTGACATCATCCTGCCTCTGTCTACAGCCATTCTTGCGCTAGCACAATGGACTCTTGGAGCAGACATGTTCACAGTGATGAAGGCTTATGTGCAAGGCTTATGTGGGCTCCCATTCATCATGGTTGATCTAGCTACTGCTGCTGTCAAATACTCAACCTGCCCCATATATAGCCTGATCCCTAGAAGAGACCAATCAATCAGTTGGAATGAACTTGAAAGCAACAGGCTCAGTTGGAAGATCACAGAGTGTGCCCTTTATAAACCCATCATGGGACCAAGCTATTACTCTGGGTTTATACTTGAAAGTTTTGATTTCCATATGATAGTCAGATGTTAGAGATATTTACTTTCATTTTCCCTATTAACAATTAATATTTAGCTTGATAGTTTTCACCAAATAAAATGCTGCTGAGCCTTGCTCACTAAAATGGAAACGATCCAAATTGAAATCAGTCATCAATCAGTCCAACGTGTGACTAAATCATTTTGGTTAGATCTGGGTATTAATGAGACCAAAGTTGAAGTCACTGACCTTTTTAAAAATTTTATTTTAAGAAGGCATGTTTTATTTTTAGAATATGTGCAGCAGAAACTACCTGGTATATATCATCCATCTTCTGCTTGCCACTCTAATCCCAAGTCAAATTGGTATAATAAGTAGATTTACTTCCTCCTCCTTCTAGCCCTAGGTTATGGAACTCCTTAATATTACTCCTTGGTGACCCATATTTCTGATATTGAACTCAAACTAGGTCAGTGCCTACTACTCAAGTTTAACATAAGACTGGTGTACTATGATAGAAACATGCCTTAGACATATCAAGCACTCAAAAGGTATTTGTTAAATGAATTAATATGAATAACTAATTTCACAAGACATCAGTATTCGTAGGAGCTTCAGAAAATATTTTAAAATCATTTCTATCCCCTATCTTCCACACCTAATCAATCATTCTTTTACCTCCTGACTATGTCCATCTATAATCCATCTATTTCTCTTCAGTTCCACCGCCACCACCTAGTCTCTACCACTATCATCTATTGCTTGCATTACTGCTAATTGGTTTTAGGTCCCCTCCAATGTATCCTTTACAGGGCAGTTAAGTGATTTTAAAGTGAAAATCTGATCACTTTATACCCCTGTTTAAAACACTTTAACGACTGCTCATTGCTTTTAGGATAAATACCAACATACTTACAGAAACTTTAAATTCCTCCAGACCTGTCTTCTGTCCACCTCTCTGGCAATGGTGGTTCTAGAGTTCTATTAGGGCCAACGACCTGAAAAGTGAGGTCTGGATACCTCTCTAGAAGCTGAAATTAAGCAGCAAATGTTCTGCTTTTCTGATTTATGGGGGGTAGTTTCTATAGTTGATGATCTCTTAGGATGCAGCTGCTTTCCAGCTATACTCCCTTCCACTCTTCCTCATTCTCGTTCTGCTCCATCTTTGCTGGCTTTCTTTCAGTTCTCAGAATGTCCCAAGCTCCTTCCATCAGGGCCTTTTTGTTTGTCATTCTTTCTACCTAGAGCCATTTTATTGTTCTAAATATTACTCATCCTTCAATTTTCAAATTAAATGTCATTTCCTCAGGGAAAACTTTCTTGGACTAGGGTGGTTCCCCAAATCATAGGCTCTGATCTTCAAACATGTAGCCTAGTCTCTCCCATTAGATCAAAAGCTTTGGGGATGCAGGAGCAATGTTTGTCTTGTTCACTGTAGTCTTCCTAGTGCCAAGCTCAGTGCCTGATTCATTCCACCCATGTTTGTTGAATGAATGAACATTCAACATTCAGTGCATTTCAGTTTGCACTGCAGTTGGAAGATACTTTACTGATAATGAAATTGGGTCATAGGATGGTTGCTGGTATTGCTCATGGTCTTATAAGTTGAGTAACAGCAATATCAGAAGTGGAATGCTATACAGAACATTGATTCTGGACCCAGAAATCTTTATACATATGAACTCATTTAATCCCCCTACAGCTATATGAAATAGGTACCATTAAGTTAACTTACCTGAGGTCACACAGAGATGAGTGATGGAACCAGGACTTGAACTGCTTTGACTCTAGGTGGAAATGACCATTCCAAATGCACCAGTAGAACTGTGAAAACAGACAGAATATAGCCTCATCACAGGCAGAGAGAAAATAAGCAAGTAAAACAACAAAAGGCAAGGATAATGGTAAGAATTTGAGGGCAGACCATGCTGAACAGATATATTCTTTTAAACTGAATGTGTATCTTGTGAAGTTACATGTATTCAGATGTGTCCTGTTAATTTGGTAACTACCATCTTTGTCCCAAAGTAAGGATGGAGGTGTATATTGTGGCTGAGGAAGTTGGAGGAATAATAGTACTTCAGATTTGATGTAAAGAGCTGTTGACATCTGGATGCTCCTTCTGGGAAAGAAAGTCCCCCAGGAGTGGAGCTTGAGACTGTGACATGAGTAGTGGTAAGAGACCACCTGCTGCATATCACCTCTTACAAAGACACTCGGCAACATTCTCAAAGCCAAATGGAGAAAACATTTGTGTTTCAGAGAAAAAGGGGAAGAGGAGGGAGAGAGGAGAATATGACAAGGAGTAAAAGAGGATAGAGAAAAGAGAGACTAAGGAGAGACAAGGAAAAAACGGATGAACAACAGAGTATGAGACATGGCAGCATTTGCAGTATAAGTTTTAATGATTGTCAAAAGAACATTCTCAGAGATTTCATTCATTTAGAATGTGAGTGATGGGATAAGTGGGTTTTGTCTTTATTAATATTTCTACTGCTCTTTCTAAACATACCACTTTAAGACAGCAAAAAGAGGAAGAACTACAATCCTGTGGGACGAAAACCACAATCACAGAAAGTTAAACAAAATGAAAGAGGAGAGGATTATGTCCCAGATGAGGAACAAGATAAAATCCCAGAAAAACAACAAAATGAAGGGGAGATTGGCAACCGTCCAGAAAAAGAATTCAGAATAATGATAGTGAAGCTGATCCAGGATCTCAGAAAAAGAATGGAAGCAAGGATTGAGAAGATGCAAGAAATGTTTAACAAAGACCTAGAAAAACTAAAGAACAAACAGAGATGAACAATACAACAACTGAAATGAAAAATACACTAGAAGGAATCAATAGCAGAATAACTGAGGTAGAAGAACAGATAAGTAACCTGAAAGATAGAATGGTAGAAATCACTGCCTCAGAACAGAATAAAGAAAAAAGAATGAAAAGAAATTAAAACAGTATAAGAGACCTCTGGGACAACATTAAATGCACAAACATTTGCATTATAGAGGTCCCAGAAGGAGAAGAGAGAGAGAAAGAACCTGAAAAAATATTTGAAGAAATAATAGCTGAAAACTTCCCTAACATGAGAAAGGAAACAGTCATCTAAGTTTAGGAAGTGCAGAGAGTCACAGGCAGGATAAAGCCAAGGAGGAACACACTGAGACACATAGTAATCAAATTGACAAAAATTAAGACAAGGAAAAAAATATTAAAAGCAACAATGGAAAAACAACAAATAACATACAAGGGAACTCCCATAAGGTTATCAGCTGATTTCTCAGCAGAAACTCTGTAGCCCAGAAGGGAGTAGCCCAATATATTTAAAGTGATGAAAGGGAAGAACATACAACCAAGAACACTCTACCCAGCAGGGTTCTCATTCAGATTGATGGAGAAATCAAAAGCTTTACAGGGCTTCCCTGGTGGTGCAGTGGTTGAGAGTCTGCCTGCCAATGCAGGGGACACGGGTTTGTGCCCTGGTCCAGAAAGATCCCACATGCCATGGAGCGGCTAGGCCCATGAGCCATGGCCACTGAGCCTGCACGTCCAGAGCCTGTTCTCCGCAACAGGAGAGGCCACAACAGTGAGAGGCCTGCGTACCGCAAAAAAAAAAAAAAAAGCTTTACAGACAAGCAAAAGCTAAGAGAATTCAGCACCACGAGATCAGCTTTGCAACAAATGCTAAAGGAACTCCTCTAGGCAGGAAAGAGACCACCAACTTTAAACAACCTTGTACCTATATAGACTTTATATCAAAACATTGTGGGAACAGCAAACCCCAAAACTACAACAGATACATACACAAAAAGAAAAAGCAACCCAAACACAACACTAAAGCTGGTCATCAAACCACAAAAGAAGAGCACAAGAGAGGAAGGAAAAAAGAACACATACAAAAACAAACCCAAAACAATTAAGAAAATGGCAATAGGAACATACATATTGATAATGACCTTAAATGTAAATGGATTAAATGCTCCAGCCAAAAGACATAGACTGGCTGAATGGATACAAAAACAAGACCCATATATATGCCGTCTACAAGAAACCCACTTCATACCTAGGTACACATACAGACTGAAAGTGAGGGGCTGGAAGAAGGTATTCCATGCAAATGGAAATCAGAAGAAAGCTGGAGTAGCAATACTCATATCAGACAAAATAGACTTTAAAATAAAGACTGTTATAAGAGACAAGAAGGACACTATATAATGATCAAGGGATCAATCCAAGAAGAAGATAAAACAATTATAAATATATATGCACCCAACATAGGAGCACCTCAATATATAGGCAAATACTAACAGCTATAAAGGGAGAAATGGACAGTAACACAATAATAGTGGGGGACTTTAACACCCCACTTTAATCAATGGACAGACCATCCAGACAGAAAATCAATAAGGAAACACAGGTCTTAAATGACACATTAGACCAGAAGGACTTAATTGATATTTATAAAGCATTCCATCCAAAAGCAACAGAATACACATTCTTCTCAAACACACATGACACAGTCTCCAGGACTGATCACATGCTGAACAACAAAGTGAGCCTCAATAAATTTAAGAAAATTGAAATCATATCAAGCATCCTTTCTGACCACAGTGCTATGAGATTAGAAATAAACTATAAGAAAAAATCTGCAAAAACCACAAATACCTGGAGGCTAAACAATATGCTACTAAGCAACAAATGGATTACTGAAGAAATCAAAAAATACCTAGAGACAAACGAAAATGAAAGAACAACGATCCAAAACCTATGGGATGCAGCAAAAGCAGTTCTAAGAGGGAAGTTTATAGCAATACAATCTTACCTCAGGAAACAAGAAAAATCTCAAATAAACAATCTAACCTTACACCTAAAGCAACTAGAGAAAGAAGAACAAACGAAACCTAAAGTTAGTAGGAGGAAAGAAATCATAAAGATCAGAGCAGAAATAAATGAAATAGAGACAAAGAAGACAATAGCAAAGATCAATTAAATTAAAAGCTGGTTCTTTGAGAAGATAAACAAAATTGATAAACCTTTAGCCAGACTCATCAGAAAAAAGGGAGAGAGAACTCAAATCAATAAAATTAGAAATGAAAAAGGAGAAGTTACAATGGACACCACAGAAATACAAAGGATCATAAGAGATTACTACAAGCAACTGTATGCCAATAAAATGGACAACCTGGAAGAAATGGACAAATTCTTAGAAAGGTACAATCTCCCAAGACTGAACCAGGAAGAAATAGAAAATATGAACAGACCAATCACAAGTAATGAAAGTGAAACTGTGATTAAAAATCTTCCAACAAACAAAAGTCCAGGACCAGATGACTTCACAGGTGAATTCTTTCAAACATTTAGAGAAGAGCTAACACCCATCCTTCTCAAACTCTTCCAAAAACTTGCAGAGGAAGGAACACTCCCAAATTCATTCTATGAGGTCACCATCACCCTGATACCAAAACCAGAAAAAGATACTACAAAAAAAAGAAAATTACAGACCAATATCACTGATGAACATAGATGCAAAAATCCTCAACAAAATACTAACAAACAGAATCCAACAATACATTAAAAGGATCATACACCATGATCAAGTGGGATTTATCTCAGGGATCCAAGGATTCTTCAATATACACAAATCAATCATTGTGATACACCATATTGACAAATTGAAGAAGAAAAACCATATGATCATCTCAATAGATGCAGAAAAAGCTTTTGACAAAATTCAAAATCACTTATGATAAAAACTCTCCAGAAAGTGGGCATAGAGGGAACTTACCTCAACATAATAAAGGCCATATATGATAAACCCACAGCAAATATCATTCTCAATGGTGAAAAAAATGAAAGCATTTCCTCTGAGATCAGGAACAAGACAAGGATATCCACTCTTGCCACTTTTATTCAATATAGGTTTGGAAGTCCTAGCCACGGCAATCAGTGAGGAAAAAGAAATAAAAGGAATCCAAATTGGAAAAGAAGTTAAACTGTCACTGTTTACAGAGGACATGATATTATACATAGAAAGTCCTAAATACACTACCAGAAAACTACTAGAGCTCATCAATAAATTTGGTAAAGTTTAAGGTTAAAAATTAATACACAGACATCTGTTGCATTTCTATACGCTAAAAGCAAAAGATCAGAAAGAGAAACTCAAGAAATAATCCCATTTACTACCACATCAAAAAAAAAAAAACAATAAACCTACCTGAGGAGACAGAAGACCTGTACTCTGAAAACTATAAGATGCTGATGAAAGAAATTGAAGACAACACAAACAGATGGAAAGATATACCATGTTCTTGGATTGGAAGAATCAGTATTGTCAAAATGCCTATACTACCCAAGGCAATCTACAGATTAGTGCAACTCCTATCAAATTACCAATGGCATTTTTCACAGATCTAGAACAAAAAGCCTTAAAATTTGTATGGAGACAAAAAAGACCCCAAATAGCCAAAGCAATCTTGAGAAAAAAAGGCAGAGCTGGAGGAATCAGGCTTCCTGATTTCAGACTATACTACAAAACTATAGTCATCAAAACAGTATGGTAATGGAACAAAAATAGAAATATAGATCAGTGGGACAGGATTGAAAGCCCAGAAATAAACCCATGCACCTACAGTCAATTAATCTACAACAAAAGAGGCAAGACTATACAATGGTGGAAAGACAGTCTCTTCAATAAATGGTGCTGGGAAAACTGGACAGCTACATGTAAAAAGAAATGAAATTAGAACATTCTTTAATACCATACACAAAAATAAGCTCAAATGGCTTAAAGACCTATATGTGAGACTGGACACTCTAAAACTCTTAGAGGAAAATATAGGCAAAACAATCTCTCACATAAATCGCAGCCATATCTTTTTCAATCCACCTCCTAGAGTAAATAAAAACAAGAATAAACAAATGGGGCCTAAATAAACTCAAAAGCTTTTGCACAGCAAAGGAAACCATAAACAAAATGAAAAGACAACCCACAGATTGGGAGAAAATATTTGCAAATGATGTGATTGACAAGGGATTAGTCTCCAAAATTTACAAACAGCTGATGAGGCTTAATATCATCAAAACAAACAACTCAATCAAAAAATGGGCAGAAGACCAAATATACATTTCTCTAAAGAAGACATACAGATGGCCAAAAGGCAAATGAAAAGATGTTCAACATCGCTAATTAATAGAGAAATGCAAATCAAAACTACAATGAGGTACCAACTCACACCAGTCAGAATGGCTATCATCAAAAAAATCCACAAACAATAAATGCTAGAGAGGGTGTGGAGAGAAGGGGACCTTCCTAGAATGTTTGTGGGAAAGTAAACTGGTACAGCCACTATGGAGAACAGCATGGAGGTTTCTTAAAAAACTAAAAATAGAGCTACCACATGATCCACCAATCCCACTCCTGGGCATATATCTGGAGGAAAACATGGCCCGAAAGTATACATGCACCCCAATGTTCATTGCAACACTGTTTACAATAGCAAAGACATGGAAGCAACCTAAATGTCCACCGACAGAGGAATGGATAAAGAAGATATGGTGTATATATACAGTGGAATATTATTCAGCTATTAAATAAAGAGTGAAATAATGCCATTTGCTGCAACATGGATGGACCTAGAGATTGTCATACTGAGTGAAGTAAGTCAGACAGAGAAAGAGAAATATCGTATGGTATCACTTATATGCGGAATCTAAAAAGAAATGATACACATGAACCTATTTACGAAACAGAAACAGACTCACAGACTTAGAGAACGAACTTATGGTTACCAGGAGAGGAAGGGATAGTTAGGGAGTTTGGGGTTGACATGTATATACTGCTGTATTTAAAAGGGATAACCAACAAGGACCTACTGTGTAGCAGGGGACCCTGCTCAATATTATAGATAACAACCTAAATGGGAAAAGAATTTGAAAAAGAATAAATACATGTGTATGTATAACAGAACCATTTTGCTGTACACCTCAAACTATCACAACATTGTTAATCAACTATACTCCAATATAAAATAAAAAGTTTTTAAAAAATAAAACATACCACTTCAAAAATAGTAATGTCATCTTTATAATGATCGTTGTCAGTCTCACTCTGTCTCTTTTAAATATATTGGTTAAATACAGTATTTATGAAGTTGTACTTGTAGATTAGCGTGTCACTTCTCTTAGACTCCCTGCAAGCTTCCTTCTAGAAGCTCGATATTTATGCTGTACCCCAGACCTCAGGCCTCTTAGATATCTAGTCCTTTGATACTCTGTAAGTTGGGTAAAGGGTTAGGCCTGGATCAGAATGATCTTATCACCATTTCTAGTAAGACCGGGACTTACCTCACTATAGACTCTATTTTTGAGTACTAAGGCAGCATGTGCTTATAAAAGTGAACACGTATACACAATTTTTAGCATAAACTATGAACTAGTTAGACTTTTAGGTAACTCAGTTTGAATAGAACAACACCAGAGAGGGGTGGGATTCTGATTCTAAGAGGGAGAATGTAGTGTGGCATTCAATCAGATGTGAGGGAAAAAAGCAAAGCTCAAAACTGGAGAGTTTGTCCATGTACCATATATAAATTGGGAGTTGTGTTGTCTTCTCCCAAATCCCCTCTAATAATATAGGTGTCATGTGCAGTACAGTTGGTGTATTTCACAGGTGAATATTATAATCCTATGAAAGCATTTTGAGACTGCAGGATGTGAGTCATGACAAAAATCTCAAGAATTATTACCCTTTCTCTTCCACCCAAAAGGGCTCAATTTTTGCATCTCATCTATAGCAATGTACATTATGAAGAACTAATAAAATGAAATAAGATGAAAGCAATATCAAAATATAAAACAAAGCAGAGATCATAAAGTACTAATTTCTTCAGTTAAATTATATTATTCATTTTTAATGGAATGATTAAAGATATAAAATCTGACATTACATTTTTTGTGTGTGTGGTACGTGGGCCTCTCACTGCTGTGGCCTCTCCTGTTGCGGAGCACAGGCTCCGGACGTGCAGGCCCAGCGGCCATGACTCATGGCCCAGCAGCTCCGCGGCATGTGGGATCTTCCCGGACCGGGGCATGAACCCATGTCCCCTGCATCGGCAGGTGGACTCTCAACCACTGCACCACCAGGGAAGCCCTGACATTACACTTTTTAAAAATCAAACTGGGAGGCTCAAAATTTATGTTAATACTTTCTCTTTGTATTCTAAATTTCCTTCATAATGGAATGTATATTTGAAATCTATTTGGTCTGCTAGTCAATTTATTTTGTATCGATCTGATTTCATGTAGTGAATTATTATTTTTTGCTTATTTAACTAGTTCTCAACATGTTACAAAGCAGACTATCCCCCCATCAAATCTGCTACAAATATAGTTTTTACTTCTGTTTTATACAGAAGCTAGGTTATTAACAAATTTATTCTAATTCTTTCATCTGAAAATTTATTTAATAAATGCCGGTTATTGACTTATTCCAAACCTATTTTTATATAGATAGGCTACTACTATTTAATACATATTAGCAAACTCCTTGGAGTTGTTTTCTTTATGACAATTACATATCATTTTAATCTTACATGTAATGGGTCACAATTTCTTATTTTTCAATTCAGTTGCCATCACTACAACAATGATACTTACTTTCTTGGGTATATTTTCTTCCTTCTGTTTCTTTTCTTTCACTCCTTCTTCCTGTGTGGTTTATTTTTATTTGTTTTCTCCTATTCATTTGAACTTTATCAACCTTGAACTTGGTTATATTTAGCCTTCATATATGTACCATCTAGAAAAGCATTCTAGTTTCTAAAGACTGCATATGTTACATCTTTGTGTCAGGGCCTGCTCCAAATATGAGATTATTTTAAACAGGAATTAATTGATTATCAAAAGTAATATAATACCTACCAGTAACTATTTGATCTTTATGATACTCAGGGGCTAAAGTTCTTGCTCAGGAAAAAAATTAAATTAAATCCATAAATATAAATAACATATTTAGATTAAAATATAGCTACATAAATCAATTCACAAGCAGTATATTGTACTAGTTCCTGCATGATGCTTTGTGGCACACAACTGTGGTTTGAGGTATCAAAAAATACTGAAACTCCATTGCAGTCCTGGCTCTGCAGAGCTTCCCTCTCATCTCCAGCAACTTAGCGATCATTTGAATCTTTGTCAGTTGAAAGGCAGGAGATTGTGCGATATCTTGCTTAGATGTCACCGTATTGGTTGAGCCCCTGGTTTGTGGGACAGGTCTGCCCACCTATCCTGCTATGGTAGTCAAGTGCATAAGGATGACCTAGCTTCAGAATCAGATTCTTTCATTGTGCTGTTGACTTAACTAGCATGTCTTTCTGAATTTTAGAACTTTTTGTTTTGTTTTGTTTTGTTTTTTCACATCTTTATTGGAGTATAAATGCTTTACAATGTTGCGTTAGTTTCTGCTGTACAACAAAATGAATCAGCTATACATATACATATATCCCCATATCTCCTACCTCTTGCGTCTCCCTTCCACCCTCCCTATCCCACCCCTCTAGGTGGTCACAAAGCATTGAGTTGATCTCCCTGTGCTATACAGTAGCTTCCCACTCACTAGCCATCCGTTTTACATTTGGTAGTGTATATATGTCAATGCCACTCTCTCACTTCATCCCAGCTTTCCCATCTGCCCCGTGCCCTCAAGTCCATTCTCTACATCTGCGTCTTTATTCCTGCCCTGCCCCTAGGTCTCTGCATGCCTCATACCTGACCATTCTCAACATGTGTGTGTGTGTGTGCGTGTGTGTTTTGCCTGTGTGTATGTGTTAGTGTGGTTATCCTGCTAGCTCTGACCTTCTTAACACCCTTTCTTCAATCCTTTCTTTAGGCAGTTGATCTGTTGAATATTCTGATGACTGCATGTCCTCAACTTGCCTGAATATCCAGGAAGTTAAAAATCTGACTCTTCTGTTCTGAAAAAGCATAGGTCCAGTTTGATACTTTACTTTTAGTGAATCACATGGATAAGTCATTTGGGAGGGAGAGGTAACACTGCACTTTGCTAGACATTTCCCTCCTTTCTGAGTCCATCCTACCATGTCTGGCTTTGTGTGTCTCATCATCCTCTCATCTTCCAGTGGTCGGAGCTAACTGGTAACTTTGAGGCAAAAGAGCTGAGCTTTCATATTCCTGCACTGGGCAGTCCTTGACTTCAGGCTGCTGGGCAGTTTCTGTGCTCAGGGAAGCTGGGCAAGGGATCCCAGTAGCCCAATGGCAGTTCTCTGAAGAAGGTTGCCTGTGCCAGCCTTTAGGAGTAAAGCATACAAACCAGGGAGATGGATACCCAGAATCCATAAAAGGGATCTAAAGGCATCTGGATGAAGTGACACCGTGACCACTACACTAACTCCCATGGCAGTTAGTGCCTGAAGTAAATGCATGAAAGCATCTACATTCCCCTAGGAAATGAAGAGAAAGGGAATTGGCATTTCCTTATGCATCTGAACTTGTTCACTTTAAAGAGACATTTATGTTGACCGGTTTAAGGAATTTATAAAATTTGTTTTCCATTGAAATTGTCATTTGTAAATTTGCAGATATGTACTAATTCAGAATTTTAACTGTTTATTCAACAAAAGAAGGAAATATTTACTTTGAAAAAAAACCCTCTGGGGGACTTCCCTGGTGGTCCAGTGGTTAAGACTCTGCACTTCAAATGCAGGGGGCATGGGTTCAATCCCTGGTTGGGGAACTAGAATCCCACATGCTGTGCGGCGTGGCCAAAAAAAAAACCCCTCTGTAGGTTGTAGAAAAACCATAGTAATGTATGTGACTGTCTGGTGGGATGATTATCTGTTGATGATTGCCTCTGGCTGTTGACCAATTTTGCATCACTGTAACAAATTCATCTCAGTATTTTGATTGTCTGTATACGTGTCTACTCTTTGAATTCTCCTTTGAACCAGTTGCAAAATCTTAGTGGTTCCCTTACAAACTAGTCTGGTTGAATAAAATCTTTGACACTTAAAAATGAACTTTTTTCTACAAGTTCCTTTATTAATAAATCTCAGTGTAGAAGAACAAGGTCCCCAAAAGACCCATATGATTAAAAGTGCAAATTTACTCCAACCTGGGATAAAAAACAAATAGCAGGCCTCAACTATCTAGGCCATAGAAATTTAGTGTGATTAAAATGCTTTTATCACACAACTGTAGTGCTGAACCATATTTGATTAACTTTTTTTTTATGTCATTGGGACAAAATATGTGCTATGACTGAGCTGATAGACTGCATCATAATACAGTTTAAGGTCAGAACATCAAAAATAACAACAAAATAAGAGCAATGTTTTAAAGTCAAGTGACTGAATCAAGGTACATTTTTTTTAAAGCAAAAAGTGCTAAAAATATTCCTGATACTTCAAAAACAAGATTATATATAATTTAGCTGCACATTTTAGTCTATTCTCTTTATATGCATGATGGCTTATTCTTCACCCTCTCCCAACTTATACTTGCTTTACCCCCATTAAATTATGTGCTATGTAGGTATAAAAAAATAGTAGTATCTAAGTAATAGACATGCGTTTTTAAAAAAATTAACAAACACCATGATGATAACAACTGGAATTTTTTCCTCTCAGAGGACAATGGAATTGCAAGGCATTCCATTCACAAATATTATAGTTCAATAGAAACTTTATACACATACCCCCAAAAGTCTATACCAGATTAGGCCACTTTACTAAATCACTAAAACTAGAAGTAATGAAAACATTGTCATAATTTTTTAGAGCCGTAAAAGTCTGAGGCACTCTGGGAAAGATGTTCTCATACAAGTAGAGCATGTCAGAGATATCAAGTTATCTTCCAAGAAAGTCACCAGATACCCAGTAATCAAGTACACTCTAATGACAATGACTTTGATTTGATATGACTTCACTGGATGCACTCCCATTTGGACTGAACTACTGAAAGGAACACAGATATTGGGCAGCTAAGGTGGGCCCACCCTCCTCCCTGGTATTATACCGGGAATTTAGGAAATTAGTGTGAGTTGTTTATTGTAAATCACTATGTCCTTAAGGCCATCAATTCTCTTTATAAATTGCTGTTTCAACATAATTTGACAAAACTCTCAGTGACTGTAGCTCAATAGCCTGGGATGAGAAAGGAATGGGAAATATAAATCAGCTTAGCTATCTTTATGTAACTGAGTGGCAAACAACAGAATCTTAATGTCAGCATTCCCAGTTTCCAGTAGTTATAAACACAGCCTTCCGCTTCCTAATGAACTACCACTTTGGCTCTACAGCACTGCTCATTCTTTCATATTTCTGGTACCTGCATTTTGTTCTGTTTGTTTTACTCTGGCTGTTTGGGGTTCTAAGAGAATCTACTTAGAAGGGTCTTGGCATTCATAGGTTTAATATTTAGGAATATGAAAAGCTGTGGAAACTATTGATAAGTAGGTGTTAGTGCCAATGAAAATATTTCAAATAATCAGATTTTTCTTTATGTGTCATATTCAGTGAATGCACAGCAGACAGTATTTTATTATTTTTTAAATTTAATTTTATTTATTTATTTTGTATACAGCAGGTTCTTATTAGTCACCCATTTTATACACATCAGTGTATACACGTCAATCCCAATCTCCCCATTCATCCGACCACCACCCCCACCCTGCCACTTTCCCCCCCTTGGTGCCCATACATTTGTTCTCTACATCTGTGTCTCTATTTCTGCCTTGCAAACCGGTTCATCTGTACCATTTTTCTAGATTCCACATATATGTGTTAATATACAATATTTGTTTTTCTCTTTCTGACTTACTTCACTCTGTATGACAGTCTCTAGGTCCATCCATGTCTCTACAAATGACCCAGTTTTGTTCCTTTTTATGGCTGAGTAATATTCCATTGTATATATGTACCACATCTTCTTCACCCATTCATCTGTCAGTGGGCATTTAGGTTGCTTCCATGACCTGGCTATTGTAAATAGTGTTGCAATGAACATTGGGGTGCATGTGAGCAGATAGTATTTTATTTCCAGGCTTGTTACCTGCAGAGTTTTTCCTTGGGGAACTGACAGAACACTGTCAGTTCTCTGAAATATGTCAACATTAATGGAGCATTGAGAGAGCATGGCTAAATAATTACTGGTTTGCTCATCTCAGCTGGGGAGCTCATTTCTCTCTGTCTTACATTCAAAGTCTTTTGAAAGTCTGTTTACTTAATCACTATAAGGAACATATAGAATCGTGCAAACTAATTGAAGAGACAGATTCTCACAAGTGGCCAAACTTAGTTGTTCATTATTTCAAGGCAATTAATTCTATTTCAGGCTCAATGATACTGGTAGTTATTAGTGCTATCTGTCAAATATTCCTGTTTCTGCCCCATTCTGGGCACTTGGCAGGTTCACAATTTTATGCCCCTTTATTGCTAGGAAGAGAAACATATGAAAAGTTCTGCACAATGAGTTATAAGTAAAATGGTGTTTGTCACTTTGGGGTTGGAATTCTTGGTTTTCACAGTGAGACCCTCCAGATCTTGCTCTTTCCTTCTGCATGGTGATGGATAATTTTAAGAAAGATAATGGCTGTTCTATCAACCTGGGTCCATGAGTGACAAGGATGAACTGAATCTCCCAAAACCTACCTCACTGTCCTCAAATGGATACGAAACATGAGCAAGGAATTAATCTTTGTTGTTTTAAGCCACTGAGTTTTTAAGGTTGATTGGTACTACCTTAACTGATATCTATACTCATGCAGAAGTAAAGTTATAAATTACTAGTTGGATGTGACGGGAGAAGGAGAAGGAAAATACTTCAGGGCAGTGTATATCTGACCACAGAGATTGTTGGACAACCTGCCTCCAATTTCACAATCTTTACTTGGCTCAAACTCGCATTAAGATTCCTTTAATAGTGGCATGCTTCAGCACTGTGTGCCACTAATAACATGCTTCTCAGATAGTTTCCCAATGGGGCTCTATGCACAAGATAACATAGAAAGGCCTAAAAATAATATGGTTAAAATATGTTGATGCTTTGAAATGAGTTCTCTGCAATTTCTAAATTTAATTCAAGTCATCACACTGTTGCCTTGCAACCTCGTGGTGGTGCTTCCCACCTGAAACTGGTCCTGATAGTACTGCTGTCCTCCGAGGGCAGGTAGAGACCTAAGAAGGAGGTAGATCACTCCAGGTTGGTAAGTGGTAGGTTTAATAAACAACTTACATAGAAGACTTGCCTTGGGTGGCCACAAGTTAAGTAGATCTCCACACCCACTGCCAGAATCTTAAAAAGTTTATGTAGAGGCTTAACTGAGTCCAGTCACGTACATAGTCAAATGGTCTCATCACCGTGTTATTATCTCAAGGCTGTATCCTTGGGGGAGCATCTGGGAGTGGAGAATGCAAGTGGAACACACATTCCAAGGACAGGGGTGAGGAGCCTCCAATGCCTGGGTCCAGCTTGTGGGTCAGACCTGCAATCATATCTCTTGACGACCTCCCTCAACTCACACTCAACACAGCGGTGGAGACAAACATCTTTATATTCAAGAGCGCAAACTTGTGGATGAAAAAATCCACATATTTTTCTAAGTATTTTGTGCTATGGACTTAAAATACATTTTCTCAATGAATTCTGAAAACTTCTTTGTGATCTGGCATTGTGATCTCCATGAACTGGTAATGTTGACAATTTACTGTTTTCATTTACAAAGCATTATGCTAGGTGCTTTATATACATTGACATATTCATTTACCATAGCAAGTCCATGAAGAGGAAGCTGAGATTCAGAGAATTTGAGAAAGCTAATTTCAAAGCCTGTAATGGCTCCATATTGCAGTGGGTGCTATGGAGGGATTATGATCATTAGAAATTTAGCATCTGTTAGAAAGATGACTAACACAGACGTTTCCTGATATGAAACTGAGAAAACCTCTGGCAAAGCTAAATAAATATAGCCAGTAAGTTCCTTTTGTAAAATACTATTTCCTCTGAGATTTTCCCCATTATCTGTCGGTTGCAACCATAGCATCTATTCAGTGGTATGAATAGTCATTAACTTTATTTAGCAAAAACATTATTACACATTAACTGAGATCCAGGTATCTTCATCCCTTTTTCTGTGCCCTAGATCTCGGCAGATTTTGCGTCCACCTATGATCCTCTCAATTCAGTATCTTTAAATCTTTCTGTCTCATTTACTCAACTTGCACCCGGGGCTGAGAATGCAATCATCTGAGAATATTTTCCAGTACTACAAGAAGGACATCACTTCATCTTTATTTGCAGGTGATTATTTCTCCTAACTTAATTGGACCCGTAAAATGTAAGGAGGCAACTGGAGAAGCTCAGACACTATGAAACTGAATTTAGAATGTAGACGCAAGAAATGCTAGGGCCTTAAAAGCAGAAAAGGGCATCCCTGACATGGGTAAAATCTTTTTATTCATGCTCAGTTTTCTGCTATGTGTTTCCCAAATGTGTCTCTTTCTGTAAGTACACTGCTTTGCAACTCCCTCTATCAGCTCTCTCTCAGGTTTGGTGGTTTCTCCATTCTCGTCACCATTTGCTTAGCTCCAGCACTCACAATCTCCATGCCATCAGAATCTCTTCACTCTGGTTCATTTTCTGCAACATAGTCTGAATTGGTATCCTGAAACATAAATCTAGTCACGTTTCTTTCATCCTTCAGATATTTGTTGGCTTCCCACTACCCGTAAGGGGGAAATAATTATGCATCACAGCCTGACATACAAGACACTTTGCAACTCAACTCAGTCCCAGCTTTCTTCTTGATCCTCCTTTCCTGACATTTCCTTCTGAACTTCTTTCCTTCCTCCATTCCCAGCTCACCCCACCACCTGACAGGTTAATCACCAAACATCTCGCTCTTCCCAGAGTATCATGAGATATTTTCAGGTCAATGTGATCTGGGAGCTGGCTAGAATGCCTTTCCTTTGACTTTTCCATCTAGAAAACTCACACTTACTCTTTGGTGAAGCCTTTCCCAGCTGCCTCAGACAAAGTTCATCAGCCTCTTTATGAGACCAGCAAAGCTCTTTGTTCCCATTTATAGCATAGACTTCATTGTATCATAACTCATCTGCTCATAGGTCTCTCTTTTCTACTAAATTGGGAGCGGGGCCTATAATGTCTTCGGCATTGTTGTATTTCCTGTGGCTTGTGTGGTGCTTGATACATAGCAAACGCTCAAAATTGTTTGCTGAATAAAAAGAGAAAGTTTTGTCCCTTAGTATATAAGTTACTAGTCCAAAATGGTAACTCAATCATAAGAAACAGACACTGTGGCCCATCACAGCAACTTGTGCCTCCAATTACTGAATTCTAGCAAGGGCTCCACCGAAACAAGACTGGCAGTTCTCCCGCAGGAGTTTCACACAAATACCTAGGTAAGCAGCGTTGCTATTTTGGGCATCCTGTCATCTCCCACTTGTCTCCAGAGCAATTGTAGAATGAGTTTTGTGCTGGCACTGATGTCTTAGGAATGTAAGCTCTGTGAGCTGCCACTGCTGTTTGTCTTCCTGTCACCCGCCGTCTTCTGAGCAGGCCCTTCGCATTGTGTCAAGTGTCCTGATTCAGAGCACATCAAGACAGATGGCATGGTCCTCATGCAGGATTTTGATAGATAAGCTCCCTAGCTCTAAGTTAACAGAACACTCTCCTCCCTTGGTGCATGAATATTCAATAACTTCAACACTCACACGCAATCTCTGTTCAGAAAAGGAAATATACAGCAAGAATGAGAAAACCACACATGTCTATGGTCATTTACTTTGGACATGTTCCTAGAAAAACTTGCTTCCATATATTATCCTTTTCCCATCCATAAAGACCCAATTTAAAATCTGTCTGGGAATCTAAAATATGACACAAATGAACCTATCTACGAAACAGAAACAGACTCACAGACATAGAGAACAGACTTGTGGTTGCCAAGGGAGAGGGGTGGTGGGGGAAGGATGGACTGGGAGGTTGGCGTCAGCAGATGCAATCTATTACATACAGGATGGATAAACAAAGTCCTACTGTGTAGCACAGGGAACTGTACTCAGTGTCCTGTGATAAACCGTAAAGGAAAAGAATATAAAAAGGAATGTATATATAAATGTATAATGGAATCACTTTGCTGTAAGCAGAAATCAACACAACATTGTAAATCAACTATACTTCAATAAAAAAATTTTTAATGACTAACAAAGACATAATAAAATAAAATAAAATCTGTGTTGCTCAGGAAGCTTCCTCCTCTGTGCAGCCACAGTTGCAGTATGAGATAGACTCTGAGTTGCTCTTTCAAAGGGTTCAAAACTTACCATTGTCAACGTTTTCCCCAGTGACTGCCAATTGTGTTAATGTGTCACTGCCAAAATTCATTCTTCAGTCATCTGTGAGCTTTCCCCCTTGTAGACAAGTCTGTTTATATATTCATATTCCAGTGACAGAGAACATATGGGCTGACTCATTCCACTGTAGCAGTACAGAATCAACAGTTTGCTTTAACTTAGCTAATTAAACTTTAAAATTAGATAGCTGATTATATTCTCTACACAAATGGCCAGAGTATTTGGGAGCATACAATTATCACAATCCTAACAACTATTCTAGTTTATTTTATGTTTATGGCTCTTCATTCCTACAGTTTTAAACAACAAGCCTGGTTGGAGGTCATTTAATTGGTTCAGCATATAAAAAGTGCCCCCAACTTGCGCTGACTCATCAGCATTTTAATGTTGCAGCACATACATGCATATAATCCCAGCTCGAGTTCCTTGCTCAGCAAAGTTAGAAGATGAGATTTTTGTACTTTTAAGAGTTTCTAAAAATATATACAGTAAAAAAGACAAACGACATGGTTAGTGTCTTTTGTTGTCTAAAAAATTCCTATTAGATCTTAACATATGGTTTGGATTATTAAAACTGTCATTGCTGAGATAATTTTTAGATTAAAAGTAAAATAGTAGTAGACTGGGAGTCAGCATGCCTACATTATAGGCTCAGAGAGGTTAGACTGTGAGATTTTGGAATCTTTAGCTTTCCAAAATTTCATTTTCATAGCTTTAAAATGAGAGAACTGAACCCAAAATAGTGTTTAACTTCTTCTTCTCCTTACTCCCCCCTCCTTCTCTTCCTCTTTTTTATTTTCTCTCCTTCTTCTTCATTTTGCCGTTGACCTGGGAGAGCTAACAAAGTTGTATGCATAGGCATGTAACCAGAAAAACAGAATTCCTCCCAATTTACCCCTGGGGATGTTGCATGGACTGGCCTCACAAATGCATATTTCCTCGCTTCAGCTCACAGAGTGTGATTGTGTCTTGCCTGGAAACACTATTTGGCCTAAAGTGATGAACACTGTAACTTCACAGTTTCTGTCAACTCTTTGATAGGTAGATTGATTTGAAACAGCTTAGAAACCAGAGGATGAACAAAACGGCTGGCAAGTGGGAGCGACTAATATGTTGGCTGATATTGCGAGGGGCTGTTCCCTTCGTAGGCAGGGGTCTGCACAGATTTTCTTACGTGTCGGGAAAATGTTTCTTTTTAAAATATGGAACTAGGTTACACTGTTTTCTAGAATAAGTATGTGTCTCTGGGAGATGGTCTTGCCTGTGCGTGTGTTGATTCATTGGCTGAGACTGTATGACTGGTATGGCTTGTTCTTTTATCTCCCACTAGGGGGAGATTTTAAAGGGATCATACTCTGAACTATCTTATTAAAGCTCCACCAATGGGTTAAGCTGCACTGAATAAATCAATCTTTGGAAATTGCACTGTAAGGGACTTTATATTCCACGACTTGTCTCATGGGGGCAAGAG
Source organism: Aethalodelphis obliquidens (assembly GCF_003676395.1). Classification (NCBI taxonomy): domain Eukaryota; kingdom Metazoa; phylum Chordata; class Mammalia; order Artiodactyla; family Delphinidae; genus Aethalodelphis; species Aethalodelphis obliquidens. The sequence goes on along the minus strand of NW_020837957.1, from coordinate 35,622,497 downwards.
ATGAATTCTGATGCAACTAAATGTCTGTCTCGGAATCTCCATACATTTTGGGCGGCAGACAAATTAACCTTAGTCTCTTCTGTGTAACTTCCCTACAAACCCTATAATCTGAGGTGTATGGAGTGCTGTCATGTGCAGAGAGTATGTGGGGAGGGGAGCCTCTTTGGGTCTGGTCATTTGTCCACTCAAATGATGCTGAGATGCCACCATTCTTCACCGTGTGGTCCCTTCAGGTCTCTCCCGATTCTATGCCTCGGTTCTGGGAAATAAATTATTTTGCTGAGCTCCCTGTACTACCATTTTCCTCGGTGGGGCTAGCCATCTTCCCTGTGCACGGATAGAAATCAGGCCTCAGGTCACCCCGCCTAAGAACACATACAGCTCTCTCGTTTGGGCTCTCTCCTTCTCCTTCCCCTCTTTCTCCTGCTCCCCTCTCTTTCTCTTCTTTTACTCCCTTTCTCTTTCCCTTCTCCCCAGTCAAGGGGAATCTTCTGGTGTAATTGAACAGGGAAGAATCCACTTCATAGCTTCACTCAGATATTTAACAGACATTTTAAGCTTCACATGTGCAAATCAAGACTTCTGAGTTTAGTTCCTCAAACTGCTACTTCTTCAATGTTCCTCATCTCAGAAAAGTGGGACTTCCTCACACTCAGAAGCCCCAAACTTGGAAAGTAATCCTTGATTCTTCTCATTTCCTCACCCTCCTTATGCCAAATCTTCACCTGTTCATCCTCACATCCAAGTCTTACTTTCCCCTGTTTGTTTTGTCACAGAGGGACTGAATCCTGCAAGCTGTACTTCCCAGGGGTCCCTGGCAGGCAGCTGTCAGCATTGGCAGCAGATCAGAGGGCAGGAAAAAGAGAGAAGCCAGGGTGTTTACCCCTCCCTGTGAGTAAGCCTCAGTAATGGCTGCATCTCCAGCCTCCTAAGGAACAGTTCCCCCCCCGCCCACCCCCGCCCCGCCACGTGTTCCAGTTACCGCCAAAAGCCCTGGCTTCTGGGCTATAATAGTATAACATCCTCACTTCATCCCCCCAGCGTGGGGACGAGAGTGGCTTTCTGCTGTTGCCAACCTCTGGGAGGTCTCACCATCCTATATGGCTCCTTGGGTCTTGGATCACGTGTACAAATGATTCCTCCTTAAGCTCCCTCCGTTGCGTCTTATTGGTCAGGCTGATATCAAATGCCCACGCTTAAACATATCACTGGCAAGAGGAATGGGATGAACACAATTGGTTTACATTAATCCACCTTCATCCTCTGGGACTGTAGAAGAGCCATGAATCTCGTAGCTACTGAATGTTCATTTCCCCATTAAACGCATTCATTCCCAGCAGCTGTTTCCACTATTTCTTAATCAAAAGAGGAAAATGATAAAGGTATTCAACTCTGTTTATTTATCTACATATTTGGAGGTATTAGTAAGTATTCTGAGAATGTTTTCCTACTCGCTGAACGATTTGTGGGAGCGGCAGTGAGATTAGAAACTGACACTAGGTTCTGTTTTTGTATTTTGCTAGAGAATTTCATGTTTTTGAAATGTACTACTTTAGGCTATGCCCTTATTTGACTGTTGTGGGTGACAAAAAAGTTACTGTTTTAAAAAATTTTTTCTCATTTTTTTGTTGGGAAAGAGAAGTTCTGTGAGGAAATTTTTATTGACCATCTTAATGCAGAAGTCAAATGATATTTATGTAAAATGTAATAACGTGTGACGTTAAACTATATTGCATAAGGATGCATTGCTAAGAGGTAAAACTATAAAGAAAACCGCGGAAGTGAATACTCCAAGTGTCAGGATGGTGGTTACTCTGTGGGGAGAGAAATACTTGTTCTCTGGAAGGACCACATGCTGCGTGCGCTACGTGTGCTTTGTGCATTTTTTCCTGTCTGTGTTATATTTCACAATTGAAAAAGAGTTTAAAATATCAACAACTATTGCAAACTGCAGGACATTTCTCCTTAAAAGAAAATTAGATTATGCCACTCACACACTTAATAGTCTCTAATAATTTCCCAACACAATTAAAATCAGATCTAATTTCTCACTGTGGACCCCAAGGCTTTACAAGATCTGGTGTCCATTCACCTCTCTAACTTGGCCTATCTATTGCCTCTTGCTCTCTAATCCTCACCCACTCTAGACTTAAATTCCTTGAATATGTCAAACTCACACCCACCTCCAGGTTTCTGTACTTGCCGTTTCCTCTTCTTAGAATATTCCTTTCCAAACTCTTCACAAAGCTAGTGCTACTTCAGATGTCATATTCAGCTCCCGGTTTACCATCACTCAGATGGTTTCTCTTAATACTGCAGCTACGTAACCCCCTGCCCCCACATTCACCCCATCCTCTCCCCACCACTGAGCTCTACCCCATTGCCTTGCTCTGTTTCTTTCATATACTTATCACCACATGAAATGATGAATAAAAGATATTATTTCATATACTGATCATTACTTGAAAGTGTCTTGTTACTGTGTATACTTGACTGTTGCCACCTTCTACTAGAATAGAAATGTTTCTATTTTATTCATTGTTTTTATCCCCAGCGCCAAAACCCAACATGCACAGGGCAGATGCTTACTTGTTGAATATTTTTTGGATACATAGTATTTCTTTATAACAGTATCTGCCTGTGAATGTAAATTATCTTAAGGTGTCTCTCTCAGGGGCATCTAGTGTATCTCCTTAATGGGTTTAAACCAGGAGTCAAGCAATGCTGACTGGGTTAAGACAGATGATGTAAGTGAATGAAACTTCCCAGGTCAAAGAAAGGATAGTGGTGGGAACTAAGGTTTCAGCCTCTACTCAGACACATGAAAACAGCAGCCTAGGGTGGCTAGACCTTCTAATTGTTAAGAAAGTCAGAAATTCAAATTTCTCTGTGAAATGTGTCAACTTATTAAATGTTGGCTCAAGTTTTTAAAAATTCCATATGAACCTAGTAAAACATATCTGTGGATGAAATTTACTGGGGTCTCTGGTTTGAGATCTGGTTTAGGAAATAGGAAAGAAAATGGCAATCAAAAACCTACTCTGGGCAAATAAGTATAGAGTCTGTTATCAGATTAAATGGAGGGAAGGAAAAGGGGAAAATAAGGGTAAAATAAAAGTTAGATTGATATCTCAATTATCCTGCCACAGGGTTTTTCTGAGTGGATAGTCTATGTGACCTTTTGTTACATCAAGGTGCTAAGATTGGTTTTACAGAGAGGAGCGAGAAGGCAGAGTTTTATTTGGGTTTCATGGAGAAAATGAGACAAAATGGTATCTTGAGGAAGGGAGGATAGATGGAAATAGAGGGACTCTTTCCTTATAAAACCCATCACTGCTGTCTCTAGAGTAAAAGGAACACCATGTGATGAGAATCAGAAACCCATTAGAGACAATTTATGGAAGGTCTTGAAGTATATAAGGCAAAGAGGGTAGGAGCTGGGTTGACTTGGATGTACGTGCACACAGACTGGAGTAGCTTACATGGGAAAACTAGCCAAATAATGAAATTGCTAAAGAAAGAACTTTGCTTCTTTAAACCAAGAACTGTTTCAATTAATTAGAGATGTCTTGATCTGTTCATTTAGGCACAAACTATATCTATTCAATAAATATCAAATACGATTTTACTTTGTATATTATCAGGCAGAACAAAATTAATCATCAGCTAGGGCTGTCAGTTTCCACGGGAGGATTAGGTCTAGTTCTCAAACGAGTCATTTTCATAAATATAAATAAACATCAGATCTTTCAGATGATGAATGGAGGAAATTCAGCTCTGTTTATGGGAATGGGTCCTGAAATTGCTTTCTAGTTAACAGATGACTCCAAGTCCTTTCATTTGATGGTGAAAAGTGCCTGCCATATCCAAACCTACAGTCCAACAATAACCAAGAATATTTGATCATAGCCATAGCCCAATAACATAAACATTGACAATAAAATTTGAATATTTGAGAAGTGAATTTATAAAAAGAATGAGGATGATGGTGATGAAGACTCAGCAGGTAAGAATCAGAATAAAAATAAGGCATGGAGAGAAAATCAGAAAGGGAAGAATGACTTACGAATAGAGAGTTGGAGATGAGAGGAAATAAGAACACTAAATTTAAACAAAACAAAACAAAGTGGAAAGGAAACTATGGAAAAGGAAGACAGAGGCCAGAGAAGCAGGATAAGAAAGATTATAACAGTAGCAGGAAAATGTTTGCTCGCAGATGTGGGAAGCCTCATAAATTTTGCAACGAGACATATGATGGGAGAAACAGGAGGTCCTTCTGCAGAATGTATAGTTAGAACAAAATTGTTTTTCTCATGTTCTAATGCTGACTTCTGAGTTCTGCTCTAGATAATGAACAGTTACCAGTAGACTGAGTGCCCTAAGTTCCAATTTCCTAAGTGGAACTTGGGCAAGTGACAGAACTTTTCCCAAGGAGGATCCTGATTTGTGTGACAAAGGACTTTCTGAAGCTGCCCTTAAAATAATACCTCCCACTGGGGAGCACTGGCTTCTCACAGGACTCTGGGGCCCTCTGGTCATTGGAGCACAACCAAAACCCATCAATTATCATCACAAATGTCCATTTCTTAAAATCCTTCTCATTTTCTCTTGCTTTGCTAATAGTGCTTTCAAATACATTGCTTGACAGACCCCAGATGGTATTTTATGGCAGTTTTTACTCTCCATAGGCAGAGAGCTGGCCATATAAACATAAGCATACACTAATAATCTGATCTGTGGATAAGGAAAGCTTATGCAATGCAGTGCAAGAAATCACAAAGAAAAATAAAGATACCACATAAAAGATTTCTGTAAATTAAAAGCAAGTTTAAAAAGAAGACCACAAGCTGAGGGAAATATATTTTCAAATTTACTATGTACTTCTGAATTGCCAAAGTAGTAAATGGTAAAAAAAAAAAAAAAAAAAATACAAGCAATACAGAAGGTATGTATGGAAAAGTGAAAGTGACTTTCTTGCCTTCTCCTTGACTTAATTCTCACTCTGTTAACAGTTTCTTAAGAGTTCTGCACACATATAAACGCTTTTCCTATGCACAAACATACCCCAAGTGTCTCCATCAGCCTTGCACTCCTCTCCCACCTCTAAAGGATGACCTCTCACCAACATATGTAGGGGAAGAGGAGATTTTCCTTAATGAAGGTTTTCCTAGAGAAATATCTAGTCAGCAGAGTATCTTAATGTCTGTTCTGCTTGGATCACATTCTTGTTGCTAAAGATCACTTCCAGAGGCCATAGACAAACTTCAACAAGATGCTGTTTGCTCTCCAAACATGAGCCACAGAAGGACTAATGTGGAGTAGGCTGCATTTCCCTTTTATACCTCAGCTTCTCATCCTCCCCGGCACCACCACAAGATTTTACTGAAGTGGTGAACTTAGGGGGAAAGCATAATGCTGTATGCTAAGTATGACTTTCCTTAAGGTTTAGGGAAAACAAAAACCAAGAGGAACACCATCCATGGGCAAGACCCAGTGCCCCTTAGTTTCACATTTCAGCTCTCTCTTCTAACCTTCAGCAGGGAATTTTTTTTTTTAAGGAAAACACAAACTGTGAGCAAAAAGTTGGTCTTTTAATTGAGATATTCCCAGAATGCCTTAGTAGATAATCAGTGATAGCTGTTGACACACAGAGCCCCACACAACAAGCCAGGTGGAATGAGAATATGTGGGTACTCCAAATTTAGCCCCTTCAAGGTTTTCCTGGCCTATGTGACTCAGACATCTCTTTATTCTGATGAATGTATAGTAAATATTCAGCCAAACACACATGCACACACATATTCAAAGTAAAATACAAATTCTCAGAGACTGTACTGTGTGAACCATTCAGGAGAAATAGAAATACAGTCATAACTGATTCAAAATTTGTGATGTGTGTATTTCACTTTGGAGTTCCTATTTCACATTATTTTTCAGGATGGAGTTAATTGCTTTCTTTCAGTCGGAAACCCCCTCATTCTCAAACTCTTTCAAATTAGGCTCCTTTGTACCTGTGTGGGATAAGAAAGGAATTCAGTGAAGAGCAATGTCCCTTTTAATGGCTGTACCCTTAGCTAACCAGTTTAAAGTTAATCTGGTTTATAATAACTCAGTTAAATTCTTAATTAAGAATTTTCCATTTGAGAGAAGTGAAGACTGATTTTATTCTTCCAGTAACAAGCACACCCACTGATATATAGTGTTCTATTTTATAAAAGAGAGTAATACTGTACACATCTTAAAGATTGTCAGGAAATACATTTGTAGAAAAATTGTAAAAGGGTTAATACCCTTGATAAAAAGAGCTCTTATAAAATCCATCTTTAAAAAGTTTGTAATAGCTAGATGGGCAAAAGAACAATACCATTTATAAAGAAAACTAAATAATAGAGTAATAATATGTGTATCTCTACAGATATATAAATCAAAATAAAGTAACAATGAGACATCATTGCTGTTCAGAACATTTACAAAAATATAATGAGAAACCTGGTAACAGTATGATGAGATGAGCCCTCTCAACTAATCTTTGTAGAATTATAACTTAGTAGGGCTACTCTGAAAAATAATTTGGCAATATGTATCAAGATACCTTCCCTTAGTACTTCTAGTGTATTAATCTCTATATAAATGATAAGAACTATTGATTAAAATTTATGCATAAAATTTTATTTTGATATTAATTAGAGTATCTAAAATTTATAAACAACCTAAACATCAAACATTAAGGGACAATACAGATATATTACAGTGCATATATGCCATAGAATATTATGTAACCTTTAAAATTGTTTGCAGATCTTCTCTTTACTAACACAGGTAAAGGCATATGATACAATGCTTAGTGAAAATTCAGGATATAAAATTTTTAACATCAACATAAAAATGTATGGATTGACAATTGAATAAGCAGTGGCTAATTCTTGTTGTTTAAGGTTTGAAGATTTAATGCATTCTTCATCCTTTGTTAATTTTTTCCAAAATTTTCCACAATGGCCACGTAATACTTTTATCACCAGAAAAATAACCCCTTGTATTTAAAAACTGTGAACAAAGTTAATATATTAGACATAGGCAAAATATCAATGACAGAGAGAAAATGGTGAAAGTAGGAGCTGATCTAAGGGCTTTCTGACTCTAAAGCCAGAATGTTTTCAAAACAGGCACTATGATCTGAAATCTTATATACTCTTGAGTAAACAACATAAATTTTACCTGTAGGCCCATTGAAAAGCCTTGGAGTGATACTTTGTAAGTCCAATTAACCACATTGAAAAAAAGAGTATCCATCCATACTACTTCATAGTTTACTTAGAAAAGGATATTATTACCCCAAAAGCTATAGTGAGTTAGACGTTTATATTTAGAACAATAGCACACTATTATTACAAAATCTAGTGCTTACTTTTATAATGTTAATAATTAACATTGAGGTGTATATTAACAAGTACATAAGCAAAAAGTAATTCACAACTTCAGAAAATTTTAAAATTATAAATTAAATTTGAAACTATGTAAATTAAGTTAATTATATCCCTTAAGAAGGGACCATATAATGATTCAGATTTAGATAAATTAATTACAGATTCCTCTGGGGACTTCTCACACTGAAGGGACTGAAAAAGCCCTATTTAATAAAATCCAGAAGTCCTGTAATAAATCCACTAGTTAGGCATTTAACCTAGTAATGCTCAGTGGTCAGACTTCAGGATGCATTCAGCATTTCTAAAAACAAGAAGTTCAACGTGAACTGAGGAAGCAAAAAAATCCCTATGTCCTTTCATCTGAAGGGCAAAGGGCCAAATAAGAAGTTTGTGGAAATTCTACTTGACATTAGCATTCTCTACAGAAAGCAAAAGAGAATTCACACAGTTATTCCTTAGGGTAAATGGGTTGGTGCTCCAAGATGTTTCCAAATACTGTTGAGCAACTGAGAGTGTAAAATGCAGCAAAACCCTATATGGCAAAAGTAGAGATAGTTGAACACTCTTTTGTATTGTTTTCTCATCATAATCTGTCAGTAGATAATTAGACCAAAAATGGGGAAATTATATATAATATAGTCACAGAATCAACACATATTTATTGAGCACTTATTCTAGGTCCCAGAGATACACCAATAAGGTAATACTCCTGTTCTCAAGGAGCTGATGTTCTAGTGAGGGAGCACATAAGTAAACAATGCATGATATCATTTCAGGGAGCAGGAAGTGCTATGAAGAAGAATGAGCAAGGGTTAGAGTAACAATACATGGTTGTGTGAAGACCTACTTTATATAGAGAATGCTGGAAAGACCACTCAGAAGAGGTCCAATTTAGACAGAGTTTAGAAGGAAGTGAGAAAACGAACTATGGCATGATCCAAAAGAGGAGTGTTTCCAGGTAGAGGGAAGAGGATGTATGAAGAGCCAAGGTGGAAACAAGCTTGACACAGTTTAAGGAGAGTACGAATGGCTGAAGTAGAGGGATCAGGAGAGTTAGAGATGAGGAAGCCAATGAGGAGCCAGATCATTTGGAGCCTTAACAGCATAATTAGGATTTTATTCCAAATGCACTGGAAGCAATTGGAAGGCTTTAAGAGAGAGTGTGATGTGAGCCAGTTTGCTCTGAGTTTTGACTGCTGTGAGGGAAATAGATTTTTCAGGGAAATAAATGCAGAAATAGGGCAACTGTCTAAGAAGGTATTATTGCAGTAGTTCAGGTGTGAGATGATAGTGGCTTGGACTAGAGTGATAGAGATGAAGGTGGTAATGAATAATCGGATTGAAGATGTGGAGAATAGAGCCAACAGAATATGCTAATGGACCAGATTTATCATATGCGATATGGAGAAAGGTCAATGATGATTTACAAGGTTGATGATGGAATTTCACTAAGTTGTGAGCTAAGGGAGAAGCAGGTTTAGGGGTATCAGGGAAGAGGAAGATTGGGAGACAGTCAGGAAATTACTATGTTTTGGATATGTCAAATTTGAGGTGGCTGTTAAATATCCAAGTGAACATAGCAACTAGGTAGTTGTTTACTAGAGGCTGAAGCTCAGGAAAGAGGTTTGGACAATAGATATAACAGTTATAAATTTGAGGGTCATTAGACTGTAGATGAGATTTAAAGCCATAGTAATTGAGATTACTTAGGAAGTAAGGGTATCAAGAGAAGCTAAGGATGGAGTAGTACTGGACCACTTCAATAATTAGAAGTTGGATAGATAATGAGGAGCCATCAAAGACATGGAGAGGGAGTGTCCAGTGAGGCAGGAGGAAAACTAATAGTGTGGTATCTGGAAGCTTAAGGGGAGAGAGTGTTTCTAAAAGAAGGGAGGTGCCCAAAAGCCAAGTAGTACAAGAATTGACCTTTGTATTTGGCAGCTTGGAGGTCACTGTTGACCGCAAGGAGAGCACTATGTGGGAGGTGGATACCAAGGCCTCAATAGAGTGAGTTAAAAGACAATAGGAGGTGAAGAAGTAGAGACAGCAGAAATAGATTACTCTTTCATGGAATTTTGCTGCGAAGAAAGCAGAGAAATGGAGACATTGTATGGGGAATTGCTGGCAGGGAGGATTTTAAAATATATATGTATACATTCCTTTTTAATACTGAAAGATACTAAAGCATGTTGATGATTGGAATATCTCAGTAGAGAGTAAAGATTCTCTATGTCTAATAACAAACAATGCTAATGTTTTAAATTTTCAAATAATGAAAAATCTGTTAAAATTTTAATATTCAGAGAAAAGAGGTGGGTTTTTTTCCATCTTTTGTGGGGTAGAAGTCTGAAAATTTGGGAAACTACTTGAGCACTGTTAATGAAAAGAAGGAGGGGGATTATAAATAACACACTGATACACTGACTAAATGATTTACTGATTTTTTGAACCACTCTTTGAATAGGTAATGTTATCATTTTCATTTTATAGTAAGAAAAGTAAGCTGAGAAATGCTAAGTAATTTGTCTAACATTAGCAAGAGGGAGAGCCAAGAGTCCAAATTAGACATGGTTTACTCCAGAGCCTTAATTCTTAACCATTAGAGGCAGATGTCCCAAAAAAGTCCTGGTTTGATATACTCATCAGTGACCCGCATTTATTTAAGAAGAGCTCCATTAATGTAAAAAACAAAAAACAAAAACTCTTTGGATGGAGTTTTGGTTCTGTTAATGGCAGAGTAGCTTGTATAAGATAAACATTTTTGCAAATAACACTTATACACTCTGGACAAACTATAAGAAACAAGTTAATTAAGGTATTATCGAGTAACCAAAAACAGTCAGAAGTTGAGGATTTGACCCTTAAAAGAAGAGAACCAAATTGAGTGATATATATACCTGTATGGCTTTCTTCCTGGGGTCATTCCCTAGTCTATAAAATGTAGGGTGATAGAACTCAAGCAGAATGTTGCAATTTTATTGGCCTAAAGAGTTATAGAAGGAAATTGGGACCACCAGAGCAAATAGAGCTGAAGAGAAACTACAGAACCACAAAAGACCCAGAATAGCTAAAGCAATCTCGAGCAAGAAGAATAAAGCTGGAGACATCACACTCTCTGATTCCCGACTATATTACAAAGCTAAAGTAATCAAAACAGTATGACACTGGCAGAAAACAGACACATAGACCAATAGCACAGAGTAGAAAACCCAGAAATAGTTGCATGCATATAGGGCCAACTAATCTTTGACAAAGGTGCCAAGAATACACAATGGGGAAATAATAGTCTCTTCAACAAATGGTGCTGGGAAGACTGGAGCTCCACATGCAAAAGAATGAAACTGAATCCTTTTCTTAGACCATATACAAATATCAACTCAAAAATAGATTAAAGACAAACATAAGACTGGAAACCATAAAATTCCTAGAAGGAAACACAGGGGGGAAATTCCATGTCATTAGTCTTGGCTATGATGTTTTGGATATTACACCAAAGCACAGGTAAAAAATAAATAAATAAATAGAACTACATTAAACTGAAAAGTTTCTGTGCACAAAAAGAACAAAATGAAAAGATAGAAATGTCAGAAAATATTTGCAAAATATATATCTGATAAGGAGTTAATATCTAAATTATACAAAGAACTCATACAACTCAAGAGCAAAATAAATAACCCAATTAAAAATGAACAAAGGACTTGAATAGATATTTTTCAATAGGAGACATACAAATGGCCAATAAATACATAAAAGGTGATGAGGGAAGCATAAATCAAATGAGGTACCAGTCCACACCTGTCAGGATGGCTATTAGCAAAAAGTCAAAAGATAACAAGTGAAGATGTGAAGAAAACACAAGGATGTGAAGAAAAGGGAACCCTTATGCATTGTTGGTGGGAAAGTAAATTGCTACGGTCATATAGAAACTGTATAGAGGTCCCTCAAAAAATTAAAAATAGAACTACCATATGACTCAGCAATCCCAATTCTGAGTCTATATCCAGAAGAAATAAAAAGACTAAAGAGATATATGCACTCCCATGTTCATTGCAACATTATTCATAATAGATATGGGAACATATCTATTATCTTTCCATAAAAGATATGGAAACAACTTAATTGTCTGCCAGTGGATGAATAGATAGAGTAACTTTGGTATATGCATACAGCAGAGTATTATTCAGCCTTTAAAAAGAAGGAAATCTTGCCATTTGTGACAAGACAGATGAGCCTGAAGGACATTACGCTAGGTGAAATAAGCCACATGCAGAAAGACAAATATTTCATGATCTTACCTATAAATGGAGTCTAAAATAGTCGAAGTCACAGTAGAAGGTGGTTACCAGGGCATAGAGGTGGGGAAGTGGGGAGGTGTTGGTCAAAGGAAACAAACATAATATGAATAAGTTCTGGAGACCTAATGTAAATTATAGTGTCTATCGTTAATATATTGTATGCTTGAAATCTGTTAAGAGAATAGATCTTAAGTATTCTCACCACACACACACTCACACACACACACAAAATGTAACTATATGAGGTGGTAAGTATGTTAATTAGCTTGATTGTGGTAATCATTTTACAATGCATATGTACATTAAGATATCACATTGTCCACCTTAAATATATACAATTTTTATTTGTCAATCATACTTCAATAAAGCTGAAAAAAGATAATGAAAAGAAAAATAAAAGAATTGAGGGGAAATGCCAGAAATAAGGGAGTCATAGAGAGGGGAGCCTCAAAATCTACTTATAAAGTCAACTCAAAACATTGGCTAAATTCTGACTGTACAAATATAGGCAATACTCTAATAATAGCAGGAAGGCTGAGAGAGCTGAAGAGATATTTTAACTGTTGCCCTTCTAAGCAAAATTTGGTGGTCAAATTCCACCAAATTACAAGATCTTGGTAACCATTTTGGGCTCTCTGTTGAAACCCCAGAAGGGCCATGTCTTAGGAATAAGACTACACTTCCAGACAAAGGGATTCACTGAAAACTAAAGGCAAAACTGAGATAGATTCTCTCCAAAAAAAGTGTACAATAAATCTTCTATGAGTTCAAACAATTAACTGCCTGTTAGAACAAACAAAACACTCTTTAGAGGAAGATAATAGAATCCAGAATGTTTATACTGTATTATTCACAGTGTCCAGTAAACAAGCAAAATTAATAGACATACCAAAAAACTCAAGAAAGATAAGACTCAATAGAAATGAACCAGATGTTGGAATTAGAAGAAAAACTGTTTAAAATAACTATAATAAATGTATTAGAGTCTACAGGAAAAGATGGACATAGTGAATGAAGAAATGGGGAATTTCAGGAGGGATTTAGAAACTGCATAAAGAGCATAATGGAAATCCTAAAGATAAGAAACACACCTGAAATCAAAAATTTTGGAAAGTATTAATAATAGATTGCATACAAAAGAAGAAAGATCAGTGAATTTGAATAAAGGACAATAGAAGTCATGTAAGCTGATGCACACAGAGAAAATAAAATTGAAACAAAAAGAGAGCAGGTACTAAAGGACTTGTTGGAAGTAACAAGTAGTAAAATATGTGTGTAATAGGAGATACAGAAGGACTGGAGAGAGGATGTGGGGTAGACAAAACATGAAGAAATATAAGCTGAAAATTTTCCAGATTTTCTCAGAGTAACCCACACATCCAATAATGTCTGCAAACCTCAAGCAGAATGAAAACTGCATCTAAGCATGTCAAAGCCAAACTGCTGAAAACTAAAAGTTAAAAACAAAAACAAACATAAAAGTAGCCAGGAGAATAAAATGCATATTAAATATAAATAACAGTAAGAAAATTGATTCAGACCTTGAAGGATAGAAGTCAATTGAAAAACATCTTTAAAATGCTAAAGGTAAAAAAAAAAAAAAAGTCAATTAAGAATTCTATATTCAGGAAGTTATTCCAAATAACAAAAATGAAAACAATATATTCAACATAATTCCTATCAAAATTTCAACAGGTTTTTTTTTTTACAGAAATGGAAAAGTTGATTGCCAAATTCATATAGAAGGGCAAGGGGCCCTGAATAGCTAAAATAATCTTGAAAAAAAAGAATAAAGTCAGATGCTTCACATTTTCCAATTTCAAAACTTACTACAAAGCTACAGTAATTGTAACAGAATGATACTGACATAAGGATACATTTATAGACAAATAGAACAGAATTGAGAGTACATAAATACACCAATACATCTATGGTCAGTTGGGTTTTGACAAGGGTGCTGGGTCTGTTCAATAGAGAAACAAATCTCTTCAACAAATGGTGTTGGGAGGGAGACCTTCAAGATGGCAGAAGAGTAAGATATGGAGATCACCTTCCTCCCCACAAATACCTCAGAAATACATCTACATGTGGAACAACTCCTACTGAATGCTGGCAGAAGACCTCAGACTTCCCAAAAGGCAAGAAACTCTGCATGTACCTGGGTAGGGCAAAAGAAAAAAGAATAAACAGAGACAAAAGAATAGGGACGGGGCCTGCACCACTGGGAGGGAGCTGTGAAGGAGGAAAGGTTTCCACACACCAGGAAGCCCCTTCGCAGGCAGAGACTGCAGGTGGCAAAGGGGGGAAGCTTCAGAGCCACAGAGGAGAGCACGACAACAGGGGTGCAGAGGGCAAAGCGGAGAGATTCCCGCACAGAGGATGGGTGCCGCCCAGCACTCACCAGCCCGAGAGGCTTGTCTGCTCACCTGCCGGGGCGGGCGGGGGCTGGGAGCTGAGGCTCGGGCTTTGGTGGGAGCTCAGGGAGAGGACTGGGGTTGGCGGCATGAACACAACCTGCAGGGGGTTAGTGCACAACGGCTGGCCGAGAGGGAGTCCGGGAAAAGTCTGGACCTGCCGAAGAGGCAAGAGACCATTGTTTCAGCATGTGCAAGGAGAGGGTATTCAGAGCACCACGTAAACAAGCTCCATGGATGGGCGCAAGCTGCGGCTATCAGCATGAACACCAGAGAAGGGCATGAAAGGCTAAGGCTGCTGCTGCAGCCACCAAGAACCCTGTGTGCAAGCACAGGTCACTATCCACACCTCCCCTCCCGGGAGCCTGTGCAGCCCGCCACTGCCAGGTTCCCAAAAACCAGGGACAACTTCCCCGAGAGAACACATGGTGTGCCTCAGGCTGGTGCAACATCATGCCGGCCTCTGCCACCACAGGCTCGCCCCACATTCTGTACCCCTCCCTCCCCCTGGCCTGAGTGAGCCAGAGCCCCACAGTCAGCTGCTACTTTAACCCTGTCCTGTCTGAGCGAAGAACAGACGCCCTCAGGCAACATACACGCAGAGGAGGGGCCAAATCCAAAGCTGAAACCCAGGAGCTGTGCGAACAAAGAAGAGAAAGGGAAATTTCTCCCAGCAGCCTCAAGAGCAGCAGATTAAATGTCCACAATCAACTTGATGTACGCTGCATCTGTGAAATACCTGAATAGACAACGAATTATCCCAAATTGAGGTGGTGGACTTTGGGAGCAACGATATGCAATATTTTCTTCCTTTTTCTCTTTTTGTGAGGGTGTATGTGTATGCTTCTTTGTGTGATTTTGTCTGTATAGCTTTGCTTTTACCATTTGTCCTAGGGTTCTGTCTGTCCATTTTTTTTGTTGGATTGTTTTGTTTTTCTTTTTTTATTACTTTTCTATTTTTTATTATTAATAATTATATTTTATTTTTTATTTTAATAACTTTATTTTATTTATTTACTTATTTATTTTTTTCCCCTTTTCTTCTGAGCCGTGTGGATGACAGAGTTTTGGTGCTCTGGCCAGGTGTCAGGCCTGTGCCTTTGAGGTGGGAGAGCCAAGTTTAGGACGTTGGTCCACCAGAGTCCTCCCTGCTCCATGTAATATCAAACAGCCAAAGCTCTGCCAGGGATATCCACCTCAAGGCTAAGACCCAGCTCCACTCAATGACCAGCAAGCTACAGTGCTGGACACCCTATGCCAAACAACTAGCAAGACAGGAACACAACCCCACCCATTAGCAGAGAGGCTGCCTAAAATCATAATAATGTCACAGGCACACCAAGACACACCAACGGATGCGGTCCTGCCCACCAGAGAGACAAGATCCAGGCTCATTCACCAGAACACAGGCACCAGTCCCCTCCACCAGGAAGCCTAAACAACCCACTGAACCAACCTTAGCCACTGGGGGCAGACACCAAAAACTACGAACTACGAACCTGCACCTGCGAAAAGGAGACCCCAGACACAGTAAGTAAAGCAAAATGAGAGGACAGAGAAATACACAGCAGATGATGGAGCAAGGTTAAAAACCACCAGATCAAACAAGTGAGGAGGAAGTAGGCAGTCTACCTGAAAAAGAATTCAGAGTAATGATAGTAAGGATGATCTGAAATCTTGGAAATAGAATGGAGAAAATACAAGAAACATTTAAGAAGAAACTAGAAGCACTAAAGAGCAAACAAACAATGATGAAGAACACAATAAATGAAATTTAAAATTCTCTAGAAGGAAGCAATAGCAGAATAACTGAGGTAGAAGAATGGATGAGTTACCTGGAAAATAAAATAGTGGAAATAACTACTGCAGAGTAGAATAAAGAAAAAAGAATGAAAAGAATTGAGGACAGTCTCAGAGACCTCTGGGACAACATTAAAAACACTGATATTTGAATTATAGGGATCCCAGAAGAAGAGAAAAAGAAAGGACTGAGAAAATATTTGAAGAGATTACAGTTGAAAATTTCCCTATTATGGAAAGGAAATATTTAATCAAGTCCAGAAACCACAGAGAATCCCATACAGGATAAACCCAAGGAGAAACACACCAAGACACATATTAATCAAACTATCAAAAATTAAATACAAAGAAAAAATATTAAAAGCAGCAAGGGAAAAACAAAGGAATCCCCAGAAAGTTAAACATGTGATCTTTCAGCAGGAACTCTGCAAGCCAGAAGACAGTGGCAGGACATATTTTAAGTGGTGAAAGGGAAAAATCTACAACCAAGGTAACTCCACCCAGCAAGGATCTCATTCAGATTTGATGGAGAAATGAAAACCTTTACAGACAATCAAAAGTTAAGAGAATTCAGCACCACCTAACCAGCTTTACAACAAATGCTAAAGGAACTTCTTTAGGCAGGAAACACAAGAGAAGGTAAAGACATACAATAACAAACCCCAAACAATTAAGAACATGGTAAAAGAAGCATACATATCAATAATTACTTTAAATGTAAATGGATTAAATGCTCCAACCAAAGGACATAGACTGGCTGAATGGATAAAAAAAACAAGACCCATATATATGCTGTCTATAAGAGACCCACTTCAGACCTATGGACACATACAGACTGAAAGGGAGGGGATGGAAAAAGATATTCCATGCAAATGGAAATCAAAAGAAAGCTGAAGTAGCAATTCTCATATGAGACAAAATAGACTTTAAAATAAAGACTATTAGAAGAGACAAAGAAGGACACTACATAATGATCAAGGGATCAATCCAAGAAGAAGATATAACAACTGTAAATATTTATGCACCCAACATGGGAGCACCTCAATACATAAGGCAAATGCTAACAGCCATAATAGGGGAAATTGATAGTAACATAATCATAGTAGGGGACATTAACACCCCATCTTCACCAATGGACAGATTATCCAAAATGAAAATAAATAAGGAAACACAAGCTTTAAATGATACATTAAACAAGATGGGCTTAATGATATTTATAGGACATTCCATCCAAACACAACAAAATCTTTCTTCTCAAGTGCTCATGGAACATTCTCCAGGATAGATCATAACTTAGTTCACAAATCAAGCCTCAGTAAATTTAAGAAAATTGAAATCGTATCAAGTATCTTTTCCGACCACAATGCTATGAGACTAGGTATCAATTGCAGGAAAAAAATCTGTCAAAAATACAAACACATGGAGGCTAAACAGTACACTACAAAATAACCAAGAGACCACTGAAGAAACCAAAGAGGAAATCAAAATATACTTAGAAATAAATGACAAAGAAAACACGACAACCGAAAACCTATGGGATGCAGCAAAAGCAGTTCTAAGAGGGAAGTTTATAGCAATACAATCCTACCTCAAGAAACAAGAAACATCTAAAATAAATAACCTAACCTTACACCTAAAGCAATTAGAGAAAGAACAAAAAAATCCCAAAGTTAGCAGAAGGAAAGAAATCATAAAGAGCGGATCAGAAATAAATGAAAAAGAAATGAAGGAAACAATAGCAAAGATCAACAAAACTAAAAGCTGGTTCTTTGAGAAGATAAACAAAGTTGATAAATCATTAGCCAGAAAAAAAGAGAGGGGCTTCCCTGGTGACACAATGGTTGAGAGTCTGCCTGCTGATTCAGGGGACAGGGGTTCGGGCCCCAGTCTGGGAAGATCCCACATGCCGCGGAGCGGCTAGGCCCGTGAGCCATGGACACTGAGCCTGTGCATCCGGAGCCTCTGCTCCACAACAGGAGAGGCCACAAGAGTGAGAGGCCCGTGTACTGTAAAAAAACAAAAACAAAAAAAAAAAAAGAAAAAAGAAAAAAAAGGAGAAGACTCAAATTAGAAATGAAAAAGGAGAAGTAACAACTGGCACTGCAGAAATACAAAGGATCATGAGAAATTACTACAAGCAACTATATGCCAATAAAATGAACATCCTGGAAGATATGGACAAATTCTTAGAAAAGCACAAACTTCCGAACTGAACCAGGAAGAAATAGAAAATACAAACAAACCAAACACAAGCACTGAAATTGAGACTGTGATTAAAAATCTTCCAACAAACAAAAGCCCAGGACCAAATGGCTTCACAGGCAAATTCTACCAAACATTTAGAGAAGAGCTAACACCCTTTCTTCTCAAACTCTTCCCAAATATAGCTGGGAGGAACACTCCCCAACTCATTCTATGAGGCTACCATCACCCTGACACCAAACCAGGCAAAGATGTCACAAAGAAAGAAAACTACAGGCCAATATCACTGATGAACATAGATGCAAAAATCCTGAACAAAATACTAGCAAACAGAATCCAACAGCACATTAAAAGGATCATACACCATGATCAAGTGGGGTATATCCCAGGAATGCAAGGATTCTTCAATATACGAAAATCAGTCAATGTGATACACCATATTAACAAATTGAAGGACAAAAAACATATGATCATCTCAATAGATGCAGAAAAAGCTTTTGACAAAATTCAACACCCATTTATGATAGAAACCCTCCAGAAAGTAGGCATAGAGGGAACTTACCTCAACATAATAAAGGCCATACATGACAAACCTACAGCCAACATCATTCTCAGTGGTGAAAAACTGAAACCATTTCCACTAAGATCAGGAACAAGAAAAAGTTGCCCCCCTCACCACTATTGTTCAACATAGTTTTGGAAGTTTTAGCCACAGCAATCAGAGAAGAAAAAGAAATAAAAGGAATCCAGATCAGAAAAGAAGTAAAGCTGTCACTGCTTGCAGATGACATGATACTATACATAGAGAATCCTAAAGATGCTACCAGAAAACTACTAGAGCTAATCAATGAATTTGGTAACGTTGCAGGATACAAAATTAATGCACAGAAATCTCTTGCATTCCTATACACTAATAATGAAAAATCTGAAAGAGAAATTAAGGAAACACTCCCGTTTACCACTGCAAGAAAAAGAATAAAATACCTAGGAATAAACCTACCTAGGGAGACAAAAGACCTGTATGCAGAAAACTATAAGACACTGAAGAAAGAAATGAAAGATGATATAAACAGATGGAGAGATATACCATGCTCTTGGATTGAAGGAATCAGTAATGTGAAAATGACTATACTACCCAAAGCAATCTACAGATTCAGTGCAATTCCTATCAAATTACCAATGGCATTTTAAACAGAACTAGAACAAAAAATCTTAAAATTTGTATGGAGACACAAAAGACCCCAAATAGCCAAAGCAGTCTTGAGGGAAAAAAATGGAGCTGGAGGAATCAGACTCCCTGACTTCAGAGTATACTACAAAGCTACAGTAATCAAGACAACATGGTACTGGCACAAAAACAGACATATAGATCAATGGAACAGGATAGAAAGCCCAGGGATAAACCCATGCACCTATGGTCAACTAATCTATGGCAAAGGAGGCAAGGATATACAATGGAGAAAAGACACCTTCTTCAATAAGTCCTGCTGGGAAAATTAGAGAGCTACATGTAAAAGAATGTAATTAGAACACTTCCTAACACCATACAAAAAAATAAACTCAAAATGGATTAAAGACCTACATGTAAAGCCAGACATTATAAAACTCTTGGAGGAAAACATAGGCAGAACAATCTATGACATAAATCACAGCAAGATCCTTTGTGACCCACCTCCTAGAGAAATGAAAATAAGAACAAAAATAAACAAATGGGACCTAATGAAACTTCAAGGCTTTTGCACAACAAAGGAAACCATAAACAAGATGAAAAGACAACCCTCAGAATGGGAGAACATATTTGCAAATGAAGCAACTGACAGAGGATTAATCTGCCAAATTTACAAGCAGCTCAATCAGCTCAATATCAAAAAAACAAACAACCCAATCCAAAAATGGGCAGAAGACCTAAATAGACATTTCTCCAAAGAAGATATACACATTGCCAAGAAATACATGAAAGAATGCTCAACATTACTAATCATTAGAGAAATGCAAATCAAAACTACAATGAGGTAACACATCACAACAGTCAGAAGGGCCATGATCAAAAAAATCTACAATCAATAAATGCCGGAGAGGGTGTGGAGGGAAGGGAACCCTCTTGCACTTTTGGTGGGAATGTAAATTGATACAGTCACTATGGAGAACAGTATGGAGGTTCCTTAAAAAACTAAAAATAGAACTACCATATGACCCAGCAATCCCACTACTGGGCCTATACCCTGAGAAAACCATAATTCAAAAAGTGTCATGTACCGCAATGTTCATTGCAGCTCTATTTATAATAGCCAGGACATGGAAGCAACCTAAGTGTCCATCGAAAGATGAATGGATAAAGAAGATGTGGCACGTATATACAATGGAATATTACTCAGCCATAAAAAGGAACGAAACTGAGTTATTTGTATTGAGGTGGATGGACCTAGAGACTGACATACAGAGTGAAGTAAGTTCAGAAAGAGAAAAACAAATACCATATGCTAACACATATATGTCGAATCTAAGAAAAAAATGGCTCTGATGAACCTAGGGGCAGGACAGGAATAAAGATGCAGATGTAGAGAATGGACTTGAGGACGTGGGAAAGGGAAGGGGAAGCTGGGACAAAGTGAGAAAGTAACTTTGACATATATACACTACCAAATATAAAATAGATAGCTACTAGGAAGCAGCCACATAGCACAGGGAGATCAGCTCGGTGCTTTGTGACCACCTAGAGGGGTGGGATAGGGAGAATGGGAGGGAGACACAAGAGGGTGGAGATATGAGGACTTATGTATATGCATAGCTGTTTCACTTTGTTATAAAGCAGAAAGTAACACACCATTGTAAAGCAATTATGCTCCAGTAAAGATGTTAAAAAACAAACAAAAAAAAACCACAAATGGTGCTGGGACAACTGAATAACCATATGTAAAAGAATGTAGTTGAACCCCTGCCTCACACCACACACACAAATTCACTCAAAATGGTCAATGACTAAGTATAAGAAGTCAAACTATAAAACTCTTAGAAGAAAATATAGAAGCAAACCTTCATGAACTTGTTTTCTTAGTTACAACAACAAGAAAATAGATAAATTGCACTTAAAGTAAAAAAAAACTTTTGTGTATCAAAGGGCATGGTCAAGAAAGTGAAAAGATAACCTATAGAGTGGGAGAAAATATTTTCACATTGCATATATCATGCGGTTTAATATCCAGAATATACAAAACCTCCTACAATGCAACCAAAAGACAATGCAATTTTTAAATGAGCAAAGAACCTGAAAAGACATAGCCAAAAAAGATATACAAGTGCTAATAAACACATGAAAAGATGTTCAACATCATTAGTCATTAGGGAAATGAAAACCATGGTGAGATAGCACATCACACCTACTAGGATGGTTATAATTTTTTTTTAAAGGAAAATAACACATGATGAGAATGTAGAGACACTGGACCCCTCGTACATTGCTAGTGGGAATGCAAAATGGTGCAGTTGCTGTGAAAAATAGCTTAACCTTTCCTCAGAAAGCTAAACATAGGCTATTATCCAGCAATTCCATTCTTACCTCAAAGAATTGAAAACAGGGACTCAGACAGATAATTGTACACCAAAACTAATTGTAGCATTACTTATAATAACCAAAAGGTGGAAACAACCCAAGAGTCTATCAAAAGATGAATGGATAAACAAAGTGTAATTATATACACACAGTGGGATGTTGTTCAGCTGTAAAAAGGAATGAAATTCTGATATATGCCTCAACACGGATGAATCTTGAAAACTATCTATAATAGGCAAATTCGTAAGGATAGAAAGTAGATTAGAGGTTACCTGGGGCTAGAAGAGTAGAAGTTATTTAATCGTTGGCTACAGAGTTTTTTGGGGTGATGAAAAAGTTTTGGAAATAGATGGCGGTGATACTTGCACATTAGGAATGCAATTAATACCATTGAACTGTACACTTAAGATGGTTAAAATGTCAAGTTTTATGTTATATATATTTTATCACAATAAAAAATTTTAAATTGTATAAAAAAGAAAGCAAATAAAGACATTTTAAATAATCAAAAACAGATTAAAAATGTTGTCAGCACCTCTGCCTTGCAAGGAATGTCAAAGCTTTTCATCCTGAAAGGAAACAATATAAAAATGGAAATCTTGATTGAAAGGAAGGAAGGGAAAGAACAGGATATTGTAAATATGTGGGTAAATATAAAGGTCTTTCTCTTCTTAATTTCTTTAAAAGTAAATTGACTAAAAGCAAAAACAATAACAATGTATTTTGGGTTTAAAACATATTTTGGGTTTTAAACATACAGTATAAAATGTATGATAATAATAGCACAAGCAGAGCAAGGGTTATAAGTGAAACTGTGCTGTTGTAAGGGTCTTACATTGTATATCTAATAGTATAATATTAATTCTAGATAGATTGTAACAAGTTAAGTATGCATATTATAATCCCTAGAGAAAGCACTAAATATAATAATATGGAGGTAGTTAAAAACATAAATAGAATAGATAGAATGAAATTCTTAACAATACTCAACTGAAGGGAAGATAGGGAAAAAAAACTCACAATACAAAGCAGACAAATAGAAAACAAAGAGGTGATAGATTTAAACCCAACATATCAATAATTGCATCAACTGTAATGAACTAATATAATTAAAAAGCAGAGATTGAAGACTACATAAAGAAGCATGACCCAGTTATACAGTTTAGAAAGGATGCAGTATAAAGACACAGTTTGAAAATAAAAGGGTAGAAAAATATGCAATAAAAACATTAAGTATGATATAGTCATACCAGTCTGCTATTAACATCAAAGAAAGGAGTCTTCAAGACAGGAAAAATCATCAGGGATGAAGTTATTTGATGATAAAATGTTCAATTCGTCAAAAAGATCTAATGATACTAAATGCTTATGTTCCTAATAACAGTCTCAAAATACATGAAGCAAAAATTGACAGAACTAAATGGGGAAATAGAAAAATAGATTTGTTTCTACATGTTGCTAGATTTGATTTGCTAAACATTTTTCTGTCTATGGATACATGAATTGGAAGACTCAATATTGTTAAGATGTTAGTCCTCCCCATGTTGATATATAGATCCAAGGCAATCCCGTTTAAATTCTAAGCAGTCTTTTTTGGTTTTTGTAAAGACATATGCTAAATCTAAAATTTATGTGAGAATTTAGAGGACCTAAAATATAATCTTTAAAAAGATAAATAAAATTGCAGCTGTTACACAAACTGACTCCAAAACTTATCAATCTATTAAAAAGCTACAATAATCAAAGTAGTAAGGTATTGACAGAAGTAGAGAGAAATAGACCAATAGAACTGTATAGAGACTAAATATAAACATTTTTTAAAGTTAAATGATTTTTTACAAAGCATCAAGGTAATTCAATGGAAAAAGGAAAGTCTTTCAACAAATGTGCTGTAACATAGAATATTTGTGTAGAAAAAAAATGAATCTCAACTGCTACATACATGTGATACATGGAGGATGAGACTAAACTAAAACTATAAAGCTTCTAGGAAAAAAATTAGGAAAACATCATGATTTTCTGGTACCTAGAGATTTCCTAGAACTCCAAAAGCACTAACCATAATGTAAAATGTATATAGTGTAGTTTGTCAATATTAAGAACTTCTGTTTTCAATGAAACACTGATAATAAAACAAAAAATGTAAGCCACAGACTAGGAGAAAATATTTGCAATATGTATATCTGACAAAGGACTTGTATCTAGGTCATATAAAGAACTTCCATACTACATCATCATCACCATCACCACCATCATCATCACCAAACAACCTGGGTTTTAAAATGGACAGAAGATTTGAAAAAAAAAAAAAAAAACAGTTCATAAAAGAGATTATATATGAACATGGTCACAAGACATATCAAAGCCTCTTTTGACACCACTAGTCTTCAAGGAACTACAAATAAACACCACCATGATATGCCACTCCCTATCTACCAGAATGGTTAAAATTTAAATGACCAACAATACTAAGTGTTGACAAGGATGTGGAGCAAGAGGAGCTCTCCTACTTTGGTGGTGGCTGTATGAAATGGTATGACCACTTTAAAAAGTTTGACAGCTTCTTATAAAGTTAAATGTACACCAATCCTATGACCCAGCAATTTCACTCTTAGTTTTTTAACCCAAGAGAAATGAAAACACACTTGGTGGTGTTGGTTCTGAGCTCTTTTTGTGTGTGTGTGTGTGTTACGTGGGCCTCTCACTGTTGTGACCTCTCCCGTTGCGGAGCACAGGCTCCGGACGTGCAGGCTCCAGATGCGCAGGCTCAGCGGCCATGGCTCACGGGCCTAGCCGCTCTGCGGCATGTGGGATCTTCCCAGACCAGGGCACGAACGCACATCTGCTGCATTGGCAGGCGGACTCTCAACCACTGTGCCACCAGGGAAGCCCTGGTTCTGAGCTCTTTAAAAGACATTTTCATAAACAAGCTTTCTAAAACGTTAAAACATACTAGCCATCTCCACTTCCTTACCTCTCATTTACTCCTCCAATCACTGTTATCAAGCATCATTCTCTGGACTCCCCTGAAATCACTGAAATCAAGCATCTCAAGTGCTTGAAAGTTCATAGTAATTAAAGAGGCTTCCTTGGTTTGAGATCAGCTGGAGTGAATAGTGTTTCATGGGTTTGATTATTCTCAACCTGCTCTGTCATATCCTGGATTAGGGTAGCTACATTATGGTATATTTTGTTGATCATGTTGACTCGATACACAGCCAGCTCTGTAATTTAATTAGGCAATGGGACCTTAGATTCCTCCTCTAGGCTGTCTTATATCCCCCACTCCCGACCCACCATCCCCTAGTTTAGGCCATCATTACTTCCTTTATATTTTTGCAAGAATTCTTACCTAATGGCTCTCCCTCCTCTCTCATAATACACGTCTACTCTTCACAGGGCTGAGTGAGTAAGGTTCCTAAAGCACATCTCTGTTCAAATAACTTTGTGTTTCCTTTTGCCAGCAGGATAACATCCATACACTTAGGGTTGATGTTCAAGGCCCACCACAATCTGGTCCTGATTTAGCATGTCCTGGTCAATTTAAATATTTGATTCCAATTCAGCTGATCAGGGCAAAATTGCAAATAAAAATACCTCATATTTACTGAGTGTTTACTCTGTGCCATTCACAGATTATCCTTAGCATGGTAGTTACAAGATTTGACCTAAAGTGATCTTTGTCCTAACCTGACTCTTGCTTTGTCATTCTGTCATCTCACCTTAACCACCAGCTCTATTACTTCACCTTCTTCATCCTTTCAGTCCCTCTGATTATGGCATCCTGAGTTTTTGGCTTCTCTAGTTGCCTCTGCCATCATTTCCTTTGAGTTCTGTATTCTTATCACCATGACATTTGTCCAACTTTCCTGTTTGTTAACTAACCCTTTTTCTTGTCCTCTAGACGCCCTTCTTAGAATTACCACCACAGGAAGACTTGTTGGCACTGACCCCAGCAACTTGGGCTCTATTCTATTCTTTGGCTTTGATATCACAGGGGTGGACCCTGGACATTCTGAACCTAGCCTTCCTGGTTTATTATAAAATCATGCTGTAGATTTCCTAGAATGTCAGGTTTAAAAGGAATCCTAAAGTCTATAACAGTACAACCACTAACTGAGTTAAAAACCCTATGTTCTTTCTCTTATTTTGCTCATTCCTTTGAATAGTGCTTCAAATATTTGATGGCAGAATTCATATCCCTAAGTCTCCTGTTTCTAATCTAAATATCCCAGTTTCTTTAGTCATTGTCTCCAGCTTGACTGATTTCCTCAAATTTAGCTTTATTTTTATTACTGCCCCTTTTACAATAAATGGTGGAAAGAATTTTTTTTTTAATGTCCCAATTATGTTCTGACCAGTTTGGGCTAGAATAGGGCTTTATGTTATTTACTATTAACTTTTACGTAACTTTCCCCATGATGATGATTGGGATCTTTTTAAATCCTTGTTCTGGAATCAGTGTATTAGTTACTTCCTGCTTCAGCTTCAGTCTCATCTCAGATCCGAATCACGGTGCTGGGGTCAGAGTGCCATGCTTCTTCCCACAAAGGGCAGCAGCTTTTACTAACTTCTCTGCAGCAATGTACAGATATACAACATATTGCCGTGGGTATGTCCAGATGTGTCATGAGTGTTGGAGAGTTCTGCACAATTCTCTTCTGCTAATTGTAACTCCCACTCATCTCACATTCACTGAAAGCATTTGAATGCCAGTGAGGGACATATTATCAGATAGAAAACGTTGAATCCATGTTGATTTACTTCTTAGCGTTACTAACAAATTTCTCTTCACACACAACTGATTGAAACACATCCATGTGCTTATAACAGATGAGATTCCTCCACATACGAGACTTCCTCTAGGTACTGATCAATAGTACACCTAGTACGCATTGGGTAGTCATTTAACCAGTTATTCTAACTGTTCCACATCCTCTCCAAACAATTAAAAAAACTTTATCAAACCCTTGCCAAAACTTTGATTTCATCACGTCTATTGCATTCCTCTTATTTAGAGGCTTCATGAAAAATAAAAACTAGTTTGTCTTAACTTTCTTTCCCCTTTCAAGTTCTGATTATTACTGCTCCATTTTTATTTTTAAAAGCTTTAGAATCTTAACAGGGTCCATGTCAAGCTCCCCTTTCTATGCTGTTTCTATGCAATCTACCTCCATTCATCAGGATTAGTCAAGAATTAGCGGATTCCTTTTTCTTTTTAATTGGGATGTGATTCTCCTCTCTAATGGACTCATTCCCCATCCCCAGAACACACCCTCCCTTTTCTGTCCTCCACCCGCGCCACCCCCCCTCCCCACGAACCCCTACCCCGCTGGTTCTCCTAGCCTTTGCTTAGGGTCTGAAATATCCTGTTCTATTATGTAACTGTGTCTGTATGTCTTGGCTCCTCGGCTACAACCATAGTTTTCTGAAGGTGGGAGCCCTTTATTATACTTCATAGCGTCTAGTGAAGAGCAAAGCACCTAACAGTCCAGTAAAGACATACTTTCTGAATGGATGAATGAGGACACATTAACTTTTCTTAGCTTTTCTTCATGTGAATACTCCTGCAAAAAATATTCCAGCATATATGCCTTCTTGTGAACGGATGCTTTTATATCTAGAGAGTCCCAAGAGCGAAGTTATTTGTATTAAAAAAATAGATGTTGCTAGATTCCTTTTCCCAAAGACTTTATCTGCATTTCTCCCAGCCATGTATAGGAGCATTGCTTTTCTCACAGCTCTTTTAGCAATAAGTATTTTGTGTTGGATTTTAATCTTTGGTGAGTTCATTATTAAACATTTGCAATATCTTTACTATTAAGTTTGCACATATTTTCATATGTTTTTTGATCTTTTTGATTTTCACTTCTGTGAATTTGTTCTTCATGTGAATTTTCAGACTCTTTGCCCATTTTCCTGTTTGGTTGCTTGTCTCTTTTTATCAGTTTAAAAACTTTTTGTGTATTATTGTTATTTATTCTCTGCTCAAACTTAGCATTGCAAAAACTCTTTCCAGACAAATTGTTTGTCAGGCAGTGTTGGTGGTATAGTGGTGAGCATAGCTACTTCTAAATAAATTGTCTTTGAGCTTGTTGTATACTTTTCAATACTTTATGTCTTTCAATAAGATTTTCTAGTTTTCTTTATAAACTATATTGACAAATTTATCCCTAATTATTTTGTAGTGTTTGTCAATATTGAGAAAAATTTTTCTCATTTCTATTTCTAGGCCCTTATTATTAAAATAAAGTTATTGATATTTGAATATTCATCTAGTATCCACCTATTTTTACCATTACTACTTGTTGTTGTTGTTACTCAGATTTATTGGGTGTTCATACCATCAGCAAAAGCAGATAAGTTGATCTCATCTTTTTGAGACTAGTTATTTTATGTTCTCGTTGTTTTGCATTATCTAGAACTTCTAAGACGATGTTTACTAATAATGGTGGCATGAACAAAAATTTGGAATTTCTTGGAAATTAAGACTGATTCTTCTAGATAATTTTTGGATCAAACAGAAATCAAAAGTGAAAAGATAACTAACCTATCTAGAGAGGAGTAAAAAAGAGACATTCTACCAAAACCTATAGAACCTAGAAAACACTGTAGTCAGAGGAAAACATATATATATTTTAAATGACTTCATTATTAAAGAAAAGAAGTATTAAAAAATCAAAGGGGAGAAAAGAATTTAATATCCATTTTAAGAATTTAGGAAAGAAACTAAAATGGAATTAATTTAAAAATTTTAAAATGACCCTGTCCCTTCTGTCTCCCTCTTATAAGGACCTTTCTGATTACATTGGACTCACTTCAGAAATCCAGGGTAATCTCCTCACCTCAAGATCTTAATCCTATCTGCAAAATGCCTTTTTACCATATAAAGTACCATATTCATAGGTTCCAAGGATTAGGGCATGAACACTTTTTTTGGGGGTGGGGGGGTCATTATTGGGCCTATCACACAAAAATTTGGGCTAAACTTCTCTTTTCCAAAATGATCGGTTTCAGCTAAACACACATTAATTAGATTTTCTTTACTCTCTGTATCTTACAGCTTTAATTCTTTCTTACACGCACTAGTACAGAACACTATAAAGCACTCATTCTGCCTTTTAAAATTATTCCTTTTTTCCCCCATTTTCCTTCTTGCTGACTTTTAACCTCTTTCTTTCAAGGTTTCCAAATTCAAAAAGTATAAATACACATAATGATCAAACATGTGCTATACCTTAAGTCCAAAGCGATTTCCTCAAGAGTTTGCTCATGATGGCAGATGGCCGCTTAAACATAGTAACCTATATGTTTATTTTAAATTCAACAGAAAGGAGATTAGTGTCCAGTGAACAATGTTGGATATTTAACATAAGGAATCTGGGGTTCTTATGCTCTTCAGAAAACATACCACAAAAACTTATCTGAACAATATTATCAGCCCTTCTTCCTTCCCATAACAAACTGAAGACCTAAGATAGATTTCTTTTTTAAGATTACTTGCCATCTGTTCTTCAAAGATGACTAAGCCTGTAGAAGTCTATTTCATGTGTATGAACTAAAAGTAACAGTATAGAGAATAACAGTGCCAATTCTGGAATCAGACAAACCGTGGTCAACAATACCTCCAACGATTATTGAACTCAGGAAAATTACTTAATTATTTTAGTTTAATTTTTCTGTTGGTCAGATAACAGTACGTAGCTGGATTAATGTAAGTATTAAATAATTCATGCAAAGCACTTAATCCAGGATAGGCATGCAGTAAATTCTTGATAAAATTACTTATCAGTTCTTTTTACAACGTCTCATTAAAAATGTGCCAGACACATCACACAAGGATTTGTTCCCCAGCTTTGATCAGCCTGAAAAACAGAGGCACTCTAACCCTGGAATCAATGGGACCACTGCTGAAAGAAAACTTTCAAGGTCCTTATTCCCCTATGCATGTCATTAATGTTGACCTCATTTGTTGATGAAAAAGAAACAAGTTGGTTTATGCTATCATTAGCCTAATATCCTGAGTATATACTTCTTCAAAAGGAAATAGGAAAAAGAAAGATCTAGTTCCCTAGAATTTCTCTGTTATTATTAGTCATGTTTCTCTTTTCTCTTCCTGATAAAGCTATAAAAACTCTATTTAAAAGACTCCTAAAGTTTCTTTACTTTGTTCAGACAGTTTGAAAAATTAAGACTAGTGCTACTCAGATAAATCCTAGAGGAGCCCATGTCCCCTTTGCATGGCAGAAAGAAGGGCCAAAAAGCAGACTTTTCTTAGCAAGGGTGAAACTGGAAGAGGTGTAAAGTAGTATACTCTTTTATTATATCAAAGATGTAAACAAAATTGCAGAGCTACCTGGTTGAAAATTTCTGAAGAAATAAAATGAATTAGTAAATTCAGTTGCGCAAACACAGTAATTTAAAATAATAAAGTGGGAGTTTTACTCTTTTCCCAGCATTTCCTCACGTCTTTCTTTATCTGCTTAAGTATTATCAGATTCCCACAGTAGTAAATTATGCAAGACTGGAAAAGAGTGAACAAATGATTCTTGAGGCATAAAGTAACAAAATTTGTATAAGAAACCTGAGATCGGCTGGATAGCTGGTGAAATATTGAGGTTTAAACCTCAATATTTCACTTCAGTGTCGCCAAGTAATTCTGGCTGTATCATTCCCCAAGTCCTGTGAGAGTGTGGAGTGATGGTGTGCAGGCTCTTTATGTCACCTTCCCTCCCTCCAAGGCCTTATTTAGAAATTCCAGAGGTGGTTTAGTGGTGAAAGGTTGTTCAAGTACTTTCCTCTCTTTTTTATTCTCTTCAGAGCAAACACTCAAATACTCAGAGAGCCAAAGCAGCTGTCTCACTCTATGTCTGGATCGCAGAGCCCTAAATATTTATAGGTCTTTGAGAATTCCAAGTCTCAAGTTCAGGTAGGATGCTATTTTTACTTGGTTGCCATTTGAAGACTTACTTGCAGTGGTTAACACACTAGAAGATAACTTTTTTGACTATAACTCTAATACTTTCTAATTTGGAAAACTAATTAGAATTAGTCATTCTAATTTAGTCATTAGAATGACTAAAAAAATTTAGTCATTCTAATTTGGAAAAATATTCATACCAAATATTTTATTTGGTATAAATAAAATAAAAATACCCATAATACCACTGTCAATGTAACACTGTGATCTCCTTTCCTCTCTCTATGTGTATATGCATATAGACACACAGTATTCAGATTTTTATGATGTTTTCACATTTTACATACAATTCTTATTCTGTTTTTATTAATCTATTATTTTGTTATTTCTTTACTGGAACATAAGCATTTCCCCATGCCAATAAATATTTTTTGAAAATGTTATTTTAGTAGCTAAATAATATTCTGTTTTATTCACATATAATGTAAGAAAAATGGTTCTCCCATATCTCACTACTGTGGCAGCCCTGGAACTAAATAATGGAAAGGAAGTTATCACTAAATGCAGAAAGCTGGGAGGGGAGTCTCTGGGAATAGTCAGGGGACAAAGGTATAGATAGAAAATATCAGATGAACATGAGGTGTCAACCTCCTAGAGCATTGCCCCGCTCCTGTTGGTTCCTTTCAATGGCTCTTACTCCTGAACAAAGCCCAAACTTCCAAGTCAGCATTTAAGGCCTCCCACAATTTGCTACAACTCACTTTTCCAACTTCAGTTCTTACTGTACTTGTTTACACTTTCCCATGTTTCTGCCAAATGGGCTGGTTGCCTCTTCTTTACATAGAAGTCAAAGGTCTTTGCTCCCTCTATACCCATGCTCACTCTTTCCACTTCACATTGAATGTCTCTGCCCTTCCTTATAGTGACTTGTCTACATCTTATCCCTTGTTTCAAGATGCAGCTTGAATAGCACCTCCTTCATGGAGCTGTGCCTGAGTCCTTCTATCTCTCCTGGCCAGAGTCAGTGTTTTTCTCCTCTCAGTTTTATCTTTACCTATGCATCAATCTTTACTTGAATTATGGCTATTTGGGCACACATCTTATTACTCCTTTTAGATTATGCATCAAAATTTTTGAATATTTTCATGTCACAGTATTTTCTTGAACATTGTAATTTTTATTGGCACACACTAAGGAATTAATAGCATCCACTGTTATACTGCTCACTTATCACTTTGTGCTCTTATTTGAGTAAAACTCACCTGAATGGTCTTTCTTACATTCATCAGAGAAATGTTTTTTGATGGTAACTGATCTCCAGAGATGGTCCACAATATTTCCTCTTCACTCTGTAAATTCCCAAACACATCAAGATGTGGAGCTACCTCCTACCCGCAACCCTCAGAATCTGGGCTGGCCTTGTGAATTGGCTTTGAGAATGCAGTAGAAATAATAGTCCGAGACGTCCAAACCCAAGACATGTGAGGAACCCATACTACAAAGCAAAGAGCCAAGGTTGTCTTTGACAGCCACAGGTGAGCTCCCAGCTGACAGCCAGCAGTAATTATCAGCCATGTGGGTGAATCACATTGAATATTCCAGCCTACTCAAGCCCCTAGACAACTGACCCAAACCCATGAAGAAGAAGAGCACAAACCCATGCAGCCGACCCTAGTCAGCCGAAGAATCATTAAACATAATAAAATGGTTGTCATTCTCTACTACCCAAAGCAATCTACAGATTCAATGCAATCCCTATCAAACTACCACTGGCATTTTTCACAGAAGTAGAACAACAAATTTCACAATTTGTATGGAAACACAAAAGACCCCAAATAGCCAAAGCAATTTTGAGAAGGAAAAACAGAGCTGGAGGAATCAGGCTCCCTGACTTCAGGCTATACTACAAAGCTACAGTAATTAAGACAGTATGGTACTGGCACAAAAACAGAAAGATAGATCAATGGAACAGGATAGAAAGCCCATAGATAAACCCATGCACATATGGCCACCTTATCTTCGATAAAGGAGGCAAGAATATACAATGGAGAAAAGACAGCCTCTTCAATAAGTGGTGCTGGGAAAACTGGGCAGGCACATGTAAAAGTATGAGATTAGATCAGTCCCTAACACCATACACAAAAATAACCTCAAAATGGATTAAAGACCTAAATGTAAGGCCAGAAACTATCAAACTCTTAGAGGAAAACATAGGCAGAACACTCTATGACATAAATCACAGCAAGATCCTTTTTGACCCACCTCCTAGAGAAATGGAAATAAAAACAAAAATAAACAAATGGGACCTAATGAAACTTCAAAGCTTTTGCACAGCAAAGGAAACCATAAACAAGACCAAAAGACAACCCTCAGAATGGGAGAAAATATTTGCAAATGAAGCAACTGACAAAGGATTAATCTCCAAAATTTATAAGCAGCTCATGCAGCTCAATAACAAAAAAACAAAAAACCCAATCCAAAAATAGGCAGAAGACCTAAATAGACATTTCTCCAAAGAAGATATACAGACTGCCAAAAAACACATGAAAGAATGCTCAACATCATTAATCATTAGAGAAATGCAAATCAAAACTACAATGAGATATCATCTCACACCAGTCAGAATGGTCATCATCAAAAAATCTAGAAACAATAAATGCTGGAGAGGGTGTGGAGAAAAGGGAACACTCTTGCACTGCTGGTGGGAATGTGAATTTGTACAGCCACTGTGGAGAACAGTATGGAGGCTCCTTAAAAAACTACAAATAGAACTACCATATGACCCAGCAATCCCACTGCTGGGCATATACCCTGGGAAAACCATAATTCAAAAAGAGTCATGTACCAAAATGTTCATTGCAGCTCTATTTACAATAGCCAGGACATGGAAGCAACCTAAGTGTCCATCATCGGGTGAATGGATAAAGAAGATGTGACACATATATACAATGGAATATTACTCAGCCATAAAAAGAAATGAAATTGAGCTATTTGTGGTAAGGTGGGTAGACATAGAGTCTGTCATACAGAGTGAAGTAAGTCAGAAAGAGAAAGAGAAATACCATATGCTAACACATATATATGGAATTTAAGAGAAAAAAAATGTCATGAAGAACCTAGGGGTAAGACAGGAATAAAGACACAGACCTACTGGAGAATGGACTTGAGGATATGGGGAGGGGGAAGGGTGAGCTGTGACAAAGTGAGAGAGTGGCATGGACATATGTACACTACCCAATGTAAAACAGATAGCTAGTGGGAAGCAGCCGCATAGCACAGGGAGATCAGCTCAGTACTTTGTGACCACCTAGAGGGGTGGGATAGGGAGGGTGGGAGGGAGGGAGATGCAAGAGGGAAGAGATATGGGAACATATGTATATGTATAACTGATTCACTTTGTTATAAAGCAGAAACTAATACACCATTGTAAAGCAATTATACTCCAATAAAGATGTAAAAAATAATAAAAATAAAATAAAATAAAATGGTTGTCATTTTAAGCCACAGAATTTTGGGGTGGTGTATTACACAACATATAAACCTAACACTGATACGCAAGTTAAACCATGTGAATTGCTGATATTGGACAGGTTTTGACTGACAACCTCATATATTTCAACCTAATATGAATAATGCCTTGATATTGTTCTATTGCTCTTAGCTCTTATTCTAAGCAAGTTATAATGCTCTTCTCTCAGAACCCACTCAGCATAGAGAGGTTGAAAGTTATCACCATAACAGTAAATAATAATAACAGTAAATAAAAATAAATGAATATTATGTATTGACCAAAAATTAAACAATCCAACAGAGAAGTGTGTTGTATATACTAGTGGTCCATACACAACACTAAAGAGAAAACCCCCCGAGTTCAGCTTTTCCAAACTTCAGTTCTTTGCATACCACCTTCATGATTTAGGGCACGTCTTCATACTCACTATAAGATTATCTACATTATCTTTACTCAGAAAAATCATTTTAGTGAAACATTATATCCCTCCCATCAACGGACCTATTTAAAGAGACTCAAAGTGATAGAATGTTACTGGCTCTCTTTGAAGCTTATATGTTAAGATAGACACACTTACATACCCACAGGCTCTGATTAGATCATCAGACACACAAGTAGCACAACATGTGTCTTAAAACACAAAAGATCAGAGTTCTTTCTTAGCAACATTGTGAAAAACCCAAGGCTTTCCTTCATCTCCTATTTCTCTTTTTCAGTATACTATCACTCTCCAAACCACAACCTGAGGCATCCATTTCTTCCTAGTACCCCAAATATCGCTGGTCTACACAGTGACATTTGATCTAGAACCCTCCTCAGTGGACAGCACTTAAGCTCCAAAGATTTCTTGTCTTCTTTTCCAACCACATTTATCCTGTTCACCAACTCCATGGGTTTTGTTCTCCAATGGAAAGAGTGAATATAAAGAATTCATCTAGACTACTTTGTTCATGCTTATGCTTTCAAGGTACCACGTATACACAAACTATTTTAATTTTTGGTTTACTTCTTTGTATTCTGACCTTTCCATTAAATATGAGGTAACTTACAGAAAGTGTTTAATAAAATATAAATGTAAGGAAAAGGCACAAGAGGCAGAAGAAAATGCAAACTGGTACAGATGTAACCAAGGGGAAAATAGCACTCAAACAAACAAAATAGTCCATAAAATACCACACATATGCTATAGTTAATATGTAAATTTGACTAAGAATCTCCTGGTTGATCAAAGAATAAAGAAGACAGGTCTTTTATATTAATCTCCTTAATCATGATTTAGAAGAAAACTAATTTCTTCAGGTAAATGTTTCCTGCATTGTATTCTAAAATTAATCTCTTATATGGATCCTTATAATGTGGAGCAGAGAAGTGTAAAATATAAAATAAACATTCCTACAACAAATAGAGAAAAAATTTCTAGAGAGTGTTTCTAACAGTATTCTTTGATTAAAAGTGAGTTCAGACTTCTATTTCTAGTCAAGGTAAGGGGTTGGATTTACCATTACAATTGAAATAATGACAAAGCCAGAGAATATATATGAAACAATGTTTTTCAGTCTTTGGATAGGAGGTTGCAAAGGACAGTGATATTGGCGAGAGTGGAAACAAATGAGGTAAGTCTTCTGATTGCCCAGATTTACTGCCTGGAAAGAGTTTCCAGGCTATAACTTGAAGAGAGAGGGAACTCAGGCAGAGCCTTGGGACTTCCTGAAACTGAGAATTGTTTAGAAGTTGAGAGAAGCTAGGGTTGGTAAAGTGTGCAGGACAGAGTTCCAGAGAGGAGAGAGCTACACAGAGAGAGCTCTGGAAATCTTCAGAAAATCTCCAAGTCTTCCTCAAGCTGGGCTATGACAGTTTCCTTTGTAAGAAAACTACCCACATATGGGGAAAGAGCCACCCAATAAGAGCAAGGGGAACAATTCTTGGGTTTCCACAGGACAAAGCATAGTTTGTGCTCCCTTCAACAAGAGTGGGAAAAACTCATAAATCATAGGATATCAGGTAGAATACTCAAAAGAGTATTGATTCAGTAATAAAAGAAAATTAGCTCTGGATTAAAGGTGGCTCCAGTCTCACAAAACAATACTTAAAAAATAAAAAACGGGCTTCCCTGGTGGCGCAGTGGTTGAGAGTCTGCCTGCCGATGCAGGGGATAAGGGTTTGCGCCCTGGTCTGGGAGGATCCCTTGTGCCATGGAGCGGCTGGGCCCATGAGCCATGGCCGCTGGGCCTGCGCGTCCGGAGCCTGTGCTCTGCAACGGAAGAGGCCACAACAGTGAGAGGCCCGCGTACCGCAAAAAAAATAAATAAATAAAAAATAAAAATAAAGAAAATAGAAACCTCAAAAGGGTCAACATTTCTCCAAGTAACTTAGCTATGACCTAGAAGAAAAGCTCAGGAATATTTATAAGAATATGAATATATCCAGCACCAAGCAAGGTAAAATTCACAATGTCTTGCATCTGATAAAAAATTAAAGGCCACAAAAAAAGCAGGAATGTATGACTCATATTAAAGAGATGGGCCGATCAATAGAAACAGACCCAGAAATGACACATATGATAGAATTAGCAACAAGAACATTAGAAGTTATTGTAATGATATCCAACACATTCAAGAAGGTGAAGGAAACTTGAACATGGTAAGTAAAGGCCCAAGTAGAACCACTAGCCATGAAAACTACTACTGGGATTATTTTAAAAAACACACATTGAGTAATAGCAGATTAAACAATGTAGAAGAAAAGATTAGTAAACTTGAAAACATAGCAATTGAAACTATTCAAAATGAAACACAAATAGAAAAAAGACTAGAACAAAGAAGCAGAGCATCAGTGAGCTATGGGACAATGCTAAGCACCCTTTTGTATCTGTATTGGAGTTTACAAAAGGGAAGAGGTGGGTGGTATGGAAAAAAATTTTTTGAAGAAATAATGGCTGAAATTTTTCCAAACTTAATGAAAACTATAAAGTCACAGATCTAAGAATCTTAACAAACCAAAACACACAAACACACACACACACACACACAAACACACAAATCATAAAGAAAACTATATGAAGGCACATCATAATCAAATTTCTTAAAGCCAGTGTTAAAAATATCCTAAAAACAACAAGAGATAAAAAAGATGTTACATTTAAAGAACAAAGATAAGCAGATTTAGAAGAAGGTGAAACATTTTTAAAGAACAAAAGCAAAAACAAAAACATAACCTTGTCAACCTAGAATTCTATACCAATAAAGTTCTCTGACCATTTATCTGATTAACTTCCACATTGGAGGAAACTACTGACCTGAAAACTTATGTGAGGCAACAAGATGATACCTGTCTCTGTAAATTACATTGTAATTTAATGGAACATAATTATTGTATGTTTATAAAATAGCATAACCATTTGAATGTATAAATTTGTTAATTAAATTATATATTCATTTTATTAAAACTATCTTTCAAAATGAAAACTCAAAAAAAAAAAATAACCCAGAGACGTTCTCAGAAAAGAATTCATTACCAGCAAACATGTATGTACTATGAGAAATGTTAAAGGATGTTTCTAAACAGAAGGAAAATGATGGCAGAGGAAAATCTGAATCTACAGAAAAGAATGATGAGTACTAGAAACAGTAAATATGCAGTTAAACATAAAAATTTTCTTAATTTTCAAATATCTTTAAAAGATAATTGACTTTTTAAAGTAAAAAACAACAGCAATGTATTGTGGGGTTTATTACACCTGTAAAATAGAAATATCTTAGCACGAAAGCTGGAAGGGGGAGATGAGAAAATATATATTATAAAGTTCTCATATGTGAAGTGGTGTAATATTTAAAGATGTACTATAAATCCTAAAGCAACTACTAAAAACAAAAACAGAGAGTAATAACTACTAAAAATATAACAATCAATCCAAAAGAAGGCAGAAAAGAAAAGGAAATATGCAGTAAAGAACAGATGAGATTATCTTACACCATACACAAAAATCAACTCAAAGTAGATTAAGACTTAACATAAGACCTAAAACTATAAAATTCCCAGAAGAATATGTAGGGGAAACCAACAAAGGACAGGTATCCAGAATATATATGTATCTCCAGCTCAAATGATCCTAAACCCAAAGAGTTGTTAAATGTACGAAAAGATGTTCAACCTCACTAATAATCAGGAAAATGCAAATTTAAACCATTATGGAAAATCATTTTATACCCATAAGAAAGGCAAATTTTTAAGTCAGACAATGCCAAATTTTGGTAAGCCATTTAGTAATGTGAACTCTTATTCACTGCTGGTGGGAGTATAAATTATTTCAATCACTTCAGAAAATAGTTTGGCTTTCCTTATAAACCTGAAAGTGTACATTTCCTACACCCCAGCAATTTCATTAGAATGTATACATTTTATAGGAATTATTGTACCCTAAGTTAACTCTTACACATGTTAGTCAGGAACATGTAAAACAGTGTTTATAGACACTTTGATCAGTATTGTAAAAATGGAAACAGCCCAAATATCCATCAACACTAGAATGTATAAATAAGCTGTAGCAAAATCTTATAATGAATATACAAAGCTAAATACAATATGGATGAATTATTCAAAAACATAATTTTGTGTGAATAAAGTCATAGAC
Organism: Aethalodelphis obliquidens; assembly: GCF_003676395.1. Lineage (NCBI taxonomy): Eukaryota > Metazoa > Chordata > Mammalia > Artiodactyla > Delphinidae > Aethalodelphis > Aethalodelphis obliquidens. The sequence goes on along the minus strand of NW_020837957.1, from coordinate 35,583,751 downwards.
AAATATATTGTTTGATTATTTTTATGTAAAATTCAAAAGTTGGCAAACAAAATAATGTTCTACGTAGGGTTTCCTATATAGGTATAAAATCTCCAAAGAAAGGGAATGGTTAATGTATAATTCAAGATATCGCTTATGCCTCAGTAAGAGAGCTGCAATCAGTGAGTAGCATCTAAGAGGCTCTGAAGAATAGTAATGCTCTATCTCTTGGCCTTAGTGGTACATACAGGTGTTCACTTGCTGCCCTTTAATATGTGTATGTTCATCTGCATTCACTCTTTCTGTGTATACTATATTTAAAAAATTTTTTAATTGCAGATGCCAAGGTCACAAAACCAGATATTTCAGTTCAATAGGTTAGGATGGCCCCAAGAAATGTGAATGTTTGTCAAGTTCCCATGATGATTCTGATAAAAGTAATCTGAGGACCATACTTCAAGTATCTGCTTATTAGTTCTATGGGTTTGAACTCTTTGGTCTTTGAACTTGACATTTCACAAAGAGCTGCAACATGATTAAAGGAGGCAATTTATAATAAACAAACACACAACTCTTTCAATTCCAGAAATTATCACTTTACTATACAAAAAACCCTAAACATTTACAAAAGAAAATCAAAAGCAGTTGCATTTTTAGACCACATTGGGAAAGTTACACAAGAGTCTGATGAACAAACAACATCATAAAACGTCTCTGTACCATATTAGTACCATCCAGAGAAATCCAATCAACCATTATACCATAGGTTGAAGTGTTTAGTACCTGAAAGTCAACCCAGTGTCCTCTTGGTTTATCATTTGCCTATAGCAATATAAAATCCTAACATCTTTACAAAACATGGAATTGTTGTCTATGAACTTTATAGGAATAAAATTTTGTTAAAGGAAATAAAATATTAAAAAGATGACATAGTTCAGCTGCCAATCAATATTAAGATGTTTTAAGTTATAACAGTCAATCCAAGCAACATTTTAATAATTATAGAAATGTGACTATAGTGTGCTGATATTCCAAGCAATCTTCCTATGGCATAGTTTTATTTTACATATATACAAATCATGTTATTGCATATACACATCAAGAAACTACTACAGTCGTCACATCTCAAAGGTAGTGCCTATTTTTTTAGGCAGAAGTTTTCCTTTGGCTTCTTGCTCACAACAAGGGGCATAGGCAGCCATTTCTTTCCAAGAGTTCACTACATTCAAGGAAGTCTGCACTCCTAGCTTGTTGTTTTCCTCGTGGAATGATGAGCAGTACTGAGGATTTGAACTGATAAATAGTGTCTCTGATTGAACATTTCAAACATTAGCTACACTTTTGATTTCTGTGCTTCTACAAGACTGTATGACCCTTTCATGTTGGCTTTTCTAGCAAAGTAAACAATCATTCCAATGGCAGGTATTATTAAGGAGGATGCACAATAGAGCACGAGAAGTTCAGGAGAAAAATAATGCTTGTTACTTTCTCTTCCTGGAAAATAACAAAATGGATGCAATTAATGTCTAGTATAAAAAGAAATTGTTTAAGAATAATAGTTACATGTTTTATTTTAACAGTACAACTCGTCTTCTAAAGAGAAGTGAATCAAAGTAGTGATAAGAACCAACAGGACCCAAAATACATATTTCTTTGAATTATTTAAATAATCAGTTAGCAGTTGCTATGGTCATGATGAGTCTAAAGATGACAGTTGTTGATTTCCACAAACTTGGATTCAAATAGATTCAGGTTCAATAGCAGAATGGAAGGAAGGGAGCAACTTTTTAGGACTCATTTAGAAGAGCAAGAATTGGAGAAGAGGGTTTGCTTTGAGAAATAGAAACATATACTAAAGAACTAGGACTCTGATCATTATGAATTAAAATAACTAAACAGTTCTCCAAGAAAAGTCTTGTAACACCTAGAGTGTAACCATTATAGTCAAACACCACATATAAGATAGTAAGGGAAAGAATTGCTGTCGATGGCTTTTTAGAGATATATAGAAAACTTTATATTTTGTATCTCTGAAGTAGGGCATCTTAATATACATTATTCCTCTTCAGCATTTATATCACTTCTTGATAATATGAAGTTTTTTGGATAGCATTATGTTTTAGCTTAAATATGACTTACTCAGAGAGACATTCTCTGACCTGCATCTCCTCCAGCCTAAACAAGAAACCCTAATATACTTTTTTTCCTAATATAGTTATATAACCCACTACACTTTCCCTCCATAGCTCTAATCACAGCTTGTAGTTAAACATTTGTTTGCTTATCTATTAATTTTGTCTTCCTCCTTCAGACTGTGAATTACATAAGCACATGTATCTAGTTTCTTTTTGATCCACCACTGAATAGCCAGTACCTGGCTCCCTGCTTGGAGTAGCTTGCACCCAATAAATATCTTTTGAATAGTAATATATTTTTTTCTTTCTACATCCTGTCATTTTGACATTTTGTTGTAAATTGGGTATATAAGATAATAGTATACAAAAACTTTAAAATTAGTACTCTTTCTACTTACAAAAATCATCTGACCCCTACAATACTATTTAATATCTTAACCTTATAAGAACATCTATAGAAGATAACATGGTATTTACTGAAGTTTCATCTCTATTTATATTTACATTTGCACAGCATTGTATGACCTCACAAATATCGTTTCTTCAAGTGAGGTATATATTGTCTCAGTCCTGGAAGAAATGAGTGATTTGACCTTGATAATCATTGCTTTACTTCTAGGAGTTTCTAATCACTGGAGATCAACCAAGAAGAAAAGAATCACTGGAGTCAGATGACAGGAAGTCCATGTTTTTGAATTATTGAGGTCAAAAACACTTCACCATAAACATAATGATAATTGCCTATTTTTCTACTTTCCCTTGCTAGAGTAGAACTAGTCAGAGTACAAGGGTAATATTTCAATAGAATTTCCATTATCATAATTATGGTTAAGCATCAATATTGATAACCTGCTGAGCAATGGTATCTCTGCTCCTATTGTTTTCTTTTCAATTTAATACATATTATCTTTTGCCTTTTGTTTTCCCCTCAGATATCTGCAGTAAAATACAAATTCGCTGTTGAGTTGGTTACCAGGGCAACCTTCAAATACAATTTTCTATTAGCTGTATCAACACTGAAAATCCTAAAGACTCCCAACCAGTTCTATCACTGGAATACATTCAAGCAAATATATTTGTAAAAAAAAAAAAATTAATTTTAAAACTCAGCTAATTACAAAAGATGACTAGTTGAAAATTCCCAGGAAAAATGTCAAATTTTTGTTTCCATTCATTTGTAGTTATTTTAAACCATATTTAGTTTGGAGGTACTAGCTGAGTGCCTAATGTGCTTCAATTTGTTCATTTAAATAATGAGTGAAAAATGGCAAATATGTAAGTTACTAACTTAATAAAGCAATTAGTAAAGACAGCAATGTATGAGAGATAAAAAGTGGAGAAGAAGCTTTGGTGTGTCTTTAAAAGAGAATCGTTAACTACAAAAAGAAATATAAAAATGTTAGGAGTCCAAGTTCCTGGGACTAGGCTTAATTAAAGGTGTTCTGGAGGCATTGAGGATTAAATAGGAATAAATGAATTTCAACCTACTCATAACCAAGATCTCAATCCGTCCAGAAACATCCCCAACCTCATTGGAAGCACTGATTGCATACATCCCTGTGTCACTTTGAGTAACATGATACTAGGTAAATGTTCCATTCTTTGAACACATAGTAACTTCATTGGCCAGATCAACTCTTTTCAGGATAATCACTGCAGGTGGATGACTAAAAGTTTTACATGTAATCGTGATATTTTCCCCTTCTTTAACATTTCTAGGTGTATGTATTGATATTGTTGTGTTCTGAGGAGGTACCATGAAGACAAGAAAACATATGGTAAGGTCTTGTAATCTTGAGAGATTTGGCCAGATGAGTAAAATTTTTATCCATTTTCTGACCCACGTTTAAATTTTCTTTACACTGATGAGTAGTTGCTAACTCTGAGAGTCCAGTGCCAGAGGCTCTTAAGAATTGGCATTTGTTTGCGAGACTGTTCACTTCAATTTTGGCTTCCAACACACAATGGGAGCTCATTAGCACTCAAGGAGTGGGAGACAGAGTAGTAAAGGCTGACGTGTTCTGCTTCCACTGATAAGATCAACAGATCCTACTGTGTGTTCACACGAGGGGTTAGGAGATTAAGAGGCTTCTGAAGTTTCTCTGCTGGGGCCACTGCCCCCTCCCTCCCTCTCTCCATCAGAATAGGGTAAAATGGACAAGGAGCTTGGATTTTCTAAGGAGACAGTTCTGTAGTCTTGAGTTTCCTTTATGTTGTTCAGCATTAAGATCACCATACTCAGTTATTTTCCTGAAGAGGGTCAATCCAGAAAATATGTAGTTACTCCGTGTTCAGAGAGTGACACTCTCTTCTGGTAGGAAGGAAAAGGGTCTGGATAGAACTTTTCTTTTTCCATGTGCCAATTCTACTTCTCTAGTTTCCTTATAACCCTCAGGGAAAGGTTTTGAAAATACATTTAAACACTTTGGAAATGCAGGACCTCAGAGACCAATGATGAATTGTCAACGTTTAAAAAAGCAAACGGGAATTCTACACTGACCAATGATTGATTAATGTCAACTTCCTGGCTGACTCCATAGGATAGAGCAGCTGTGCATGATTATTTTAGGAAAGACTAAGAAATAACCATAATCATCATGGAATTCAGTTCCATTTTGCTCACTCATTCACCTAATCCTTGAAATTCGTTACAATTCACCAAGCCTCTGACCGATTATAAAAAATAATAAAAAACAAAAACAAACCTTTAACATCAAGTGTTATGCTTCTTAATTGCAAGCCAACTTCATTTTTAGATTCACATTCGTATACTCCCGCATCCTCCAACTGGGCCCTGTGGATGGTATATGCACCATCTGTAGACTTCAGCACTATGTAGCCTGACCCTGCTTTTTTCTTCAGGATTATCAAAGTTTGGGGAACATTTCCACATGTACAGGAGATAATGACAGTGTCTCCTTCCTTGACACTCTCAGAAGGAAAAGCTGTAAGTCGTATATCTTTTGGAGCAACTGTGGAAAGAATTTAAAGATACCTCTGACTGAATGAAATATAAACCAATCCCATATTAATTTAATGACAGTAACAATAGCTGTCAAGATGGTATTTGTGCTTACTGTTTGCGTTAAATATTTAGAGGGGTAATTAAAGAAGTCAAGCATTTACTGGATTGTTGTAAATGATCACATTTTTAATAAAAGAAGACAACTCTTATGCTTCTTTCATGTCCCTTAATATAATTCTTTACCCAGCCTAGCCAACGAATAAGTGTTTTAAAAACAGCTGTAGGTTTCAAATGTGAAAAAGAACTTTTTTTTTTTTTGGTCACACTGCTGTGCAAATATTTCTTTAAGTATAAAGGCCTTTACAGGCTTCTGAGTTCTGAACTGGACAATCCCAGATCAAGAAATTAAGCTCTGGGGTTTCCCTGGTGGCGCAGTGGTTGAGAATCTGCCTGCTAATGCAGGGGACACGGGTTTGAGCCCTGGTCTGGGAGGATCCTACATGCCGTGGAGCACCTAGGCCCATGAGCCACAACTACTGAGCCTGCTCATCTGGAGCCTGTGCTCCACAACAAGAGAGGCCGCGACAGTGAAAGGCCCGCGCACCGCGATGAAGAGTGGCCCCCGCTTGCCACAACTGGAGAAAGCCCTTGCACAGAAACGAAGACCCAACACAGCCAAAAATAAATTAATTAATTAATAAACTCCTACCCCCAACATCTTCTTTAAAAAAAAAAAAAAAGAAAAGAAATTAAGCTGTGCTTACAATCCTTAACAACACCAATTATCATGGGCTAAGTACTTGACATACAACATCTCTGTTAATACGCAACCCGTGGAGGGAGGTACCACATCACCATTTTATAAGTGAGATTCCCATTAAGTTCATCTGTTTTGTGACTTGATTTGATACTCTTTCCCCAACCAGAGCTACATCCTAAGGGCTTTCTTTAAGGTAGTGCATTGCCCTGCCAAGTTCTTCCTTTAAAATACAAATTATTATTGTAATGATGTAACAAGAAAGTCACTAATATCTTAGTGGAAACAATACCAAGGGGTAAGAGCAGAACTGACTGCTCTAGTGAAGAAGAGAACCTTGAACCCCAAAAGGGAAGGTATGAGGGAAATCCAAATCACTTCATGATTTTGCCCAAAACTGCCTACAGCTTCATCCTGTCAACTAGGAATTGTTTTGTTCTCAGTCTTGCCTCTCCATCCTGGCAAGAATGGGTCTGGATCTGCTAACTTCATCCACCCTAGTGATTCTATGCCATTAAACTGATAAACCAGAGGGCATGGTCACTGCTACTCAATCTCAGAATTTATCAAATGTTTAAGTGCCTTCTTAGGCTCCTAAGCACACACTAGCAGGCATCTTGTGAGATTGCCACTCAGAGTTTAATCCAGCTAGATAAGGTAGCTTTAGTCCTAAGTAATTTCAAAATACATATATACATCTTCCTATCCTTATTTCAATGCCATAATCAATGCCTTGTAAGTGTAACTGGAACTCTTGGCACAGTTCCTGGATTCCACCTGCAGTTGAAAGAATTTTGGGATAAGTGACTTGGAATGGTTCATGGGGAAGTACTATTCCAGGAGCTTTCCGTGCAGAGGAAACATCATGAGCTCTTCAAAACGCTCAATGCATTCTGTTTTAGTAAAAATTTTGTTTCAAAAAGGACTTTGTTCAAAACCAGTAACACAACCAAAATAAGACTAGCAATCATAACTCATTTAATCACTTAGCTCACCTTGGATAATTAATTCGACTTCTTTTCTGCTTATTCCAACCTGGTTAATGCCTTCACAGACATAAATACCAGAATCTTCCATTTTTGTAGACGTTAAGGTAAGAGTGGTATTCTCAGAAAGAGGCTGTAGATCCCCATTACTCAGCAGCCTGCTCCACAGGATTTTCGGAGCTGGAAGGCCATCGCTAGAGCATGTCATATTCACAGATCTACCTTCCTCCAGGATGGAGGAGGGGCTGATCAAGATGGTTGTATCCCCGGGAGCAACTGAAAAGGTGGGGACACTTGTTAGCTTGACTCTTTATACACCGAGTTCCAAAGAACTTTGATAATGTTGCAAAACTGGGCTATGGATTCGCGGATTAGAACAGTTTATAAATCTTGATAACTTTCCAAAAGAGGTTTCTGTCCGCATTTACTTTAGCAGGTACAGAATGATAGAGAGTAGAATATGGACACATCCTGGATATTTTCCAATGGAAATAAATTCTGTAGAAACTCTCTTACTATCAAAGAATGGATGATCAATGATAGTACATATTGACATTTATGGTACATTAAACATGACCATGAACTATGTGAATCACCTATGAAAAGGTGGACTCTATTTTTCTACCCCTTGAATCTAGGCTGTCCTTGTGGCTAACTTTGACCAATATATCCTGGAAGAAGTAACACAGTAGGACTTCCAAGCCCAGGCCCCAAGAGGCCCCTTTCATGATCACCCTCTTGAAATACTGCACTCTGGTGACTATACCTAGGCTACCTTCCTTGAGAGACACCACATGGAGAAAGAAAGGCCAAGAAACACCAGAGAAGGCCCAGACATGTGAGTGAGGCCACCTGGGACCATCCCCCACTGACCTGCCAACTGACTGACAATGCATGAATGAGCTCATCTAATACCACATTGAACAAACTGCCCATCTGACCTCTTCCCAAATTTCCAGCTTAGAATCATAAGCCAATAAACAGTTGTTTTAAGCACTGGGGGTGGTTTGTTATAATAATCATTATTTTGTTGTTCCTTTTCAATTATTTTTTTCACAACGGTTTTAACTATCAACCTAATGTTAACTCTTTCCTGGCAACCATGATTAAAAAAAATTCATATTAAACTGTGGATACATCATGCATGTACTTACCATTAACATATAGTATCTGTGTACTCTGCCTTTGTTTGGGTTCAAATTCCATTTCATCAATAGGTAACTTAGCCAGACAAACAAGAACTTTTCCCGTGTCTTCAGTGGTGGGGATGAAGGTCATTTCCAAACTCTTGGTCTCTAGGGATTTCTTACTTACATCTTCCAAAAAGATTTTATTCTTCATAATACTCTCCCCTTTAAGTAATTCAATTTCCAGCCGGTCAAAAGGGTACACATCAGGAACCTTACAGCTTACAGTGACTGGGTTTCCACTCACTAACAGACCACTCATCTCAATTTCTGGATCTCTAAGGAAGGCTGCAAACGTCAAGCAAAAATGATGTTTACATGTGACAGTCAAGGAAAAACAGAACTAATCTCTCTTAAATGCAAAGGTCTCAAAATGCAAATTTTAATTCACCTGGGATAGGATGATCACTAATATATAAATAACAACATTAAGTATAAATATTTATGACATTAAATATAAATAACGCTGGAAACGAAAAATAACTAGCACATCAAATCATCAGGTAATAAATATACTTTTTATTCTTCTCTAGTGATGCAATCTTGCTGACAGCTGTGGCCTGGTCTTTTCAATGGACATGTCAGCTTCCACCATCCTATTTAGTAACTATATATTTTAAACATTTTAAATATTTTCCAGGACGTATTGGATATTTACTATGTGCTAGTCCCTTAACATTCATTATCTCAGTCTTCAAAACGGCATAATCTAATGGGTATTTTACAGCTAGAAAAACTTATAGAGAATGTATTTCACAGCTAGGGAAACACAAAATTCATAGAGGCTAAGAGTCTGCCATTTGGCATCATATCTAGTAAGTCACTGAGCTGAGATCAGAATTTCTATTTCCTTGAGCTCAGAGCCCAGGCTTGGTTTCACAGAGCCATGCAGCCTCTCATCTCAGATAAGACCCAAGGGCACTTCTCAGTTTAGACATTTTCATTTGCAATGGCCAAGTTTAGGCAGAAAGTCTTAAATGTTCCTTGGATAATACTTGTAGTTAAGAAGAAACTATGAGATTTAGATTCTGAATAACATTTATAACACATCTTATGCAAATCAATAAATGTGAGATTAGAGTGGTTATCAAGAGCAAGAGCCATGCTAAAATTTTTTTCTCCTTAAGCGAAGTGTCGTTAAAGTGATACATTCTCTAAAGTTTCTATATGATGGTAAGGCTTCACTGCTGGTTCTCATTGCTGTTGGGAATGTGCCTACATCAGCAGGTCCCGGACTCTTGGTAATACGATAACGCAATAAATTTACCCTTCTTCTGAGAGATTCAAATCCCTTTACGGACATACTCTAACTCATGCTGAACAAACTCCTGAGGGGTAACACAAGTTTGGGCAAGATTTCTGGAGGAAAATCTCTACAATTGTTCTCTTGAATTCCACTGAATAAAAACAAGGCAGAATAACCTACTCAAAGTGTAACTTTATGATCACTTTGTATATTTTCTCCCTCGTTCATTATAAACTGAGGAACTCCAGCAATGCCAATTCATAGAGATTTGAGGCTGGAAAGGATTTTTGTTAAGGTGACAAGAACAGCAAGAAAAAGTGTAGTGTATTTATGTGGTGTAAATCAATATTCAAATCTAGTGCAGTCTCCTGTTTCTACTTTTTGTCTGCCACTGACCATCCCCAGTGACAAATCTAACGCCCTGGCTTTCTTTTGCTCCCCATTGCCTCATTTCTCCCATCCTGCCAATCAGCTTTCAAATGTGCCGTCAAAACAGACCTACTAGAGCATGGACTTGAGGATACGGGGAGTGGGAAGGGTAAGCTGGGACGAAGTGAGAGAGTGGCATGGACATATATACACTACCAAATGTGAAATAGATCGCTAGTGGGAAGCAGCCGCATAGCACAGGGAGATCAGCTTGGTGCTTTGTGACTGCCTGGAGGGGTGGGATAGGGAGGGTGGGAGGGAGGGAGACGCAAGAGGGAAGAGATATGGGAACATATGTATATGTATAACTGATTCACTTTGTTATAAAGCAGAAACTAACACACCATTGTAAAGCAATTATACTCCAATAAAGATGTTAAAAAAACCACAAAAAACAGTATGCTTGGGCCTCACCCCCAATTCAAATAATTGAGCAGCAGTCATCCCACCCTGTTATCTGAGTGGACACTGACTACACTCCTTGCACACGACCACCTCTGTACACCCCACATACACCCAGAGGGGGATGGGAAGCAGGGAGCATGCAGTGCGTTCAAGTCCATGATGAGAGAGTATCGACAAGACACAGCCTAAGCATTGTGGATGCTGGGTTCTTATGTAATATCTACTTAAGACTTAGGCCAATTAAGTTACATGAAAAATTCTGGTTCAGAGATTTAGGAACCATTCACAATGCTAAATTCCCCTTCTAAACACAAGGATCTTGTCTTGTGTCACAGATTCACATTCTGTTTCTTCCAGTGGAACTGGGAACAACGACGACAAAACAGTAAACAATTCTGAAAACCACTTACAGTAGAGCTCCACGTGGATTCCTTTTTCCAGTTTCTTATGCCCACATGTCACGGTGCACAGATAAAAATGTTCGTTCTCAAATCTCACAGGACTCAGGGTCAATGTGGACTTGGACCCCTCGCTCCTCACCTTCCCGTTCAGAGGACTGTCTATCTGGGTTCTCCAAGAAAAAGATGGGGACTCGCAACCCATGACATCACAGGTCAACACAACTGAGTCGCCAATCTGAGCAGCAATCTGGGATCCAGGGGAGATCTCTACAGTAAACATTTTCTCTGGGGGATAAAAGAACAAGACGAAAAGAAGATAAGATTCTTTTCTTCTTTCATCACAGCTCAATATATGGTCTTTTTTTTTTCCTGGCCTCTTTTCAGCTAACATCTATGCCAGGAATAAATTACTCCTTTCCACCTTGGGACCTTCAGAAATGAAACCACATCTTTTAAGAACAAATGCACAAGATGCTGTTGATTTATTCATTCAATAGAATGAATAAGGATAAAAATTTGTCAAGACAGAGATTGGCATCTTTTCAGCAAAAAAAAATCATTCTCCACTCAAATGTAGTTTATCAAATCCCTGTAACAGTGGAAAAACAGCTCAAAAATATAAGAGGTTCCAGTGTGTCAAGCATTGTGGAAATCACTTTACATATATTATCTCATTTAATCCTCACAACTTCATGAGCTGATATTGTTAATTCTGTCTCCCTCTCCTCCCCTTCTTCCTCCTCCTCTTTCTTCTTGAGGAAAAATGATAAATAACTTCACCCAGGTTACAAGTGGCAAAATTAGGACTTGAAGCTAGGTGGGTCTGATTCAAGATCCCAGCTTTCCAATTGCTTGAACAACTAAATCAAATCATCCTCATGTGGAGATAAAACAAAATCTAAGAAAAGTACTGAAAAAAAGTTATACAAATATGTCTTCTGATTAGAAGCAATACCCGTAACAGACCAGCACTTAGAGCTTCTGTATCAACAGAATAAACCTGCACCATTGAAAGTCACACAGAATCACATTGAAAGCAAAGTCAAAATCTAAGCATTAAAGTGGTATGCAGGCCACCTCTTAAATTTGTTTGATACAATATAAAAATACTTTACTATTGACTCAGGGGCTGAAAACTGAGATGCCAGGGCAAACTCCTAAGTCTCAGATATCCAGAAAAGCTCTTTGGCTGCCAGTGCCATCCCTGCTCGTTGTTTCTGACTAGATTGTGAAGAGTTTTATGTGACTATTTGAAGAAATGTGAATTTTAATTTACATGCAGTTAGGGTTTGGTTGAAGTAATATAAAATGTGCACCTTTCTTGTTTAAGGTAGATAACTCTGGTAGCAGTGCATAGGATTATGTTGGGGGACAGAATGATAGCAGGGTGACCATTCAAAGACAATTATCTATAGTTGAAAAACCGTGGGGTTTGGGGTTTAAATGGGCCTCTATTAAATGTCATTAATGAGCTCTGTGACTCTAGGCAAATTGTCAACTATTCTGTGCCTGTGTTTTTATTCACCTCATAAGGTTGTGGTAAAGAAAAAAGACGTAACATTTATAAAGTGGAAAGAGAACTCCTGGCAAATATTAGGTGTACAAGCAATAAGGGTCATTATTAATCTCTGGGAGACACTATTCTCTCATCTGTAAAATGGATATAAAATACATACTCGTTAGTTATTTCTTGAAGATTAGAGGAAACATACGTAAAGTGCCTGGAATATAGCTGGTGGATATTATTTATTGATAAGAACATCTTTCAAGAGTCCAAGTGAGAGATGATAAACTAAGGCAATGGCAAGAGGGTTGAAGAAAAGAGGTCAGATTCTAGGGATCATTTTGAGGTAGAACTGACAGGTTTTGGTGGTATGGAATAGGAACATGAATTTCAGAGTAAACAGCACATAATACATAGTTCAAATCTTGGGAGTCCAGAGTTAGAAGGGAGGAGGACCAGATGTGGGAACCTGAGAATACTAATATTCAAGGGGCAGAAGGACGAGAGAAAGCCAAGGAATGAGGCAGTGAAAGAATGATGAGAAATGGAAAGGAACCAGAAAAGCAGAGCCATGGAAGTTCTGGCAGGAAAGATTTCCAAGAAGTATGAGTAAGATGAATATATAATTGTATTAAAGCACATGACGATCAGATGGATCATCAATAAAAGTTAACGAAGTAATTTTGGCATTGAAGCTATTTCACTATTGCTTAAATCCAAATGACGGCAGCTTTATCAGTCCTTTTTCGCATTCTGCTTACCTTGAACAATTAATTTCACCTCTTTTCTGTCTTTCCCAACCAGATTAACTCCTTCACACATATAAATTCCAGAATCTTCCATCCTCATAGCAATTAAAGTGAGAGTTGCATTCTCAGAAAGGAGCTGTAGATTCCCATTGTCTAATTTCTTGCTCCAGAAAATCTGTGGAGCTGGTAGACCTTCACTGGTACATGTCATCGTCACGGAATCACCTTCTTGCAGGCTTGTGGAGGGGTTCACAGATATAAGTGTGTCCTTGGGTGAGACTGAGAAGGCAGGGCACAATAGTAGTCATTGCTAAGCATCATCTTGATCCAATAGGGCTATGGTATTTCTCTCATAGACTTTATTTACATACTTTCACAAATTTGACAAACTTTCTCTGCCAAACTAGGATAAAGAATTGCTGAGTCATAAAAATTAGTCAATCCACTTTCTGACTAATTTGATGGAGTGACTTTTTTTGATGTTTGGTGTTTTCAGATGGCCATAGATACCCAGAAATTAAGAAAACCCTTAGAATAATGTGGTTCAATCTCCTAGGTAAGGTAGAAGTTCTGGCTCAGCTTCCTTGCCAAAGGTTCATTCAAGTCGGCTTCAACACTTATGGTGCAAGGAAATCCATGTCTTATAGTAAACACAGTCCATTTGATTTTTGGACAGCTCTAGTTATTAGAACACTTTCCCTTTATTGAGCTGAACTCTTCCTCTTTGTAACTAACTTTTATACACCGGTCATAGTTCAGTCCTCTACTGCTAAAGAATATATCAAATCCCACTTCTACGTGACTGTCTTTCAAATACTTAGTTATAGCTCTTGTTTCCAAGTTTTATATTCTCTAGGAAAAATATCTATTTTGACTATTCTTCTCAAAACATTGATAAAACGTTTCCATCTCATTCTCTTTCAACTAAACTTGTTATAGAAGGCAATACTCCTTTTAAGTATGGTGTCAAAGCAGACCAGAGCATTTTAGCCTAGAACAAAGCACAGTGAGTCCACTCCTACCAATTTTGGGATTTCAAGACTGCTTCAGCTCCCCCAGCCGTCTCAGAGAGCATGGAGACAATCAAACCTCATCTCCTCTCTCTCACCCCACACATATGTGTCCAGGTGAGCATACATATACGCACTCACACACAGAATAAGTGCCCACCTCGTAAAATCTCTATACCTTGATATTTCAAGGCATGGTATACGAGTTTACAAAACATGATTAAAAACATTTTATCACTTGAGCCTATTTCCTACTACCCGATCAGGTGGCATTAGTAGTCCTCTTTGATAGACTGTGAAATTAAGTGACCCAAATTCACACAGTTAGTAGAGCCAGAACTTAAGCTCAAATCTTCTCAACGCAAATTTGGTGTGCTTATTAAATTATGCTATTGTCAAAAATTACGCTCTCAATGACACGTTTCTTCTTGACTTTGGCTGCTAAGTTTACTGCTGTATAGATCCAAGACTAAATTCCCATAGACTTTACACAAGTACTTACTGCAGACTTGCAGTTTTTTTGTAGTCTCCCTTACTTGGGGTTGAGAATCAATTTCATTAATGTGTAATGTAGCTTGACAAACAAGAGCTTTCCCAATATCCTCATCAATAGGAGTGAAGGTTACTTCCAAACTCTTCGTTTCCTGGGACTTCATTTCTGAAATCTCCAGAAAGTTCTGTGTCTTCACGGAATGGTTGCCCTTCAGTAATTCTATCTCCAGCCTTTCAAATGGGTAAACATCAGGGACCAAACACGTGACTGTGACTGGCTTCCCAACCTCCAGGGGACCACTCAAATGGATCTCTGGGTCCTTAGGGAAAGCTGCAAAGTTCAAACAAATACATGCAAATGGATTTTTGTTCATGTTGTATGAGGTCCGTTACTGATTTAAATCAATGTAAACTAAATCTAATATGTTTGCGAATACAGTCTTAATACAGAAGAATTGTTTAAATAGCCTTTCATGGTTTGGGGTAGGTTCAAGAACTGGAATCTCCTGTTAGAGAGTTCAGTTCTGACGCTGCATGTACTAAGTGTTGCATGTTATCAGAGTGAAAGGAAGGCGAAGAAATTCATGTTTATTGAATACTTATGTGTGCCCATCACTGTACTATTCATTTAACACCAATGACTTTATTTCATCCTCACAACAACCGTAAGAAATAGATACCACAATTCATAGATATGAAAACATAAACTTAGCACATGTGCATAATTTTCCTAAGGTCACACAGCTAGTAATGGTAAAGCTGGGATTTAAACTCAGGATTTTTATTAGTCTGTACTGCTATTGAAGATATTTTTTATGTTATATCACATTCTCTTATTTTAGTGAGGGCAGATATATTTCATTTTATGGATAAGGAACCTGAGGCTTAGAATGGCATTGCAAAGAATAGTTATTGGGCAAGATATGCTAAGAAATGAAAAGAACAATTCTAAATAATTGGTTTCTGAAAAATGGTGCCTCTGACAGGCATTCATCCACCAGAAAGGTACACCTGTGCAGTCTTTAAATTCTGGAAGGCATATTTGCCTCCCAAAATGCCTAACTCAAAGTATAACTAATACTCCATTTGAACTTTTTAGTGTCAAGGGACACATTAGTTCAGTCAGCCATTGCTTTCCTTGCAAGGCTACTTTTCATTGCAAACCGCCAGGATGGTAACACATTGGCTCGATTCAAGACTGTGAAATAAGAATACAAAGTTTCCAACTCTAAAGAATATTACAATCAAATGTGGAATGGAGACAGGACTGTTAAGCATAATGAAAGACAGACATTCTTGAAAAAAAAAACTAAAAAACTTCAGCCAAGATAATTAAAGCCAGAAGGGCCTTCATTTCTCTTTTTAAATCTTCAACTATTTGGTACTTGTGAGGAAAGGCAAAGGAACTGGAAATGTTTTGCTATGTGAAGAAACAGTATTTTTCATTTTTCCACCAATAGTCCTGTCCCTCATATTCTGAAAGAAATGCGCTTATAATACACATAGTTTGCTGTCAGGTAATACAAGAACTCACTACTTTCCCCTGTATTTACATAAGGGGGCCTTTCAAGGAGCTCAGGAGGCTGCACAGACATAAACTCTGCATGTACAACCAGCATAATTGAAAGCAGCCGGCCAGGCACAGTTTCTTGGGAAGCACTAGCAACATACAGGCTTCTTGAAGAATCAGTTAAGGTTACTGGACAAAGTTGTCTCCACTACAGCAGAAGAGAAGCAACATAAGTAGAAAAGATAATCAAATGATGTCTTTCTGAAGAGATGACTATCAAGGATTCCAGTATTTTGGAAAGAGCAGTAACCAGAATGCAAGTGATTTATTTCAGGTTATTTTTTCACTCCTTTTGCTAACTTTCTTTGCTGGATTGAGAATGGATTTGGATACATTTTGGTAGGCTGGTAAACGAGGGGTATTCATTCACATTCACAAGGCAAATCTAGTTCATTATACAAATATCTTTGAGGTTGAGTGATTGAGCATCAAGACTTAATGGCACCAAACAAAAACAAAAACAAAACCTCCTAAATTTATCTCCACCAAAGTCAAATGAGTGAAATGTTTGCAGATATTTTTCTTCTAGCTAAAGGGGAAAACTTTGTACAGGAGCCCATTACTAAATTATAGATCCCCTGCTTAATCTTTAAACTAACTTTAAGCACCAAATTGAATAAGAATAAATAAATGGAAAATCCCTGAAGTATGGAATTCATAAATCATTTAGACACATGGACAAGTGAACATATAAGGATATAATTGAATAGAAACTTTTTAAAATAAAATAAACAGAACCTTAGAGATCTTCACTTTATGATTAAGAAAACTGAAGCCCAGAGAAGTTGAGTCTTACCCATGGTCACCATGTTTGTGGCAGAGTTGGAAATAGAAGCTAGGATTTGGGTCTCTGGTCTAGTGCTAGGTTCAGCTGTCTCTAGCTTTCTTGGTACACTAGGTCCTCTAGCCAAGAATCTGGACATGAATATACTTTTTTCTTTCTTTTCTTTCAAAACTATCCTTTTAGAAACTTATTTTAAAGCAAAATGGAGAGAAAATCAAATATTCTCTAAAGTACTCACAGTAGATCTCCACTGGGATTCCTTTTTCCAGTTTCTGAGACTCACAAATCACTGTGCACAGGTAATAGTGTTCATTCCCCAGACTAACAGGATCCATGGTCAGCGTGGATTTGGTCCCCTCATTTCTCACCTTCCCGTTCAGTGGACTGTCTATCTGAGTTCTCCAGGAGAACGATGGGGACTCACAGCCTGTTGTGCTACAAGTCAGTGAGATGGAGTCACCAATCTGAGCAATAATTTTGGATTCAGGGAAGATGTCGATTTTAAAAGCTTGAGCTGTGAAGGCAGAAAGAAAAAAACAAACAATGGTTTGTTGAGTATTCTAGTCCTTCTTCTCTGTTCTAGTATAACAACCAAAATACAATCTGGCTGATCTCTTTCCTAAACTGCTTCCAACTAACGCAAGGCAGCATTGAAGTCACTTTCAAAAGAAGGTGTTGAAATCATCTTCGCTTAGGAGAACCCTCATTCTGACCTTGATGCCCATTTATCAGAGTTGTTTTGTCACTAGCTAAGTTTGCTCTCATTATCAAGTGCAGGAAACTAAAAGACAGACCTTCCTAGAGATAGAATCCAATTACTCATTTGACATTGGAAAAAAAGTATCCAAAAAACATCAACTTTACAGCTGTAACTATGACAATATAATGGTGTCTAGCAATACTCAATAGCACATTAAAAGTTAGGTTAAATTAAATTTTCCCACTCTTTAAAAATCCTAGTGCCTTTCTTTACGACCATAACAAAACTGACTGAAGCCAAAATCAGGGCTAAAATGGAATGCTAGCATTTGGAACAAATCAAGGAGAAGAACTTACAAACTGCAAACACCATCCAAAGTATATTTGAGGCTCCAAAGATCACAACCATCTTCCTAGGCATTTTAAGTTGCTGTTGTTATGAGAAAATAATGGTTCCAAAACCCTTCTTTCTGTCCCCACTGAAAGTGCCTGGGAAGTCTTGAGCTCCTAAAGCCAGTGAGGTTCAGTGAGGAATGAAATAGAAAGTCTGCTCTTTATAAAGGGTCTTGTTGCAGAGACACAGAGGCGGAGGGAAATCCCTTCAAGGGGAAACCCGGAGCAGAGCCAGAAAAAAAGTTTAACTGACACCCAGCCAAGTCCAGTGTTAACCCCTTCCGTTGCTCTCAGTACTGAAACTACTATCTCTGCCCTAGAAAAAGAAAACACTTCCAAGCCTATAAAATTAAAACTTTTCCTGATTTTTCATTCTGAAAGGATATCTTTGCATGAAATATATAAAGTAATGCTTGTGGCAGAATGAGGCTTTCTGAATCCAATGGGGAAAAGAGAGAGGGAAAAATAGTAAATTACACTCTAGTTTTTGAAGTGGCTAAACAAGCACTATGTCGTGTGAACTGATTTTTCTCCATTAGGAAGATATATTTGCAATTCTAAAACAGAGACTAAATTTTCTCTTGCAAAAAAAAGGAAAAGATCCTTTCTTTTGATGAGTTATTTTTTAAAAGAGAGACAGCATAGCTTCTTAGTTTTATACTTTTTATTCACAACATAGTTTTTTTGACAACAAACATCCAGCTTCTGAAATTATTTTCTTGAGTAGAGAATAAAGGAACACTACCAGAACAAGAGAAAGAATTTTCCTCTTCTGTTTTAGAAAAGTTACCAATTCTTTGGTTCAGTTGCTGGATAATTGGAAGTCTTTTGCAGACTTAAATGCAAATGTATGGAAGTCATCTGAAGTGGTAAATCTCTTGACTGTGAGATTTAACCACAAACACAGTTAAAACATGAAAAATAATTTGTTTCTCTTTTATGGTAGGTGACAACAACAATTTTATGCTCTTTTTCCCCGCCAGTGAAAAGACTTTTTAAAAGGTATTTTTAAATGACTGTTTTTGCCTTACACACACATACTTAAGTCTTTGCAAAATGCTTGCCCATCAAAAAGAAACCGGAATAGCCACTTCCTTGTATTAGATTTGTGCAGGTCTTCCTCCCACACTGGATCATCAGTTCGTATCATGGTCCCAGACCAGTTCTTGTTCAGCATTGTATCTACCTCTGCCTTCCCAATATCTAATGCTTGGTTTTGCACTTAGTGGGTACCAAAAAAGTGCAATCATAAATATTATAAATTAAAATTTGGAAAAGAAACTTCCAAAATGCTAGCAATAATATGTAAATACTGCATGAGAAACATGTTGGATTCTACAAAACAAAAAAAAATACCAAAGCTCACGGACTCCCAGGGATGTGTACAATAAACAGCCCTGTGCTATGTGACTGAGGAAGGCCATAACTGAGGTTTGGAACTGATAACTGTTCCTACATGGCTGGAGAGGTTCTGGACCTCCTCTTGGATGCTGATGAGGCTCCCACTCAAGGCTAAGGAGAGAAAAAAAGTGGAAGAAGCTACTGGCTGTGATGGTATATAAGTGTGGCTTCATCTGCCAAATAGCTAAGGATCAGAAAAGGGGCTTCAGGCAAAATTAGCTGATGAACATGTAATCTAGAGGTCTTTTATAGTGTTCATGTCATGGAAGAAGATTATCAGAACCATGTATGTTAACTGCTTAACTCAGAAGAAATTAAAAGGTAATTATGGAGTTTTATCGTACTCTCTGGGGTGTAAAAACACAAGTCAACCATAGGATCCAATTTGGGATCACTGAGAACAAGTCATAGCAAATAACTTCAGTATCAAGCTTGGATATGATTCCAAGCTTGGAACATTGGAGAAATATCTAATCTATTGAATTAGTTCATAGTGGTTTCGGCAGAAGTCCCTCATGACATACTTGAGTTGGATGACATTTGAGGTCCTACCAGCTCCTCCCAGGTTGAGTTGACTGTATTCTCTTCTGTGACCTCTTCACTAGAGCCTACTAGCAGTGAAGTAGTTGTCATGCTGCATTTACCTGTTAACATGTCAATCATTCCTAACTTACATACTCAGGTGTTTTCATTTTCCATCATAGCATCTAGCCCAGAATAAGATATTCTTAAAATTTGTGGAATGAATGAGTGAATAGAATTTCAAGTATAAGGTTAACAGATTGGGACTAACCTATCTGGATAGAGTGTTAACTGTGTTTTTTCTTTGAAATTGTTCATTTCAACATTTTTATCAGTAACACAGGAGACATGATTATCTAATTTATTCATAATGCAAAACTGAGAAAGACAGTTAACCTTAGAGATGACAGAATCAAGATAAGGATGATCTCAAAAGATGTAATAATGGTCCAGATAATGAAGTGAAATTTAATGGGAATACATTAAAGTCCAGCATTGAAATGTAAAACATCAAAGTCTTGAGTAAAATATGGAAGAGTTTTGACTTGATGGTAATCCATAGGAAGACCCTCTAATGGTTTTAGTGAATCACAAAGTGAACACAAGGCAACATTGTCATGAGAAACCAAAATAGATGTTGATAGGCTCAAGGTGCATTCATAGCATTCAACCTTCTTATCACCTGAGGCCATAGTCTCCAAGACCATATTGGGAGCAGAGGTGTCTGATTCAAGGCTCTAGTCCTTATGAGAGAGATTGACAAAATAGAGGGTGTCCAGAAGAAAGTGATAAGGCTGGTAGATGGTTTTAAATTCCCTGGCCTGGTAGGAGCTGTTGAAAGAATAGGATGTTTGGTTTGGATAAGAGACACCTATGAAGTCATTTGATAAATAAATGACTGATGTGTGAAGGAAGGAATATACCTGCTGCTCTGTGCTATATCAGAGGCTAAAGGTAGGGCTTATTGGTAGGTAGTTGCTAGATTATTAGCTGTAGGAAGGCCAGGGGTATGTGTGTCCTGTTCACCACTAGAGCATCAGCACTTAACACAGTGACCAGTAGATAGTAGGGGTTCAGTAAATCAATACTGAATGAATAAATAACAATTTGAAAGAGAGCTTGACTCAGATCCCATTAATCCTGAATTCAAATTCACTACTCCACCTAGGAATTCCACAACTTTGAGCAAGTATAGGTAGCCCCTCTACACTTGTTTACACACGCTCAAATAGGGATAATAGTATCATTTTAAGTGATTCACATGATTTTTATGACTATCAAATCAAAAGTGATCATCTGAAACCTCTTTAAATAAAAATAGCAAAGTGCTCATTGGTTCAAGATGGTGGAGTAGAAGGACGTGCGAGAGAACTGGAACCACAACTAACTGCTGAACAATCATTGACAGGAAGACACTGAAATTCACCAAAAAACGTATCCCACATCCAAAGACAAAGGAGAAGCTGCAATGAGATGGTAGAAGGGGCTCAATCACAATAAAATCAAATCTCATAACTGCTGAGTGGGTGACTCACAAACTGGAGAACACTTATACCACAGAGTCCACCCACTGGAGTGAAGGTTCTGAGCCCCACATCAGGCTTCCCAACCTGGGGGTCTGGCAACGACGGGAGGAGGAATTCCTAGAGAATCAGACTTTGAAGGCTAGAGGAAGTTGATTGCAAGACTTCAACAGGACTGGGGGAAACAGAGTCTCCACTCTTGGAGGAAACACACAAAGTAGTGTGTGCATCAGGACCCAGGAGAAGGAGCAGTGACCCCATAGGAGACTGAACCAGACCTTCTTGCTAGTGTTGGAGGGTCTCCTGCAGAGGCGGGGGGTAGCTGTGGCTCACCGTGAGGACAAGGACACTGGCAACAGAAGTTCTGGGAAGTACTCCTTGGTGTGAGCCCTCCAAGAGTCTGCCATTAGCCCCACCAAAGAGCCGGATAGGTTCCAGTGCTGAGTTGCATCAGGCCAAACAACCAACAGGGAGAGAACACAGCCCCACCCATCAGCAGACAAGGAGATTAAAGATTTACTGAGCTCTGCCCACCAGAGCAACACCCAGCTCTACCCACCACCAGTCCCTCACATGAGGAAGCTTGCACAGGCCTCTTAGATAGCCTCATCCACCAAAGGGCAGACAGCAGAAGCAAGAAGAACTACAATTCTGCAGCCTGGGGAACGAAAACCACATTCACAGAAAGATAGACAAAATGAAAAGGCAGAGGAGTAAGTACCAGATGAAGGAAGAAGATAAAACCCCAGAAAAAAAACTAAATGAAGTGGAGATAGGCAACCTTCCAGAAAAAGAGTTCACAATAATGATAGTGAAGATGATCCAGGACCTCAGAAAAAGAATGGAGGCAAAGATCAAGAAGATGCAAAAAAAGCTTAACAAAGACCTGGAGGAGTTAAGGAACAAACACCTAGAAGAATTAAATAACAAACAAACAGAGATGAACAACACAATAACTGAAATGAAAAATACACTAGAAGGAATCAATAACAGAATAACTGAGGCAGAAGAAAAGATAAGTGACCTGGAAGACAGGATAGTGGAATTCACAGCCTTGGAACAAAATAAAGAAAAAAGAATGAAAAGAAATGAAGACAGCTTAAGAGACCTCTGGGACAACATTAAACACAACAACATTCGCATTAGAGGGGTCCCAGAAGAAGAGAGAGAGAAAGGACCTGAGAAAATATTTGAAGAGATTAAAGTCAAAAACTTCCCTAACATGGGAAAGGAAAGCCGCCCAAGTCCAGGAAACACAGAGAGTCCCAGGCAGGATAAACCCAAGGAGAAACACGCCAAGACACATAGTAATCAAACTGACAAAAATTAAAGAAAAGAAAAATTATTAAAAGCAGCAAGGGAAAAATGACAAATAACATACAAGGGAACTCCCATAAGGTTAAGAGCTGATTTTGCAGCAGAAACTCTACAAGCCGGAAAGGATGGCACAATATATTTAAAGTGATGAAAGGGAAGAAACTACGACCAAGATTACTCTACTCGGCAAGGATATCATTCAGATTCAACAGAGAAATCAAAAGCTTTACAGACAAGCAAAAGCTAAGAGAATTCAGTACCACCAAACCAGCTCTGGAACAAATGCTAAAGGAACTTCTCTAAGTGGGAAACACAAGAGAAGAAAAGGACCTACAAAAACAAACCCAAAATGATTTAAGAAAATGGTAATAGGAACATACATATTGATAATTATCTTAAATGTGAATGGATTAAATGCTCCAACTAAAAGACACAGGCTCGCTGAATGGATACAAAAACTAGACTCATATATATGCTGTGTACAAGAGACCCACTTCAGACCCAGGGACACATACAGACTGAAAGGGAGGGGATGCAAAAAGATATTCCATGCAAATGAAATCAAAAGAATGCTGGAGTAGCAATACTCATATCAGATAAAATAGACATTAAAATAAAGAATATTATAAGAGACAAGGAAGGACACTACATAATGATCAAGGAATCAATCCAAGAAAATCTAACAATTATAAATATATATGTACCCAACATAGGAGCACCTCAATACATAAGGCAATTGTTAACAGCTATAAAAGAGGAGATCAACAGTAACACAATAATAGTGGGGGACTTTAACACCTCACTTACACCAATAGACACGTCATCCAGACAGAAAATTAATAAGGAAACACAAGCTTTAAATGACACAATAGACCAGATAGATTTAATTGATATTTATAGGACATTCCATGCAAAAACAGCAGATTACACTTTCTTCTCAAGTGAACATGGAATATTCTCCAGGATCGATCACATCTCGGGTCACAAATCAAGCCTCGCTAAATTTAAGAAAGTTGAAATAATATCAAGCATCTTTTCCAACCAAAATGCTATGAGATTAGAAATCAATTACAGGGGGAAAAAATGTAAAAACACCAAACACATTGAGGCTAAACAATATGTTACTAAATAACCAAGAGATCACTGAAGAAATCAAAGAGGAAACCAAAAATTAACTACAGGAAAATTACAACAAAAACACGACGATCCAAAATCTTAGATGCAGCAAAAGCCATTCTGAGAGGGAAGTTTATAGCAATACAATCCTACCTCAAGAAACAAGAAAAATCTCAAGTAGACAATCTACTTGACACTTAAAGGAACTAGAGAAAGAAGAACAAACAAAACCCAAAGTTAGTAGAAGGAAAGAAATTATAAAGATCAGAGCAGAAATAAATGAAATAGAAACAAAGAAAACAATACCAAATATCAATAAAACTAAAAGCTGGTTCTTTGAGAAGATAAACAAAATTCATAAACCTTTAGCCAGACTCATCAAGAAAAAGAGGGAGAGGACTCAAATCAATGACATTAGAAATGAAAAAGGAGAAATTACAACAGACACCACAGAAATACAAAGCATCCTAAGAGACTACTACAAGGAACTCTATGTCAATAAAATGAACAATCTGGAAGATTTGGACAAATTCTTAGAAAGGTGTAACCTTCCAAGACTGAACAATGAAGAAATAGAAAATATGAACAGACCAATCACAAGTAATGAAAGTGAAACTGTGATTAAAATCTTCCAGCAAACAAAAATCCAGGACCAGATGGCTTCACAGGTGAATTCTATCAAACATTTAGAGAAGAGCTAACACCCATCCTTCTCAAACTCCTCCAAAAATTGCAGAGGAAGGAACACTCCCAAACTCATTCTATGAGGCCACCATCACCCTGATACCAAAACCAGACAGAGATACTACAAAAAAAGAAAATTACAGACCAATATCACTGATGAACATAGGTGCAAAAATCCTCAACAAAATACTAGCAAACAGAATCCAACAACGCATTAAAAGGATAATACACCATGATTAAGTGGGATTTATCCCAGGAATGCAAGGATTCTTCAATATACGCAAATCAATCAATGTGATACACCATATAACAAATTAAGGAATAAAAACCATATGATCATCTCATAGACGCAGTAAAATGTTTTGACAAAATTCAACACCAATTTAGGATAAAAACTCTCAGAAAGTGGGCATAGAGGGAAACTACCTCAACAAAATTAAGGCCATATATGACAAACCCACAGCAAACATCATTCTCAATGGTGAAAAACAGAAAGCATTTCTTCTAAGATCAGGAACAAAACAAGGATGTCCATTCTCGCCACTATTGTTTAATATAGTTTTGGAAGTCCTAGCCATGGCAATCAGAGAAGAAAAGAAAATAACAGGAATACGAATTGGAAAAGAAGAGGTAAAACTGACACTGTTTGCAGATGACATGATACTTATACATAGGAAATCCTAAAGATGCCACCGAAAAACGACCAGAGCTAACCAGTGAATTTGATAAAGTTGCAGGATACAAAATTAATGCACAGAAATCTCTTGCATTCCCATACACTAATGACAAAAGATCAGAAAGAGAAATTAAGGAAACAATCCCATTCATCATTGAAATGAAAAGAATAAAATACCTAGGAATAAACCTACCTAAGGAGGTGAAAGACCTGTACTCAGAAAACTGTAATACACTGATGAAAGAAACCAAAGATGACACAAACAGATGGAGAGATATACCATATTCTTGGCTTGGAAGAAACAATATTGTGAAAATGACTACACCACCCAAAGTAATCTACAGATCCAATGCAATCCCTATCAAATTACCAATGGCATTTTTTACAGAACTAGAACAAAAAAATCTTAAAATTTGTATGGAGACACAAAAGACCTCAAATAGCCGAAGCAGTCTTGAGGAAAAAAATGGAGCTGGAGGAATCAGAGTCCCTGACTTCAGATTTTACTACAAAGCTACAGTCATCAAGACAATATAGTACTGGCACAAAAACAGACATATAGATCAATGGAACAGGATAGAAACCCCAGAGATAAACCCACGCACCTATGGTCAACTAATCATGACAAAGGAGGCAAGGATATACAATGGAGAAAAGACAGCGTCTTCAATAAGTGGTGCTGGGAAAACTGGACAGCTACATGTAAAAGAATGAAATTAGAACACTCCCTAACATCATACACAAAAATAAACTCAAAATGCATTAAAGACCTAAATGTAATATCTGACAATAAAAAACTCTTCAAGGAAAACATAGGAAGAACACTCCTTGACATAAACCACAGCAAGATCTTTTTTGACCCACTTCCTAGAGTATGGAAATAAAAACAAAGATAAACAAATGGGACCTAATGAAACTTAAAAGCTTTTGTACAGCAAAGGAAACTATAAACAAAATGAAAAGACAACCCTTAGAATGGGATAAAATATTTGCAAATGAATCAGCAGACAAAGGATTAATCTCCAGAATATATAAACAGGTCATGCAGCTCAATATTAAAAGAACAAACCACCCAATCAAAAAATGGGCAGAAGACCTAAATAGACATCTCTCCAAAGAAGACATACATACAGATGTCCAAGAGGCACATGAAAAGCTGCTTAGCATCACTAATTGTTAGAGAAATGCAAATCAAAACTACAATGAGGTATCACCTCACACTAGTTAGAATGGGCATCATCAGAAAATCTATAAACAACAAATGCTGGAGATGGTGTGGAGAAAAGGGAACACTCTTGCACTGTTGGTGGGAATGTAAATTGATACAGCCACTATGGAGAACTGTATGGAGGTTCCTTAAAAAACTAAAAATAGAATTACCATATGACCCAGCAATCCCACTACTGAGCATATACCCAGAGACAACCATAACTCAAAAAGAAACATGCACCCAATATTCATTGCAACACTATTTACAATAGCCAGGTCATGGAAGCAACCTAAATGCCCATCAACAGACGAATGAATAAAGAAGATGTGGTACATATATATAATGGAATATTACTCAGCCATAAAAAGGAATGAAATTGGGTCATATGTAGAGATGTGGATGGACCTAGAGACTGTCATACAGAGTGAACTTAGTCAGAAAGAGGAAAACACATATTGTATATTAACGCATATATGTGGAATCTAGAAAAATGGTACAGATGAACCAGTTTACAAGGCAGAAATAGAGACACAGATGTAGAGAACAAATGTATGGACACCAAGTGGGGAAAGTGGGGCCGGCAGTGGTGGTGGTGGTGGGATGAACTGGGAGATTGGGATTGACATGTATACACTAATATGTATAAAATAGATAACTAATAAGAACCTGCTGTATAAAAAGTAAATAAATTAATTAAACAAAACAAAAAACAAACTTATGGTTACCAAAGGGGAAAGGGAGGGAGGGATAAATTAGGAGCTTGAGATTAACATACACATACTACTATATATATAAAATAGATAAACAACAAGGTCCTACTGTATAGCACAGGGAACTATATTCAATATCTTATAATAAACTATAATGGAAAACAATCTGAAAAAGAAATAGAAAAGTGATTCAATGTGTATATATATATATATATATATATATATAAATATATATATATATACACACACACACATAACTGAATCATCTTTCTGTACACCAGAAACTAACAACAAAAAAAGAAAAAAAGAGAAATGCAAATATTATTTACCTTATAAATAGTTTTTAAAATATTGATTACATGTTGAAATGATCATATTCAGGATATGGGTTAAAAAAATGTATTATTAAAATAAAAAATAGCAAAGTGCTGTGTAAATGGCATGTATTAATATTAAGATACAACACTATTAAGTTCACTGTGAAGAAGGACATTCTAGTTATTAAATCTTTTAAACAATGGAATGGGTTGCCTTAGGAATTCACCAACTCCTACTCACTTCAAGTTGTCAAGCAAGATTGGGTGACACCTCCTAAAAATGTGGTAGACATCAAGTTTTGTTTTATATGAGATATCCAACTGGATGACCATTAAGGTGCCCTTCAAAGTTAAAATTATTTTATTGTCGACAGTGTTAACCATCCTTTCTAGCCTAACTTCACCAATCCCCTCATTGTCCATTTCAAAATTCTAAGTATCTTGTGATGCTCCTCTGGATGAACTCTCAGAAGTTTCAGGCATACTTCTTTCAGCTGGTTTAATACCAGCCACATTTGTAGTAACTCCAACTCTTTAATACTTCCAAGTAATCAATCTGTTATGGGCTTCCCTGGAGGTAAAGTTCCTATCTTTTTCTAACACATCTGAGGCAAGTGACATTCCTAGTAGTAACAGTGGCTTTTAATGGCAGCCATTCTCACCAAGATAAGAGGAGGAGCAATTCATTTTCTGGAGGGCATATCAGAATGGAGAAGGGAATGTGAAAGACCCCTTTGGTAGATTCTACAATGTCAATTCCTCCCCACTTTGAGAATTACTCTGGATAGGTTAAAAAAAACCTTGTCTGTAACTGCATTAGGCCCTGTGTAATAGAAATCTTTCACAGTGACTTAACAAATGTGAGATCTAAGGGTATGCAGTTCAAGGCTGTTTCAGCTACTTGATAAAAACATTGAGAAACAAGATCGAGTCTAGTTGCTGGATTTGTCATCTATAGTGTGTCACTAACCCTCATGATCATAGAACTGCTGCTTCTTCTCCAAACATTACATCTGTATTTCAGGCAAGAAAACCAGAGAAAACAAAGGGCAAACAAGCAAAGCCATTGGAGATTATCCTGTTTTAAAGAGTTTTCCAAGAAGTCCCAAGGAATGACTTCCACTTATATTTCATTGAAAAGGTGGAAGAGTGAATATTTTTTTCATCGTTTTCTTTTTTACTTTTTTTTCTTTTTGCTGCCTCTTTGAGATTTAATACATATATCTTAAATAAATGAAAAAAATTCAAAGCCAGAAACAAGAAATGATGATTCAAAAATATAAAACTTAACCCCAAAAGTAAGTAAATTAGCTTATTTGCAAGTGTAAAACGAAACTCTTTACTTTTTTAAAATTATTTTTTATTGGAGTACAGTTGCTTTACAATGTTGTGTTAGTTTCTAATGTACAGCAAATGAATCGGCTATACATATACATATATGCCCTCTTTTTTGGATTTCCTTCTCATTTAGGTCACCACAGTGCATTAAGTAGAGTTCCCTGTGCTATTCAGTAGGTTCTCATTAGTTATCTACTTTATACATAATATCAATAGTGTATATGTGTCACTCCCAAGGGAGATTGAATATTTTAACTGAATACATTGTTGCCCCAAATGAACCAGGATTCTTTGTATAAGAAAAGAGAATGGATGAATTAGGCAATTAGCAATGGCAGTCACAGTTTCCTAATATATATAGATACAGATATAGATATAGATATACAATTATCTTTGGATTCTTTTTCATTGTATGTTATTACAAGATACTGAATATAGTTCCCTGTGCTATATATTAGGTCCTTGTTGTTTATCTATTTTATGTGTAGTAGTGTGTATATGTTAATTCCAAATTCCTAATTTATCCCTCCCCCAGCTTCCTGCTTGGTAACCATAAGTTTGTTTTCTATGTCTGTGAGTTTATTTCTGTTTTGTAAATAAGTTCATTTGTATCATTTTTTTAGATTCCGCATGTTAAGTGATATATGATATTTGTCTTTCTTTGTCTGACTTACTTCACTTAGTATGATAATCTCTAGGTCTATCCATGTTTCTGCAAATGGCATTATTTTGGGGGTTTTTTATGGCTGAGTAGAATTCCATTGTATATATGTACCACATCTTCTTTATCCATTCATCTGTCAATGGACGTTTAGTTTGTTTCCATGTCTTAGCTATTGTAAGTAGTGCTGCTGTGAATGCTGGGGTGCATGTATCTTTTTAAATTAGGGTTTAAAATTAGAGTTTTCACCCTTGACTCATAATTGGAAGTTTGTACCTTTTGATTCCCCTTCACCCATTTCACCCACACTTTACCCCCTCAGATTCACTCTTAGGGACCTAAGATTCTAATGTCAAAAGAGGAATTCTCTTTGCCTCTTGTTGGAGCTTAGAAGAAAAATTAGTAGAGCTCCTGAGCATCAAAACACACTTGCTATCCATTCTTCCAGTTGCCTCCAGTCAGCCTTAAATGGGATTTCCTTGGAAACCAGCCCCATAAGACAGTTCCACAAACTTCCTGACCCCAAACGATTCCCACTCTATTTTTCATTTGCAACATGAGCAACACTAAGGAACTGAGGAGATGAAAATATTCAGGTCCTCTTCTGTTCCAAAATGATTACAAAACATGTATACATTGTGAGGGGCTACTTAGAGAGGACATTTCATGAGCTTGTGGTAGATAAGGATAAATAAATACATGAGAAAGAAAAAAAAAGCAAATGCCATGGGAGAAAATCACTCTAAACCAAAATGTGTTAGCTCTATTAATAAATTGCTTATTTAATTTGGGAATGATCTTATGATTTACAATGACCAGAGTTTTGTATAGAAAACAATAGAAAATATTTTTCTGCCATTTGACTAGATCATAGACATTTTCCCCCCAAAGCACAATACCTTTGGAAATCTACCTTTAAACATGATAATTGTTTAAATTTATGTGCTAAATTAAAGTTCCAGTATTCATAAACAACACATAAGTTTTTTTTGTAACCCAGACCCATTTTAAGAATTGTAGCTCAGCATTGCACTGAACAGTTTAGGAAGACGTAGTCAGGAGTAAGGACACCTGGGTTTTGCCTCTATAAATAAAAGTGTAATCTAGGGCTTGAGTCTTTACTTCCAGGGTCCAAGTTTTTTCATCTGCAAAACAGAAGGTGGCAGGATAGATGGTTTGCAAAGTTCTTCCCTTTCATCATTATGATTTCTGGGTTAAAAATGAGTAGCAAAAGAACTATAGATAAATTGACCAAATATCTGCTTGTCCAGGTGTTATGACTCTAAGCAAACCAGCACAAGTCCTCTTGCAAGGCAGATATTTCTTTGCAGAAACCTCATGGAAATCCAATTGCATATCTTTTTTAAAAAACATGCTATTGCTTTTTTATGCCTTAAACAGACTCCCTGCTTTTGGGTGAAGCTCTGGGCTGTTGTATCTACTCTGTATGTCCCAATGTTTCTATTTGGGCCCCTGGACATGAACATGTCTATTTCCCCTCCACAGCTAAGGCTGGTGACAAAATGAATATTTATGAGTGCCTCTTATGTGCTAAGCACTGTTCTAGGTGCTCAGGACTACAGTGGTGACAAAGCAGATAATATCCCTGCTTGCTTTTACGGAGTTTACATTCTAGTAGAACTAAGCAAAGAAATATGAAGAGAAATAAACTAGCAGAGGGAAGGTAAGTTAGAAAAGACAGGGAAACAAAGCAAACCCCAGATGGAAGTACAATGTGTTTGAATAAGAGAATGGTTAGTTTCTTTCAGAAATCTCTCCTCCCATTTCCCCTTTTGTCTATTAAAAAAAATTTGTTAGTGGCCTTCGATATAGAATATGGTGTGAAATGAATATCTTAAGAAATGACATACCTAAAAGAATCACTGATTTTTCCATGCAGCCAGGTTCAGCTTCAGCAGTGCAGATTCTGTATGGTGTAATATTGGATTAACCAAAGTTGGGAGTTTGCCAGGTAAGGACAGTAGAGGAAAATAGGGGCATAGGAGGTGAAGGTGAATCTGGGACATGGTATATGGTAACAATAAGAATCAAAGAACTGTTAAATTTGGACTGTAGAACAGTAAGTGAGTTGAAAAAAAAATGAGGAGGTAGTGGTCAGAAAATGGGAATCTTGATATCAAAATTACGATTAGGAATATTTTGGGTGATGACAAGTTTTAGAGAATGACTATGAAATGGAATGACTAGGTTCTATAGAAGCAATGATTATTATAAGCAAAGAAGTCATAAGTCAGAGGTCAGTTCTATGAGGGTATTCAACTTATAAAAAATAAAGATAGGAGTGGTGGAGAGGAAGAGATTGAACCATGTGTCCAAATAATTAATGAATGAAGAAGGTCACCAGAAGTTATCAGGAGGTTAAAGAAGATGGGCTTTGGGAAGTAGTGGAGAGGAGTAATGTTTGGGAATTGGCAATGAGAAGAAGAAAAATCCTTAATCTAAACTCAGGCTCAGTGGCATGTGGGGGTCACCATCTGCTAGGACTTCAGTGGAAAGAGTGTTATCAAACCAAGCCAGTCTTCTCTTGGAATAAAAAGATGAAGGAAAGGCTTAATGAAGGTAGAGATTATCAGAGATTTTGCAGATAACTAATCTTAAATTCTGGAGAGCACAATGAAAGTCTTGGAAGACCTAGAATTGGCACAGAATAAGGAATGTACAGAAAGTTATTAATAATGAGTTCAGAAGCTTAGACTTGTGAAGAAGGACATAAAGAGAGATGGGATTCATCCTGATGATCTCTTAGAGGAAGGTCAGAGATCAGACCTAATTATCACCATCTTCTGGATTTGGTTTCATAGGCAATTTGTACTGGTAAGACTAAGATAAGCGGGGGAGGGTTGGTCTTTCTAAGAGCTCACCGAACTTTGGAAGAAGAGCAGAATGGAAGAAGGTCTTTACAGGAGTAACTCAATAGTCTTCCTTTAAATCCTATAGCAGAATCAAAACATTGGTACAGCCACTATGGAAAGCAGTATGGAGGTTCCTTAAAAAACTAAAAATAGAACTACCATATAATCCAGCGATCCCACTCCTGAGCATATTTCTGGAGAAAAACATGGTTTGAAAGTATACATGCACCCCAATGTTCATTGCAGCGATGTTTACAATAGCCAGGACACGGAAGCAACCTAAATGTCCATCGACAGATGAATGAGTAATATACATATATACAATGGATATATGGTACATATATCCATTATATATATGGTACATATATACAATGGAATACTACTCAGCCATTGAAAAGAATGAAATAATGCCATTTATAGCAACATGGATGAACATGGAGATTATCATACTCCGTGAAGTAAGTCAGACAGAGAAAGACAAATATCATATGATATCACTTATATGCAGAATCTAAAAAGAAATGATACAAATGAACTTATTTACAAAACAGAAACAGACTCACAGACTTAAAGAATGAACTTATGGTTACCAGTGGGGAGGGTGGGGGAAAGGGATAGATTAGGAGTTTGGGAGTGACATGAACACACTGCTATATTTAAAATAGGTAACCAACAAGGACCTACTGTATAGCACAGGGAAATGTGCTCAGTACTCTGTAATAACTAAAATGGGAAAAGAATTTGAAAAAGAATAGATACATGTATATGTATAACCAAAGCACTTTGCTGTACACCTAAAACTAACACAACATTGTTAATCAACTATACTTCAATATAAAATAAAAATGTAATAAATAAAATATATAAGTTACAAGGATATATTATACAGCACAGGGAATATAGCCAATATTTTATAGTAACTGTAAAAGGAGTATAATCTATAAAAATTTTGAATCACTATGTTGTACACCTAAAACTAATTTAATATTGTAAATCAAGTATACCACAATAAAAATAAATAAATAGAAACAAACAAAATCCTATAGCAGAATCATTAACATTTGCTAACCCTGCTTCAAATAAATAATAGACTTCTGAGGGTATAAACAAGTACCAATGAAAGAAACACCATATCCTGATGAGTTGAAATATCCCAATTAATCTTGTCATCTCATCCAATTTAAACATCATATGTTCAAAGGTTAATTGAATCATAGAAAGATTTTATAAAGATATCTCACATTCATAAAGTGTTTTATAATTTTGTTAATTCTTTAATATGTTTTATCTCAAGTGAGCCACTTAACAATTCTAAGTACTCAGGTTGAGTATTTTTTATCTCCATTAAATGAGGAAGAAACTGAGGGTCAGAGAGGTTAACTGACCTCCTCAAAAACACACAACTAGGTAATAGGAAAACTAGGACTAGAAGTGAAGTTTTCTGATTCCATGTCTAGTGCCCTTTCTGCTCTAGCACAGTGCCTACTTTTGAAACAACCTCAATTCAGTTCAACTGCAGATCTTTTTTGATCTTCCTGTACCAGTGGCTGTCCAGGAAAACCTTACGGATAACTTAGGCATCACCTTTTCCTGGGATGTGGTATTGTCAGAAGCAAACTATTTTTATCCATTTTGCTTCTGATGTCACAGAACAAACTTTCCATTTCCAGATCACACTTAAATTTCTCTGCCCTGATAAGCAAATATATTTGTAAGAAGTAATGTTGTGAAGTAAATCAACTGAATTCAAAAATTTCCTCTGTATGTTTTTGTTGGCTCAGAACATAAGCTGTGGAAATTCCAAGACTGCCATATAAAAAATTAGAAAAGCTTGCCTGTGATTTGTCACTTTAACTAAAATAGGACTTAAGGAGCATATTCTGCTTTTGAAGACTGTGCCAGGATAAATAGGGTAAATACTAAGCGATTAAAATCTTTAAAAATGAAATTATAGCAAAAATTTCAATGTTCTTATGGAGATTAAAAATATTTTCTATAAATGTTCTAGGTAAGCTTTTAAGAAGCCCAGAGGGAAATAAATATATAGGGAGAAATGCTGAATGTAAAAATGAAAATAGACAGCTTTGACCTAAAAGATTTCCCACTTGAAGGAGTCAGGCACCTAAGAATCTATGGGCTCTGTTATTTCCTCTAAATCAGGATGGAGACCATGTTTGCCTCAGATGACAATAATCTTCTTAAGCCAGATGGCACCGGGCAACCTGACATTTTCCATGCCTCTCAGGATTCTGCAGGAGCAGCAATGGATTTGGCAATTTTATTCTCTTCTCAGGGATGTTCTTAAATTTTTTCAGAGAATTGCTATAACACCCTTTCTTTTTAGATTAGCAAACTGGACAAAACTTAGAAATAATTGTGCTGTGTAACTTATCTTCAAAGCAGTCAATCCAGAAAGACCACTGTGAAGGTCTACTGGACAAAAGTTTCAAGACCATAAATGAGATGTTTGTGTTGGAAGAGATCTGAAAATCATCTAGTCCTGTGGTTCTCAACCACAGAGCAGTGATCAGGTGTAAGAGCTGTTCTTTGGAAATTATTTATTTTTAAAAAATAGATTAGATTGCAGATAATTCCTATGACGGTCATCAGGCTTACTCACTTGCATTCTGAAATGCTTTCCTGACTGGGAGTAAAGAGGTGGAGTTAAACAGCAAGTTTCCTGTGAATTGCTCATAACCCACAGTCTATCTTATCTGCTACATGGTTAGTAAGATAACAGACATTCTGTTAATTATTATTGTTGCTGCAATTAGGAAAAAAAGATTGCAATCTTTTTTTTTTAAGTTATTTATTTATTTTGGCTGAGTTGGGTCTCCGTCTCAGTTGTTGTATGTGGGCTTTCTCTAGTTGCAGCGAGCCGGGGCTACTCTTTGTTGCGGTGTGTGGGCTTCTCATTGAGGTGGCTTCTCTTGTTGCAGAGCATGGGCTCTAGGCACTCGGGCTTCAGTAGTTGCAGCACGTGGGCTCAGTAGTTGTGGCACATGGGCCTAGTTGCTCCACGGCATGTGGGATCTTCCCGGACCAGGGATCGAACCCATGTCCCCTGCATTGACAGGCGGATTCTTAACCATTGCACCACCAGGGAATTCCCAAGGCTGCAATCTTATTTGTTTTGCATCCTTGCAAAATATTCATGGGTTTCACCTAAATCTGGGTTTGTGAAAAAGAAAATCATCCATTCTATACTGTGGTGGAGAAAAATTTGAGTCCCTCTGATGAAGCCCAACCCCATCCGATGTAAATGCAGCAAACAGCGACCACCGGAATCACAGGGAGCAGAAGCTTGGCTGGGTCTGGAACTCAAATCCTGAGTGAGCTCTTTCCACTAATCTCTGGTGATACCAGAATATCTGCCTTTAGGGTTGGTTATACATTACAAATAAAATAATTTTGAATAGTTCCATTGAATATCAGCAAGGAAAAGGAACGCATGACTATTTTGAGGAAAAGGACATAAAAATAATTCTTTAAAGATCAGACATACCAAGAAAGTAAAAGAGATAATAATAAATTTACAGAATGTAGCATTTGATTTATTGCAGAAAAAAGAGTAACATCTAAAATATTTCAAAAATAATATCTTGTAGGCAAAATATATTCTTCCTCTGTGGCCCATAACAAGTCTGTTATCTTATTCATTTTGACATTATCCTTGGGAGGAAGGCCCACTTTACAGAATGTAAACAGTAAAGAGAGTGTTTCGTGGTTTTCCAAGATTATATATTTGGAGGCAGGATTGTACTGCAAATCCTGGTTCCACCCCGTTTTCTTTCTGAGCAACCCAAGGGAAGTTACTTTGCCTCTCTAGGCAAAGGTTTCCCCATCTATAAAATAGGATTAAAAATAACACCCATCTAACAGGATTGTCTCAAGGGTTACATAAGATCATGCAAATAGAGTTAACAACACATTTCATGGTAAACAGAAAATACTCAATAAATATCAGCTACTCCAGAGAGAAAGGGAGAGCATATGTGAACAGTGATTTGTGATCTGCTTCTATTGGATTCTTTGGTAAACTGATGAGACACCATCCAAAATACACCAATCTTTTAAAATAATTTTTGGCCAATTATGTAAACCTGACTGTCTACAGTTTTGGATCATGAAGAGAGGAAGAATGGGGAAATTGAGTGACCCTATGTGAATTTGCCCTATTCTCCATTTTCTGTGTTGCTGGGGTGTATGCGTGTGTGTGTGTGTGTGTGTGAGTCTGTGTGTGTGGTGATCATTACTGGAAAACAGTCTTCTGGAATCTGAAACAGAAGGTCACAGTATCATCTTGAAGTCTGCCCATCACATAGTGTAACCTGGGGATGAGATTGAAATGGAGAGATTCAGAACACTGCCTCAACACTGGGCAAACGATGTTCTATAATAGTGTGGTCCCAAGTGTGGTCCCCAGGCCAGCAGCAACAGCATCACCTGAAAACTTACTAGAAATAAAATTTTCAGACCTTACCCCAGATCTACTGAATCAGCAACTCTGGGGGTGGGGCCCAGCAATCTGTGTGATTGTGGTGCTGCTAAAGTATAAAAACCACTGTTCTCCAAAGAGTCCTCCCCAAGGAAATACCCTTTTCTTCCTAGGCTATTGAACAAAAGCGACCAGAAACATATTCCTATGGCCTAACCTACTTCTTAGCACAGAGCCTCCATATGTATCAATAGTTTTGTTCTGGAGAACATTAAGTCACGGATAGAAGTGTCAGGATGAAATTAACATTATTTTATGTACTTGATCCAAAAAATTTAAAAATGAGGGCAATCAGAGACATAATATTCTAATTTCCTATTGTAGTTTGCTTTTTCCTCTAGGTTTAATAGCTAAACAACTTTTGAACTGGACAAGATCTTGGCATTTGTCTAGTCCAACTAAAGCCCAGAAGAGCCATCATGTGCTCAAGTACATGAGGTTGTTTACAGCAGAAAGCATAAAGACAACCCAGGCCTTTGGCCTAAAATTAGTTCACTGCTTTTCCAGTGAACTAATACACTGTGCTACTTTTTGAAAGATAAAAATGCCATAGAAATTGAGGGAACTTAAGAGAAATTTTCTCTGAAATTCTAATCTGGCCTATCCCTAAACCCAGTTTCCTAATGCTTTTACAGATTCTGTAAAAGATGTTATTGTCCAAAAAGTCATAGAGGAAATTTTCCTAAAAATCATAGGGTTAGATGGTGGATGGATGGATAAAAGCCATTGAGTAGGGGATCAAAATCTCTTAGGTAAAGAATTACAGTTTTTAAAACGTCCTCCACTCCCCAAACACACACACTCCTGCGTCCCAGGAATCTCTAAGAGACTCCTCCTGCTCTCTCTCCCCAAGTTGAGATTCAATCATTGCTCCTGAAGTAAGTCTCCATGGTGAATTCCAGGATGCATTCTTCCTCCCAAGAGGATTCTTTGATTTAGCATGAAGTTCAAAGCCCCTGTAAAAGATAGAAATGTCCATGTAAGAATGTCTGGAATGGCTGTATCAGGCTTTCTTGGGGACTGAGAACCTTGCATTGATAAGAGAGGTATTGCAGTGTGGTCACTGGGGCTGCCATGTGACAGTATCAGAAGAATGTAGTAGCTTTGTGTGGAATAACATTAAAACAATGCCTACAAAATGACTAAGTCAGTTACAAAATATAATTGTTCTAATACTCAGATTATTATCGTTAAGTATTTATAAAATATTTTCGAGGACTCTATCATAAGTCGGTTTTACTCTATTTTCTTTTCCCAGCAGATTTAAACCTGGTCTCCCTCCTCACAAGCCCATGGCATCAGGCTTTCCATATGTTTCACATACAAGGGGTACCAATTAAAAGCACTGTTACCCTTTTTTTGACAGATCTTCAGGAGTCAATCATCTTCCTAGAAATTCACATTAAGACCTTCGTTAGCAAGTTGTATGCACTTGATTTTGCCTAATTTTAATACAGAGGTACTATTTCTAGTACACCAGGAAACAGTTAAATGAGATCAGCTAGAATTGCCTTCAGCCAACAGGGAACTTGTATATCCCCCTTCACTAACCTTGCATTTGATTACACTATAATCACAAAGGAGGGAATGGTTAGATCGCCCACAGTAAATATAATACAACAAATCTAACCCACTTTCCAGTTTCAGGATAGGACAAGCTTGTGGAGACAATGTGACATGATGCTAAAAATAGAGAAGAACCTTGTAGTCAGAAGAGAAAGTTTCACTCTTTACTCACTGAGTAACGGTAGGCAGCTCAAAGTCTGAACTTTCCATCACCTGTTAAATGGAGATGGTAATGACAGTACCAGCTTTACATATAAGAAAAAGTGGCCACCAACACCCAAACTAGAGTGTTTTAAATATATTCTAGCCTTATCATCAGCAATTCTATCTTTGGAGTAGAATTATAGGGTCCAAAGAGATTCTTACACAGATCATTAAGGGTCACATACATGGACATTGACTTCAGCATCCTTTGGAGTGAGATAACTAGAGGTAATCTGGGTGCACATCACTGAGAGAATGCGTAGAGGAAGTTATTTGTCATTAGGTAAATGTATCATAGGGAAAATGTACACATTGTATGGTAGTTAGAAGCAAGGGACTAAATGTACACAGAGTATGTGGATGAATCTTAAATATACGGTCCTGAGGAAAATTTTAAAGTAAATAGAATTATAAAACATAAATTAAATGTAGACAAAAACATGTATTTTGAAAGAACACGTACAAACCAAAAGGTACAGAATGAATACATTATAATGGTTACCTGTGGGGAGGTGGAATGGGAATGAGCAATAGGAATAAAATGGAAGAAAATAAAAAATAACAGAGGAGTCTTGCTTTGACCAGTGATGATAATGTGCCATCAACTGAGGGCATCATTAACTCAATCCTCTGATGTCCAGACAGTGAAAAAAATATTATATAAATGGTATTTGTCAAGAAGATAATTGTTGCCTCCCCGCCAAACTCTTCATCTCTTTCTTTCAACTCTTCATTGAAGAATTTTCCTTCCTTTGATCCTCATTCATTAACCATAGCAATTCTTCCATTAGAAAAATTGATATGAATAACTTATTTATATATTGTTTTTTGTATCCCATTGTCTTATTCACTCTAATACTATTTTTTTTTTATTACTGGATAGAAAGAAAAGATTAAAATAAAAGGCTCTCCCTTTTATGGTGGAATTTAACACGAAGGTAAATGGGTGGACTCTTTGAGAGCATGGTGGATCCTCCACTGGTGCCAGATCACAGATATTAAATGTCATCAGAGACCTGTGACTGTAGATTGAAAATTTGAATAAGATCTCATATATAATCAAAAAACATCACAAATAGCTGATTATTCTCTTCTCTCTTTGAAAGTTGGCTTAAATTAGA
Source organism: Aethalodelphis obliquidens (assembly GCF_003676395.1). Lineage (NCBI taxonomy): Eukaryota > Metazoa > Chordata > Mammalia > Artiodactyla > Delphinidae > Aethalodelphis > Aethalodelphis obliquidens. The sequence continues at coordinate 35,544,323 of NW_020837957.1, read as the reverse complement.
AGTTTTCAGGTCAAAGTGGTCCCCCTTCCATTCTTCCCCAACACACACATGGCTTATTCAGTGAATATGTCTACTTTAATCTACTAATACCTTTGCGATTTTGTGTGTGGAGTGATACAGGAGAAGTGAGGTACAGTTGAAAGACTTGAATAACTAGGACTTGGGGGTAACAAATAAAAGACTGATTAAGGTAAAACACAGTTTAATGGATGCACATCCAGCTTGTTGCCCAGCAAAATCTCTCTCATCAGTCACCCTCACACTGCCTAGTCATCTTGTTTACCCCCACCGAGGAAGTGAAGGAGTTACAGTGAGAGGCTCTCTTTTATGTATTAACAAAAGGGCAGGCGTTTGTAGGTGTAATGTGGAGGAGGTTTCTTATTCTGTGGATTATGTTTAACTTGTCACCTTGTCATCTTTCTTCTGTGTTTCTTATATTCCCGCTTTTACATCTTCACGTTGTTTTACTGACTCCTTTTTCCATGAGATGTTAAGGGTCATCAAGTTTTCATAGCCATTGTCAAGACACTGTCATTTTTTCAGGAAAAGCACTCACTGCACTTGTCCCTTTCTACCTGGTAACTTCTTTATGATATTTAAAGTGTTGAAGACTCTTCTTGTTCTTTCCTCATTTTGATTACTCAGTCTCCCAGATCTTCTAAGGCAATGAAAGAGCATAATATCTGGCCTGCCCTCAAGAGATTTATCTTCCAAAATATCTTTCAAAAATAGTCTACAGTAAGAGCATTGACAAATAAGAGCCTTAGACATCTCTTGCTCTCTCTCTCTTGCTGTCTCTTTTTTTACTTGATTTAGGAGCATTTCTGTAATAATTATTTCACCAGCATGCTCTGTGACTTCCAAGAAACATCCAAATATTGAATAAAATAAAGAATTTTAAGACACCATTATTTATGGTATACTGACTTAAGTGGATGAATTTAATTTTAGTCATCTGCGGGAGTTTAAATTCTGTTATGATGTCCAAATAAGAATAAAATTCCATCTATATTATTTGCCTGGATTTCCTGTGGCCTGGTATTGTGGAACACTGGAAAGTTTGACACAGAAATGTGTTGACCAGACTGGATGCTGCCAGTTGCTCTAACCAGTCATAAGCCATGGTTAGAAATTAAAGGCACAGGAAGGTTGATTATTTTCCCTCCTGGTTTCTAAGGAAATACTGCTAGAATTTATGGATCCAAAGGGAAGAATGGAGTAGATGAATGATATTTTGTAATAATAAGAGCAGGTGTTGGTCATGGTATAGCCTTCTCTTGTCGTCTTGAGGAGCAGTTCAGACAACCAGCTTTCCTTAAATGCATTTCTACTCTGGTGCCTGGACTGAAATATACAATGCACAACTCTTTAAAAATCCTATGATTCAAAGCATAATCTTCATTTTCTGTTTCCCCTCAGAATGATTTGTCAGAAAAGAAAAGAACTGTGTCAAACAAATCTCCAGAAAAGCAAAATAACATAACCAATAAAGTCAATCATTTCTTTGATCATTTTCTTTATATTATCTTAATAATTTCTTATAGGAAAATCCAAAATCTACATTTCAAATGTTCTTACAGCTGACATGGGAGCAAATACATGGTTTGCTAGCTTTTCCCCCACAAGCCTTGATGTCACCAAACACATGATGCGGAATAAGATAGGGCTGAAACATTAATGTGAGAACTGGGAGAAGGTCCAGTCAGAGGCAGCTGTGTTGGAGTTAATGGAAATGATGCGGGGAGGGGAAGTGGGAAAGCACCAGTCAAAGGTGGTAAGGAGCTGGGAAACATGGCTGAGAAATAAGCTGAGGGAGAGATTTGGACTTGTGCTCTTTTCTATCCATCCTCATTGCACTAGAAGGGCAATAAGGATGTTTGCTGTATTGCCACTACAGGACAGAAAACCAGCCAGGTCAGTGCAATGTTAGCCAGAAACAACAGAGCAGTGCCAGAGGCCAGCTAGAGGGGAAGCCGGTAACAATATATGCAGAAAGAGCAGCAGCCCCTGAGAATTCCTTCTACCCTTTCCCTCCTCTTTCCATATGCTGACATTGTGCTAGCTTTGCAATGTGTCAACATAGCTAGTATGAACTACATTTCCAAGAATTCTTTTTCTCTGTATTTCCAGTTAAAGACTTTTGCACAATATTGGATAGTAGAAGTGACATAGCATTCAGATTGTTTTGGTTTGGTTTGGTTTTGGGGTGGGTTTTTTTTGTTTGTTTTGTTTTTCCTCACAATGTCAGAGCAAGATAACCAGGAGTTTTTGAAGTTCATGAACATTATCACCTTGCTGGCTTACTTCATGGACATGCAAATGATCCAGATTCTCTTAGAAACTCCTTCATGTTTTCTGATTCAAGAGCTAGATGTCTTGGGTCCACGATGAAGTGTTCCAACATCTCACTGCCGTGAGGTTGAAAGCAGTGAGAACTGACACAGGTTCCCATCCAGCACTGCAGGTTCCAACTCATGCTTATGAGCTCCAGTTTTTCCTTGCTGTCTCTGACTTTATATCCACGTTTCCTTTCTGACTGACTTCTCTACAGACTTCAAACTCCAGCATCAGAAATGAAGACAACAGCCCAGCAGAGACTGTTTAACCAGCTCTTTCCACTGTGTAGGCTTGAATCACCATAACAAATCCATTAATATAGCGAAATAAATGTATTTCCTTCAAGTGATTCTCCCTAGACTATACAGAGATCCAGTAGGTTACAAGCAAAGGAAAAAGCTTTCAGAAAGAACAGTCCCCTAGGTGAAGGCATGACAAAATTTGTCAAGGAACAGGGTCAACTGTGGAGAAGAGGAATGGCAAGGGGGTCATGAAAGAGTCTTGCTCCCCTACTGGGATGACTTTCCCATTCTGCCCCTATTCCTGAAACTTACCACAAGGATCACAGTTAGCCTGGAATTTAACATTTTCATGAAAGCTAGTTGATACTCCCAGAGGACTATGAGCTCACAGGCACACTAACAAGACATCTGATACCAGGATTAAAAAACAAACGGAAAAACTTATACCTGAAAAATAAGGCTTAATTAACCAGAGAGATAAATTATTTAAATTAAACATTATAATTGTCTTCAAAAAGATGAGGAAGATATTATTAACATAAAGAAAGAACTAGCAGTTATAGAGTATAACCAAGTGGAAATACTGTAGCAGAAATATAAAATTTGAAATAAAGAACTCAATATATGGTATAATAGAAGAATAAATACAGTTGAAGAACAAGTTAGTGAGCTGAAAGGTGAGAATGAAGAAATCTATGAAAGCACTAGGAAGAAAGTTGTGGAAAATATAAAGGAAGATTTAATAAGAGATGTGAAGAACAGAATTAGGAGAGTCAACATTTATATGAGAGTCACAGAAAAAGGGAGAAAAACAATAAAAAGTAAAGGTCTACTTGAAAGAATGAAGACCAATTATTTCCCAGAATTAGAGAAAGATGTAAGACCTTGGAATGAAAGGGCTCATAAATTATAAAATGGCATAACGAAGAAAAGAACTGTACTTATACACCTTATAATAAAATGTTAAAAATTAAAAGACAGAAAAAAATTCTAAAATGCTGCTGGAACAAACTGCAGATCACCTATAAAGAATTAAGTATAAAAGTAATATCAGATTTTGCAACAGTAACCTAAATGCAAGAAAACAATAGATATTGTTTTGAAAGAAAAGAACTTCCTTTTTTTACTTTCACAGCCAACTAAGCTATTACTGAAATGTGACAGAAAAATTTCTTTGGGGGCATATAAGGTCTCAGAAGTTTACTGCACAAGAACTTTAAAAAAAAAAAAAAACCTTTTGGAGAAAGTGCTTCAGCAAAACGAGCAAAAAACTCAGAAGGAAGCTATAAAATACGTAGTGTTTTCAGTTAACCAGTACTGCATAACAAATCACCCCAAAGCTTAGTGGTTGAAAACAATAGCATTTCTTTTGCTCACTAGTCTGCACACTAGGCAGGTCTCAGGGCACAGCTCTCTCTACCCACTTTAGCAGTGGCTCAAAGGTTGGTGTGAATTATCTGAAGGTTCACTCACTCATGTGACGGGTTCCTGGGCTGAAGAAGACTCAATCACCTGAAGAGTGGAATAGCTGGAACTGCTATCAGTATCTCAAATGTAGCGCTGACTCTCCACGTGATCTTTCCAGCACAGGGACTTCAAGGTAGCCAAATGTATAACATATTGACTCAGGACTCCCAAGGCATGTGCCTCAAGAGAAAAAGCCAAGTGGAAGTCATATTGCTTTTTGACCTAGCCTATTCCATCTTGTCTGTCAAGTACGAGTATGATATTTTACATTGTTTACAAGCTAACAAGTTAGCCTGCCACATTTTTATGAATGCTGGCAGAAGGCACAAGACTCTTGGGTCAAAGACAAAGGATAGATCATTACTTGCAGTAATAGCAGTAGACGGAGAATAAGCATTTTCTTCCGCTAATGCCTGGAGCCCCAGTTCCACAGGGTGATGAACAGAGGGTCAAGTGACAACTCCTCATACACTGGGTTGCATTACAGAAGAGGAGCATTGAGCTTAGGAAATATAAATATATTTTACTGGACAGTAAACATGCTCATCCTTTGCTCTGGAGAGTGACACTATCTCTATTCCAAGACTTTAAGCAAATCTGTCCTTTGCTCTGGAGGGAGATAACTATTTTATCTTCTAAGTCAGTTTATTACAGAAATATCCTTCCAAAGTTAGTCTAGAACAAATGTGGTCAATATCTCTGCTTGGAAGACATGATGAAATGCAAGAAACTGACAGAGAATTGTCTCTCAGGAGTCTCATTTCTACTGCATTTTATTTGTTAGAAGGATAAATATTTACTAAGGGAGATTGAGGCACAAGGACTTCTGCTTCCAACAAAGATGGAGTAACAAGGACCAGATTCACTCTCTAGTCTGAAACCAAAAACTGGACAAAATATATGAAACAATGGTTTTCAAAACATTGGAATTAGACAATGAGTGATGGTAATCCCTGAGAAAACAAACAACATAAACCCTATGATTGCTCCAGCTACTGACTTGAGAGAGTTTTCAGGCCTTGACATAGGGATAGGGATCACAAGGAGAGCTCAGAAAATTCCCTGAGACAGAGCTGAGTGTCCAGGGAGATCAAGGTGGTTAGAGTTCCCAGGGCAGAGTACAGGAGAGGAGAGAGCTGTATCCAGAGATGGAACCATTGGACTAATAAACATACTAAAAGTTACTGCTATCTTAAAAAAAAAAAAAAAGAACTAAAACACCAAAAGAATTCCAAGTCTCAAGATCATTTATATCAACCCAGAACTAAAACTGCAGAAAATAACAATAGGTAAGAGCTAGAGGACAAAAGAGAATTTTTTTTCAAAAAAATGGAAATTAAAATGTGTTAAGATGATTGTCTGCTTGTATAGAAGGGAAATATGAAGGGTAATAAATTGACAGAAAAAAGTATGTGTAAGTAAGCCATACAAAAAGAAAAATAGAGTATTATTTTTAATTGGCTAGATTATAATTTAATCTACCCAGAGGCAGGAGAAAATAGTTTTTAAGGAAAACAAGGTAATTAGAATATATAAAATGAGCTAGCAGAAATGTTTTAATGTAAGAGTAATTAAAATAAGAATATATGGATAAATTTAGTGATCAAAAGAGGAGAGTTTTGGGCTTCCCTGGTGGTGCAGTGGTTGAGAGTCCGCCTGCCAATGCACGGGACACGGGCTCGTGCCCCGGTCTGGGAAGATCCCACATGCCGCGGAGCGGCTGGGCCCGTGAGCCACGGCCGCTGAGCCTGCGCTTCCGGAGCCTGTGCTCCGCAACAGGAGAGGCCACAACAGTGAGAGGTCCGTGTACTGCAAAAAAAAAAAAAAAAGAGGAGAGTCTTAGTTTATGTTTGCAAAACCAAGACCAGAAGTAAGTAGTTTACAAGAATCACCCAATTATAAGAAAAGGATAAAGAGAGTTGAAACTAAAAGGAGAAAAGACAAATATGCACCAAAAGAAAGCCAGGATAGAAATTTTAATATCAAAATACACTTGAAAATAAAAACATCATAAGAGTTGAAGAGGGATGTTCTCTAATGCTAAAAAAAAATGCACAATCATCCAAGAAGTCGCAACTGGTAATTGGAAATACTAACTCATCTCTCTCAGAAAGTGATATGTGAAGCAGAAAATTTCTTGAGAATTAAAATTAATTAGCTATAATGAAAAGAGCATGGGATTTGATATCAATTCAAATTGATCTCATCTCTATTGGGTTCCAGTTTTCATCTCTATTTCCTAGCTTTGCTCCTTTCAACAAGTCACTTATCTTTGAATGTCAGTATCCTCCTCAACGATAGGATACACAATACCTAGCTGACCAACTGTGTGACTTGTTTGCCTCTCTGAGTCTCAAGCTCCAATTTCTATGGTAGATATTTAAAAGTACCTGCTATGCAAAACTCACCTGGTTGGTCAGCCTTAAATAAGAAAATGTATGTAAACTGTTTGGTGAAATGTGATGTCCAATATTTTATTATTGTTGTTCTTATCATCATAACAGCAATTTGCTCACTGTTTAGCTGTACTGATTTAAAAGTTAGAACATGTCAATGTAATAATATTATCATGTATGTCCACAGAATACATATATTTTCACACTATTTTTCACCACCCGAAGAGTTAGGTGTTGATATCTCCACTGTAAAGACAATGACACTAATTCAGAGAGTTCATGTAACTTGACAAGGACCATCTAGCTAGAAAACTAGAGCCTGTGTTGAACTCATATCATCTCGACACCACTGTTAAAATACATTATATTCACCAAGTAAAATACATGTAACAAATATTCTAATCAAACAGTGAAGTGACACTCTGGAATGAGTATAAACTAGATAAGGAGATGGCCCCTTAGCCCTTAATGAGCTGTGGAGGGCATAAGGAAGTCATTAGAGAAGCAGTCAGGTTTCATTGCACCTCAGAGCATGAGAGAAACTGCAATGTCATAAATGCAGTGAGACGTCTACTTCCCTGAGTCCTCAGCCAATGGTAGCCAAGAATGGCACGGACAGCTTGATACTGTCAACTATTCCACACAATGCTCTATTTCAGAGGAAATGTATGGGGATAGTTTCCTCTCCTACACATGGCGTTTCCTCAGAAATCACAAAATGAAACCAGATGCTGAAACAAAGGAATGGTCTTTCTTAGCAGGGGTGGAACCAGTTGAATGCCCTGGTCTCTGTTCTCTCATTTATCAACAGCATCCAGGAACCCACTGCCTTTCTAAGCAGGAAAGGCACTCCACGTGCAATGGAGCCAAGAGGATAAGAAGAGTCTCAGTGGTGCGGTTGTTTGGAAGACACCCAAGGCATCTGTCAAGCACCTTCTCTCAGTGTTAGTGAAAGGCAAGACTGGGTTAAAATTGTGAGGAAGCCACTGTAAGTCCTCTCCCCTCCCCCATCCCATGTTTCAGAATCTTCTTGCTGGGAAAGTCCCATTTCCCTTTCCACTTACTGGCCAGCTTTCTCCTGCTTCCTCATTGCTCTGGCTACAAATCTCATTTTAATCATTTACACCTGGGGTGAGAACAAAAGTTTTTGTTCTGGGGGCCTTAGCTCTTCAAGCTCCATCTCCAGTTGTTGACTGAGAATCTCAGTCACCTTATTGAGGCAATTTTGAGGAGAAAGAGGAGGAGCTTTGGGTGAAAGAAGCTGAGGGTCCTTCCAGGCCCGTGAAATCTCAGAGCTGAGGTGTAGACTTCCTCCCAGGACTGCAGGGCAAAGGAGTGGGCAATTCCCTTTTCACTTGCCAGCTGTGAGATCCAAATCGCACCATTTACTAACTGAGAATTTTGAGGAAGGAAATTTTGTGGCTACCATGTCAGTGAGGTGGAAAAAATCCCATTAGGGGTAAGTGGGCTGTTTTACCAACCACAAAGAGGAAATTAAAATCTTTACCCACTGAAGCATGTAGCTCTGCTATTTTGGGACCAGGAGTGATTAAACCAGTATTAGGAGAAAAGCAAACACAAATTATGAGAGTTTCTAATTAAATAACACACTTCAACCTTAGACTTTCCAGCAGAAGGTAAGACTTGAGAATAAACGTGGTCCCATCTTTTTAACTTTTAACCATAAAAGTTATCCACATTATGAACTTCTCAAGGGAAACTAGTTAACCAGAGCCTAACCTGCTGGGGTATTATCAGAGCTGAACTGATTGAGGAAAGCAAATATCTAACTCCAGTCAGCTCTGTGTGGATGTAGGAAAATACTCACCTCCAGCCTGTTCTAGCCATTCTGTCCCACCTAAGGGGAGAGGGGGCAGGAAGTGAGAAACACTTCTGAAGTTCCCAGTCCAGAGGCACAGGCTCACTAAAAGACTGAGACCTAATCATAGGACTATAGAACACTTCCCCTCTCCCACACCTCACCACCACATTACTAAAGGCCTCTTGACAGCAGTTCCTTTCACCTGCATCATGTCTAGCTATCAAGATCCAGCAAGGACATGGAGCAACAGGAACTCTCATACATTACTGATGGGAATGCAAAATGGTACAGCCACTTTGGAAGACAGTTTGGTAGTTTCTTACAAAACTAAATACACTCTTACCATATGATGCAGCAATCATACTCCTTGGTATTTACCTAAATGAGTTGAAAACTTAGGTCCACACACAAGCCTGCCAAAGGATAGTCACAGTGAAACGGAACAGGACCCTATGGTCCTTGACCCCCATGTCCTCTGCCTGCCTTTCTTCTATGGAAAAACTTTAGCTAAAGAATAAGTTTAATCAAAGAAGTCAGAAAATGCAGAAACAAAGGAAAACAGTCCAACAAAACTAAATAATAATAGTTTAGTCGTTAAGCATAGTCAAGGACTTTTAGTTCCTTCTCAAGGGCTATAGATAATATTCTGAGCCATATCCTGTGAGCTGTCACATAGGTACTGAAACCCCTACCACGTAGAAAAATTAACTACATGATGACCAGACTGTAACCATGACATGAACTGCCACAATTCTAAGAACTGGCCTCAAAGAAATAGGAAAAAACTGACCCTGGAACTGAAGATTTACTGTACTTAAAACAATCAAGATGACACTGATCAGACCACCCCATGACCAATTTCAAGATGACTGTCAGAGCTGACTGTGCTGTTGCTACATGTAGCCCCCTCCCTCCGCCTATAAAAGCTCTTGCCCCCGATTGTCAGTTGGGAGGGAGTTGGCCTCTGGACAGGAGTCCGCCCTACCCCACATTTGCCGGCATCCAAAATAAAGCAAACTTTCCTTTCCACAAATCTTGGCTCTTTATTGGCTTTTGAGCAGTGAGCAGCTGGACCCCCCCCCCCCAACACACACACTTTCAGTTACAATAGCAGCTTTATTTATAATTGCCAAAACTTGGAAGCAACCAAGATGTCCTTTAGTAGATGACTGGATAAATAAACTGGGATACACCCAGACAATGAATATTATTCAGCACTAAAAGGAAGTGAGGTATCAGGCTATGAAAAGACATGAAAGAAACTTAAATGTGTATTACTAAGTGAAAGAAGCTAATCTGAATAGGCTGCATACTGTATGATTCCAACTCTATGACATTCTGGAAAAGGCACAACTATGGAGACGATAACAAGATCAGTAGTTGCAAAGAGTAGGCACAGGGAAGGATGAAAAGGCAGAGCACAGATGAATTTTAGGGAGCTAAAAATATGATTTTAAAAAGATGTATAAATGTTATCATACATTTGTCCAAATCCATTGAATGTCCAACACCAAGGGTGAGCCCTTAGAACTTTGGGTAATTATGATGTGTCAATGTAGATTCATCTGAAGTTAAAAATGTACCATTCTGATAGGTGATGTTGATAGTGGGGTAGGCTATGCATGTGCCTAAGGGGTATATGGGAAATAGCTGTACATTCCTCTCAATTTTATAAAAAAATATATTAAAAAATATAAAGACTTTAAAAAAAGAAAGAACCATTTGGCCATGCTATCTCAGTGTCTGACCACTTCCACCAAAAAGAAAAAAAAACCCAAGTAAATGTCACTTTTCAGTACCAAATCTATGTGTAAGTTGCATGGCTGTTTGTTTAATAACAAGGGAGTGTGGCTGGAAAGTCAGAACTAGTGGTGGAACCTAAAGTGAGTAAAGACCACCCAGAGGCGTTATTCATAAGCTATCTTCTTTGGTTATAAATCCTCAATAAAACCATAGTTTTATAACAAACATTTAGTGGAATCAAACTCAGGCATCTCAAGATTGTTATTAATTTCATTCACATTCAATTGGTCCAGTGTTGCTGGCCTGACACCTGGAGACCATTAATTAATCGATAGCAATGGCAGCAGGTGGTGATGTATTTCAAGTGTGCTTGCGAAAAATATTTTTTAAACAACTATTTTGGCAACAAAGTTCAGACCAACCCCTTTCAGGTTAGTAGGGCTTTAGGTCACATTTTGAAAGGCAAAGAGATTTCCTGTACAATAATCTTCCTCTATCTTTACTTCAATTGCAAGGTAAACTCACTGTAAGACATTTAATTTATTTTTCCCAGCAAAAGGATGATTGATTGCACCCAAATGAAGAAGGGGGTTCAGGAAGAGGAAAAGATAAATGAGCATTCCTCTGCCCAAAGGACACATTCAAACTCTTATGCTTAGCCCATAGGACGGTTCTGCTCTCCATCGTCCATATGCTGTAGTCTGGGGATCCAATAGGGAGCAATTACCAACCATGTGTGCACATAGCATAAAGCATGGAGCACCGTGCAGCCTCCAAAGACTCTCAGTGTAACCAGAGTATATAGTTTCCTTTAAAACAACAATATTATAGTAACTATTCTCACACTGCCATGGAACCTGATTAAATGCTGGAAAAAAATCTAAGCTTTTCTGCCTCAACCACTGCCTGGATTTGGAGAGGAAGAAAAGACAGAAAGGAACCCATAATGGAGGGTGAAGAGCTTGTCAGAAAAGATTTCACAGGAAGGATATCCCTTGGGCTGAGACTTGCAATATGAGTGGATACTCTTCTGGAATTCTCGAAGAAGGGGCAGTCTGAGTCAAGATTCAGAGGTGAGAAACAGCCTGGCATATCACATCCATGACTTCCACCTCATCCTCATTGCCTGGTGTGTGCTCATGATTTGGGACGGTAGCATCAAAGCCTGCACGGTTTAAGTGGTTCTCTCTTACTCTCTTCCCAGTGCCTGGGGTGCCAGATCCATTCTAAGGAGTTCTACCCTAGGCAATGAGCAACCTCAAGGCAAAGATAGCATGATCAGAGCTGTGCCTCAGAAAGATCACTCAGGTAGCAGGAAGAAGGATGAATGGCAGAACCATTCGGAATTAAATGTAACAGCCCAGAAAGAGTAAGAAAAGTTGCTGGCCTGAACTCAGGGCCAGACTAAAATATGTGGAGAACCTGAGTTGGCTAATTATTTGCCCCTACAAACTGGTATTTTCTCGTATTTGCTCTACATGTGTTTAGAGAAGGGACTGGGTGCTAATCAACACCCAGCCCTGTATTGCCCGCAACCCACCTGCTTGCCAAGGCAGCTTAGAGACCACCTGCTGTTACTAAAGCAGATTCCATGAAGGCCTCAACTCTCACTCCAACAGCTGCCATTTCCTCCTTAAAGGATTATGGTGTAAACAAAATTTCTAATGGTCTTTAAGCACCCCTTATAGATTAGCATTCTAGGCTTTAAGCTGGCTTGACATACCTCTTGGTCTGTCTCTGCTTAAACTAAATCATAGCAGAGTATTTAGGTAGGAAAAGATAGACACAGGCACTATTAAAAAGGAGAATGTGACGTGGTGACTGAAAAGCAGGAGATAAGGCAGAGGGAAAAAGTCAGTAATGGACAATGAGAAAGAAGAACTGGAAAGGCAGGAAAAGAAACTTGAAATAGATGGGTCTTAGAAGCTGTATTAGGGCTGAATAACACCCCTCAAATCACAGAGGCTTAACATAGGAAAATCTCAATCATGCAAAATCCAATGTAATTCCCAACAGGGAGGCCCTCCTGGGAGGCTCTTCTCAAAGTGGTGACTCAGGCTATTTCCACCTGTGGCTCTGCCTTCTCATGGTTTTAATATTGCACTGGTGTCAGTCTGCCAGCAGGTGTTTAGAGGATCATGAACCTCAGTTCAGAAGTAATGTATCACTTCCTCTCACATTGGTGGCAAAAACTAGTCATGGGGCCCACCTGGACATAAAAGGGACTAGGAAATGTAATATCCATCTGGGTGCTACTGTCCAACAACTCTGCACCACGGAAAGGGACCCCAAAACGGTCATCTCCCAGCCAACTCTGCCACAGACAACAAGGGGAGACAAAATTCAAACATGAGTAATTGATAAAGATTTTTTTTTTTTTAGATTCCATGAAGAACCTAGGGACAGGACAGGAATAAAGATGCAGATGTAGAGAATGGACTTGAGGACACAGGGAGGGGGAAGGGTAAGCTGGGATAAAGTGAGAAAGTGGCATGGACATATATACACTACCAAATGTAAAATAGATAGCTAGTGGGAAGCAGCGGCATAGCACAGGGAGATCAGCTCGGTGCTTTGTGACCACCTAGAGGGGTGGGATAGGGAGGGTAGGAGGGAGATGCGAGAGGGAGTGGATATGGGGATATATGTATATGTGTAGCTGATTCACTTTGTTATAAAGCAGAAACTAACACACCATTGTAAAACAATTATACTCCAATAAAGATGTTTAAAAAAAATTCGTTTTTCATTCATCAAATGAATGGGTAAACAAAACGTGGTATATACATAATATGTAATATTATCCAGCCTTAAAAAGGAAGGAAATTCTGACACATACCAAAACATGAATGAACCTTCAAAATATTATGCTAAATAAAATATCCAGTCACGGGCTTCCCTGGTGGCTCAGTGGTTGAGAGTCCACCTGCCGATGCAGGGGACACGGGTTCGTGCCCCGGTCCGGGAGGATCCCGCATGCAGCGGAGCGGCTGGGCCCGTGAGCCATGGCCGCTGAGCCTGCGCGTCCGGAGCCTGTGCTCCGCAACGGGAGAGGTCACAGCAGTGAGAGGCCCGCGTAGCGCAAAATAAAATAAAATAAAATAAATAAAATAAAATAGGCAGTCACAAAAGGACAAATATTGTATGATTCCTCTTCTATGAGGTACCTAGAGTAGCCAAAGCATAGAGACGAAAAGCAGACTGGTGGTTGTCAAAGCTTGTGGGGAGGGTGAATGAAGAGTTGTTTTTAATGGATATAGAGTTTTGGGGAAGACAAAAATGTTCTGGAGGTGGATGGTGGTGATGTTTGCACAATACTGTGAAGGTACTTAATGCCACAGAGATGGACAGTTAAAATGGTTAAAATGGCAAATTTTATGTTATGTATACTTTTCCACAATAAAATTGTTTAAAATTTTTCATGAAGTTCTCTAGTCCTGCTTAGCCCTGTAAAAATATGTAACAATGAATACTTACCAGGCATAAACCCTTCCAGGAAAAGGTTACCTATAAACAGAAAAGACATAACTTTTAATTATATATATATATATATATATATATAATCTACTTTAATTGAATTAAAAGCCACAGAATAATTTGTCTCCAAGGCAACCTTCAACTCTAGTTGAAACTGAATCCCACAGGTTTTCAGGTCTAGGCAAAAAGCAACTGGGTTCCTTTAAGGCTTTGCCTAGTTCCCTTCAGACCTGGATATGTACCCCAAATTTGTGGCAACTTGATCTATCACACGAATAAGGACCAGAATATCAGTGGAAGAAAAGCATGAGAGCAAAACATATATATACAATATGGCACTTCTTTTTCAAATTAATATGATATTATATACATAGTATATATAATATATATAATATTATATATATGCATGTATCACTTAAAAATTAACAGTAATCTACTGTAAGCAGTGTTATCACAAGAAATGGTTGATTTCTTCTGTATACTTGTCTTCTTTTTCCAAAATGTAGTAAATGTGTATTACCTTTATAATCTACTAGTCTAAGAGGCAGATAGTTTCTCAGGCTCTGAGATGGTTGATCTTGTAAACTTTGGGAAAAAACTTCCGAGTAGACGCAATAGTGGATCTCTGAGATACACCTTCCCTCCAGAGATTTCTTTTTTTTCTTTACTCAAGAACATTTAACACCTTCTAACTTGAGTAGGCTTAAGTGTCCGCTGTAACTTAATACTTCTCAGAGGACCAGAAGATAAATCTCTTGTCAAGGAACGTGCCACATAAACAACTTCCACAGTGATTTTAACCTTCCTAACAAATAGTTCTGTCACAAAGGGCACAGAGGAAGTGACAGGACATCTAAGTAAAATATGCAACAGTGGCAAGAAATGCATTTGTGAAACTGTTCCCCAAAGTCCTGACAAACTACATTTGTACTCTCCTTTTTCCTTTTTTGCCCACCATTATTCTGACCCTCTTGTTTTGAATTTCTTATTTGCTTGTCCTTCTTCAGTCATCTCTGCAGCATCCTTTAAGACAGTTATTGGGCCAAAGGGAACAGGAATTCATTGCTCACGTTATAAGTGTCTGGTGCAAAGGAAGCACTTAAGAACTTTTTTTTTTAAGGAGCCAAGACTGAAGACTGCAAAGCCGCCATTGCATTACAAATGCAGTGTTTGGCTAGTACTTCACTTTAGTCCTGCTACTAGGGAGGCTTCAATGGGGCCAAATTTGTAAATCCCTAAGGAGGAGCCAAAGTAGAGCGATTCATTTTCATTGCCTTTGGAGTAAGGGAAGGAATTATAAATTTGACAATACTTTTTGTTTTATACAATTTTATAAAGATTAAGGTGCGCATAATTTAAATACAAAAGTTCTTGCATTTCTTCTCAGATTTGGTCACACCTTTTTCTTTCATTGTTTTTTTTTTTTTAAATTTTATTGGAGTATAGTTGATTTATAATGCTGTGTTAGTTTGAGGTGTACAGCAAAGTGAATCAGTTATACATATATGCACTCTTTTTTAGATTCTTTTCCCACATAGGCCATTACAGAGTATTGAGTAGAGTTCCTTGTGCTATACAGTAGGTCCTTATTAGTTATCTATTTTATATATAGTAGTTTGTACATGTCAATCCCAATTTCCCAATTTACACTCCCCACCCCCTTACCCCTGGTAACCATAAGTTTATTTTCCACATCTGTAACTCTATTTTTGTTTTGAAGATAAGTTCATTTGTACTCTTTTTTAGATATGGGTTGATATCTCCTCCAAGGTGACTTAGGGTCCTGGAGGGTCAGAACTATGTTTTGTAGCTTCTCTTATATAAGGGGCAGAGTTCAGCACTTTGCCAGACATGTGGCGGTTGCTTAATATATACATGTTGATTCATATTTTTAATCAAGGAATATATGTACTTTTTGAACACAATGATAACAAAAATATTCTAAATATCAATATTTGAAAGACTTTCATAAAAAACAACAGCACAGTCTCCTGTACACATCCCCTATTCCCCACCCATCCTTGACTTAGGCAACTACTTTGAATTCTCATAGTCATTTCTGCTGGCAATTTTTCCATATTACTTTCTCATGTGCCTATTATTTTTTGATTTATCAAATTTACATCTTCCCTGTTGACTTTTTGCATCCGTAGAGGATTTAATGCCCTTACACCACCGCTGCTCACACACTCAGTTCTCCTCTCCCCTTTTCCCACTAAAGGTATATCACAATGGTAGGAGAAATAATCAATGGACATATTACAAAGATAATGTAAATATTATTCACTGCTCAGCCACTGTATGCAATAATTACATTTTCCTTTGTTAACAACCTTCTGTTTTGCTTTCTTTTATCATTTGCAAAGGTTTCTATATGACTAATTACTCCATCATATTTGTTAAATATCTGTCTGTGTTATTTTTCAAGAGCTCTTTTCTTTCCCCTAGGGTTCTCCTCTCTGGATTTTTGCATCCTTCTGCCCAATGTCATCCTGGGACTTCCTTCTCTTGGCTGCTATTCCTTAGCTAGCTGTTTCCCAAGTCTTGTCTTCCTCTATCTAGATTTACCCATCATCAATAGCTTTCTATGACAGGATGCATGGAAATTACATCTTTTGAGATCTCATATGTGTAAAAGTTAATTATGTTTTCACACCTGATATCTGAATACAAATGAGCCAATGAATGCGACAGGGAATAGCATGTTCAAAGACCCAGAGGCAAGAAAGCATGGCACATCTGTGAAACTATAAAAGAGTCACTGGCTTGCCCCAAGCAGACGAACAATAAGACACTAGATTGTAGCATCATTTTTATAAGAAGAAAAGTTCAAATGAGAACAAAAGAAACAACTTCAGCTGACTATTAATTCAATAACTTATCAAAGCCAAGAATCATCTGGAAGAGCACAAGACAGTCTTATCTATAGAGTCAAACAGAGTTAGAGAAAATACCATTAATGATTTTACATTCTAAACCAAAATTCTAACAGCAGCAAGATGTTGTGGAAAAAGATGAGTCAAGGAAATGTTTTTCTGCTGCTTTCAATAATTTCTCCTGCTTCCGAGTGAGATGGTTATGGCTGTTTATTCATTGTAGTGGTTCTAAAACTTGACTGTGTATCAGAATTACAAGGAAAGCTTCAAAACAAATCAAGTTCCAGTTTTCACCCCTGACCTACTGAATGAGAAATTCACTTGGCCAGAGTTTAGGAATGAGAATATGGGATGAGGGGAAAAGAAACTGAGATTATTGTGGATCAGCAATTAATGGAAGCCCACCTCTCTTCCATGCTTTTAGAATGTCCAGTTACCCTCCTACTCAGGGAGCAAAGCCTATGCCTTATACCTCACTATATTCCAATGCCCAGAACTCTCTCTGGCTAATGGCACACACTCAGTAAACTTATGTTGGATAAAAGAATGGATGATACTCTTCACCTTAAACTATAATTGCTGATAATATACCTGCCCCACAACCCTACCACCCTTAACTACCCTGCAAGATACTTGAGGGCCTGAATGATATGCATTACATCAGCATACCTAAATAAAATACCCAAAGTATAAATACAGGAAACTGTAAATAAAATAAGAAGGAAGTTATTGAAATACAGAAGATACATTGTATGTAAATTTAGTATCTGTTTTAGCTGGTTATTTTCTTTCTGATATCAAAGGCTCAAGTCAAGGCATTTTGTTGCTGTTTTTTTAAAGAATATGGAAGCAAAACTAAAATTTCAAGATTGCAGATGAGGCTGAGAAGTAGGGAGAAGAGGAGACAGCCAAAGACCTCTGGGAGACTCTTCCGTGCTGAGGTAGAATTGAATTGGATGGACGTAGGAGTCCTATTAAAAGGAAATTTTGCAATGTTCTTCTTACACAACTGTTAATTAGCCGCATATAGTCTCTGTTGTATTTCTGGGTAAATAAATATTTACATTATGGAAACCATATCTGACTATTATTTGCAAGAGATAATAAACAGCTGACTAATACCATCTTTAGTGAGGACATTGAAAACTTCCTCATCCAGAAAGACGATACTTAACAGGGTAAGTTTAACCAGTGAGCTGCCAGCGTTTGAAAAAAGAATCAAATAATTACAATAACAAGCTTCAAAACAATTATCCTAAAAATTTTTAATTCAAGGACTAAGACTTTGGAGTCATCTGACTCTAACAAATCTTGAAATATCGTGCCACACAAAAGTGTAAAAGTCCCAGACATGTAATTTTTGATGATAAGTCTTATAAAAGGACAAACTTTGTGGTAAGAAATTTTCCTTCTTTTCCTTTGGGGAGAAATAGAAATTCTGTCAGAACACCTTATGGTCATTTTCTTTCCTTTCAGTTTTTAAATTTTTTTCTGGTTATTAAAATAATAAGCATTTATTTGAAAAGTACACACAAGTAGAATATCATCATTTTTTTTTCTGAATTCCTTACACAACTGAAATATAGCATGTAAATTTAGAATCTTGACTTTTTTTCATTTATTTGTAAATAAATTTTTGACCTATTTCTGATTGTTCTCTTGTAATACATTCCAGAAGAACAAATAGGGTGTGAACACTAAGAATTTTAATATATACAGCCAAATTGCTTTCCAGAAATTTTGTACCAATATACCACCAAAATTTGATGCCCATTCTATTTCACTCTAATTAGCACTGGATTTTTAAAAAATTTTTCTTTGCTAATCTAAAAGACAGAAATGTAGTTTCCTTTTTGTTTTAATTAGCATTTATTTGAGTACTAGTAAGGACGTTTACATTTTCCGGTTAGTTACAATTTTCTTATGTGAATGGGAGGTTCATGTCCTTTGCCCAATTATCTCTAAAGGTCTTACTGCATTAATTATCATTTTGTATGAGTTCTCAATATGTTAAGATTATAAACCTATCTATCATGTTTCATACAAATACCACTTTCTTGATTCTAAGTTGCCACTGATGGGAAGACACACCATTACTTTAATAACAGCTTTTAGAAAAAAAAAGAAATACTATATTTATAAGATGTTAATTATAAAATGTCTTGATTTCAGGGATGTTAAAATACAGGTAGTTTTAAAATGTTAAAATGTGGAGAATGTTAAAATATGGAGTTAGCTCCAAATCAATACAGTGTGAATTTACTGTGAATTCTTATAAATTAATCAGATCATCTGATACCGAACAGTCATATGACCAAATATCTAAAAATGTACCCAGTTTGATGAAATACATGAATTTTAATATGGGTCATTAATATGTTGAACCAGTGGCAGTTCCTTGAACTTGGATCATAAATTATTCTAAGTCATTTAGTTGATAAGTGCTGCTTGATAATGTAGAACTTGACAGACAAGAACTCTGCTGTGAATGTTAATATCATGTGAGTTTTATGTGTCAGGAAACATACACATCTACCTATAGTCATGTATATATGTATGAATATATCTATCTACCTATCTGTCTATCTATCCTGAGTATGTACGTATGTGTGTGTGTGCACGAGTGTGTGTGTGTGTATAATGTTCCATTAATATTGAGTGTTTAACATTTACGAAAGCTGCCATCATATGGCCACTTTACCAGAATTCTTCTCATGTTCATTATCCATCAAGAATCATAGAAATTCCTAGAAAATGTGGTGGTTTTAAAATATGAGTGTTTGTTCTAGTATGCATAGGATGGATAAACAACAAGGTCCTACTGTAGAGCACAGGTAACTATATTCAATATCCTATGATAAACCATAATGGAAAAGAATATGAAAAAGAATATATGTATATGTATACTGAGTCACTTTGCTGTACAGTGGAAATTAACACAATATTCTAAATCAACTATACTTCAATAAAATTTTTAAAAATAAAATAAGAGTGTTTGTTGATGTGGAGTTATATATGTAAAACTTATTATAATGGCATAGTGTAAATCGAATTTCTCTTACAGCATCAAAAGCTTAAATGTGGTACTGTGAGTATACTTCCTTACAAGCCAGTGGTCCATAAGTGAACCACACACACACACACCCACACACCCAATAACAGTAATTATAGCTATCACGTATTGAGTGTCTGCTCATGCGCTAATCACTGTGGAAGAATTTTGTGAAGGAAGAGCAGTCCAGGCAGAACCAATAGATTGGCTCCAACTTCCTTGCTTATTCATTCCAATAATCACCTGTATGCCAAGCACTGTTCTGTGTGCTGGGAGTACTGAGGCAAACGAGAAAGACAAGGTCCCTGATCTGGTATTCTCAACAGGGTAGGTTTGCCATAAGAACAGACAGTAAACAAGTTAACAACTAAAGAAGAAAATGTCAGAGTGGGAGAAGTGCCATGAAGAAAATGAAATACAGTCATGTGGCCGTGACTGGTGGGAAGACCTGTCTGAGGAAGGGTGTCCTCATAGGGTGACCAGGAGTATCTTCTTGAGTCTCAGACCCACCTGCAGCTGCCACTTTAGCTTCCTCTCTAGAACCGGCAGACTATGCTTCAAATTAATTGAAGTCTGATTGTCTTGCATTAAAAGGGGGATAATGACTTGTCTGTCATTTAAGAGTTTATATTTGGGTATAAATATTATTCAAACTGTAAGGTAATTGTTGGTTCTTAGCAGTATTATTTAAGATGGTTACTGGGTATCTTGTTCCTCGTGACAATAATAACTACCTCAGTAAGTCCCTTAACCAAAGGCTCTTTGGAGCTGTTTATCAGGGCAGCCACCAACTAAAGCCCGTTAGTGGAGGAGATGTTCCTCCCAGTCTGGATGAGCAAGCCCAGTTCCTTGGGGTCCTATGGTTGCTAAAGTGAAGCTCACTCCAGTCTCTGAATCCTTGTGCTCCATCACTTACCTGGAATGATGGAAAAATGCGATGTTTGTCCCCCACTCATCTGGAGACATTTTTTTCCCTTTACCATGGTTTTAGGCATGGTGAGAGGGAGCAATAATGCATGCTTTTGTTTTGCTCACACCTATGAAACTACATTTTCTGAGTAAAGGTCATTCTACTTTTAGTTGAATATTTAAAATTTGTCTTTAATTAGCCAGCACTACTCAGTCTGAATCACCTCACCCTTATCCCAGCTCTGTTGGCTCCTGTCTTAATTTAAATTTTCAATACTTTGCTCATCATGAATATTTTTTGCATTAGTTTTTATTTTTCCAAAATATTGCATTAAAATATTATTTATCTTGATTACTGAGTTACTCCCTTAAATTTGGTACCTGAGATGAGCACCCTGCTTGCCTCACCCTAGTCCAGATCCTGCCCTGAATTACTGTGTGGACCAGAGCCCACCTCCCAACCACATTGAACTGGGAGTAATAAATGTTTCTTGTGCTAAGCCACTGATGTGTGGGAGCAGTTGTTATAACACCTGAAGTCATTTACCTTAATTAATTCAATTTATTAATTTATCTTGGATTAATTGTATCCTGGATACGCAGTGGATGTTTCTTAAACTTATCCTTTATTTAATAAAGACTTCTATTTCTGTAATATCCAAGATTTTTCTTGTGGCTAACTCAGGAGATGTACTGATAATTAGCTTCTATTATCATTTTGGAATCCATTAAAAACCTTATATCAGTGGTTCTGCTGAGAACAGTCTCCCAGTTCTGATAGCATACATACCCAGTTCTTGAGAAACAGTATAGCATAGCGGTTATATGCACAGACTGTGGGGTCAGATGTTCTGGATCTGAACACAAATTTGGTAGACTGAGGAATCTTAGGCTCAATATTAAATTCTTTGAAACTCAGTTTCTTCATTAATAAAATGGGGTATGATTTAGCTTCAAGATGGCAGAGGAGTAAGAGGTGGAGATCACCTTCCTCCCCACAAGCACATCAAAAATACATCGATATGAGGAACAGCTCCTACAGAACACCTACTGAATGCTGGCAGAAGACCTCAGACTTCCCAAAAGCTGTGTGGCTGACAGGGTCTTGGTGCTCCAGCCGGGGGTCAAGCCTGTGCCTGTGAGGTGGGAGAGCCGAGTTCAGGACATTGGACCACCAGAGACCTCCCAGCCCCACGTAATATCAAATGATGAAAGCTCTCTCAGAGATCTCCATCTCAACGCGAAACTGGCTCAACTCAATGACCAGCACGCTACAGTGCTGGACACCCTATGCCAAACAACTAGCAACACAGGAGCACAACCCCACCCATTAGCAGAGAGGCTGCCTAAAATCATATTAAGTTCACAGACACCACAAAACACACAACCAGATGTGGTCCTGCCCACCAGAAAGACAAGACATAGCCTCCTCCAACAAAACACAGGCACCAGTCCCCTCCACCAGGAAGCCAACACAACCCACTGAACCAACCTTAGCCACTGGGGGCAGACACCAAAAACAACGAGAACTACGAACCTGCAGCCTGCGAAAACGAGACCCCAAGCACAATAAATTATGCAAAATGAGAAGACAGAGAAATACACAGCAGATAAAGGAGCAATGTAAAAACCCACCAGACCAAACAAATGAAGAGGAAATAAGCAGTCACCTGAAAAAGAATTCAGAGTAATGATAGTAAAGATATCCAATATCTTGGAAATAGAATGGAGAACATGCAAGAAACATTTAAAAAGGACCTAGAAGAACTAAGGAGCAAACAAACAATGATGAACAACACAATAAATGAAATTAAAAATTCTCTAGAAGGAATCAATAGCAGAATAACTGAGGGAGAAGAATGGATAAGTGACCTAGAAGATAAAAGAGTTGAAATAACTACCACAAAGCAGAATAAAGAAAAAAGAATGAAAAGCATTGAGGACAGTCTCAGAGACCTCTGGGACAACATTCAATGCACCAATATTCGAAATATAGGAATCCCAAAAGAAGAAAAGAAAAAAAAAGGGACTGAGAAACTATTTGGAGAGATTATAGTTGAAAACTTCCTTAATATGGGAAAGGAAAGAGTCAATCAAGTCTGGGAAGCACAGAGAGTCCCATATAGGATAAAGCCAAGGAGAAACACACCAAGACACATATTAATCAAACTATCAAAAATTAAATAAAAGAGGGCTTCCCTGGTGGCGCAGCCGTTGGGAGTCTGCCTGCCAATGCAGGGGACACGGGTTCGTGACCCAGTCCGGGAAGATCCCACATGCCGCGGAGCGGCTGGGCCCGTGAGCCATGGCCGCTGAGCCTGCGCGTCCGGAGCCTGTGCTCCGCAACGCGAGAGGCCACAGCAGTGAGAGGCCCGCATAGCGCAAAAAAAAAAAAAAAAAAAAAAACATACAAGGGAATCCCCATAACGTTAATAGCTGACCTTTCAGTAGAAACTCTGCAAGCCAGAAGGGAGTGGCAGCACATATTTAAAGTGATGAAGTAGAAAAACCTACAACCAAGACTAGTCTAACCAGCAAGGATCTCATTCAGATTTGACAGAGAAATTAAAAACTTTTCAGACAAGCAAAAGCTAAGAGAATTCAGCACCACCAAACCAGATTTACAACAAATACTAAAGGAAATTCTCTAGGCAGGAAACACAAGACAATGAAAAGACCCACAATAAAAAAACCCAAAACAAGAAAATAGTAATATGTACATACATATTTATAACTACCTTAAATTTAAATGGATTAAAGCCTCCAACCAAAAGACATAGACTGGCTGAATGAATACAAAAACAAGACCCATATATATGCTGTCTACAAGAGACCCACTTCAGACCTAAGGACACATACAGACTGAAAGTGAGAGGATGGAAAAAGATATTCCATGCAAATGGAAATCAGAAAAAGCTGGAGTAGCAATACTCATGTCAGACAAAATAGACTTTAAAATAAAGATTATTACAAGAGACAAAGAAGGACACTACATAATGATCAAGGGGTCAATCCAAGAAGATGATATAACAATTGTAAATATTTATGCACCCAACATAGGAGCACCTCAATACATAAGGCAAATGCTAACAGCCATAAAAGGGGAAATCGACAGTAACACAATCATAGTAGGGGACATTAAGACCCCAGTTTCACCATTGTAGTGATCATCCAAAAAGAAAATAAATAAGGAAATGCAAGCTTTAAATGATACATCAAACAAGATGGACTTAATTGACATTCCATCCAAAAATAACAGAACATACTTCTCAAGTGCTCAAGGAACATTCTCCAGGATGGATTATATCTTGGGTCACAAATAAAGCCTTGGTAAATATAAGAAAATTGAAATCATATCAAGTATCTTTTCCGACCACAATGCTATGAGACTAGATATCAATTACAGAAAAAAATCTGTGAAAAATACAAAGACATGGAGGCTAAACAATACACTATTAAATAACCAAGAGTTCACTGAAGAAATCAAAGAGGAAATTAAAAAAATACCTAGAAACAAATGACAATGAAAACACAATGACCGAAAACCTATGGGATGCAGCAAAAGCAGTTCTAAGAGGGAAGTTTATAGCAATACAATCCTACCTCAAGAAACAAGAAACATCTCAAATAAACAACACAACCTTACACGTAAAGCAATTAGAGAAAGAAGAACAAAAAAACCCTGAAGTCAGCAGAAGGAAAGAAATCATAAAGAAATGAGCAGAAATAAATGAAAAAGAAATGAAGGAAACAATAACAAAGATCAATAAAACTAAAAGCTGGTTCTTTGAGAAGATAAACAAAATTGATAAACCACAAGCCAGACTCATCAAGAAAAAAAGGGAGAAGACTCAAATGAATAGAATTAGAAATGAAAAAGAAGTAACGACTGACACTGCAGAAATACAAAACATCATTAGAGATTACTACAAGCAACTCTATGCCAATAAAATGGACAACCTGGAAGAAATGGACAATTTCTTAGAAAAGCACAACGTTCCAAGAGTGAACCAGGAAGAACTAGAAAATATAAACAGACCAATCACAAGTACTGAAATTGAAACTGTGATTAAAAATCTTCCAACAGACAAAAGTCAAAGACCAGATGGCTTCACAGGTGAATTCTATCAAACATTTAGAGAAGAGCTAACACTGATCCATCTCAAACTCTTCCCAAATATAGCAGAGGGAAGAACACTCCCAAACTCATTCTATGTGGCCACCATCACACTGATACCAAAACCAGACAAAGATGTCACAAACAAAGAAAATTACAGACCAATATCACTGATGAAAATAGATGCAAAAATCCTCAACAAAATACGAGCAAACAGAATCCAACAGCACATTAAAAGGATCATACACCATGATCAAGTGGGGTTTATCCCAGGAATGCAAGGATTCTTCAATATATGCAAATCAATCAATGTGATAAAACATATTACCAAATTGAAGGAAAAAAACCATATGATCATCTCAATAGATGCAGAAAAAGCTTTCGACAAAACTCAACACCCATTTATGATAAAAACACATCAGAAAGTAGGCATAAAAGGAACATACCTCAACATAATAAAGGCCATATATGACAAACCCACAGCTAACATCGTTCTCAATGATAAAAGACTGAAACCATTTCCACTAAGATCAGGAACAAGATATGGTTGCCCACTCTCAGCACTACTATTCAACATAGTTGTGGGAGTTTTAGCCACAGCAATCAGAGAAGAAAAAGAAATAAAAAGAATCCAAATTGGAAAAGAAGAAGTAAACCTGTCACTGTTTGCAGATCACATGACACTATACATAGAGAATCCTAAAGATGCTACCAGAAAACTACTAGAGCTAATCAATGAATTTGGTAAAGTAGCAGGATATAAAATTAATGCACAGAAATCTCTTGCATTCCTATACACTAGTGATGAAAAATCTGAAAGTGAAATTATGGAAACACTCCCATTTACCATTGCAACAAGAAGAAAAAACTACCTAGGAATAAACCTACCTAAGGAGACAAAAGACCTGTATGCAGAAAACGATAAGACACTGATGAAAGAAATTAAAGATGATACAAACAGATGGAGATATATACCATGTTCTTGGATTGGAAGAATCAACACTGTGAAAATGACTATACTACTCAAAGCAATCTACAGATTCAATGCAATCCCTATCAAACTACCAATGGCATTTTTCACAGGACTAGAACAACAAATTTCACAATTTGTATGGAAACAGAAAAGACCCCAATTAACCAAGGCAATCTTGAGAAAGAAAAGCGGAACTGGAGGAATCAGGCTCCCTGACTTCAGACTATACTACAAAGCTACAGTAATCAAGACAATATGGTACTGGCACAAAATCAGACATATAGATCAATGGAACAGGATAGAAAGCCCATAGATAAACCCACACACATATAGTCACCTTATCTTTGATAAAGGAGGCAAGAATATACAATGGAGAAAAGACAGCCTCTTCAATAAGTGGTGCTGGGAAAACTGGACAGCTAAATGTAAAAGAATGAAATTAGAACACTCTCTAACACCATATACAAAAATAAATTCAAAATGGATTAAAGGCCTAAATGTAGGGCCAGACACTATCAAAGTCTTAGAGGAAAATATAGGCAGAACACACTATGACATACATCACAGCAAGATCCTTTTTGACCCACCTCCTAGAGAAGTGGAAATAAAACCATAAATAAACAAATGGGACCTAATGAAACTTAAAAGCTTTTGTACCACAAAGGAAGCCATAAACAAGAGGAAAAGACAACCTGCAGAATGGGACAAAATATTTGCAAACAAAGCAACTGACAAAGGATTAATCTCCAAAATATACAGG
This sequence comes from Aethalodelphis obliquidens, assembly GCF_003676395.1. Taxonomy (NCBI): domain Eukaryota; kingdom Metazoa; phylum Chordata; class Mammalia; order Artiodactyla; family Delphinidae; genus Aethalodelphis; species Aethalodelphis obliquidens. Next base: position 35,518,152 of record NW_020837957.1, on the reverse strand, counting down.
CAGCTCATGCAGCTCAATATCAAAAAACAAACTGCCCAATCCAAAAATAGGCAGAAGACCTAAATAGACATTTCTCCAAAAAAGATATACAGACTGCCAACAAACACATGAAAGGATGCTCAGCATCGCTAATCATTAAAGAAATGCAAATCAAAACTAAAATGGGGTATCACCTCACACCAGTCAGAATGGCCATCATTAAAAAATCTACAAACAATAAATGCTGGAGAGGGTGTGGAGAAAAGGGAACTCCCTTGCACTGTTGGTGGGACTGTAAATTGATACAACCACTATGGAGAACAGCATGGACAGTCCTTAAAAAACTAAAAATAGAACTACCATATGACCCAGCATATCCCACTACTAGGCCTATACCCTGAGAAAACCATAATTCAAAAAGAGTTATGTACCACAACGTTCACTGCAACTCTATTTACAATAGCCAGGACATGGAAGCAATCTATGTGTCCATCGACAGATGAATGGGTAAAGAAGTTGTGGCACATATATACAATGGATTATTACTCAGCTATAAAAAGAAACGAAATTGAGTTATTTGTAGTGAGGTGGATGGACCTAGAGACTGTCATACAGAGTGAAGTAAGTCAGAAAGAGAAAAACAAATACCATATGCTAACACATATATATGGAATCTAAAAAAAAAAAATGCTTGTGAAGAACCTAGGGGCAGGACAGGAATAAAGATGCAGATACAGAGAATGGACTTGAGGACATGGGGAAGGGGAAGGGGAAGCTGGGACGAAGTGAGAGATTGGCATGGACATATATACACTACCAAATGTAAAATAGATAGCTAGTGGGAAGCAGCCACATAGCACAGGGAGATCAGCTCAGTGCTTTGTGTCCACTTAGAGGGATGGAATAGGGAGGGTGGGAGGGAGACGCAAGAGGGCGGAGATACGGGTATATATGTATATGTATAGCTGATTCACTTTGTTATACAGCAGAAACTAACACACCAGTGTAAAGCAATTATGCTCCAATAAAGATGTTAAAAAAAAAAAAAGGGACATATAATGGTACCTATCCCACAGTGCTGTGTGAGGGAGAAATGAGGTAAAACTCAGCATATAGTCAGCACATGGCAATTATTAGTAGTTATCCTAATATTCTTTTGGGTGGAGGTCACTTTTTACCTCTCCCACTTTGGTATTCGTTGTAAATCTGAATTGAGAAGATACTTACCAACTAGCAGTGCTGATTTGTTTTAGCAGAACCATGGACGCTAAAGCAAAATTTAAACTGAAACTTAAAAAGCTGCACAGTAAAGAAGTTCCATGTCAGTCCTGTTGCTGGGAAGGCAGTAGTATCAAAAGGCAGGGTCACGGGAGCCTTTGGGATTTCCATAGCCCAGAAGCTCAGGTGCCAACCTGACTCCAGAGAGCTTGGGTTCCTGCCCATAATGGGAGCTGTCAGCAGGGGAGTTATAAATATATATGGAATCTCCTCTCCCATTGGATGAAATTCAAAATATGCACTGGCAATGAGAATTAAGATATCTTTGCCAAAAAGAAATCAAGAAAAACAATGGACATTGGAATTTTCTCTGGAAGTCTACTTCCCACAGGGAGTTTTTTTTTGCTTGCTTCCTTGCTTGTTATCTGTAAATGTCTCAATTCACAGAAAAGGACTATTAACAGAAAAAAAGAATATTACAATATTATCCCATGTCTCAATGGGAACTTTTAGAAGAGGAGATCAGATAGGAAAATTAACTTGCTCTTTCAATTTACCAAAAAGATTTGTGTCCCGGATTATGGACTCGGATTCATTGAGCTTAAAGCCATAAGAAACCCTTGAAAGCACTCAGACACCTCCTTCTCCCCGCGCCCCTCCTCCTCCTCCTTCTTTTTCTTCCTCTTCTTCTTTGCAAATGAAGAAACTAAGGCCTCAAAAGGAAGGAGAAGGGCTTCCCTGGTGGCGCAGTGGTTGAGAGTCCGCCTGCCGAGACAGGCGACACGGGTTCGTGCCCCGGTCCGCGAAGATCCCACATGCCACGGAGCAACTGGGCCCGTGAGCCATGGCCGCTGAGCCTGCGCGTCCGGAGCCTGTGCTCCGCAACGGGAGAAGCCACAACAGTGAGAGGCCCACGTATCACGAAAAAAAAAAAGGGAAGGAGAAGCTAGGTCCCCTGACTCTTGGTCTACTGCTTATTCAGTATGATTCTTCACCTGGCATATGTTCCCCAGTCTTTCTTAAGAGTTCTACAGTCATACAAAAGCCCAGCAATGACTTTCACGCTGCCCAAAGACCTCATAGCAGGACACTATAAACATGATAATATTTGTAAATTCCAAATTCTTCTTATACTTTTAAATATTTGAAGTGGAAAGGATCAAGCAATGGTTTTGAAACCAACACCAATGTCTCTTTCATGGGATAAACGTTACATTTTAGTTGCTTGGGGCTGGGACCGCAGACATACATCTGCTCTTTTATTTGGAGACTTGGGCCCTCTCAGATAAGATTTGTGTTTTGAAAGAACACAGAAAGAAGGAGGAGCAGCTATGGAGGGGCTGCTAACCAAGGAGATTATCTTTGAAGGCACCTATGGGTTATGAGACCCTAAAGGCATAAAACCCAAAGAAATTATGCTTCCTTTATGCATTCATGCAAAGAACATACATGCCATGCACTGTGTACAAACTGGAGAATCAAAGGCTCTGCCCCAAAGGGGGGCAAACACGTAAGAATCTATAATGCAACCTGATAAACATAGTAACTAGCCTGGATTCTAGATGTCAGGCAGGGCTACAGCAATGGGGACTAGTGACCCAAGTTTTGCAGGATGAGTAAGTTTAGGTGGACAAGATAGGAAGGGTGTTCTTGACAAAGGAAACAGTAAATTGTTGTTCATCAAAGGTGGTGACTGGTGACTAAGTTCTGAAGGATGAGTAAGAATAAGTAGACAAGATAGGAAAAAGCAATCCAGAAAGAGGAAGCCAAGTAAATCTTGAAAGTTTCTTTCCAGTCCTGATAAGCTCATGAAGGGCAGGGGCCATGTGCTGCTCAACTTTATCACCCTAACTCTAGCACAGAGCCTAGCAGAGGGTAGGGTATGTGGAATGAATGGCTGTTGAGTAAATGATGGATGGATGCAAGGAGCAGGCACCCTCCTTTTCAGCCTGCAGAATTCCACACTCTATCCCAAATGGGGCCTGAGAATCTATGTACTTTTCCAAGCTCCCCTGAACCTCTGGCATAAGACATTCATCAGACACTATGACCAAGGGTAACACCTGGCAGCAGCTGCTCAGCTGTCCAAGACACACCAATCTGAAGAGGAAGGTACTGTTTTCCTAATTTTGGGCTCTGGTGGGAAATGAAGTAAATCTTAACAAAGAGATAAAAATAAGCTGCAGGATAAAAACATGGACTAGGGCTTCCCTGGTGGCGCAGTGGTTGAGAGTCCACCTGCCGATGCAGGGGACACGGGTTCGTGCCCCGGTCCGCGAAGATCCCACTTGCCGCGGAGCGGCTGGGCCCATTGGCCATGGCCGCTGAGCCTGCGCGTCCGGAGCCTGTGCTCCGCAACGGGAGAGGCCACGGCAGTGAGAAGCCCGTGAACCGAAAAAAAAAAAAAAAAAATCCACCTTAAAATCATGGACTAGGGGTATGGGTGGGCGGTGGTGAACAAATTAAATTCCCCTTAGAGAGTGGACAGTCTTCCTTTGATGTTGCTTTTTAAATTAAGGATCTTTTTATAGTATCTGGATAAAGTAAGCTGTTCCTCTAGCTACACAGCTGACAGAATTCAAGAGGAACGTGGCTGAAGCTCCCCAGATCCCTAGTCTCTGAAGCCTTCTCCTGCTTCTGGAAACTAGAGTTTGGGCTAACAAGCCTTTGGTTGTGAGAGCATTGGGGAAAATCATTTTCATCATGTTGGATTTTTTATATAAAAATAATACACACCAATGTTATTTTTTTCAAACAGAACAAAAGGATAACATAATCAAGTAATATTCATAATTGTTGGACCTAGGTGATGGGTAAATGGGCAGGGGGCTCATTGTGTCATTCTTTCTATCTGTGTATGATTAAAATTTTCCATAACAAAATGTATTTTTAAAAGGAGTTTTTATCCATCCCCATGGTCTATATCACCTTAGGCCTCCAATTCCAGAGTTAGACATAGTAATGATCTCTTCTATAACCTTCTAAACATTTTCTGACCATTTACAAACACATATATCCATGTACAGAGCCTTACTTTTAAAGTAGTATCTCATATGCATATTATTCTGAACCTTCATTTTTCTTTCTTCTTAACAATACATTGCAGAATTCTTTCCACAGCAAAGCATGCAGCTCTCATTCTTTTAATGGCTATATAGTATTCCATTAGAAGTAGCTATCAACACTCTGTACACTCTGTGGAATTCATTTTTTTATATATTTGCAAATACAATAGGTGAAAAAGTGTTTCATTAATTATAAGTAAGGGCCAGCATGTTTTCATATGTTTATTGGTCATTCACATTTCTTTCTTTGTGAAGTTCTCATTCAAATCTTTTGCTCATTTCTCTTTCAGGAAATTTTTTGTCCTATCTTGTATTTGTCTGTAATGTTTCTCTAATAATAATAAGGCATTTTTCCTCTTATCTGATGTATGCTGAAGATATTTGGGGGCACAGTGTAATGATGTGGTCAAGAGTAACACTCTGGAGCCAGATGACAGGGCTGCTGGAACCCTTGTCACTCCTGACAGGTAATACGGCCAGCCTATTCCAAGCATCCATCCGTTGAATTGTACTGTTGGTAAAAAATGTTACAAGACTTGCCACTCTTAATACCAAAGACACCAGATAAGAAAAATTTTATCAGCGCATGTATGCGCGCGCGCGCACACACACACACACACACACACACACACACACACGCTAGGAGCCTTCCTATGAGCCTTTCTCAAGAACTTTCACAGGTGGATCCAACCGCATCGACCTCTGCCAAAGCCTTCAGTCTTTTCATCTTCCAGAACGATGACCCATTTGGAAATACCACCCCTCCAGGGTGCCCTGACTACTGAACCACCCCCGTTCCCACCATTTCCTCTCCTCCTCTCCTCTCTCTCCTCCCCTAACCCACTCACCCACTCTTCCCCCTCACTTCTTGGAGTCCTCTCTGCTGGGGAAACTCAGCATACACAGAAGAGACGGCCTGGTTATTCTTGATTCCCCACCCAAGATGCAAGCCTCTATCCTCTCCTCTCATCACAACTCCCCATTCCTCTTCTCCTAAATCTTTCCTCTGAAACTTCCGTCACTCTCATCCCATGATAAAGCTCCCTACATCTTCATGGAGCTTCCCTCTTTGCCTTAAGTAAGACTTAGCTCCCTTTCCTGAGACACCAATCAGCCTCTTGAGTGACAGCTGCTCCTTTTCCCACATCCCATATATAACTCTGGGGTCTGAAGATTAAAACAGGACCTTCCTTACTCCCTACTGTTGCTTTCAGACCATTTCCTATCCACACTTTTGAAAAAAGCCTCTATTTCCTGTCACCAAACCTACAAACTTACCTGCAGCTGTATCCTTAATTTCTATCTCTTTTTCTCCTATTTCAATATTCCTTCCTGTTTAGAGTTGACCTCTCCACTTTTGCTCGGGGCCCCATTCCCCTCACACTTCTGGAGGTACTTTATTCCACTACTTTTCCTCCCTCTCCTGTACCTCCCTCTCCTGTACCTCCCTCTCCTGTACCTCCCTCTCCTCTACCTCCCTCTCCTCTACCTCCCTCTCCTGTACCTCCCTCTCCTCTCCCTCCCTCTCCTCTACCTCCCTCTCCTCTACCTCCCTCTCCCGTACTTTTCCTCCCTCTCCTTTACCTCCTGTACCTCCCTCTCCTCTACCTCCCTCCCCTGTACCTCCCTCCCCTGTACCTCTCTCTCCTCTACCTCCCTCTCCTCTACCTCCCTCTCCTGTACCTCCTGTACCTCCCTCTCCTGTACCTCCCTCTCCTCTACCTCATCCATCTCCATGAATGACTCCTTCCCATCCACACAGTCTGCTGAACGTAGCAAGGGATCCACTGGACAATGATTAACTGCACAGACTCTGGGATCAGGTAGCCTATGGACAATTCCTGACTCCACCCTTTATAGCCACGTGGCCTACACAAGTTCTTTGCCATCTGTGAAATGAAGATCATAAGAATATCTCGCTTTATGAGGATTACATTAGTGAATATGTGTAAAGCATTTAGAGCAGTGCCTGATCTACAGCAAGTATTATCGAAGTGTTTGCTAAATAATTCACATTTTAAAACATGTCTCTCCTTTCACACACAAACAACAGTGTACTCATCCTAGATCCCACTTTCCTCTCCAGTCACCACCCCGAATTTTCCTCTTCCCTGACCAGCCACGCTTTTTGAAACAGTCTCCTGCATTCACTTCCTCCACTTTCCAACCTTGTATTCATAACCCAACTTGCTGCAGATGGAATTCACTAAATCTACTCTTACCAAGGCTAATACTCACAACTTCCTAGTTGAATCCAATAGCTGCTTTCCAGCCTTTATTGATTTGTCATTAGTGTTTAATGTCACCAAATATCATCCCCTTGAAAGGCTCACTTCTGACTCTACAGCACCATCACCTTCTTGTGATTCTCCTCCTAACCGTCCAGCCACTCCCCTTTGCCCCTTTTATGTTCCTTTTCTTTGGCACAGTCCCTTAAACAGTGATGTCCTCAAGGTTCTGTTCTAGGTTCCTCGGTAACCCCAGGCACTAACAAAGCTTCGAGTACCATTGCTGTGCAGATAATTTTCTAATCTCAATCTCCATTCCAGATCTGGGCTGAGACATGGAGAGCTAGCTGCCTCCTGGACAGCCTCACTTGGATGAAGAGCTAAAACTAGTAAGTTTAAACGTGTCAATGAGTCTGCATCTTCTCAAACATCTCCTGCTCTCTGAGTCCCCTCTCTTAGAGAATGGTGCCAGAGTCCACCCTGTCCCCCAAACCCAAATCCCAGACTTACTTCCTGGGTGCTCCCCCCTCCTAAGCCTCCACATCTGGTAAATCAGCTATTGCTCCAATATCTTCTAAGTCCATATTTTTCCTGCATCCCAATTCCACTAAGTTTCTGGCCTGCACCAGCCTCCCGACTTGCCTCTTCCCTCCTCACTGAAGCCAGAGCGATCTTTCTAAAACTCTGACCTGATGCTCTGTTTCCTCAGCTGAAAGCATGTCAGGGGCTACCTGTTGCCCTAGAGTCCATCCAAACTCTTAACCCAGCAACCAGGGTACACCAGAGGTCACTTTCACCTGCCGCAGAGCTGATTTTTAACAATCCAGGAATATTGCATGCCCGTTGGTAGTTGGTAGCTGATATCAGCCACAACAGGAACAGTCTATGGAAATCAGCCGACGCCCCCCGAGCTGGTTTACCAGCCCACATTCACCTACCACCTCATCCCCTAAAACTTCCCAGCTGCAGCTCTGCTCTCCAGCTACACTGAATCACTGCCAGTTGCCTCTCACTTCTGTGCCCGTGTACTACCACTGCTTCTGAAGGGCATCTCCTCCTCTTCTGTAGGCGCTCTCCTACTTATTCCTGCATCAGCACTCACCTCCTCAGGGGGGCCTTTCCTCAAATTGACAGATGTACTCCTTCTGCGTGCTGCCACAGCACCCTGTCCTTCATAAGTCTGTGTCAACATCTATGTCTACATATAAAATGAGGGCTTGCTATTTGCCACACGATGGAAAAGAAGTTGACGTGCATGACCTCATTTAATCCTCACAATAATCGTAGGAGAGGTTGACTGCTTAAATGAAGACATTTGGTCTTAGAGCAGTTCTGTAAGCTCCACGAGTTTAGAGGCTGCCTTGCACACCCAGTACATATGACAGTGCTGGTACTTAGTAGGTGTTTGACACAAGTAGATATTGAATAAATTAATTCTAAATCACAAAAATAACTGCTTGACAAATTCTACATTATAACATTCACAGGTCTTTGTCCCTACAACTTATTAATATTCATACATTCTCTAGAAGCATACAAGTGATGCTGACTGAAAAGTTTACCCACTACTCTCCGTAAATAGCTGGCGCAAGAACCCTTTTGCAGGCGGCAGCAATCAAGAGAGCACCCTAAACTACTGTTAATCAGACCCCAGCCCCACACTGCTTCTGGGTTTCCATGTACCTGTCAAGCCTCAGGGGCTGGAGCTTCTCTCTTAAAAGCATTGGCTTCTTGAGGTTCTGCAAGATGCTTAAGTATCTTTTCAGTGTTTTGTTTTTAAGCTGTGATTTCTCCACGACCATCCCTGAGATTCAATTGACCTTTTCCCATGGTTTCAAAATAGCAACCAAGAAGCTGGGTTTTGAAATTGAACCAGAGACAAGGGTTATGAACCTGAGTGCTCCCCCAGCCATTTGGAGGCACTGCAGACGATGAGGGCACAGCTTTCAAGAACTTTTACCCAGAAACAGTGTCTCCCAACAAAACGATGTTCATTTGGGAAAGAAACTGCTACCAACCGATTTTACCTCTGGGATTTCTTTGGCGTTCATGACGAGTGTCTATAGCACCTGGGTCAAATGAGAATTATTTGTGTGATTTATTTGAGCCTCTCAGGAAATGCCAAAGTTCCAAATATTCTGGTCATTAAAAATTCTTGGAAAGATGAGAGTGCTCCAATTAGACCCAACTATAAGAGCTTTGATGCAGGACGAAACTCCATCTGGACCCCAAGTAATCACTGAGGAATACTTTTTCACAGGGAAGTAAACCATGCTCTCATCTAGCTTTATGTTGTCCACTGGTCATTGTAGGGTTTGGAACTTCCACTTGGAAGTCATTGGTGAGAATAAAAATATTTTCATTTATTATTTTATCCACAGCACCCACTTTCAAATAAAATGTTTCTCCCTCCCTCTTAGGGTTTTTCCTAGGTTTGAGTTAATTCTTTGCACAAGGAATAAAGCTGGTGCCAAGTACAAGTTAATAATTATATTATGCTTATTCTCTGGGGAAGCTGAAGTCTGATCAACTTCCTCCACATTGTAGAACTGTTTCTTCTTTCCCTTGAAGGTTTCCTTGCTCTCCCCCACCCTCCCCCCAACCACCACACACAAATGATTCGTGTTTACCTTTTCTGTCCTAGTCTTCTTTTGCAAATCACTTTATTCTCTGTAAAACGCCTTTGATAATGAGGATCTCAACTGTCTTCTCACATCCCATTGGCATTAGATCAATTGTACAAAGGTTATCTTGAGGTTTCGTCTAGACTTTTAAAGAAAGCATCCTGGAAATAGTTCCAGGCTTTTTGATTAACTGGGCAGTTCTGGAAATCGTCGGCTTTTGTCATTCCTCACGTGAATTACGGTATTCATCACTGGCCCTCTATATCAGGGTGTGCTGCTGAGAGTTTCTGCTAATACAGGATGCAACAGTTTGGATTCTCATGAAAGTGTTCATTCTGAGGTCATTTCACCTTTATATACGAATCTTTATTTAGATCTTAATAAATGAGAGAGTCAATGTTAGACCTTTACTAAAAAATTCTACCAAGCCCTTATCATAGAGATCAGTGTGGCCCTCAAATTTTTTTCCTTCTGATGGCCTTAACCTCTTTTGGCTCAATTTAACTTTGTTTCAAAGGAATTTGGATCAGAGCAGACTGTGTAGGCAACCACTCTTCATGATTATCAACGTTGTTCCTATGTGGGAATCTACATGCACAATTCAGAAAACTATGGTGACGATAATTTTATTCAAATTGATCAGTAGCGTGTGGCTGGCTGCCTGGGTGACACCGACAAATCGAGAATAGTCAACATGTCGATTACAAAACAAGATCAGCTCTACTTTCACGAGATGGGGCCAAGAGCTGCTTCTTGCGAAGTAGTCTCTTGCATACTTTGTCACTAAAAGAAAGGCAGGGAAGGAACTAACCTTCATTGAGTGCCACATGCCAAACACTCCTGCAAACAATTTACATGGGTTTAACTGAAAATTCATGATTACAGGAGGGTGTGAAATAGCTCTTTATAACAATAAGAATGGGGAATTCCTTAACCTAGGGGTGTTATGGACTTTACAGATTCTTGTTCAGTCTGAGGGAAATTTCTTGAGGGAAGGGGTTGAGTAGCTGAGTTTAAAAGACTTTCCTATCTTGAATAATTATTGGTCCAACTCATGAATGTATTTTCTCAGTTGCTGCTTCCTGCATTATTAGCTTTGCCCTATCTCTGTGTTATTAAGTATTTAAAGCAGCTCGTTAATAATTTACTGCTCTGCTTCTATATGGCTGTTCAGCTGCTACCCTAAGGTTGGAATTTCTCCTGGGTTGCAGCTCAGTTCTTATGTTGGCTCTTGTTCTGCTTGGGCTGCAGGTCCTTCTCCCTTTTTCAGAAACTCATGGCGATATTTCTGGTTGACTCCTGATGTTACACCTGCTAACTCTTGCTGATTCCTCCCAGATATTTCAACTCCTGGTCCGTTCTGGACTTGTTCCACCTTGTTTGGTTTCCCATTTTGTATAACCGCACTCTAGATCTGATACACAGGACATGATTGACAAAGGCACATATGGTTGTCTATATCTAGGGACCTCTGTATGGTTACACTGAATAGATCACATTGACCAAAAGTTATGACCAGGATGATTCTGGAAATTATTCTTTCCACTAGCCTACAGGTCTAGGCTTGAAAATAAAATCAAAGAGTAATCAAGTTGTTGATTCTAAAAACCAACAAATAGTTGCAGGAGAATCTAAATCTGCTTATCTATTTTCTTGAGGAGTAGCATGTAATGAGTTAATAATAAGTAAGGAACTATATGTCAAAATCATTTTCTGATGTTGCATAAGTCTTATACAACACCATACAATTGGACATCTCTGATTTTCTGACTACAGAATGGACTTAGTATAGTGCTAGTTACCAGATATTTAGTGTAGTTTCTTTCCTGATTTCAAAGACTATTTTTTAAATATTAATTTTTTGGAAAAAATTTTTTAAATTTAATATTTTTAAAAATAGTCTTTTGTAAAAGGCTTGGCAATTCCTGCATGAGAGGAGAATGATTACAAACTGATTAAATGCTGATTAAATGTAGTTTATCTCCCAAATGGCTGTCATCAATTCTTTCCCCCCTTTTACATGCACACAACACCTCCATCTAAAGAGAAGTCCATTCCTTCACCACTCAGAATCTGAGCTCTCCCCTGAGTGCTTCAACCAATAGGATATCATGCAGATGACATTGTGTCAGTTTTGGGTTTGGTCTTTGTAAAGACTGGAAGTTTCCATGTCCTGCCTCTTGGAGCCCTGAGCTGCCATGTCAGAAGTGCAAGATACTTTGCTAGACAGAAAGACTACTTGGAGGAGCTCAGAAGTGACAGACATGTGATGAAGAAGCCATCTTGGACACTCAGCCCAGTTGAACCTTCACATGGTTCCAACTCAGCAGCTCTACAACAGCAACTGCACAAGAGACCCCAAGTGAAGTCTGCCCAGACAAGCTCAGTCAACTCACAAAACTAGGAGAGATAATAAGAAATTGCTGTCTTAAGCCACTAAGTGTTAATGTGTTTAATTACATAACTGTAGACAACTAAGACAAATGATTCTCAAGGTTCAGGATAAGGCAAGAATCCAAACCAAGTACTTCCCATTAAAAATTTTATCTCTGAATTTCCCTGTCCACATCCAACTCATTTGGCCTTTCTCCAGTTGTTTTATCCCTAATTTTAGTAATGAATGTGAATTATTACTGTTAAGCCTAAGTCTTATATATGTGTACATGTATATATAAATCTTAAAATTTGTTTATAAATTTACTATATAAATACACACAATTCACAAAAGCTATTGGCACATCACAAAGTCAGGATGGTAGAATTAATGGTGGGGAATCCCAATGGAGATCACCAAATTTTACATGTCAATGATTTATTGGGCAGCAAGAATACTTCATCTGATATATGCTCTTATTCTTTTTCCACAAAAAGATACTAATGGAAGCCATTGTATGGTCCACTAAAAATATCCAACATGATAATTTGCTATCTGGCTTCCAGGAGATATTAATCCTTTGCCATAACTAATGGACTTTTCCAGCCGCCAGAAAGTGGAAATATAAAGATCCACAGTTGGATTTCTGAACGTCAGATCAGTCTTCCTGCTGAAACCCTCTGACTCTATATCTTAATTTCAGTAACTGGACTTCTGATTTGCCTTTTTTGTCCAAAAATAGAGAGGAAGTGTGTAGGGGAAAAGTAGCCAATATATTTTACATTTACAACATACTAGGCATTTTTCTATGTGCTTATAGGTCATCTCCTAGTCCAAGGATAAAGGTGCTTTCTTCCCCTCAGTTCTCTGCATCTCAGCAAATGTCACTAGTGCCCATCAAGTTGCATATTCCCTAACCAAATGAAATCTTTGATGACTCTCTTCCCTTCATACTTTGGGGTTTTTTTGTTTTGTTTTGTTTTTTAATTTTTTTAAAATTTATTTTTGGCTGCATTGGGTCTTCATTGCAGAGCACACAGGCTTTCTCTAGTTGCAGCGAGTGGAGGCTACTCTTTGCTGTGGTGCACGGGCTTCTCATTGTGGTGGCCTCTCCTGTTGTGGAGCACGGGCTCTAGGCACGCAGGCTTCAGTAGTTGTAACTCATGGGCTGTAGAGCGCAGGCTCAGTAGTTGTGGCGCACGGGCTTAGTTGCTCCGTGGCATGTGGGATCTTCCTGGACCAGGGCTCGAACCCATGTCCCCTGCATTGGCAGGTGGATTCTTAACCACTGTGCCAACCAGGGAAGTCCCTCACCTCATACTTTGAATCAACTCCATTATCAAGTCCTGTCATGTCTATCTCTAAAACGACTGAGTTTTACACTTTAAATGGGTACAATTAAAACAAATGTTATGGTATGTGAATTATACCTCAATAAAGCTATTATTTAAAAAAATTTAAAATACATCTGGAATCTTTCCACCTCTTCTTGTCACCACCACTGTCATCCTTATTCAAACCTCCATCTTCTTTTGCTGGATTACTGCAGCAGCTTCCTACCTAGTCTCTCTGCCTTAGGTCTTGCCCTTTTATGGTTTATTTCCACGTAACAGTCAAAGCAATCCTCTAAGACATGGTAGAGTCAGCTTGTGTGAGTTGACAAGTGCTTATTGTTACGTTTTCAAGAATTTTCTAAGCCAGTTGTTAAGTACAGACATCATTAAAACTTAAATTTTGTAAATGTATAATTAGATAAATTTTAATAAAACAAAGGATAATATTCAAAAAAATTAAAAAAGAAAGAAAAAGTGATCCTCTAAAAACATAATCCCTAATATGTTGGTTTCTTGCTCCAAACCCATCCAACAATTTTTCATCACACTGAAAATAAAAGCCTTCCAGGCCCCACATGATCTGGCCTCTCTTTCCAACTTCATATCTATCACTCTCCACCTGTTCTTTTTACTGCTGCCACACAGAACTTGCTCTTTCTAAAACGTGCCAAGTTCGTTCCTGTCTCAAGAATGAATAGTCTTAGCATCATTTGTTCACTCTTCCTAGGACGTCTTTCTCCAGATCTTTCAGATCTCTGTTTAGTGTTTTCTCATCAGAGACCTCCCAAGGCAGTTTTATATGAAATAGTAGTCACCCACCTCCCTCACCCTCAATTTACTCTTTATCTCTTCAACTTGCTTTATTTTTTTCTTTATAATGTTCATCATTACGTGACTTTTTGTAACACTGTTATTTGTCCACAGCAATGTGGTCTCCATGAGTGGAGAGGCTCTGTCTCCAGCACTTAGAATAGTACCTGACACACAGCTGGTACTCAGAAAATATTGTAGAATGTTGAATGAGTGTGAATGATGAATGAAGAATGAAGAAATAAATATTATAAACATCCCTCTTTGCTAAGTTCACCAGTTCTTCCTCATATCACAGACAGCAACCTAGCATAATGAGATTATGCTCTGATTGGGTCTTATTTCCCCCCAGAGCTCTGTGGGTTGCCAAGGTCACAGTCACTTTGAAGAAATACCAACAACCTCAAACTGGTAGGAAGAAAAGTTTTCTAATATGCCCTCATAAAAGGCCAGAAATGCCCTTCTCCCATCAAAAGGACACTTGGACCAATTAATAAGCTCTGGGCAACAAACATATTTTCCTAAAATTATCCATCCTGTAGCCCAATAACATAGTCCCAAAATGATTTATTGCATATGAGTATATGGCAAGCCCTTGCTGGACATTAAGTATGTAAAAAATAAATTCAATATAGTCACTTGGAAGATCCCCTCTGCTTCCTGTGACTAATTTTATATACATGGTTTAAAAAATGTAACCTGATTTTTCAATAATATAATTATTTTTAAATTTCAAAGAATTAACATATTTCTTATTCTCTACTGTGGTAAGAGCTACCTTAAAGTCACTCCTTCCCATTGACGATTTCCTCTCTTAGTGTATATTCTCCTTCTGCCCTCCCGTCAAAGAATATATCCATCTTCTTTTCAAGAGGGTAGCCCACTCATTGTGCTCTTGATTCCACTCCTTCCCACTACACTTCCATCATTCAATGTCTATAATTTTCACTATGATATATCTCAAAAGAACATCCCCATTCTGCACTGAAGTTGTTTCCTTATCCATCATCACTAATTTCCTCCTCTAAGCCCAGTACCACTTTCCACTTTCTCTTCCTCCTGGAGCTCTCTAAAAGTGTTAGACACTGTTGACCTCTGCTTCCTCCTCAGACCCTCCTCTCCCTCAGCACAGTGCTCCTGGGCTCTCCTGTCCTCTGCCCCTCTTCTCCCTATCAGTGCTCCTCAGGCTCCCTCCCAGGTTTATCTTCAGCTTTGCACACCCTGCACGTGGGGAGCCTTCAAGACTCTGCCTTTTAGCCATATTCCCCTTTGATAATCTCACCTGCATCCATGGTTTCAACTGTCATCTCTTTAGGGGGTCCCACAGGTCTACATCTTCAATCATAATCACAATCCTAAACTCTATTCCATAGATCCATATGCCTGCTAAATATTTCTATCTGAAATTCTTCAAACTCAGCATAGCTAAAATAAAGCTTATTGTTTTCCCATTTCACAAGTCAGTTCTTTCTAATTTTTCCATTAATGACACCACCACTCTTCAGTCATCTTCAACTCCTCTCTCTCTCTCTCTCTCTGTGTCTCTCTTTGTCTCTCTCTCTGCCTCTGTAGCTCTCCTCTCTCTCTCCTTTGCTCCCCAAACCCATCAGTTTTCAAGCTTTGTTGATTTCCTGTGAAGGTTGTCTATGTATGTTCTGTCCTTTTCATTATACTTGACAATGCCCTGGTTCTCCCTTTAGTATCTCCTGCCTAGACTCTTCAAGTAGTCTTACAGTATATGTGTTGCCAAAGCGAGCACTTCAGGTAGTCTTATAAATGTCTTCAGTTTCTCTCCAACCCCTTTAATTAGCTTCCAAAACCTCCAATGCTTGCCATATCCTGCTGAATAGATTCTAATTTCTTTAGTCTGAGCTTTAATGCACTATTATTTCTCTATGTGGCTTCTTACCCTCCACCAAAAGTGTACTACCCACTTTTTTCCTGAGTACACCTTTTGTTTGAGGACCTTCATATGTCTCCTAATACTCTCCTTCATCTAGACTAACTTTCCCCGTTTCCTTCTCACAAAATCTTACTTTTTGTGTCCAGTCTGAAGGACGCATCCTCTATTAAGTCAACAGAAATCGATGACCAACCCCAGTCAACAGAAATCTCTCCTTCCTCTTACATCTATAAAATGTTGCTTACACTTCAATTTTAAAATTGTGGTTGTGTCTAGCTACTTCCTCAACTGTATTTTAAACTCCTTAAAAGTAAGGATGGCTTCTCTGGTAGATTATATTATTATTCTCAAATGTTTACTGTCTTTGTGGAAGAATCATAACTGTCTGCCCTTCATGGGACGTTTAGCTACATGACTGGCTTTGGCCAATTAAATCTGAGCAGAAGTGATATATGCCACTTCTGGTCCATCGTGTGTTTCTGTCATCTCTTTTGTCCCCCTGCCACAAGATAGGCTTGTCCCAATTAGCTGCTCCTCTTGTCCAGATGCCAGAATAAAAAAGATGGGAAGTAGAGGTACACCTAACTCACAGTGGACATTAACACAAATGAGAAATAAACCATTGTGCTGTGAGTTATTGAAACCTGGGGGTTGTTTGTTAAGGCAGCATAATTTAGCCTACATTGAATCCACTTCTTATCCAATTCAACAAATATTCAGTCATTCATTTCATAATCCTGAGATTATACCCTATGCCAAGACTACTTTAAGTATCATGAAAATTACAAAAATTCATGAAGTGTCATGTCTGTCTTCAATTCTCTTAGTTCTGAGTAGTAAGATAAGACATGTTTTCGGGTTACTACAATACAATGCAAAATATCATAAATCTCTTTGGAGACCTGCAAACAAAGAGCCACTAGGTTTCAGGAAAGGGAGAAATAGCATTACACTGGAGAAACCAGAAAAAGTTGCATAAAGTATTATTTGTATCTTGCTCTACACCTAGCATATAATAGGTTTTAAAGATGTGCTGAATAGAGAAATAAATGAATTAATAATAAAGCAAAAAACATGGACAGTTAGTTTAGTCAATAAAGGCTGACATTTCTGTGTTAATTAAATCACTTAATTTGCCACATCAGGGCAAGTGAAATGGTTCAGGGTAAAAGAACTCAGGCACTTAAGAACTTGTGAGTGGGTGAATTTGCTTTAACTAGATCCTCTGATTAAAGAAATCTTACTCATTGACACTGGCATCTTTTAAGCTCCAATTATTTCTGGTTTGTCATGTGGCTTTTCATATGATCCACTGCTTTTAGCAGGCTGCTTAAGCAAGTTTATCTCCTAGTCAGCAACCAGAGGGTTCCTATTTTCAGTTTTATTCTTGATGGGAACCATCAAGCAGAACCTTTGGGGCTGGTACTTCCAAGTTCATTAGGGCTAAGAGAACTCGGTCCAGGGATCAGTAAGGCATGTACAAGTCCCCAAAGTGGGCAAAGATAGTCACCTTAAATAGCTTAGCACAGAATTTTTAGAATAAAGCTTTCCCTCCATAACTCTGACACATGCTTCTGGGATGATTCAAGTGATAAATGCCCTATTCCTGGGTTAATAAATTACAAATTCGGGAATGATTTAAATAGCTTAATCATGCACCCAGTGCCACAAAAAGGAAAACGTTGAGTCCAGGAGGACAGGACGGGAAGGCCATAAATGAACTCTTGTCCTAGCTTTCCCCTAACCTAGACTGTGCCCGTAGGGCAAAAATTCTGTCTCTCGGGTCTCTTCAGCTCTGAATTTCTCTGAGTCTGTGAAACTATGCATATTCAAAAAGATTTGCCTCTGGGAAGTTGATAGCCTACTTTCACTGGACATTTTTCCAAATGACAGTGGGACTGAGGATCCTCCCCCTTCCCCCATGGTTAACTAACTAAGCAGGGTGAGCAGGTTTTGTGAAATGCCAGCCCCAGAGGTTACCACAGTAGAAGCCACAGATGCCTACACCTGAATGCAAGTGCCCCCACTGGAATAATATCTTTCGATAATGCTAACATGGCGACAGTGGTATGAAAGGGGCTCTCTTTTCCAGGAGAGACCATTCTCTAATGATAAAGTGATGATGCCAAGGGTGCTGAGTCTATGACAGAGTTTCTGAGAGAAGAAAAATGTCACACTCTCCACAGCTCAAACCCAAGCTCAACAACATAGTCATTCCTGACTTTAGACAAGTTGCTGACTCTCTTTGTGCCTCTGTTTTCAGATCTTTATGACAACTACCTTGTGTGGCTATGATGAGGTTATTTTGCGGATGTGAAAGTTCCCAGGGCTCCACAAGCTTTCACATGAACTTAATGCATGTTAGTTTTCTTCCTCTCGGGAGGCCCCCTTAGTCCACTTTGGTTCCTATCTTGAATATTATTTCATTAACTTTTTTTTACTTTTTTCACTTCTTTTTAAAAAATTTTTATTTTATATTGGAGTACAGTTGATTAACAATATTGTGTTAGTTTAAGGTGTACAGCACAGTGATTCAGCTATACATATACGTGTATCTATTCTTCTTCAAATTCTTTTCCCATTTAGGTTGTTACAGAGTATTGTGCAGAGTTCTCAGAGTTCTCGCTTTATCTTTTAGTTAAATACTGCTTTCCCCTATGTTTAATATGTTTCACAATAAGCTGAGAAACCACACACACACAAAATTGTCTAATCCAGGATGAAAAAAAGTGCCAAATCATCTAGTGTAGACCCATCATCTACTTTTAGGCTTATTGACAAAATTTGAGATCTCTCATTATCCCTCAAAAATTCCCTTGGCCCATAACAACTTTAGTTTTAAAGTTCCCTAAATACTAAGCAGCACTATCTCCTGGCTCATCTCTGATAATTACCCCCGAAGCTCCCTTTCTGGAAGCTGGCAGTCTTAACTCACCCCAACTCCCTCCCCAGCTACCCAACTCACTCAAATTCCCGTATCCACCCAATGCTCGCAGTGGCTTCCACCAACAAATTGTTCTTAACACTGTCCGCTCTCATAACTCTCAAGAGTAACACTCACCACCCTCTCATATAGCTGAATGAATGCGAAGGGGTTTCATACCCTTCCTTTTTATTCTTTGTCTCTATATTTCAATATTTTCAGGCATAATATTGGCTGTGTGCTTCAGTTAGCAGAGGAGGAAATTAAAGGACAGGAAGATGAATGATTTACCCAATGCCAAGAAATTAACAGCAAAGGTCAAGGTTAAAACTGAGCTCCCTGCCTTTTCTTAATAGCAGGGTCCCTGGTTCAGGGAAGGCTCTTCATAAACATTTGTTGAATAGGTATTGCATGAATGAATGCTCTGTTTCCTCCACTGTAAATTGACAGTGACACTGACACTTTTCTGAAATTGGTGCAACATATTGTTGTCTTCAAGATTAAGTGTTGGGATATTACTTAGGAGTCCAGATGTCTGTTTAGCTCTGGTGCTTCAGGTTAATAAGATGTGGTGATACACACACACAAAAATACAACTTTCAGAGATTTCATAAACTAAGACAGAAGACAAAACAGAGGAAGTTTGTTACTCTCATTCTATGAGGAGACAGAGGAAGGAAAATGATCATGTCATAGATCAGGGCACTAGTGTTATAATTTATTATGTGCTTTCATAAACCTTAGCTTCTTTGAAACTCACATCAACCCTATGGGGATGGTAGGGCAGACATCATCTCCATTTAGCCTTTGAAAAATTGAAAACTCAAAGAATTTAAGTGAATATTCCCAGC
This sequence comes from Aethalodelphis obliquidens, assembly GCF_003676395.1. Taxonomy (NCBI): domain Eukaryota; kingdom Metazoa; phylum Chordata; class Mammalia; order Artiodactyla; family Delphinidae; genus Aethalodelphis; species Aethalodelphis obliquidens. The sequence goes on along the minus strand of NW_020837957.1, from coordinate 35,498,843 downwards.
TTACAAAGTTAATAAGTGGTGGAAACAAAACTAGAGCCCATGTCTTCTCTTTCTAGATGAGAATTAGTCATTCTTGTGCTATCAATCATCAGTTATAAAGCATTTAACCCTTGATGCTGAGTATGGCTTTTTTTAAATGGGTGTATTCTACCTTCCCACTTAAGGACACTGAGGGCAGGGCTGTGTCATATTCATATTTGATTCCCTATATCTAAGCTGAGTTTCTTTCACAAAGTAAACCCTAAATGACATTTAATAACAATGCTATTATTCTGATGGATAAAAATAACATTTTTAAGGAACAGGAGCTATATTTAGCAAGTTGGCTCTTTCATGATATTGACTAATTAATTCCCTGGTCACATTACCCAGGCAAGATTGAAAAGTTTATTTCTTAATGCATGTCCCATCAACTTTAAGCAACAATTTTTTTGAGGGAAATTGGGTCATATTAAGAGAAGTGCTTTTTTTTTTTTTTTTTTTTTTTTTTTGTGGTACGCAGGCCTCTCACTGTTGTGGCCTCTCCAGTTGCGGAGCACAGGCTCTGGATGCGCAGGCTCAGCGGCCATGGCTCATGGGCCTAACCGCTCCACTGCACGTGGGATCTTCCCGGACCGGGGCACGAACCCGCGTCCCCTGCATCGGCAGGCGGACTCTCAACCACTGCGCCATCAGGGAAGCCCGAGAAGTGCTTTTAACTCTTTCTGAAATGTGCCTTCTTCTGGTGTCTCTAAAAAAATCCCTGATTTGCCAAATGATGAAAAATATATTCTCTCCTGAACTCTAGGATTAGAAACATGCATGTTTTTTATTTACATGCAGCAGATAGCATGGCCTGTGATTAAAAGGTAATCCAGACACACAGGACCTCTGAGGAAACAATTCCTGCACAGTAAAGCCGTGGGAGGTTTGGCAGTCCGGATGGCTCATTCATCACAGTACGGAAGGCAACCTCTCAAGAACTTGTAAACGAGATGAAGAGCTCTCTCGGAAGGTTAGGGCAAACATGTACCAGCCCTCTGTGTTCTCTGTTTAGGGTCATTTCACTTACGATGATTTATCTTAATCTTCAAAATTCTGGGAAGTATATGATACATCAGGAGGGAGGTACCATATTTCTAAGCTGCCAGACTTTAATATGAAAAAGAAATCCTTTCTGGATGACCATAATTTAAGTCAGAAAACAGTGGGACAGAGTGCAGAGTTATGCATGGATTGTTTAGTCCAAAAAACCCTAATAACTAACAGAGCAAAAACTGGATTTAGGAAGCTAAATTGAAAACTTATTTTGGTGAGCTTCAGAGGGGACACTTCAGAACAAAAATTGACCATAAATTTTACCATATTTTGCTTTTTGAAATGAAATTCTTTCACTTCAGACTAAATACCACCACTTATTTCCCCTTCACCTCTACTGCTATATTTCTGGAATATATTCCCTGTGATTTCCGTAGATTTTGGTCTTATTTGCAATGGAAAAGGAATTTGGTGGGTCACATATCTCTAGAATGTCTTTTTGTAGTTTGTTCTACCCTATTCATACCCCCTCTCCTACTATGTCACACACCTCTGGACCACTTGCCAACTGTAATGAATGAAAATGGCTGGTCCAGAGGCAGCTCAATTTAAGGCAGAGAGCTCCAGGTGACAAGCCAACTGGGTTGTACAGGTATCAGGCCTGTGACTTCAGATCAGTAGCATCTTATCCTTCTTCCTGTAACAAGCACTAAATCCTACAGGTAACAGGCATTTAAGAAACACTATATCACTGCAACAACTTTATGCCAGCATAAGCCCACAGAAATGGAGATCCGTAAAATACCTAGGAAGTTACTGCACAAAGTAATTGAACAGCAGATAAAAATTGTACTCTAATGTTGGTTCTACTGTTCATTTGTTATTTTATTCATGCATTCAGCAAGTAGCTGTTGAATGGCTACTAGGTGCTGGCCACTAGAAACGTCTTGGTAAACAAGACAGATATGGTCCCCACAATCACAGAATTTACAATCTAGTGGGAGAAGGGGTACAGAGAAGTTGAGAGGAAATCACGGTAGCTTGTATTAATGTCATCAAAAAGGAAGAATTATAGTGCACTATTAAGACCACAAAGGAGGGGCAACTACTGCAGGTAGGTGTGTGTGTAGAAGCTGGTCAACAGGGGCTCATAGGATTAAACTGTAGTTGATATTTTAAATATGAGTTTCAGTTAGCTTGATAGAGGGGTGGGAGGTGGGCAGAGGAGGAACCAGCATGTACAAAGGCCCAGAGACTAGAAAGAACATACTGTTAATTCCACATGTTTGACAATCTTCCCACAATTTCTTTTCTTCTCTGTGACTGAAGACAATGTCGTGGCCAAATAATTGGGCAAGACTGTGTCTGGAGTTGCTGAAACCTCTTGCCCATAAACGTTGTTTTCTATGTTTAAAAAGGTTAAGCTGTCTGAGTATGTCATTTATTGCATTCCCACTTAAAACTGTGATCAACTTGCAGACAGGGATCATAGCTCACTGTATCTCCCAGAACCCATGGCCACATTCTGTACACATTGGAAGCTTAAGAAATGCTTGTGCTAAACAAATAGATAAACAACAAAGAAAGGTCAGCACCCAAGCTGGAACTCCCAGAATTTTCAAGGGAGTGGCAATGTTTATCCAACAGGGGTTTTTAGCCAGTGTTACTTGCTTAAGTTCAACTTTAGGAGCTTAGTCACAAAGATCCTCATTAAATAGTATCTTAGCAATCCAAATAGTCGCTGACCCTCTGACTTGAGTTAGTTGACCTGGTTGATTAAGGAAGCCAAAATCAGGAGCTTCAAATCTCAGGAGAGGTTTGTTAGCTTCAGGGAGAGAAAGGAGATCCATTACCTAGTCTCATACATCAGCCATACCCTGAGCTCTGGCCAGGCTGAGGGAAACAGCATTGTGTATAGCACGTGGCCCATATTATGGGCTAGGCACTGTATTAGGTGCTGTTGACATAAACATAAATAAGAAGTAGTTCCTGCTCCTAAGGTGGACCTGGCACACGGTAATTGTTCAATAAATATTTGTTTAAAAACTGAGTGAACACAATCCCACCTATTCAAATAAATATTATAAAATATGTTGCAGTTTTGTTTTTCTAGTGGGGCTCTCCCCTAGGCTGTAGAAATTTTTGTGTCGTATGAACTCTTTGTAGTTTCTACAAAAGGAAAATTCTTCCTCTCAGGTCCTGAAGGAACCCCTACAGTTGCTTTTGAAAACACTAAGAGCTGCAGCTGAAGAAAGGACCCTGATCCCCCTCTCACGGAGACTGCAGTGTAAGCCTCTGTTCCAACGTTACCCTACCCTGGGCACAGCTGTTGGACCAAAAGAGTTGCTCTGAGCATCGCAGCATGGGCAGTAGCCCTCAGTAAACTGCAGGCATCCTGAAAGAATGCTCTTCTACAAAACACACACATTTTATAAGTAGCAGGACTCCACTCCAGCCCTTGGATTGCCCAAATCCAGTGCTCACAGCCACCAAGAAGAGAGAGTCCTAACAGAAGGGATCATTATTTCCCGATGCAGAAAACAACGTATTCCCTTCCTCTGAAACCTTAAAACCACATTCATTAGTGTCATATTCAGTCATAAACTTACTCGGAATAAGATCTCTCCCTCTCCTCGGTAGGCATAGTCTCAAATCTCAGGGAGTCAAGTTCTTATGTTTACCACCCTCAATAACACTTGTCAGGAGCTCTGGCTTTTGAGTCCCCTTTGCCGTGAGCAAGCCATTTTTCTTCCAGGGCACTTTCCTTGGGCATCTTTGGAATGAATTGCAGCCAGGACTTAGCTATTTCTTGGGTGAAGAAACCTGCTTGGTTTCTCATATTTGGGGAATAATGTGGATGATTGGGTGTGTGAGAGAAATGAGAAGGGCACTGTGACCCCTCTGTGAGTATTAACCCCTTGTAGTGATGGGGCAGCAGGGCAGGAAGACAAGATTAACCAAATGGCAATACAGTAACAAGCTCAAGATGCAGTTTTTATTACTGTCTGTACAACTTACATGGACTTGGGAAGAAAAGAAAATAATAATGAGCTGCAATACCCCACAACTGACCTTTATTGACAAAAAATGTTTTTCATCAAAACCCAACTTCTTTCATTCATTTCTTCCCTCCTTCTCACTTCCTCAAGCTGACTGAAAATATTTTCTGCCCTGGTTTCTTCCATGTGGTTATTTGATCATCCATCACTCACACAGCAAATATGTATTGAGCTGCTGTCCTGTACCAGGCACTGAGGAGTATGTTCCAGACCTTCTATCTAGTAATTAAATATTTGATGCATAGGGTGATAAGCACAGTAAAAAGAAATCTACAAAGCACGAGGACAGGGAGAGAAAGGCATACATATGTCAAGATCTCTTGATTTTCTGGGAAAATAAGTACAGGCAGAGGATCAGGTGGCCAAGACAGAACTCCAGGGAAAGGAAAAGTACTAACAGCAGCCAACACTTACTGCTGTGTTAGGCACTGATGTGTTTACAATGTGCTAAGCACTGTTCTACGTTCTTTACCTGTGTCAATCTCTTTAATCCTCACAAGAACCAGATGACAGAGTCTCTATTATTATTTCCATTCTAGCAACTGATACACAGAAAGACCAACTAATTTGGCTGAATCACACAGCTAGACAGTGTCAAAGGAACAATGAGAACCAGAGCCTGAGCTCTTAACCACCAGAGGATAGCACAGACAGAGATATATGCAAAGGTCCAGAGATGAGAGGTCAGGGCCTTCTGGAGGAAATGGCAGTCAATATGAATGGGACAGAGTCTTCATGAGGGAGCATCGGAAGCAAATGGAAGTGAAGAGGTAATATGCAGGATGATGAAGCATCTGTGTACCCTGCTAAAGTTCTTACTTAACCCTGAGAGCAATTGGAGCCATGAAAGTCTTTATACCCAAGCTCAGATCTACGTTTCAGGAAGATGACCAACAGCACAGTACAGAATGGATTGCAGAGGGGTCGGTGAGCAGGAGACCAGTGAAAACAGTCAGATAGCTGTACAGGTGATAAATGGTGAGGGGCCCGACAAAGGGAATAGGAGCAGGAAGGGAGGAAGGGAGAACAACAGGAGCTATTTAAGTGATAAAATTTACAGAACTGGGAGGGAAACTGGGTGGATGTAGAAGTTGATCCAGAAGAAAAGGAAAGGATAACTTCTAGGTTCAGGATAGGGTAGAACCTATGACATTAACCAGGACACAGAATGTAAGAGGAGTGCCCAGTTTAAGAAAAAGACAGTTTGTTCAGTTTGGGAATATTACATTTGAGATGCCTGTTCTCGCAATCTATTGCTACATAACAAACCATCCTAAAACAGCACTTTAAAATAATAATTTGCGATGGTTGCTCATGGTTCTATGAGTCAACTGTGTTCAGCTGGGCAATTCTTGCTTGTAGGCTCTCAGATAATTACTGTCAGTTGTTGGCTGGGCTGCAATCTTCTAAAGGCTCAGTTGGGCTTGCTGTCCAAGGTGGCTCACTCACGTGGGTGGCAATTGTTGCTGCCTTTTGGATAGGAGTTCAGCTGGGCTTTTCCACCTACACGTGGCTTCCCCATATAGCTTGAGCCTCTCTCAGCAAGATAGCTGGGTGACAAGAGATAGAGTCCAACGAGCAAGCATTTTAAGAAGGCTAGGCAAGAGGCTTCCCTGCTGGCGCAGTGGTTGAGGGTCCGCCTGCCGATGCAGGGGACGCAGGTTCGTGACCTGGTCCGGGAGGATCCCACATGCCACGCAGCGGCTGGGCCCGTGAGCCATGGCCGCTGAGCCTGCACGTCCGGAGCCTGTGTTCCACAACGGGAGAGGCCACAACAGTGAGAGGCCTGCGTACTGCCAAAAAAAAAAAAAAAAAAAAAGCCTAGGCAAAAGCTGCAAGGTTTCTAAGGACATAGCCTTGGGAACCATATCATGGTGAAGAGTGACTCACAGGGTCATCCCAGATTCAAGGAGTGGAGACTCCATGGGGCTTGAAGATAGAGAAGCATACTTCATCAAGCCCATCTTTGGAGACTAACACAGTTCCTTTGGGACATGCAGTTGGAGAAGTTTAATTGGAATTCAAGTTATAGGTCTCTAGTTCAGGGAGAGATCTGGGCTAGGGATCTAGCTGGGAAGACAACCAATATGCAATTGGTGATTGAAACCATGGATGTAGATGAGATCTCCCAGGGAGAATGTGCAGAGTGCAACAAGAATGAGACCTGGGGAAGAACCTTGAAACACCAGCATCTGAAGGGTAAGCAATGGAACAGCAATTCTCGGTCTCCTAAAAGAGCCCATGAATGTGGGGCTATAGAAGCAGAGAGAACCATGAAATGATATGTTTATATAAGCCAAATGCAACGTGTCAAGGAAAGGAAATATCAACAGTGCCAAATGCTGCAGAGAGGCAAAGTCACGTGGGGCCTGAAAACTATTTTCACCAGATTTGACAATTAGGTGGTCATGGGTGACCTTAGTAGAAATAGTTTCAGGGAATAGAAAAAGCAAAGAAAAAAATAAAACAGACTGAAGTGGAATAGACTGTGAATGGTAGATGAGAGAGACAAGGCAAGAAGCGATCACAAGACATACAGTTGAAGGAAGGTTTGTGTTTTAAGATGCTTAGGGCAAGGGCTCTGGGGTCACATTGACTGTTTGCATGGATTTGCATTTCGGGTCTCCCAGCTGCATAACTTAACCTCTCTAACACTCAGTTTTCTCTGAAAAGGTAACATTTAAGTTGACACTGGAAGTATGGGCAGGAAATCAGTCAGGTAATGGGTTGGGAGAATAAAGTTCTTGGCTGGGGTAACAGCAAGGATGTAAGTGAGTCAGGACCACGCTTGGCTTGTATGAGGAAAAGACTGGAGTGGGACCCGCTGGCTGGGGAGGCAGTCAGGAGTAGCATGAGATTGAGCTGAGGAGAAAGGAGTCCGTCTTTCTGGGCTTTATACTTGCGGGAATTTCATTCTAAGAGCAATGGAAGTCATTGGAATATTGTAAACAGAGGAGTGACATTATTTGACACATTTTTAAAAGATCACTCTGCTTTAAAAGTAAACATACACCTACCCAGCAATTCTACTCCCAGATACTCACCCAAAACAAATGAAAACATGCATTCACAAAAAGGCTTGTGTCGAGAATATTCATAACAGTTTTATTCGTAATAGCCCAAAACTGGAAACAGTCCATATATCTATCAATTTTTTTTTAATTATAAACACACTGTAATATATTCTTAAGTGAATTATTACTCAGCAACAAAAAGAAATGAATTACTGATACTGCAACAACATATCTCATGATTCCATTTATATGATATCCTGGAATAGGCAAAGCTAACCTACAGTGGAAAAAACTTAGAACAGTGGTTTCCTTGGAGATGAGAGTGGGAGCAGGGATTGCCTGGGGAGGGTAGAAGGGAACTTTCTGAAGAGGGGGTTACTGTTATACTTGATAAGGGTTAGGGTTACACAGTCAAAACTCAGCAGATGTAAATTTAGGAATTAAATTTTACATTAAAACAAACAAGACAAAGAACTACTCAAATATTGAACTCCAGTTAACTATATGTAAGCTGAAGTGTTTAGAGGCAAGAATACTGATGTCTACAATATCTTTGAAATGCACCCAAGATGGACTAGGGACTTCCCTGGCGGTCCAGTGGGTAAGACTCCTCGCTTCCACTGCAGGGGGCCCGGATTCAATCTCTGGTCACGGAACTATGATCCCACATGCTGCACGGCGAGGCCAAGAAAACAGAAAGATGGACTAATGGGTGAATTGAGGGATAGATGGGTAGAGAGAAATGTACTAAAGCAAGTATATGTATTATGTGCTGAATTTTATCACCTCAAAATTCATAAAATCCTAACCCCTAGTATCTCAGAATGTGACCTTATTTGGAGATAGGGCCTTTAAAGAGGCAATTAAGGTGAAGTAAGATTATATGAGTGGGCCCTAATCCAATATGAGTGGTATCCTTATAAAAAGAGATTAGGAAACAGACAACACAGACTGACGGACAACCCTGTGAGGACAGACAGAAGGCAGCCACCTCCAAGCCAAGGGGGAGGCCTCAGAACAAACTAACCCTTGATTTTGAACCTCTGGCCTTCTGAAACTGTGAGAAAATACATTTTTGTTGTTTAAGCCACTCAGACTGTGGTATTTTGTTATGGCTGCCCTAGCAAACTAATACGCATAAGTAAAGTGTTAAAGGTAGAATCTAGGTGGCAGATATGAATGTTCACTAAAAATTATTTCAACTTTGCTGAATTTTTCATAGTCAAATGTTGGGGGAAAGTCACTCTGATCTCTGTGTACACAGCATTTAGGGAACAACTGTGAAAGTTGGGAGGAGGCTATTACAGTGGCCAAAGTGAAGAGTGATGGCAACTTGGACTAAAATGGTGAGAGTGGATTTGGAGAGAAATAGGCAGATTTTATATTTATGTTGGAGATAGAAACATCAGGGCTGTCTGAGAGATTGGATATAGAATATGAATAAAATTACAAATTCAAGGATGACTGCTATGTATTTCTACAACTGTCTGGCCAGTGGTATTTACTAAGATGGAAAATATCAGAGGTACAGGAGTAAATCATATTTTGTTTTGGTTCTGTTAAGTTTGAAATGCCTATGGGTGATCCAAGTGGTATTGTCAAGTAGTAAGTTAAATATAAAATTTAGAGCTCAGTGGATACAAAACACGTAAACTGTTTAGCACAAGGCCTGATAATTAGTAAGCATAATAAATGCTTAGTATTATTTCCAATTATCTTAATTATTATAGGAGCTGTGATAGAGATAGATCTATTAACATTGTATATTGGTATATTCTGCCTTAGAAAGGAGATAAGATTAAAAACATATAGTTGGTTCTTTGAGAAGATAAACAAAATTGGGAGCTTCAAGATGGCGGAAGAGTAAGACGTGGAGATCACCTTCCTCCCCACAGATACATCAGAAATACATCTACATGTGGAACAACTCCTACAGAACACCTACTGAACGCTGGCAGAAGACCTCAGACTTCCCAAAAGGCAAGAAACCCCCCACATACCTGGGTAGGGCAAAAGAAAAAAGAATAAACAGAGACAAAAGAATAGGGACGGGACCTGCACCAGTGGGAGAGAGCTGTGAAGGAGGAAAGGTTTCCACACACTAGGAAGCCCCTTCATGGGCGGAGACCGCGGGTGGCAGAGGGAGGAAGCTTCGGAGCCATGGAGGAGAGCACAGCAACAGGGGTGCACAGGGCAAAGCGGAGAGATTCCCGCACAGAGGATCGGTGCCGACCAGCACTCACAAGCCCGAAAGGCTTGTCTGCTCACCCGCCGGGATGGGCGGGGGCTGGGAGCTGAGGCTCGGGCTTCGGAGGTCGGATCCCAGAGAGAGGACTGGGGTTGGCTGCGTGAACACAGCCTGAAGGAGGCTAGTGTGCCACAGCTAGGCGAGAGGGAATCCGGAAAAAGACTGGAGCTGCCAAAGAGGCAAGAGACTTTTATTTGCCTCTTTGTTTCCTGGTGCGCCAGGAGAGGGGATTAAGAGCACCGCTTAAAGGAGCTCCAGAGCCGGGCGCGAGCCACGGCTAACAGCGCGGACCCCAGAGACGGGCATGAGACGCTAAGGCAGCTGCTGCAGCCACCAAGAAGCCTGAGTGCAAGCACAGGTCATTATCCATACCTCCACTCCCGGGAGCCTGTGCAGCCCGCCACTGCCAGGGTCCCATGATCCAGCAGGAGAACACACGGCACCTCACGCTGGTGCAACGTCACACTGGCCTCCGCCGCCGCAGGCTCGCCCCGCATCCGTACCCCTCCCTCCACCCGGCCTGAGTGAGCCAGAGCTTCCGAAGCAGCTGCTCCTGTAACCCTATCCGGTCAGGGTGGGAACAGACGCCCTCACGTGACCTACACGCAGAGGCGGGGCCAACCAAAGCTGAACCCCAAGAGCTGTGCGAACAAAGAAGAGAAAGGGAAATCTCTCCCAGCAGCCTCAGGAGCAGCGGATTAAATCTCCACAATTCAACTTGATGTACCCTACATCTGTGGAATACCTGAAGAGACAACGAATCATCCCAAATTGAGGTGGTGGACTTTGGGAGCAACGATATATATATATTGTTTTCCCTTTTTCTCTTTTTGTGAGTGTGTATGTGTATACTTCTGTGTGTGATTTTGTCTGTATAGCTTTGCATTTACCATTTGTCCTAGGGTTCTGTCTGTCCGTTTTTTTGGTTTTTTGGTTTTTCTCTACTATAGGTTATAGCGTTTGTTATCATTGGTGGATTTGTTTTTTGGTTTGGTTGCTCTCTTCTTTCTTTCTTTTTTTTATTACTTTAAAAAATTTTTAATAATTATTTTTTATTTTAATAATTTTTATTTTATTTTATTATATCTACTTCTTTCTTTCTTTCTTTTTCTCCCTTTTATTCTGAGCCGTGTGGATGACAGGCTCTTGGTGCTCCAGCCAGGCGTCAGGGCTGTGCCTCAGAGATGGGAGAGCCAAGTTCAGGACATTGGTCCACAAGAGACCTCCCAGCTCCACATAATATCAAATGGCGAAAATCTCCCAGAGATCTCCATCTCAACGCCAAGACCCAGCTCCATTCAACAACCAGCAAGCTAAAATGCTGGACACCCTATGCCAAACAACTAGCAAGACAGGAACACAACCCCAACCATTAGCAGAGATGCTGTCTAAAATCATAATAAGGTCAAAGGCACTCCCAAAAACACACCACCAGAAGTGGACCTGCCCACCAGAAAGACAAGATCCAGCCACATCCACCAGAACACAGGACTAGTCCCCTGACCAAGAAGCCTACACAACCCACTGAACCAACCTTAGCCACTGGGGACAGACACCAAAAACAATGGGAACTATGAACCAGCAGCCTGCAAAAAGGAGACCCCAAACACAGTAAGTTAAACAAAATGAGAAGACAGAGAAACACACAGAAGATGAAGGAGCAAGGTAAAAACCCACCAGACCTAAAAAATGAAGAGGAAATAGGCAGTCTACCTGAAAAAGAATTCAGAATAATGATAGTAAAGATGATCCAAAATCTTGGAAATAGAATGGAGAAAATACAAGAAGCGTTTAACAAGGACCTAGAAGAACTAAAGATGAAACAAACAATGATGAATAAAACAATAAATGAAATGAAAAATGCTCTAGATAGAATCAATAGCAGAATAACTGAGGCAGAAGAACGGATAAGTGACCTGGAAGATAAAATAGTGGAAATAACTACTGTAGAGCAGAACAAAGAAAAAAGAATAAAAAGAACTGAGGACAGTCTCAGAGACATCTGGGACAACATTAAATGCACCAACATTCGAATATAGGGGTCCCAGAAGAAGAAGAGAAAAAGAAAGGGACTGAGAAAATATTTGAAGAGATTATAGTTGAAAACTTCCCTAATATGGGAAAGGAAATATTTAATCAAGTCCAGGAAGCACAGAGTCCCATACAGGATAAATCCAAGGAGAAACATGCCAAGACACATATTAATGAAACTATCAAAAATTAAATAAAAAGAAAAAATATTAAAAGCAGCAAGGGAGAGGGGCTTCCCTGGTGGCGCAGTGGTTGAGAGTCCACCTGCTGATGCAGGGGACGTGGGTTCGTGCCCCGGTCCGGGAGGATCCCACATGCCGCGGAGCGGCTGGGCCGCTGGGCCTGCACGTCCGGAGCCTGTGCTCCGCAACGGGAGAGCCCACAGCAATGAGGCCCGCGTACCGCAAAAAAAAAAAAAAAAAAAAAAAAAAAAAGCAGCAAGGGAGAAACAAATAACACACAAGGGAATCCCCATAAGGTTAACAGCTGATCTTTCAGGAGAAACTCTGCAAGCCAGAAGGGAGTGGCAGGACATATTTTAAGTGATGAAGGGGAAAAACTTACAACTAAGATTACTCTACCCAACAAGGATCTCATTCAGGTTTGATGGAGAAATTAAAATCTTACACACAAGCAAAAGCTAAGAGAGGTCAGCACCAGCAAACCAGCTTTACAACAAATGCTAAATGAACTTCTCCAGGCAAGAAGCACAGGAGAAGGAAAAGAGCTACAATAACAAACCCAAAACAATTAAGAAAATGGTCATAGGAACATACATATTCATAATTACGTTAAGTGTAAATGGATTAAAGATCCAACCAAAAGAAATAGACTGGCTGAATGGATAAAAAAGCAAGACAAATATATATGCTGTCTACAAGAGACCCACTTCAGACCTAGGGACACATACAGACTGAAAGTGAGGGGATGGAAAAATATATTCCATGCAAATGGAAACCAGAAGAAAGCTGGAGTAGCAATTCACATATCAGACAAAATAGACTTTAAAACAAAGACTATTACAAGAGACAAAGAAGGACACTGCATAATGATCAAGGGATCAATCCAAGAAGAAGATATAACAACTGTAAATATTTATGCACCCAACATAGGAGCACCTCAATACATAAGGCAAATACTAACAGCCATAAAAGGGGAAATCAACAGTAACACAATCATAGTAAGAGACTGTAACTCCCCACTTTCACCAATGGACAGATCATCCAAAATGAAGATAAATAAGGAAATACAAGCTTTAAATGATACAATAACAAGATGGGCTTAATTGATATTTATAGGACATTCTATCCAAAAACAACAGAATACACTTTCTTCTCAAGTGCTCATGTAACATTCTGCAGGATGGAACATATCTTGGGTCACAAATCAAGCCTTGGTAAATATAAGAAAATTGAAATAGTATCAAGTATTTTTCCTGACAACAATGCTACGAGACTAGATATCAGTTACAGGAAAAAAAAATCTGTAAAACTACAAACACATGGAGGCTAAACAATACACTACTAAATAACCAAGAGATCACTGAAGAAATCAAGAGGATATCAAAAAATACCTAGAAACAAGTGACAATGAAAACATGACAATCCAAAACCTACAGGATGCAGCAAAAGCAGTTCTACAAGGGAAATTTATAGCAATACAATCCTACCTTAAGAAACAAGAAACATCTCAAATAAATAACCTAACCTTACACCTAAAACAATTAGAGAAAGAAGAACAAAAAACCCCAAAGTTAGCAGAAGGAAAGAAATCATAAAGATCAAATCAGAAATAAACGAAAAAGAAATGAAGGAAATGATAGCAAAGGTCAATAAAACTGAAAGCTGGTTCTTTGAGAAGATAAACAAAATTGATAAACCATTAGCAAGACTCATCAAGAAAATAAAGGAGAAGACTCAAATCAATAGAATTAGAAATGAAAAAGGAGAAGTAACAACTGACACTGCAGAAATACAAAAGATCATTAGAGATTACTGTGAGCAACCATATGTCAATAAAATGGACAACCTGGAAGAAATGGACAAATTCTTAGAAGAGCACAACCTTCTGTGACTAAACCAGGAAGATATAGAAAATATAAACAGACCAATCACAAGTACTGAAATTGAAACTGTGATTAAAAATCTTCCAACAAACAAAAGCCCAGGACCAGACGACTTCTCAGGTGAATTCTATCAAACATTTAGAAAAGAGCTAACACCTACCCTTCTCAAACTCTTCCAAAATATAGCAGAGGGAGAAACACTCTCAAACTCATTTGACGAGGCAACCTCATACCACCCTGATACCAAAACCAGACACAGATGTCACAAAGAAAGAAAACTACAGGCCGATATCACATATGAACATAGATGAAAAATCCTCAACAAAATACTAGCAAACAGAATACAACAGCAAATTAAAAGGATCATACACCATGATCAAGTGGGGTTTATCCGAGGGATGCAAGGATTCTTCAATATACGCAAATCAATGTGATACACCATATTAACAACTGAAGGAGAAAAACCATATGATCATCTCAATAGATTCAGAAAAAGCTTTTGACAAAATTCAACACCGATTTATGATAAAAACCCTCCAGAAAGTAGGCATAGAGGGAACTTACCTCAACATAATAAAGGACATATATGACAAACCCACAGCAACCATCATACTCAATGGTGAAAAACTGAAACCATTTCCACGAAGATCAGGAACAAGACAAGGTTGCACACTCTCACCACTATTATTCAACATAGTTTTGGAAGTTTTAATGACAGCAATCAAGGAAGAAAAAGAAATAAAAGGAATACAAATCAGAAGAGAAGAAGTAAAGCTGTCACTGTTTGCAGATGACATAATACTATACATAGAGAATCCTAAAGATGCTACCAGAAAACTACTAGAGCTAATCAATGAATTTGGTAAAGTAGCAGGATACAAAATTAATGCACAGAAATCTCCGGCATTCCTATACACTAATGATGAAAAATCTGAAAGTGAAATTATGGAAACACTCCCATTTACCATTGCAACAAAAGGAATAAAATATCTAGGAATAAACCTACCTAAGGAGACAAAAGACCTGTATTCAGAAAATTATAAGACAGTGATGAAAGAAATTAAAGATGACACAAACAAATGGAGAGATATACCATGTTCTTGGATTGGAAGAATCAACTTGATGTAAATGACTATACTACCCAAGGCAATCTATAGATTCAATGCAATCCCTATAAAACTACCACTGGCATTTTTCACAGAACTAGAACAAAAAATTTCACAATATTTATGGAAACACAAAAGACCCCAAATAGCCAAAGCAATCTTGAGAAAGGAAAAGCGGAACTGGAGGAATCAGGCTCCCTGACTTCAGACTATACTACAAAGCTACAGTAATCCAGACAGTATGGTACTGGCACAAAAACAGAAATATAGATCAATGGAACAGGATAGAAAGCCCATAGATAAACCCACGCACATATGGTCACCTTATCTTTGATAAAGGAGGCAAGAATATACAGTGGAGAAAAGACAGCCTCTTCAATAAGTGGTGCTGGAAATCTGGACAGCTACATGTAAAAGAATGAAATTAGAACACTTCCTAACACCATACACAAAAATAAATTCAAAATGGATTAAAGGCCTAAATGTAGGGCCAGACACTATCAAAGTCTTAGAGGAAAACATAGGCAGAACACTCTATTACATACATCACAGCAAGATCCTTTTTGAACCCCTCCTAGAGAAATGGAAATAAAAACAAAAATAAACAAATGGGACCTAATGAAACTTCAAAGCTTTTGCACAACAAAGGAAACCATAAACAAGACGAAAAGACAACCCTCAGAATGGGAGAAATATTGGCAATGAAGGAACTGACAAGGATTAATCTCCAATATTTACAAGTAGCTCATGCAGCTTAATATCAAAAAAACAAACAACCCAATCGAAAAATGGGCAGAAGACCTAAATAGACATTTTTGCAAGGAAGATATACAGATTGCCAACAAACACATGAAAGAATGCTCAACATCATTAATCATTAGAGAAATGCAAATCAAAGCTACAATGAGATATCATCTCACACTGGTCGGAATGGCCACCATCAAAAAATCTACAAACAATAAATGCTGGAGAGGGTGTGAAGAAAAGGTAACCCTGTTGCACTGTTGGTGGGAGTGTAAATTGATACAGCCACTATGGAGAACAGTATGGACAGTCCTTAAAAAACTAAAAATAGAACTACCATATGACCCAGCAATCCCACTAATGGGCCAATACCCTGAGAAAACCATAATTCAAAAAGAATCATGTGCCACAAAGTTCACTGCAGCTCTATTTACAATAGCCAGGACATGGAACAACCTAAGTGTCCATTGACAGATAAATGGATAAAGAAGTTGTGGCACATATATACAATGGAATATTACTCAGCCATAAAAAGAAATGAAATTGAGTTACTCGTAGTGAGTTGGATAGACCTATAGTCTATCATACAGAGTGAAGTCAGAAAGAGAAAAACAAATACCGTATGCTAACACGTGTATATGGAATCTAAAAAAAAAAAAAAAAAAGTCATGAAGAACCTAGGGGCAAAACGGGAATAAAGACGCAGACCTACTAGAGGATGCACTTGAGGACGTGGGGAGGGAAGGGTAAGCTGGGACAAAGTGAGAGAGTGGCATGGACATATATACACTACCAATTGTAAAATAGATAGCTAGTGGGAAGCAGCCACTTAGCACATGGAGATCAGCCCAGTGCTTTGTGACCACCTAGAGGGGTGGGATAGGGAGGTTAGGAGGGAGGGAGATGCAAGACAGAAGAGATATGGGGATATATATATATGTATAACTGAATCACTTTGTTATAAAGCAGAAACTAACACACAATTGTAAAGCAATTATACTCCAATAAAGATGTTTAAAAAAAAAGATAAACAAAACTGATAAACACTTAGCCAGACTCATCAGGAAAAAAAGAGAGAGGACACAAATCAATAAAATTAGAAATGAAAAAGGAGAAATCACAGATGACACTGCAGAAATACAAAGGATTATGAGACTACTACAAACAACTATATGCCAATAAAACAGACAACTATGAAGAAATGGACAAATTCTTGCATAAGTACAATTTTCCAAGTCTGAACCAGGAAGAATTAGAAAATATAAACAGAGCTATCAGAATAATGAAATTGAAACTGTAATTAAAAATCTTCCAACAAACAAAAGTCCAGGACCAGATGGCTTCACAGGTGAATTCTATCAAACATTTTGAGAAGAGCTAACACTGATCCTTCTCAAACGCTTCCAAAAATTTGCAGAGGGAGGAACACTCCCAAATTCATTCTACAAAGCCACCATCACCCTGATACCAAAACCAGAAAAAGATATCACAAAAAAAGATAATTATAGACCAATATCACTGATGAACATAAATGCAAAAATCCTGAACAAAATGTTAGCAAACAGAATCCAACAACATATTAAAAGGATCATACAACATGATCAAGTGAGATTTATCCCCAGGATGCAAGGATTCTTCAATATACGCAAATCAATCAATGTGATACACCATATTAACAAATTAAGGAATAAAAACCACGTAATCATCTCAATAGATGCAGAAAAGCTTTTGACAAAATTCAACAACAATTTACAATAAAAACTCTCCAGAAAATGGGCATAGAGGTTACCTACCTCAACATAATAAAGGCCATATATGACAAACCCACAGCAAGCATCATACTCAATGGTGAAAAACTGAAAGCATTTCCACTAAGATCAGAAACAAGACAAGGATGTTCACTCTCACCACTCTTATGCAACATAGTTTTGGAAGTCTTAGCCATGGAAATCAGAAAAGAAAAAGAAAGAAAAGGAAGACAAATTGGAAAAGAGGAACTGTCACCATTTGCAGATGACATGATACTATATATAGAAAATCCTAAAGATGCCACCAGAAAACTACTAAACCTAATCAATGAATTTGCTAAGTTTGCAAGATACAAAATTAATGCACAGAAATCTCTTGCATTCTTATACACTAATGATGAAAAAGCTGAAAGAGAGATTAAGGAAACAATCCCATTTTCCACCACATGAAAAAGAATAAAATACCTAGGAATAAAACTATCTAAGGAGGCAAAAGACTTTTACTCAGAAAACTACAAGACACTGATGAAAGAAATCAAAGATGACATAAACAGATGGAGAAATATACCATGTTCTTGGATTGGAAGAATCAATATTGTGAAAATGACTATACTACTCAAAGCAATCTACAGATTCAATGCAATCCCTAGCAAACTACCAATGGAATTCTTCACAGAATTAGAATAAAAAATTTTACAATTCATATCAAAACACAAAAACCACAAATAGCCAAAGCAATCTTGAGAAAGAAAAACAGAGCTGGAGGAATCAGGCTCCCCAACCTCAGACTATACTACAAAGCTACAGTAATCCAGACAGTATGGTACTGGCACAAAAACAGAAATATAGATCAATGGTACACGATAGAAAGCCTAGAGATAAACCCATGCACATATGGTCACCTAATTTATGGCAAAGGAGGCAAGAACATACAATGGAGAAAAGACAGCCTCTTCAATAAGTGGTGCTGGGAAAACTGGACAGCTATACATGAAAGAATGAAATTAGAACACTATCTTACCCTGTACACAAAAATAAACTCAAAATGGATTAAAGACCAGACACTATAAAACTCTTAGAGAAAAAAAAAAATAGGAAAAACACTCTGATATAAACCACAGCAAGATCTTTTTTACCCACCTCCTAAAGTAATGAAAAAAAAACAAAAATAAATGAATGAGACCTAATTAAACTTCAAAGCTTTTGCATAGCAAAGGAAAACATAAACAGGACGAAAAGAAAACCCTCAGAATGGGAGAAAATATTTTCAAATGAAACAATGGACAAAGAATTAATCTCCAAAATATACAAACAACTGGTGGAGTTCAATATCAAAAAAACAAACAATTCAATTAAAAATTTAGGCAGAAGACCTAAATAGACATTTCATCATAGAAGACATACAGATGACCAAGAGGCACATGAAAAGATGCTCAACATCACTAATTATCAGAGAAATGCAAATCAAAACTACAATGAGGTATCATCTCACACCAGTCAGAATGGCCATCATCAAAAACTCTACAAACAATAAATGCTGGAGAGGGTGTGGAGAAAAGGGAACCCTCTGGCACTGTTGGTGGGAATGTAGATTGATACAGCCACTATGGAGAACAGTATGGAGGTTACTTAAAAAACTAAAAGTAGAGCTAGCATATGACCCAGCAATTCCACTACTGGGCATATATCCTGAGAAAACCAAAATTCAAAAAGAGTCATTGTACAACAATGTTTATGGCAGCACTGTTTACAATAGCCAGGACATGGAACCAACCTAAATGTCTATCAACGGATGAATGCGTAAAGAAAATTTGGCACATATATACAATAGGATATTACTCAGCCATAAAAAGACACGAAACTGAGTTATTTGTAGTGAGGTGGCTGGACCTAGAGTCTGTCATACAGAGTGCAGTAAGTCAGAAAGAGAAAAACAAATACCGTATGCTAACACATATATATGGAATCTAAAAAAAAAAAAAAATTGGTACTGATGAACATAGTGACAGGACAGGAATAAAGATGTAGACATAGAGAATGGACTTGAGGATGCAGTGGGGGGAGGGGAAAGCTGGGCGAAGTGAGAGTAGCATCGATATATATGCACTACCGAATGTAGAATAGTTGTCTGGTGGGAGGCAGCAGCATACCGCAGGGAGATCAGCTCAGTGCTTTGTGACCACCTAGAGGGGTGGGATAGGGAGGGTGGGAGGGAAGCTCAAGAGTGAAGGGATATGGGGACATGTGTATGCATATGGCTGATTGATTCACTTTGTTGTACAACAGAAATTAACACAGTATTGTGAAGCAATTATACTTCAGTAAGGATCTATTTAGGGCTTCCCTGGTGATGCAGTGGTTGAGAATCTGCCTGCCAATGCAGGAGACACGGGTTTGAGCCCTGGTCTGGGAAGATCCCACATGCCGCGGAGCAACTGGGCCCGTGAACCACAACTACTGAGCCTGCGCATCTGGAGCTTGTGCTCCGCAACAAGAGAGGCCGCGACAGTGAGAGGCCCACACACCGCGATGAAGAGTGGCCCCCGCTCGCCACAACTAGAGAAAGCCCTCGCACAGAAACGAAGACCCAACACAGCCAAAAATTAAAATTAAAATTAAAAAAAAGATCTATTAGGGGCTTCCCTGGTGGCGCAGTGGTTGAGAGTCCGCCTGCCGATGCAGGGGACACGGGTTCGTGCCCCAGTCTGGGAAGATCCCACATGCCGCGGAGCAGCTGGGCCCGTGAGCCATGGCCACTGAGCCTGCGCGTCCGGAGCCTGTGCTCCGCAGCGGGAGAGGCCACAACAGTGAGAGGCTCGCGTACGGCAAAAAAAAAAAAAAAAAAAAAAGATCTATTAAAAAATATATATTTTTTTAACTATATATATTTTTAAACTATATATATATAGTTAAATCTGAGCTGCTATGTGAAATGGTTAATATAAAGCACATGAACGAGATCCTGCACTGAATAAGACAGGACTGAGAGAGAGCTTGGTATGTCCTGTTATCTCATCCATCCCTCAGGCAACGTCACTTCCTCTGATCACCTCAGAGAAATGAGAATTTATTGTCCATTAAATAACTCATTATAATGTTTAATTACTGTTGCAGTCACTGTTTTCTTTTTTTCTATTTGAATTTGTCTAAAAATAATGAGAGCTCAAATTATTGGCTCCAGAATGCAGCTTCTTAAAATCTTAATATATGGTATGACTATGTTTATGTTTACCTGATATGCCAGAGTCCCTGGATTGATTTTGCATTATTCTTGGATGCAAAAAATTTAATTCATTTTAGACATCTTTATTAGAATTTCATATTCTTCATCAGATACAGCACACAGATAGAGCCCCTAGATTACCCATGTAGGCAGGAAAATTGGGGAAAAAATGAAAACCTGTCATCTATGTCATTATCTCAGCACTAAGTCTTTAGGGAGTAGGAAAAGTGTCACTCAGAGCATCCCTGCCATTGTCTGAGCTGCATCAGTACCACCAGCTGTCTGACACGATCATTTGGAGCTTGCTGAAACTTGCATGTTTTCTCTTCCATCTATGCATCCCCTCCCTCTCCTTGGTGGAAACAAGACCAGTGTTTGTTCAAACTCAATAGAAAATAGTAACAAGCACCATCTTGGTTTGGCTTTTCTTTTCATGGTAACAGCTAATAACTCACTTGAGAGCTTGACAAAGGGCTAGGCACCATGCTAAGCGCCATTTCATTCAACCTTCCCCGCAACAGTCCCATGAGGTGGTATCTATTATTATCCACATTTTACAGATGAGGTATCTGATGCTCCAAGAGGTTAAGTAATCTGCCCAACTAGCAAGTAAGGGAATTGGAGTTCAAAAGAAGTCGATAGAGAAAAATGGTCGATAGATGGTCGATAGAGAAAAATCTTCTAACTGCTGTGTCTTAAGCATCACTGATGGGAACGACTCAGGAGCCCAGAGGGTAAGGAGGGTGGGCTGATCCTCCTGAATCCTCAGCAACAGCCATGAAGCTACACAGCTCCTGTTCTGCCTCTGAGGACACAGCTGAATGAGTAGCCTCTGCTCTGTATGAATTCGGAGGTTTCCCTGGTAAGTCCCTCACCACAGACCCCCAAACCCGCCTAACTCTCAGCTCATGTCTGTAGTGATTTTACCAGGGCATAAACCTTCACATGTCCCCATGAAAATGAAGCTGAACACAAATACCCCTTCAAAAAGTAAAGGTGGCTTAAATTCACACTAATCTAGACGTGACATGTGTTGGTTAGATTTAGCTATTGGGGACTGCAGAGAAACAGAGGAAGAGCAGCTCACTATAAAGGGCATGGAGGGACCTGGAGAATATTCAGAAATAAGCATGTAGGTTCTGACATCAAACTATACTTACCAAGTTGCTGATTGTCAATCAACCCATTCCAAGAAAGAATTAAAGGGGATGTACACTGGCCCCCTACCTATTCTTTCCACTCTGGAGCCTCACAATCTAATGTATGGGACTTCACACAAAACCAAGTTCCCACCTTGCCTCCTGTCTCCCTTGCTGCTATTTCTATGCAATTTATATTGATAAGCTAGTTATTTGAAGAAATGAATCCATTTCTTGGCAAAATCTATTTATACAACTGGTATAAATCAGCGCTTCTCCAGGGCTTCGTCCCACGCTGCTCCACTGTACACAGAGGGGGCAGCATTTTCCTCATGATGTGGAGAATGGTGATCACAGGTGGGAAACTCTGTCCCACGGGCTTATTCAGACCTTGTCTAAGAAGTCCCGCACAGCCATTAACTTTATTCCTGAAGAGGCTTCAAGAAAGGACTGATAAAGAGATTTGCCTGGGAGTACTGGGGTAATCTTATTATTTAAGTCACAAAATCAAGTTAATGCCAACCAAGTACTATAAAGGTTTATTTACTTACTTTATTTTCCACATTAAACTAGAGCTGGATTGAGAGGCAACCCAGCCAGAGAGCTGTCCCTAACACCAATCTAAAAGGGGAGCCAGAAAACACCTGGTACTACAACCTCGCCAAGATGTGGTAAGATGGAAGAAATGTGTATTGACCTGACTACTTTTAGAATACTGAATATGAATGGAAGGAACACTGTCTCCTAAAAGGAGTGAAAGAATCAAAGGGACAAGTTAAACTGCCTTCTAAGGAGGTAGGAAGTGTTAGCCCCAGAGTTGTTGCTTTGCTGGATGAAATTTGCAAATTTGGGTCCGGAGCTGAACTGCTCCGGACTACAGAGAAGAGGCAGAGCGCTCTTACCAAATAGCACTCTGAATCCTCTCTCTCTGTTTGAAGGAATGCCAAATTATTCCTTTGCCCAGGGGAGCCACCAGTCTTGGTGTGGCCCTGGATGGAGAGCTACATGTGGACATGGGTTGTACCTGTTTTGTTCAGAACTGTTCACTAAGCATCTAGCTCAGTGCCAACCAGAGCACTCACCCGAGAGGCACGCCATGGCTCTGCTCCAGGGGGTGCTATTCACAGAGTGTACAGGCACTGTGTTCAGCCTCACAGATGGTGCACCACCTTTAGGGCTGCATATAGTGGCCTCTGAGATTTGTTGGTTGACCTACTGAATGAAAAAATGACATACAGATGGAGGAGGCATTAACATTTTCCCACCACTCTTTTCCCCACATTCACTTCATTGTCTTTATTTAGTTTCATGCTTGCTTTTTTTTTTTAACATCTTTATTGGAGTATAATTGCTTTACAATGCTGTGTTAGTTTCTGCTGTATAACAAAGTGAATCAGCTATACATATACATATATCCCCATATCTCTTCCCTCTTGCATCTCTCTCCCTCTCACCCTCCCTATCCCATCCCATCCCTCTAGCTGGTCACAAAACACCAAGCTGATCTCCCTGTGCTATGCGGCTGCTTCCCACTAGCTATCTATTTTACATTTGGTAGTGTATATATGTCCACGCCACTCTCTCATTTTATCCCAGCTTACCCTTCCCCCTCCCCATGTCCTCAAGTCCATTCTCTAGTAGGTCTGCGTCTTTATTCCCATTCTGCCCCTAGGTTCTTCATGACCATTTTTTTTTTTTAGATTCCGTATATATGTGTTAGCATACAGTATTTGTTTTCCTCTTTCTGACTTACTTCACTCTGTATGACAGACTCTAGGTCCATCCACCTCACTACAAATAACGCAATTTCATTTCTTTTTATGGCTAATATTCCATTGTATATATGTGCCACATCTTCTTTATCCATTCATCTGTCGATGGACACTTAGGTTGCTTCCACGTCCTGGCTATTGTAAATAGAGTTGCAATGAACATTGTGGTACATGATTCTTTTTGAATTATGGTTTTCTCAGGGGATTGGCCCATTAGTGGGACTGCTGGCTCATATGTTAGTTCGAATTTTAGTTTTTTAAGGAAACTCCATACTGTTCTTCATAGTGGCTGTATCAATTTACATTCCCACCAACAGTGCAAGAGGGTTCCCTTTTCTCCACACCCTCTCCAGCATTTATTGTT
This sequence comes from Aethalodelphis obliquidens, assembly GCF_003676395.1. Classification (NCBI taxonomy): domain Eukaryota; kingdom Metazoa; phylum Chordata; class Mammalia; order Artiodactyla; family Delphinidae; genus Aethalodelphis; species Aethalodelphis obliquidens. The sequence goes on along the minus strand of NW_020837957.1, from coordinate 35,475,313 downwards.
TGTAGATTTTTTGATGATGGCCATTCTGACTGGTGTGAGATGATATCTCATTGTAGTTTTGATTTGCATTTCTCTAATGATTAATGATGTTGAGCATTCTTTCATGTATTTGTTGGCAATATGTATATCTTCTTTAGAGAAATGTCTATTTAGGGCTTATGCCCATTTTTGGATTGGGTTTTTTGTTTTTTTGATATTGAGCTGCATAGTCTCATGCTTTCTTTTTTTTTCTTTTTTTTTCTTTTTTTGCGCTATGCGGGCCTCTCACTGTTGTGGCCTCTCCCGTTGCGGAGCACAGGCTCCGGACGCGCAGGCTCAGCGACCATGGCTCACGGGCCCAGCCGCTCCGCGGCACGTGGGATCCTCCCAGACCAGGGCACGAACCCGCGTTCCCTGCATGGGCAGGCGGACTCTCAACCACTGCGCCACCAGGGAAGCCCATCATGCTTTCTTAATTTGACTTGAAGAGGGCTGGACCGCTCTTTCTACCTCCAGTCTCCTGTGTTAATTCATTCTACTCAGTAGGGGTAGGCTGTCTAGAGTAAGACCAGATCATGCCACTTCCTTCCTTAAAAGCCTCTGATGGCTTTTCATTGCCAGTGGAAAGGCCAAAATTCTTAGCATGGAAAATAAGACCCCCTGTGAGTGGTCCCAAGTTGAGGAGTCCAGTATCATCTCTTACTACTTCCTCCTTTTTAGCTCTGTGCTCCAGCCATTGCCAGTGGTCAGATTCACTCTATGCCTTCTCACTTGAGGACCCTGCACATGCTACTCCCTCTACCATGGATAACATTTTCCACTATTGGTATGGATTTTCCACGAGTATATCTTTAAAAATAAATAGTTTTGCCAAATTATTATAGATTTTTTCATAAACTTTTAGTTTTAGAATAGTTGCAGATTTACCAAAAAGTTGCAAACATAGTACAGAGTTCCCATACACTACACTCAGTTTCCCCTGATATTAACATCTTTTGCTAGCATGATGCATTTGGCAAAACTAATTAACCAATATTGATACCTTATTATTTTTTCTTTTTTATTGAAATATAGTTAATTTACAATGTTGTGTTAGTTTCAAGTGTACAGCAAAGTAATTCACACATACATATATATTCTTTTTCAGATTCTTTTCCATTATAGGTTATTATCAAGATATTGAGTATAGTTCCCTGTGTTATACAGTAGGTCCTTGTTGTTTACCTGTTTTATATACAGTGGTGTATATATGCTAATCCCAACCTCCTAATTTATCTCTCCCTCCCCACCCCTACCCCAGACTATCCCCTTTGGTAACCATAAGTTTGTTTTCTATGTCTGTGAGTCTATTTCTTTTTATAAATAAGTTTATTTGATGATACCTTATTATTAACTAGAGTCCATATTTTATTCAGATTTCTTTAGCTCTTACTAATGTCTTTTTTCTGTTCCGGCATCCTATCCAGGATATCACTTTACTATTAATTATGATATCTCCTGAGGCTCCTCTAGGTTTTGACAGTTTCATAAACTTTCCTCGTTTTTGATGGCCTTGACAGTTTTGAGGACCACTGGTCAGATATTTTGTACAATGTCCATCTACTAGAATTTGTCTGGTGTTTTTTTCATGGTTACACAGGAGTTATGAGTTTGGGGGAGGAAGACCACAGAGTGCCGCTCTCATTACATGATATCAAGAATAAATGCTATCAACATGTCTGTTAATATCAAATCACTGTTAATGTTCACCTTGATCACTTGGCTGGGACAGTGTTTGCCAGGTTTCTCTTTGTAAAGTTACTCTGCACACTCTCCATACTGTAATCTTTGAAAGGAAATCACTACATGAAGCTCATATCCAAGGGGCTGGGACATTATGCTCCACCTCCTTCAGTAGGAAGCATCTACATAAATTATCAATTTAGATTTTTTAAAACATTTTGGGGCTTCCCTGGTGGCGCAGTGGTTGAGAGTCCACCTGCCGATGCAGGGGACACGGGTTCGTGCCCCGGTCCGGGAGGATCCCACATGCCGCGGAGCGGCTGGGCCCGTGAGCCATGGCCGCTGAGCCTGCACGTCCGGACCCTATGCTCCGCAACGGGAGAGGCCACAACAGTGAGAGGCCCGCGTAACGCAAAACAAACAAACAAACAAACAAACATTTTGTTCTCTCGGATACCTATTTTTACTCACAGGTTTCTAATAACCAGTTTGGCTTATTCTCAGTGGATTGTTTTGACTTTGGGTAGTCACAGAATTAGGATAAAAGGTACATATATGGTTCAGTTTTCTAATTTCCTTTCTAAGGCCTAGCTTCTAAACTGGAATTATTTGTTACATTTTAAATATATAATTTGTAGTCTTTAATCTTTACAGATGATCAAGAATATCATCTATTCTTTAGAAAGAGAAGAAGCAAAAGACTTGAAATGTTAATGATTCAAGTTAGCAGAAAGTGAAAATTCTTGATAAACTGGACACTATTGTTTTACGTATATCTGCCTAGGGAGAGGTGGCAGAGGAATTCTTAAAGTTGCATAAATACTTTCTAACCATCCAAGGGCAGTTCAGTGCACTTTCAAGAATTTGTTCTTATGTCCCCCAAGTCCCATTCCAGTACATGTTATTATTTGTGTATCATGATCTAGAGCAGAAAAGGGTAACTTTCCTTCATGAGTGCCTGCCCTGTATGTTCTTCAGTTAATATACTTTACTAAAATAAAGAATTTGCCACTGTCTATTATCAGATTCAGACAGAGTATTCTGTTCTTGAATTGGCATGTCTCTGGAGTAAACATCTCTTGGCAAAACATTTGTGTTTGTAAAACCTTTGTGTTTGAAAAACAGAGAAACCTACCACCCAAAAAGAATCTTATTTTAGCCTCCCATAAAAATCAGCTTGAAAAAATGCAGCAAAGTACATTTAAGCAGTCGCTAGTTCATCACTAGTTGTTACCCTGAATTCAGCTAGTTTTTTCCCAAGCTAACTTATGTGTAGTTAAGGCCTAAATCTACATCCTTCTAGATTTACAGTAAAGTTTCTTTCCCTAAGTACTTCCAATAACTAAACAGTTAACACATGGTTCACATGGCCTGAATCTGATTGCTGGAATCTCCCTAAAAGTGCTTTCCCTGGGGCAGAATTTCCCTGAGAAAATAAAAGAACAAAAGAAATGAAGTCAAACTTTATTTTGGAATTTCTGTATTGGTAAGGAAATGGAGCTATTAATCACAGAAAGTAGGTCTTCAAGTCGAATTCTCTAAAACAGAACTGCATGGTACTTGTAAATTTAAAATACAGAAAGCAAGCAAGCCATTGGCAGTAGAATGAGTGATTTGGAAGCTTCACATTAGTCATTTTATTTGATTTTGAAGTGACCAACCATAAGAGGTATATTATGACTGCCCAATTATTTCCTTATATTCTGAACAGGTGACTGTGGATATGTCCCAAGCATACACGACATGGGAGCCAACACCACCAGGACTATGTGAGGGCCTGCTAACAATTTTTCCCAGCAAGAAGAGTCACCCTGGAAAGCTATACACATCTATATGGGTTGATATGAAGGGAGAACTACAGCTACTACATTTACAAAACAGTACACAAAATAATACCTAGTTTTTGGTAAAATACAGAGCTAGAGTATAAATGTCTATATATGCCAAAAAAAGGTATGGAAAGATATATACACTAAAATGCTAACAGTGCTGAATAGTAAGAGAGTGAATGATTTTTATTTTCCTCTTGTACTTTATTACAGTTTCTGAATTTTTCTAATAGTATTTTTTTTCTTTTTTTTAAAAAAAGATACACCTAAACATACCTTTTCTCTTTCCTGCTGGAATTTCATTTCTTTTTTACTGTCATATTTTTCTTAACACTCTTCAAGTGCAACACTTACTATCATACCCTTCACTATTTGCAACTAAGTGGAAGGAATTCAGACCCTGAAAAAAAAAATATTGATGATATGATATCTAATGGTGATGAGGATAAATTGGAGGCCACATAGAAAAAATTAAAATTCCATTTTTTTTTTCCTAGAAGAATTTTTAAAGGCCCTTTAAGGTTTATATAACAATCTGGCTATACATGAAATTGTTGTATTTACAGTATCTGTTATCATTGGTGGTCATAAACATAACTTGATTTTTTTCCAACAGAAAGAAAAGTATGCAGTGTTCTCCTGTTAATTCACATAACTAAACACCTCGAAATCTCCTGGAACTGATAAAGTTTATCAGAAGCCCTCTCCCAGGAATGAAGGGAAGTTTATGCATTTAACAGGCATAAGTTCTCATATGCAGAGTATTTTTTAAAACTTGTAAAATACAGTGGTTTCTGGCAACAAAACTTTAATAAGCATTAACTTTGATGGTGCATGGGGAAGGATACTGGCAATTACAAGAGAAAAATATGCTCTTTATATGCCCTTGACTGCTTCTTCTCTGGGCACAGGTCATTCTGTGAAGCAGACACACAGTTGCACAAGGGATGGACATGCACAAAGTTGGGGGGAGGGGCAGGGGATGGTCGGGGAGACAACCACATAACCAACCAGAGTCAACAGGGCAATGTTCCAGACAATCTGAAAACTTCATTGAATGCAGAAAACCACAATATGGAGGTTGAGAACACAGGTTCTAGGACAGTGATTCAACATGTAGTGTGCATGGAAATCACCCAAAGGAGCTAGAGTGTGCCCAAGAATTTGCATTTTTAATAAGTTCACAGATATTGTTGATGCTGCTGGTCTGTGGGTCACACTTTGAGAATAAACAGAATCAAGTGCCTCAAGTACAGTCTCTACCACTTACTGACTACCCGACAGCAAGCAAACGAATGTGCTAATCCCTCGCCAGTCAACTCTGTGAAATGGGGCCATAATAGTCCCTGCCTCACAGTACTGTTGTGAGGATTAAATGAGAGATGTCATCTAAGGCTCTTGGCAAAATACTCAATAAACATCATAACTGTAGTTTTGATATTATTATTCCTCCTTTTTTTAACATCTTTATTGGAGTATAATTGCTTTACAATGCTGTGTTAGTTTCTGCTTTATAACAAAGTGGATCAGCTATACACATATATATATATGTATATATATATATCCCCATATGTCTTCCCTCTTGCATCTCCCTCCCTATCCCACCTCGCTAGGTGGTCACAAAGCACCGAGCTGATCTCCCTGTGCTATGGGGAAGGGTAAGCTGGGACAAAGTGAGAGAGTGGCATGTACATATATACACTACCAAATGTAAAACCAATAGCTAGTGGGAAGCAGCCGCATAGCTATTATTATTAATATTAATATTGTTTTGATAGTTTATCTAACCCTACAAAGCAGTTGAGGACACTGAGGCCCCAAGAGATTGAGTGACTCTCACATGGTTCCCGAGCCAATGACCAGTACAGCTGGGATGTGGACCCTGAGCTTTCAGGCACTCTCACGACACCAGACTGAGCGTGCCCTGAGATATCTTGAAGAGGTTGAGCATTTTTCAGCTGGTCTCCAACATGATCTTCATGTTGGAAATAAATACAAAAACTAGCCTCCAAAGGACATGAGCATCTAATAAAGCTGACTAACAAGAACCTTGCACCACTTCTGCCAGATTGAAAGAGAACGTACAGTACTGGGTTATCAAAACAGGAAACCAAGGCCGTGCTGAATGAAGAAACTGTTAACGGCCCTAATAACTGAGGTGCTGGCATTACCCTTATTTCTGGAGAAGGCGAGGAGTCTGGCTGACATTAAACACATCCCTTAACCCCCAGGAACATGTAACGGGGACAATTCACAGTCACAATATGAACCTCCAGCAGGACGCTTGGGATAACAGGAGATTATTGTCAGAGCATTGCCTGCCTTTGGCCTGCTGAGAAAGAAAGAATTCCTTAACTTTAGCTTTAATAAAGTGCACAATTACGCATTTTAGAAGAACAGAACAAACGTCCTTTCCCCAGCCAATAGAATGTGATGTGCTTTTCGATAAAGCTGCTGAGAAGGGCAATAAATCCTAGCCTGGTTGTAATACTACGTCTAAGCTGAAAAACAAGGAATAAGATGCTCTTCTCAAGTCTCCAGTCAGCTTTCCGCTTTGGGAAATTGGGACATTAGGGAGAAACAGAGATCCTTAGAACATTTTCTTCAAGGCAGATCTGAAAGGAAGATTACTAAGAATAACTTCAGAACATTCGGAAGATTCCAGTAATTTTTACATAAACTCAGAAAATTGCTTTGAATTTTACTGAATTAACAATTTAATTCCTAGAATTATTATGAGGATTCATTTGATTAATATATAAAAAGAGCTTAATACAGGCCCTAGCACATAGTAAGTGCTCTATAAGTGTTTGCTGTTATATTAATAATTAGGAATTATTATGACGATTTGGTATTATTATAAAGTCACAGGGTTTACAGGTTGGTTCAGATCTCTGGGACTCTCATGACTATGTGAGGTAAAGAAACTTGCTCTCTCATTGGGCTAAAATAGAGAGAGAAAGAGAATGATTGAGGGGAAAATAAACATTTTGACAATAAAAGTTTTATTAAACATGGAAACAATCCTTTTTATGAAGAACTGAATTTAATGTTTTGGGTGGGAGAGTGGTTGTTTTGTTTAGTTTTGTTTTCATGAGTTAACATATTCTATGGAGAAACATTCAGGACTTTTCAAAACCACAGTCGAAGGCTTTTAACCTGAGATAGTCAGAATATGTGCATAAAAACACAAGTAGGAAGCATTATATGTCTTTTTTTCTTACTTTCTAGTTCATCAAAATCAGGTTAGTTAATAGTGAAATAATCATCTCACAGAATATTTTTCTACCATATTTGTTTCACTAATTGTAATTTTTGTTTTATAATTTTTAAAGTCTTCTTAAAATTTTTAAGAATACTTAACTTTATTTATTTATTTATTATTTTTGGCTGTACCGGGTCTTAGTTGTGGCTTGTTGTGGCATGTGCGATCTTTAGTTGTGGCATGTGGACTTCTTAGTTGCAGCATGTGGATTCAGTGGCATGCGGACTTAGTTGCGCCATGCATGTGGGATCGTCGGGTTTCCCGACGAGGGATCGAACCCAGGCCCCCTGCATTGGGAGCACGGAGTCTTACCCACTGGACCACTGGGGAAATCCCACTAACTATAATTTTTTCATGTGCCCTGACATCTGAGTTCTGAATGACCATTTGTATTATTATTTTTGAACTGGACAGTTCCACCTATTCATGGTACTAGGGCCCAAATGTATGTATTTTAATACAGTATTGGAAATACAAAATTATGCAGCTATGGGCTTCCCTGGTGGCGCAGTGGTTGAGAGTCCGCCTGCCGATGCAGGGGACACGGGTTCATGCCCCGGTCCGGGAAGATCCCACGTGCCGCGAAGCAGCTGGGCCCGTGAGCTATGGCTGCTGGGCCGGCGCGTCCGGAGCCTGTGCAAAAAATTATGCAGCTATTCATGAGGGTAGCATAAATATGATCCCAGGCAAGTCAAAAAGTATGCTGATTGAGTTATCCTCCACCTCAGCTGACTCCTACTGACCCAAAACACACTCTCCTCCATGTCCCATATAGTCCCCTAACTTCCTACAAGGGGTGACTCTGAAACCGAAGCATTAGGTAGGATTGTGGTTAAATATTTTGCTTGATCTTAACTTAGGTAACATAATTTCATACAATAATAAGTAGAAGTCAAGAGAGGGGAGGGAATTCCCTGGCGGTCCAGTGGTTAGGACTTGGCCCTTTCACTGCAGTGTCCCAGGTTAGATCCCTGGTTAGGGAACTAAGATCCCCCAAGCCGTGCAGTGCGCCCAAAAAGGAAAAAGAGGGGGGTAAAAAAGAGAGAGGAAAAATGGGGGAGGGGAGCCAAGATTTAATGTTAACTACAGCCCCTGGAAAAGAAGTCCACCTTAGATAAACTTGTTCTTTGTTCTCTACCATACTTATTCCACGGCAAATTTATATCTTAGACCAACATGTTCTATTAGTGGAGGATGTCTAGACACCTTTCCCGTTCCACTCTGCCATAAAGGCAAGCACCTTTTGTTTTGAAACCTACTGACTGGCTACATCAGGTACAAAGTGTTATCAAATTAACCTAGCTCTAAATGCTACTTTCCCCAGAAAAACTTTGAGGAAATCAAAACAGCAGCAGGTTATCCAGGCAAATACTTATTTAGCTGTCATTAGCTCTCGGTGGGAGTCCTAACTCTACCACTAAGGGCAAAAAGAAAGCAACATTATTTCTCAACTTCAACTTTTGAATTCTTACTAACAAAAAGGACTTTTTTATTCTTTATTAAAGCTTAGGAGGAAATAGTGATATATCTTTGATCACTATAATGCTTTACTTACAGAATACAATAAAGACATTTCTCAAATAGAAAAATACAGTGTGATCTTCATCTGCAAATAGAATTATGTCCTTCATCGCAGAATTCAGGCAGATCAGCTAGCTAATTCTGGTCCAAATCACAGTGATTCATTACATAAAAATTCATGAAAGGAACAAATTTTCTTTCTCTAGAAGGCTTCCAGGCCATCTTTCTCAAAGCTCCACTAATAGTTCTGTACTTCAGAGCTTAGGATGCCCTAAGCTCTGAAAGACCAGTGGCTGGGCAGTAACATAGTGCCACCTAGCTTCCCTCCTGAGGGATATTTGTCCATCACTAGATGTTCTCAAATGCTTACAGAAACTAGACTGGATTCAGAAATGTGCTGAGGCTTTATGAGGCAGAAATAGAGAAAGGAGAAAGTTTCTCCTTTCATATTCCTGCAAAGACAACTGACCATCAGAGGTGGACCCTGGACTTAGGCAAGATCTTCTACAATCTAGAAGTCCCACCATCCTATCTAACCTTTCCCCACCCCATCACCCCTACACTCTGCAGGAGGAGAATATGTATTGTAGCACATACAGTGCTTATGGTGGTGACTACCCACATCGCGTATTCCTTCTAACCACCTCAACATATGCCATCAGTATTCCCACCTCTGTTGTAAATGCTTTCCCCAGACTAAAGTTTCCTCCCCATTAATTCTCCCTTTCAAATCCTTCCAATTTTTCAAGTCCCACTTCTTTTATGCAGTCTTCCCTAGCTATACCAAACTCCAATAATAATTTCATCTCTGAGTTACATTGTGTTTTCAGTTCTTCCTTGTGTCTTTTGTTACTCTGCATGCACTTCCTTGCCCATTCCAGTCGTGTACCTGGAGTGTCCTACTCATCCTTCAAGACTCATCTCTGCTCTCTACACTGTTCTTGACCACACACACTCCCTCCTTCAGACAAACTGAGACACTGCCTCCTTGGTGCACATACATCTGTTAGGGAACTCATTTTTTCCCTCACCCTATTAGAATCTAAGCAGGGACTGTGTTTTAGTCTTCTGCTTTAAAATAATCATTGATACATTGTTATTGAGTTAATAAATGGTTGAAAGAATGAAATAAAACCTTTTAATTATTTCATGTGTTATTGCTCATTGTTTCTCCAACTAGTCTACATTTCCTGGGGAAAGACTATATCTTTTAGTCTTTCCATTGCTATAATCCTGAACACAATGACCAACCCCTGCCTAATCCCTTGTGACCTTATCAAAAACAAAAACAAAAACCCTGCATTTCCCTCGTGAATTGACTTTCCCACTCTCTGAAGCAGTCTCCTCTTTCCTCACATGGATACTACCATTCTCATTCCCAACTAAAGACTGCTTCTTTTTTAAAAAATTTTATTGAAGTATAGTGGATTTACAATGTTATGCTAATTTCTGTTATACAGCAAAGTGATTCAATGATACATATATATATTCTTTCTCATTATGTTTTTTGAATATTGAATACAGATCCCTGTACTATACAGTAGGACCTTGTTGTTTATCCATCCTGTATATAATAGTTTGCATCTGCTAATCGCAAACTCCCAATCCTTCCCTCCCTGACATCCTCTCCCCCTTGGCAACCACAAGTCTGTTCTCCATATCTTTGAGTAGAGATGTTGCTTCTTATTTCACTGAAAAGTAGAAGCAATCAGGGTTTCTGGCAGTATAGTTGACCAGAAACTGTAAAACCTGCCTTCTACATAATATCTAAAAATGCTCAATAAAGTATTTTTTAAAACCCTTTGCATATGATTGGTGAAATGGCAGGGAAATTAGGGAAATGAGAGGAGGAAAGAAATAAGATGGGAGAGAAATGAAGCATACGAGACATGCTAGGCATGTGCCTTTGGTTTCATTGCTGAGGAAGGACTGGAGATAAAACTTATGGTGGCCCACGGCATGGGAGCGGGTGGGAGTCTGTCCACAGAAATCCAAGACATGGTCTATTCTCAACGCATTAGCCAGAGTGATCATTTTAAAGTGTCGTTCAACGGCTCACAACCCTCCAATGACTCCTTATTTCCTTGAGAGGAGAATCCCAGGCCTTTAAAGGCTCTCTGTGACCTGAGGCTCTTCCTCCCTCCTTGAGCTCCCTCTTGTTTCTCTCCCTCTCTCTTCTTCCTCTCCAGCCACACTGGCCTTCTTCCTCTTCCTTATGCTATTGATATCCCGGATATAAATAGCCATACTATTGTCTACATCGGGTCCTTAACTCTTTCTATTTCCCTTTCCAGTTCCCTAAACTTCATGTGACTTATCCCTCACTTCATTCAGCTCAGCGCTCAATATAACATCCCAGAAAGGGCTTCCCTGACTGCATTATGAAAAAACAAGAGACCCCACACCCTTCACTCTCCATCCTCTTACCCAGCTTTATCTTGCTTCACAGTGCTATCACTGCCTGAAATTACACTTCAAATTTTTATTAAGTATTTATTGCCTGTCTTCTCCACCTGAATATGAACTTTATGAGGGAAGAGACTTTCTCTTTCTCATTTACATCAATAAACCAATCCTAGACTGGGCTGGAAGAGAGGGGTGCTTTATTCACACATAATTTTTCAGAGCAGTAGGGACTTTGGAAGAAAGTTGGCACCAAGGGAGGTGTAGTCGTCATTGGGAAATAACTGCTATGATATACAACCCCTGAAGTTCAGGAACTTAACACAGTAAAGGGTTATTCCTTGCTCAGATGGAAGTCCTCACAGGCGTTCCTAGTCAGATGGCCCAATGGGTGAGCAGGCACCCTCAATCTAGGGGCTCTGCTATCCCCTAGGACCTTGGAATCCTCCACTGGATCCTTTGCATCTGACCAGAAGATGAAAAACTAAGGAGAGCATAGAAAATTATCCAGAGGCTTTAGGCTTTAGGAACTTGTGAGTTCCTTTTGTCAGAACTCACAAGGCCATATCTAACTGTGAGGGAGTCTGGAAAAGCAGTCTACCTGATTCTAGAGGGACGAGGAAGTAGGGTTTGATGCACACATAGCATAGTAGGGTCTGTGCAAAAAGTAAACAGCAGGCAATGCACAGCTGAGGTACAAAGGATGAGAAACTTACCCTGGAATAGTGTTCTAGAGGAAGGGAACAGCAGATGCAAAGGCAAAGAGGTGTGGGAAAATAATAGTCCATTTTAGGAACTTCAGGTTGTAGATATGACTGTATCCATTGTGAACATCCAATGCAAAATGAAAAGGTGTAAGGTTGGGAAATAGGCAGAATCTAGACTATGAAAGACCCTGTATGCTGTGACAAAGGGTTCAGACTCATCCTGAGGGTGGCAGGGAGCCACTGAAGGATATTAAAGGCAAGGGTTGGAGAATAATATGATCAAATGTGTGTTATTGAAAAATCACTCCGATGGCTGTATGGAAGATGAATTTGGGGTAGAGAGAATGGAGGCAGAATAATTAGACAGGAAGCTATTGCAGAAGTATCAATATAACAGGAAATGTTGAGGGATGGGAATCAAAACTAAGATAGTAGTTATATAGTGCTTGTTTAAAAAATTTTTAAAGTCTCATGAGCAGATTTATTGTCTTTGATGAGCTAAAGACTCTAATATTATTCCTGGAGCTTAGAAAGCCATCTAACACAGGTTAGCAAAGTCACATTTTAATTAAATTTCTAATTGGATTTTTAATGCTTGTCATTAAAAATTAGAGGTCAGTCTAAATGGATAAAGCTATTTCCAATCAATGCTAAGAGATTACTTGGGGCGGGGGAGCAGGCAGTAAAAGGTATGAGTGAACTTTCACTTACCTTGATAGTGTGTGCAAGAGTGGGAAAAATTGATGAACATCTCCCCGCAATACCCACTGTGATAATATGATTCTAATCAAAGAACAGATGAAAAGGATAGCTTTTTCATCATAAACTGTATTCAACTCTACTAGATAAATTAATATCACACTTCAATTAAATTGTTTTAGGTGTTTCTATAACCACAACTACTAACATTTTTACATTTTCTCCTTATAATTATAAACTTTTCCATTTCCCTGAATCATTACTGATCCACAATACTAATTCTCTCTTTTTTTTTTATGGGGAGGAGGAGAATCATATTTTTTAATTCAAAAAAAATTTTTTTCAGCTTTCTTGAGTATAATTGACAAAAGTTGTGTATATTTAAGGTATACAATGGGATAGTTTGATATATGTATCCATAATTACCAAAATCAAGTAAATTAACACACTTATCACCTCACATAGTACCATTTTTATTTATTTGTTTATTTTGGTATGGTGAGAACACAAGATCTAGTCTATTAGCAAGTTTCAAGTACAAAATACAGTATTATTAACTGGTCACTATGTTGTACATTAGAATTTGTTCCTCTTATAACTGAAAGTTTGTACCCTTTGACCAATATTTCCTTATTTTACCAACCCTCCAGTCCCTGGTAACCACTATTCTACCCTGGTTCTATGAGTTTGACTTTTGTAGATTCTACAGATAAGTGAGATAATACAGTATTTGTCTTTCTCTGTCTGACTTATTTTACTAAACATAATGTCTTCCAGGTTTATCCATGTGGTCACAAATGACAAGATTTCCTTCCTTTTATGGCTGAATAATATTCCATCGTGTATATATGCCACATTTTCTTATTCATTTGTGAACAGATACTTAAGTTGTAGGTTGTTTCCATATTGTGGCTATTGTAAATAATGTTATAATGTTATAAGCACAGGGGTCCAATATCTCTTTGAAATCCTGATTTCAATTCCTTTGGCTGTATACCCAATAGTGGGATTGCTAGATCATATGCTAATTCTATTTTTATTTATTTTTCAAATCTCCATGATGTTTTCCACAGTGGCTGATCCAATTTACATTCTCATCAACAGTTTACAAAGGTTGCTTTTTTTCCATACCTTCACCTACAAGTATCACTTGTGTTTTTTTTAAATTAATTTTTATTGGAGTATAGATGCTTTAGAGTGTTGTGTTAGCTTCTACTGCAGAGCTAAATGAATCAGCCATACATAAACATATATCCCCTATCTTTTGGATTTCCCTCCCATTTAGGACACCACAGTGCATTAAGTAGAGTTCCCAGTGCTATACAGTATGTTCCCCTCAGCTGTCTATTTTATACATAGTATCAATAGTGTATATATGTCAATCTCAATCTCCCAATTCATCCCACCCCACCCCTTTCCTCCTTGGTATCCATACATTTCTCCTCTACGTCTGTGTCTCTATTTCTGTTTTGCAAATAAGATCATCTATAACATTTTTCTAGATTCCACATATATGCGTTAATATACAATATTTGTTTTCCTCTTTCTGACTTACTTCACTCTGTATGACACCTTCTAGTGTCATAGAGAGTGCCATCCATGTCTCTTCAAATGACCCAATTTCATTCCTTTTTACGGCTGAGTAATATTTCATTGTATATATGTACCACACCTTCTTTATCCATTCCTCTGTTAATGCACATTTAGGTTGCTTCCATGTCCTGATTATTGTAAATAGTGCTGCTATGAATGTTGGGGTGCATGTGTCTTGTTGAATTATGGTTTTCTCTGGGTATATGCCCAGTAGTGGGATTGTTGGGTCATATGGTAGTTCTATTTTTAGTTTTTTAAGGAACCTCCAACTGTTCTCCATAATGGCTATATCAAATTACATTCCCACCAACAGTGCAAGAGGGTTCCCTTTGCTCCACACCCTCGTCAGCATTTGTTGTTTGTAGATTTTTTGATGATGGCCATTCTGACCCGTATGAGGTGACACCTCATTGTACTTTTGATTTGTATTTCCCTGATAATTAGTGATGTTGAGCATATTTTCATGTGTTTGTTGGGCATCTGTATGTCTTCTTTGAAGAAATGTCTATTTCTGCCTTCCACCTATTTATTAATTGGGTTGTTTGTTTTTTCAATATTGAGCTCCATGAGCTGTTTGTATATTTGGAGATTAATCCTTTGTCCGTTGCTTCATTTGCAAATATTTCCTCACATTCGGAGAGCTGTCTTTTTGTCTTGTTTATGGTTTCTTTTGCTGTGCAAAAGCTTTGAAGTTTCATTAGATCCCATTTGCTTATTTTTGTTTTTATCTTCATTACTGTAGGAGGTGGGTCAAAAAAGACCTTGCTGTGGTTTATGTCAAATAGTGTTCTTCCTATGTTTTCCTCTAACAGTTTTACAGTGTCGGTCTTACATTTAGGTCTTTAATCCATTTTGAGTTTATATTTGTTTACATTGTTAGGTAGTGTTCTAATTTCATTCTTTTACATGTAGCTGTCCAGTTTTGCCAGCACCACTTATTGAAGAGGCTGTCTTTTTTCCATTTTATGTTCTTGCATCCTTTGTCATAAATTAGGTGACCATATGTGCGTGGGTTTATTTCTGGGATTTCTATCCTTTATCATTGATCTATATGTCTGTTTTTGTGCCAGTACCATATTGTCTTGATGACTGCAGCTTTGTAGTATAGTCTGAAGTCAGGGTGTCTGATGCCTCCAGCTCCATTTTTTCCCTCAAGACTGCTTTGGCTATTCGGGGTCTTTTGTGTATCCATACAAATTTTAAGATTTTTTGTTCTAGTTCTGTAAAAAATGCCATTGGTAATTTGACAGGTATTGCATTTAATGTGTAGATTGCTTTCAGTAGTAAAGTTATTTTCACAGTATTGATTCTTCCAATCCAAGAACATGGTATATCTCTCCATCTGTTGGTATCATCTTTAATTTCTTTCATCAGTGTCTTATAGTTTTCTGCATATAGGTTTTTTATCTACTTAGGTAGGTTTATTCCTAGGTAGTTTATTCTTTTTGTTGCAGTGGTAAATAGGAGTGTCTCCTTAATTTGTCTTTCAGATTTTTCATCATTAGTGTATAGGAATGCAAGAGATTTCTGTGCGTTCATTTTGCATCCTGCAACTTTACCAAATTCATTGATTACCTCTAGTAGTTTTCTGGTGGCATCTTTAGGATTCTCTATGTATAGTATCATATCTTCTGCAAATAGTGACAGTTTTACTTCTTCTTTTCCAATGTATATTCCTTTTATTTCTTTTTCTTCTCTGATTGCCGTGGCTAGGACTTCCAAAACTATGTTGAATAATAGTGGTGAGAGTGGACATCCTTGCCTTGATCCTGATCTCAGAGGAAATGTTTTCAGTTTTTCACCATTGAGAATGATGTTTGCTGTGGGTTTGTCATATATGGCCTTCATTATGTTGAGGTAGGTTCCCTCTATGCCCACTTTCTGGAGAGTTTTTATCACAAATGTATGCTGAATTTTGTCAAAAGCTTTTTCTGCATCTATTGAGATGATCATATGGTTTTAATCTTCAATTTGTCAATATGGTGTATCACATTGATTGATTTGCATATATTGAAGAATCCTTGCATCCCTGGGGTAAATCCCACTTGATCATGGTGTATGATCCTTTTAATGTGTCATTGGATTCTGTTTGATAGTATTTTGTTGAGGATTTTTGCATCTATATTCATGAGTGATATAGGTCTCTAATTTTCCTTTTTGTAGTATCTTTGTCTGGTTTTCATATCAGGGTGATAGTGGCCTCATAGAATGAGTTTGGGAGTTTTCCTTCCTCTGCAATTTTTTGGAAGAGTTTGAGAAGGATGGGTATTAGCTCCTCTCTAAATGATAGAATTCACCTGTGAAGCCACCTGGTCCTGGACTTTTGTTTCTTGGAAGATTTTTAATCACAGTTTCATTTTCATTACTTGTGATTGGTCTGTTCATATTTTCTCTTTCTTCCTGGTTCAGTCTTGGAAGGGTAAACCTTTCTAAGAATTTGTCCATTTCTTCTAGGCTGTCCATTTTATTAGCATAGAGTTGCTTGTAGTAGTCTCTTAGGATACTCTGTATTTCTGCAGTGTCTGTTGTAACTTCTCCTTTTTCATTTCTAATTTTATTGATTTGAGTCTTCTCCCTCTTTTTCTTGATGAGTCTGGCTAATGGTTTATCAATTTTGTTTATCTTGTCTAAGAACAAGCTTTTAGTTTTATTGATCTGTGCTATTGTTTTCTTTGTTTCTATTTCATTTATTTCTGCTCTGATCTTTATGATTTCTTTCCTTCTGCTAACTTTGGGTTTTGTTTGTTCTTCTTTCTCTAGTTCCTTTAGGTGTAAGGTTAGATTGGTTATTTGAGATTTTTCTTGTTTCTTGAGGTAGGCTTGTATAGCTATAAACTTCCCTCTTAGAACTGCTTTTGCTGCATCCCATAGATTTTGGATCGTTATGTTTTCACTGTCATTTGTCTCTAGGTATTTTTTGATTTCCTCTTTGATTTCCTCAGGGATCTCTTGGTTATTTAATAACGTATTGTTTAGCCTCCATGTGTTTGTGTTTTTTACGTTGTTTTCCCTGTAATTGATTTCTAATCTCATAGCACTGTGGTCTGAAAAGAAGCTTGATATGATTTCAATTTTCTTAAATTTACTGAGGCTTGATTTGTGACCCAAGAGGTCATCTATCCTGGAGAATGTTCTGTGCGCACTTGGGAAGAAAGTGTAATCTGCTGTTTTTGGATGGAAAGTCCTGTAAATATCAATTAAATCTATCTGGTCTATTGTGTCATTTAAAGCTTGTGTGTCCTTATTAATTTTCTGTTTGGATGATCCGTCGATTGGTGTAAGTGAGGTGTTAAAATCTCCCACTATTATTGTGGATGACTTTATTTCCCCTTTTATGGCTATTAGCATTTACCTCAGGTATTGAGGTGCTCCTGTGTTGGGTGTATAGATATTTACAATTGTTTTATCTTCTTCTTTGACTGATTCCTTGTTCTTTATGCAGTGTCCTTACTTGTCTCTTGTAATAGTCTCTATTTTAAAGTGTGTTTGTCTGATATGTGTATTGCCCCTCCAGCTTTCTTTTGATTCACCTTTCTATGGAATATCTTTTTCCATCCCTTCACTTTCAGTCTGTATGTGTCCCTAGGTCTGAAGTGGGTCTCTTATAGACAGCATACATATGTGTCTTGTTTTTGTATCGATTCATCTAGTCTGTGTCGTTTGGTTGGAGCATTTATTGCATTTACATTTAAGGTAATTATAGATATGTATGTTCCTATTACCATTTTCTTAATTGTTTTGGGTTTGTTCTTGTAGGTCCTTTTCTTTTCTTGTGTCTCCCACTTAGAGAAGTTCCTTTAACATTTGTTGTAAGGCTGGTTTGGTGATGATGAATTCTCTTAGCTTTTGCTTATCTGTAAAGTTTTTGATTTCTCCCTCGAATCTCAATGAGATCTTCACTGGGTAAAGTAATCTTGGTTGTAGGTTTTTCCCTTTCATCACTTTAAATATATCCTGCCACTCCCTTCTGGCCAGCAGAGTTTCTGCTGAAAAATCAGCTGATAACCTTATGGGGATTCCCTTGTGTGTTATTTGTTGTTTTTCCCTTTCTGCTTTTAATTTTTTTTCTTTGTATTTTATTTTTGTTAGTTTGATTAATATGTGTCTCAGCGTGTTTCTCCTTGAGTTTATCCTGTATGGAACTCTCTGTGTTTCCTGGATTGACTATTTCCTTTCCCATGTTAGGGAAGTTTTTGACTATAATCTCTTCAAATAATTTCTCAAGCCCTTTCCCTTTCTCTTCTTCTTCAGGGACCCCTATAATTCAAATGTTGGTGTGTTTAATGTTGTCCCAGAGGTCTCTGAGACTCTCCTCAATTCTTTTTATTCTTTCGTCTTTATTTTGTTCCTCAGCAGTTATTTCCACCATTCTATCTTCCAGCTCACTTTTTCATTCTTCTGCCTCAGTTATTCTGCTGTTGTTTACTTCTAGTGTATATTTCATTTCAGTTATTGTGTTGTTCATCACTGATTGTTTATTCTTTAGTTCTTCTAGGTCCTTGTTAAACATTTCTTGAATCTTCTCAATCTGTGCCTCCATTCTATTTCTGAGATTCTGGATCATCTTTACTATCGTTACTCTGAATTCTTTTTCAGATAGTTTGCCTATTTCCTCTTCATTTATTTGATCTTGTGAGATTTTACCACAATCCTTCATCTGCAACATATTTCTCTGTCATCTCATTTTGTCTAACCTACTGTGTTTATGGTCTTCTTTCTGCAGGCTTCAGTGTCATAGTTCCTCTTGCTTCTGTTGTTTGCCCCCTGGTGAGTGAGTTTGGTCCAAGGGCTTGTGTAGGCTTTCTGGTGAGTGGACGTAGTGCCTGCACTCTGGTGGGTGGGGTTGAGTCTTTTCCTTCTGTAGGGCAGGTCCTCATCAGGTGGTGTGTTTTGGGGTTTCTGTGGGCTTAATACGACTTAAGGCAGGCTGTCTGCTGATGGGTGGGGCAGTGGTCCTGTCTTGCTGGTTCTTTGGTGTGAGGTGTCTAGCACTGGAGCCTGCACGCAGTTGTGTGGGGCTGGGTCTTTGTGTTGATATGGATACTTCTGGGAGCATGCATACTGATTACTTTTCCCCAGACCCAGGAATTCTCTGGCAGTCCAGCATCCTGGACTCTATGCTCCCACCCTGAACACCCAGGCCCAACCCCTGGCTGGGGAACCAAGAACCAACAAGCTGCACAGTGCAACCCAAGAAAAAAGAAAGAAAAGAAAAGACAAAAAAGAAAAGAAAACAAACAAAACTCAAGAGAAATAGCAAAAACAACAGCAAAAAACAACAGCAACAACCACACATCACACACTTACACACACACTCACACATACAGAAAAAAGGAAAAACAAACACACAAAAAACCCAAGGGGACAGGCAAACAAACAGAAGAATTCTAATATGAGAACAGTCAATAAGGACTAAACTAACAAAAACCAAGAATGACAAATAAAACAAAAAGCAAACAAACAATAAAAACGGAAGAAAACATAAAATATACACGTTAAAAGAATGAAAAAAATGAAAAAAAAATTTTAAAAAGAAAAAAGAACAAAGATAAGAGAAAACACTGCAAAGCAACAAAAAAGTAAAGTAAAAATAGAAAAATAAAAAATTATATATATTAAAAAAGTAAATAAATTAAAAATGAAAGATAAAAAATAATAAAAGCAACAACACCAACAACTGAGTAAAACAAAACAAACAAAAAATAATAGTAATAAGAATATTTTCCTGGTGCCTCCTCTGTCAGTATCCTTGCTCCCACAGTGAGCCAGAGCCAATCCTCACCTCCCCTTCCAATACCTCTAGTTAGGTCTCTGAACCTGCGGTGGGCACTGTGGAGCCAGCTCAGACTCTGACCTGGCCTGATCCCCACGTGTACTTGTCCTCTGAGTCCAGTGCTGTGAAGGCTAGACAAGTCTCAATTGTTGAAACACTCATTGTCTATTCAGGTATTCCACAGATGCAAGATTTACCCAGCCAATCTTGGGCTGGGTAATCCACAGCTTGTGCAGCTGCACGGAAAGATTGCTGTTCCACTTCCTTAGTCACCCCGCTCCTGGAGCTCAGGTTTGGTTTTGACTCCACCTTTGTGTGTGCACTGCCCTCAGGCATCTGTTCCTTGCCCCGGTGAGAGGGGGCAAAACCAGCAGTTGCTTGAGGCACACTTACTCACTCATGTCGGGGTAGGGGTACTGAGACCATGAATATAGTGTTTGCAAGTTGCCTGCGGCAGCAGGACCAACAAGCAGTTGGAACAGACTGTGGCACACTTGTTCTGGTGGGTGTCCCTCCCAGTGGAGCTGGCGTATGGGACTGGTGGCAGCCCTTCACCCTGCACACCTCTCAACAATGGCACCTCACTTTTCAGGCAGACTACACTCTCTCTAGGGGCATTCCTGGACATGCACCCCCTCATTCCCATCCCCTCTACTATATCCATGCTCCCAAAAGCTTTCCTCTCCCCAGCCCCATTCTCCCAACCCCATGCTTCAGCACTCAGTCCCTGCCAGCATCAGCGGACTCTTGTCCCAGGCAGGGGTGCCCAGGGCTGATTCCCAAGGAGGCTTTGGAATAGTTGGCACCCAGGCACCCAGAGCCCTCATGGGTAGAGGAGACCCAAGCCTGAGGGGGGAGTGGACCCATTCAAATGGGAGTTCCTCCCAGTGCCGGAGGCCAAGGAAGCCTCGGGAAGGGAAAGGGAAGGGAGTTATAATGGCGGCTCCACCCCTTGTGCACCACTCAACAATGACACCTTGCTTTTATGGTATCTCAGGTTTTTTCCGCAGACTTTCCCAGTGGTGGAGCTCCTTACTCCTGTCCTTTCAGGCTGTCTTTTCACAGCCAACAACTATCTCCTCCCTGGGTCGGCGTTACAAACCTCACTTTCCAACACCCAGACCCCTTTCACAACAGGCAACTCACAATTCAGGCTGGAACACGCAGAGGTGCGGTGTAGAGCATGCGTGCAATTCTTACTTTGTCCTGCCTTCCACAGACCATCTGCTGCATTCTCCTTTGATCCCCTGGAGGTCCTTTTCTGTCCCAGCTGATTTCCACAGGGTGAGGGAGTTTTTTTGAGTTTGGGGACCTCCCTTCACCATCAGCTTCCCACTAGGATTGCTGGTCCCTTTTTTTTATTCCACTTTTCTTTTTTTCTTCTTTCTTTCATACTTTTAGATGTCTGAAGTCTTCCACTAATGTTCAACAGGTGCTCTGTGGGAATTGTTCCATTTGTAGATGAATTCTTGACGTACTTGTGAAGAGCAATGAATTCCGCATCCTCCTATTCCACCATCTTGACTCCTCTCTCTTGTCGGTTTTTTTTTTTTTTTTTGGCTGCATTGGGTCTTTGTTGCTACATTCAGGCTTTCTCTAGTTGCGGCAAGTGGGGGCTATTCTTCACTGCAGTGCACGGACTTCTCATGTCAGTGGCTTCTCTTGTTGTGGAGCATGGGCTTCAGACACGTGCTTCAGTAGTTGTGGCATGCAGGCTCAGTAGTTGTGGTGCACGGGCTTAGTTGCTCCGTGGCATATGAGATCTTCCTGGACCAGGGCTCGAACCCATGTCCCCTGCATTGGCAGGTCGATGCTTAACCACTGTGCCACCAGGGAAGCCCCTCTTGTCTTTTTGAGAATAGCCATCTTAACAAGTGTGAGGTGATATCTCATTGTGGGTTTGATTTGCATTTCTCTGATAATTAGTGATGTTGCTCACCTTTCCATATATCTGTTTGGAAAATCCTTGGAAAAATGTCTATTCATATCATTTGCCCATTTTTAAATCAGCTTATTTGGTTTTTGCTATTGAAAAATACCTGTACACTGAAAACTATATGACATTGATGAAACAAATTGAAGAAGACACAAAGAAATGGAAAGACATTCCATATTCATGGATTGGAAGGATTAATATTGTTAAAATGTCCATACTACCCAAAGTGATCTGGAGATTTAGGTGATCCCTATCAAAATACCAGTGGCATTTTTCACAAAAATTTAAAAAAAAATCCTAAAACTCATATGGAACAAAAAAACCCTGAATAGCCAAAACAAACTTGAGAAGGAAGAGGCATCACTCCTCTTGATTTTAAACTATATTACAAAGCTATAGTAAGCAAAACAATATGGTACTGGAATAAAACAGAGTCATAGATCAATGGAACAGAAGAGAGCCCAGAAATAAACCCACACATATACAGTCAACTAATATATGACAAAAGCACTAAGAATACACAATGGGGAAAGGATAGTCTCTTTAATAAATTGTGTTGGGAAAACTGGATATCCACACGCAAAAAAATGAAATTGCATTCTTATAACATACCCAAAAAATCAATTCAAAATGGATTCAAGATGTAAATATAAGACCTGAAACCATAAAACTCCTAGAAGAAAACATAGAGGAAAATCTCCTGCCAGAAACAAGACAAAAAGACAACCCTCAGAATGGGAGAAAATATTTGCAGATGAAGCAACTGACACATGATTAACCTCCAAATTATATAAATAGCTCATGCAGCTCAATATCAAAAAACCAAACAACCCAATCAAAAAATGGGCAGAAGACCTAAATAGACATTTCTCCAAAGAAGACATACAGATGGCCAAGAAACACATGAAAAGATGCTCAATATCACTAATTATTAGAGAAATGCAAATCAAAACTACAATGAGGTATCACCTCACAACAGTCAGAATGGCCATCATCAAAAAATCTACAAACAACAAATGCCAGAGAGGGTGTGGAGAAAAGGGAACCCTCTTACACCATTGGTGGGAATGTAAATTGATACAGCCACTGTAGAGAATGGTATGGAGTTTCCTTAAAAAACTAAAAGTAGAACTACCATATGACCCAGCAATCCCACTACTGAGCATATACCCAGAGAAAACCATAATTCAAAAAGACACATGCACCCCAGTGTTCATTGCAGCACTACTTACAATAGCCGGGACATGGAAGCAACCTAAATGTCCATCAGCAGAGGAATGGATAAAGAAGGTGTGGTACATGTATACAATGGAATATTACTCAGCCATAAAAAGGAATGAAATTGGGTCATTTGTAGAGAGGTGGATGGACCTAGAGACTGTCATACAGAGTGAAGTAAGAGAAAACAGAAAGAGAAAACAAATATTGTATATGAATGCATGTATGTGGAATCTAGAAAAATGGTATAGACGATCTTATTTGAAAAGCAGAAATAGAGACATAGATGTAGAGAACAAATGTATGGATACCAAGGGGGAAGTGGGGGAAGGGATGAATTGGGAGATTGAGATTGACATATATACACTATTGATTGATTGATACACTATTGATACTATGTATAAAATAGACAACTAATGAGAACATACTGTATAGCAGCAGTCCACAACCCTTTTGGGACCAGGGACCGGTTTGGTGGAAGACAATTTTTCCATGGACGGGGGCCAGGGAGACAGTTTCAGGATAATTCAAGCACATTACATTTATTGTGCACTTTATTTCTATTATTGTTACATTGTAATATATAAAGAAATAATTATACAACTCACCATAATGCAGAATCAGTGGGAACCCTGAGCTTGTTTCCACTTGCCACTCACTGATAGGGTTTTGATATGAGTCTGCAAGCAACTGATTTATTATGGTCTCTGTGCAGTGAAACCTCTCTGCTAATGATAATCTGTATTTGCAGCCACTCCCCAGTGCTAGCATCACCACTCAGCTCCACCTCCAATCATCAGGCATTAGGTTCTCATAAGGCATGTGCAACCTTGACCCGTCGATGCACAGTTCACAGTAGGGTTTGCGTTCCTATGAGAATCTAATGCTGCCACTGATCTGACAGGAGGTGGAGCTCAGGTGGTAATGCGAGCAATGGGGAGCGGCTGCAAATACAGATGATGCTTCGCTCGCTCACCAGCCTCTCACCTCCTGCTATGTGGCCTGGTTCCTAACAGGCCAGAGTCCATGGCCTGGGGGTTGGGGACCCCTGCTATATAGCACAGGGAACTCTACTCAGTGCTCTGTGGTGACCTAAATGGGAAGGAAATCCCAAAAAGGGGGGTTATATGTATATGTATAGATGGTTCACTTTGCTGTACAGCAGAAACTAACAACATTGTAAAGCAAATATACTCTAATAAAAATTAATTAAAGAAAGAAAATCTCCTGATATTAATCTTGGCAATTACTTTGTACTTGACAACAAAAGCTCAGGAAACGAAAACAAAAATAAACAAGTAGAACTACATCAATCTAAAGCTTCTGCATGGCAAAGAAAACATTCAACAAAGTGAAAAGGCAACCTAAGAAATGGGAAAAAATATTTGCAAACCAAATGTCTAAAAGAGGGTTAATACCCAAAACAATTCTTAATTAGAATGATTAGAATGTGCAATCTAGATATTTTAATGTCACTGAAAGAAAAAGAGGAAGAAAACCAGTGTGTTTTTTATTTCTACTCTGAAAAAATAATTAGAAAGATTCCAGAAAAGAAGAAGGCAAATTAAAGCATCAGTAATACTTTTCAAAAGAAACCTTTACAAATCTAAAATCACTTTTTATGATAATACCTATTATATTGAAATGGTAGAATTACGGGTGAGTGACTTATTTTTCTCCATCAAACTCTCTGTGTAAGTACATTACTTCTATAATAAAAATGAATAAAGATAGATTCACTTTGACAAGTTAATTTGCTCATAAAGTTATCATGGATTCCTGAGTTCAAATCCCCACCACTTATGTGACATTGAACAAGTTAATATCATTATTATCATTATTATTATTATCATTACCAGTAGTATTATTAATGCAATAGAAAGCATTCAGCATGTATTTTGTGCCATTCTTTTAAGCACTTCATGTACATTAGCTCATGTTAGTGAATCTTTCAAAATATACTTCTTCACCTATTAAAAAGTTGGTAATAACTCCTTAAATAGCAATTATGCAGATTAGATGAGATTATATATTAAAAGCATGTGGCAAACTGTATGATATTATGCATGTGTTGGTTTGAATCTTTGTACATTCTGATTATAAAGAACATTCAGATAATAAATATAAATTCACCGATGCTTTGCTTTTAAAAAGAACAATGGGGGCTTCCCTGGTGGCACAGTGGTTGAGAGTCCACCTGCCGATGCAGGGGACACGGGTTCGTGCCCTGGTCAGGGAAGATCCCACATGCCGCGGAGCAGCTGGGCCTAAAAAAAGAACAATGGTAGTTTTGTCCTACCACTGAACTTTAAGAAATTGGCTTCTTTTAACCTTAACTAGTTTCTGAGAAGCAGATACATGTAATGAACTGAAGTAAAAATTGTTATTTTGGTTTTAGGGCTTAGTATTTTCCACAGTTCAAAAGATGGTGAAAGCACTTATTGCCAGAAAAGTGCTAGGGAGGAGAGCCGGAGAAGGGGGGAAATTCCCAGTCCTTGATAACAGAACAGTGGAATCAGGTTCTGAGCTCTCCGTTCAACAGTCACTGCTGTTTCTGATGCTTCGCTTTCATGCTCTTCACAGACTAAAACGACTGTGTATTCACAGTGAGACACGCTTCTCTCCCTTTGCTAGTTTAGTTTATAAAATATGCAAATTATTTTTCAGACTGCAATAAATGAAGGTAAGAAGAAAGGTTGCCTGTGTCCAGAAAAATCCTTACCACCGGTGCTGAAAAGACTGACTTAGCAGAGTGCCACACTGTATCTCTCTGGTTCAAATTTTGGGCTACGTTCTACACTGCATCCCCTCAAAAAAAGAACCTTTTGGTCATCAAACTGTTAAGCCAGAAACTTAGAACTATGCCTTGGTCCTCCTCTTCTGTCAACAAACCCCACGATTCTATCCCAAAGGCATCCTGTCACCTCTCGCTGATCTCCATTTCTATTGTTGCCCCACTGTTATGCATCTCCCCTGAACTTCTACAACAGCTTCTAACTCTTCCTCTCTTCTTTCATCCCTGATCGAATATGTCTCCCCATTTTTCTCTCGCACTTTTACTCTATTCTAGGGTAATTCCTTCAATTCAACCTCCTAGATCTATGCTGTCCAATATGGTAACCACCAGCCACAGGTGGCCACTGAGCACTTGAAACATGGTTGGTCCAGAATGAGATGTGCTGTAAATACAAAATACACACCAGGTACTCAAACATTTTGAATGAAAAATAAAAGAATGTAAATATCTCATTAATAATTGTTCATATCTATTACATTTGAAAATGATAATATTTCAGGTTAAATAAAATATATCACTAAAATTAATTTCACCTGTTTTTTCACTTTCATAAGGTGGCTGCTAGAAAAATTTAAATTATATATATGGTTTGCATTGTACTTATTTTGGTTAGATCTCTTCTCCATTGCTAATTCAGTTGTCAGCTGCTACATTCAACCTTTTTACTGAGGGGGGTGGGGTATTTTGTAAATCAAGTTTTGAATTTCCTAAAGCCCTTTTGTGTTCTCTAGTTGCTTCTTTTTTGTAGCTACTACTCTTACTTTGTGAGTTTAAAAGCTTCTCAAATATTTCTGGAGATAAACAGAATTTTATTAAATTCCTATATCCTGTACTAACTCTATTTCCTCAGGATTTAGTTTCTCTATTTTTCCCCCCTTTTTGAAGCCTCTCTTTCATGCTGCTGGTTTCTCCTCCAGTGGTTTTGATTCTTGGCTACTCATATCTAAAATGAGTATCTGTACTGATCAGTTATTGGTGGCTGCATTCCGTTTCCTGAGCCCAAGTGAAATGGCATTTCCCTTAGCAAGGAATAAGGATATTGATCAATGTAATCCTAAATGTGAGTGGGCAGAGACATGTGGCCTAGCTGGCTTCTCTTTAGGGCACATGAAGAACTTGCCTTTTCGGTACAGAGACTCCTTTTTTTTTTTTTTTTTTTTTTGCGGTACGCGGGCCTCTCACTCTTGTGGCCTCTCCCATTGGGGAGCACAGGCTCCGGACGCACAGGCTCAGCGGCCATGGCTCATGGGCCCAGCCGCTCCGCGGCATGTGGGATCCTCCCGAACCGGGGCACGAACCCCTGTCCCCTGCATCGGCAGGTGGACTCTCAACCACTGTGCCACCAGGGAAGCCCCAGAGACTCCTTTTGATAATACCTGGAGCACTGCCCTAATTATCTCTCTGGCCCCAAGATTTACTTTGGAGCTCCTCAAGGTATATCATCCATTCTATTTAAAGTTTTCAGCTTATTGCAAGAAATAATTTTA
The DNA here is from genome assembly GCF_003676395.1 of Aethalodelphis obliquidens. Lineage (NCBI taxonomy): Eukaryota > Metazoa > Chordata > Mammalia > Artiodactyla > Delphinidae > Aethalodelphis > Aethalodelphis obliquidens. The sequence goes on along the minus strand of NW_020837957.1, from coordinate 35,448,384 downwards.
ACCTAAGGAATGGAAACTAAAACTTGTTACAGAACCATGTGGTAGTGGAGTCAAGAGAAAGAAAAAAAGAGAAGAAGAAAATACAATATATCATCACAGAAAAGTTTTCAGACTTACCCAGGCAGTTAGAGCTACGTCTTCTTCATAGCAGCCCAAACCTTGCAAGAAGGCAAGACAAGGTACAAATGAGGGACATCAACTATCCATATATCTGATAACAAATTTCTCATCCCTAAATCTATCCCAAAATGAGTTGAGCTGTCTTGGAGTTCTCCTCATTAGATAACTTTGCATTGGGTAAATAGGAGACGAAATTAAAGTATTCAACATGTTTAAAACTGATGATTTCTAAGGTCTAGTCTAGGGAGGTACCAAGAAGAACATCCTGGGGTGTATCAGAAATAACACTGAACTGGAAATCTTGGCATAGAGTCCCAGCACTGCCAGTAACTGACTGTACAACTCGGGAAAGTCTCTTTAACCTCTCTGGGACTTAATTGTGAGCAACTCAGAAATAGTTTGTCTTTCCCAGAGACAGACCGCCTGGGTACAGTGGACTTCCTTTTGGCTCAGTTGTCTCATCTGTAACAGGACTCAGGAAAAGTCCTCTATAAAGGGCCAGATGGTAAATGCTTCAGGTTTTGCAAAACCTAATACAGTTTCTGTAGCATTTTCTGCTTCTCTCTCTCTCTCTCTCTTTTTTTTTACAATGTTCTAAAAATGTAAAAACCATTCTTAGTTCATGGGCCCTACAAAAATAGGCCACAGGCCATAGTTTGTCTATCCTTGATCTTCAGAGATAATAAGAGTACTACTGCATAGGCTTGTCGTGTCTATTGAAAGAGTAAAGCATGTAAAGCATTGGAACACTGCATAGTACATAGGAAGCTCTCAAAAATATTAAATGGCATGGTTACTACTATAATTGTTATCATATCTTCAGTATCTAGCTTAGCATTGGGAACACATCATGACCTCAGTAAATGATTATTAAATAAATTAATATGTAAAGGAAGGGGCTTGGACTCCATAATATCTGCGCTCTCTTCAAGCTCTGCAATTCTATAACCCTCCCGTCTCAGAATGCGTGTTGACAGCAAGCATTGGCCCAGTGCTTGAAGGGAAGTCTGGTGAGAGCTGGAGGTGATGCCAAGTAAAGCCGGCAAAAATATTAACCTGCTGAAAAAAATGTTTCAATATATAAGACTGAAATAAAAACCTGAAAGGCCAAAAGTCCTAGAAAAGTACTTAACAAATCCAAGTATGATTTTTGTTACATATATTTATGCAAAGTACAGTTTGCCAATTTAATTTAGAAAGCCTGTCTTTTCTAGTGAAGTGAGCTACTCCCTGGAGCCTTGATATCATCTCTTGAAAAATTTCATGAATTTACGATGACCTAATTTTTATCCACAAATGACAGAAATTAAACATTGAAGATGGTGAGGGGAGGGGGAATTAGATAAAAGTGGTCAAAAGATACAAATTTCCAGTTATAAGACAACTAAGTACTAGGGATATAATGTACAACATGAATATAGTTAACACTGCTGTATGATATATGTGAAAATTGTTAAGAGAGTAGATCCTAAGAGTTCTCATCACAAGAAAAAAAATTTTTTATCTATGTAAGATGATGAATATCTACTAAACTTACTGTAATAATTATTTCACAATATATGTAAGTCAAATCATTATGTTGTATACCCTAAACATAGTCACTGCTGTATGTCAATTATATCTCGATAAAACTGGGGAAAAAAATTGTAGGTGCCCTGAGGTTCCAGCAATACTTTCCTTTTCTCCATCGAAGATTATACCAACAATTTAAGATGACACAGATCAATTATCAAATTAGTAAATATCGGTTAACATCTTTGGAAGCTGAATATACAATGAGCCAACTAACATTGCCCTGTTATAACCCCATTGTGTATAAAAATTAGGTTTAAATGCTTAATGAATTGTGAAAATATAATTTCTAAGTTATTACTCTTGTAGAGGTGACTAATAATCATATTACTGACTTAAAAAAAAAAAGAGAAAGAAAGGCTGTCTTTCTTCTAAGCCAGTGATTCTCAAAGTGCAGACCTCGAAGGAGCAGCAACAATAGCACCTAGAAATTGGTTAGAAATACAGATTCTCCTCCCTGCTCCAGACCGAGTCAGAAATTCTGGGAATGGGGCCAGCAATCTGTGGTGGTAACCAGCCCTCTAAGCAGGATCAAGTTTGAGAGTCACCATTTTAAACCAGCCCCTTCCTCAATCATCTTCTTAGTCTTATCACCTTAGTCCATTCAAGCTGCTAAAACAAAAATACCATAGACTGGGTGGCTTCAACAGCAAACATTTATTTTTCACAATTCTGGAGGCTGGGAAGTCCAAGATCAAGGAGCCAGCAGATTTGGTGTCTGGTGAGGACCCACTTCCTTGTTCATAGATGGCCATCTTTTCACTGTGTCCTCACATGGGGGAAAGGGGCAAGGGAGCTCTGGGGTCTCTTTTACAAGGGCACTAATCCCAATCATGCAGACTCCACTCTCATGACCCAATCACCTCCCAAAAGCCCCACCTCCAAATACCATCACACTGGGGATTAGGTCTCAGCACACTGGGGATTAGGTCTCAGCATATGAATTTGGGTGGTGGTGGACATTGGCGGTGTGAGGGGGGGCGAATGTTCAGTCTTTAGTCTCACCAAATTCAGGATTTGGGGTCTCTTCTTCAATTAGCATAATCTTTATAGAACCAGAACAAGTCTCATTTTTCTGTTCTCCCAATTCTTGGATCCTTTCTCCTCTCTCTCCTTCCCTTATCCAGTCCCTTCCCTTTCCTTATATCCCCTTTCAGTGCCTATGTTCTGGGCCAGGCCTTCCCAGACCACAATGAGCACGTCATTTGCTGAAATCTTTAGTATTAACTCTACTACAATTTAAACTCTAATCACCCTCTGTCTTGCACTGTTACTAAGTTGTTTTATTGATTCAAACTAAAATCATTTACTAAGGTTCTACCTGGAGCCAGACTCTGGACTAGACTCTGTGACGGTTCAGACATAGAACCTATCTCCAAGGAAATAATCTAGTAATGGATGAGAGGAAACTTACAAGTAATAATAAATGTAGAAAGCATGCTTAAAGGGGGCACAGATAAAAGCATCATTTCTTGGTCTTTAAATAGCACTCATATGTATTTGACTTCCAAATTTACATCTTCAGCCTGGACCTCTCCAATGGTTCCAATATCATAAATACAACTCCACACTCCATATCTAGACCTGAATGCCACAGAAACACCGCAATCGTAGCATGTTCACAACTGAAATTATAACCTTCCTCCAACCGACTCCCTTCCCCATCTTCCCCATCTTTCTTTCACACTTCACATCTGAGTATGATTTCCTGCCAGCTCTACTTTCAAAACAGTTGCAAAAGCTAACCGTATCTCATCACTTCCACCATTACCACCAAGGTCTTAGCCTTTGGACAATGCTCTTGCTTTCATGCCAGCCTATTTGTAACCCAGCAGCTGAAACAATCCTTTTGAAATATAAGTCAGATGATGTTACTTCTCAGCTCAGACCCTGCAATGGCTTCCCATCGCTCTGTGATTAAAAGCCAAATCCTTAAATAGCTATGGGATCTGCACCCCGTCCCCCTCCCACCATCACACATCTGCCCTCCTCACCTGTTAGACTCACTCACTCTTCTCTGGACTCCCTGGCCTTGCACTTGTCATTTCCTCCCCCTCAAGTACCTCCCAGCTCACTTCCTCATTTCCAACAGGTCTCTGGTTGAAGATCGTTTCTCCATGAGGCCATTCTACTCGAAATTGCAACTGTTCTCCCCCCACTCTGGAACTCTATACCGTTTTCCTGTCTTATTTTTCCCAGGACATTTATCACCATCTAACATAGAATATATATATATATATTTTTGTATCCCCCCCACTAGATTATAACCTCCATGAGAGCAGAGACTGTTGTCTACACAGAGTATATATTTGTTGACTAGATGGGCAAATGAAACAATGATGTGTTACAGCAGTCCAAAGAAAGGGCAGAGTACTTCCGATCAAACGAATAAAGAAAGGTTAGGGTGGAGGTAGCATGTGAGTTGGTCCTCCAAAACTTGGTAGAGTTTAAACAATAATAGATGGTTCATGGAGGCTTACCTTTTTTTTTTCATGAATAAGTTCTGAGGATCTAATGTACAGTATGGAGACTATATTGAATAATACAATATTGTATACTTGAAATTTGCTGAGAGTAAATCTTAAACAGATCTACTTAACCCTTTACGGATACTTACTTATGGAGACTTCTCTTTTTACCAAACCTAGGAGAGCCCATTATCCCCAAATGTAGCTAAAACATTGTACTATTATGGTATAAAATATATTAAAATTATATCCTTTCAATGTTAATATTAATAATATTATTACATTAATACTAATTATTAGTAGAGTCAAAAATAGTTTTAAATTGTTCTGTGAAAAAGTGATTGAGTGGAGCAGGCAGGGAATGAAGACCTTTGTAGGCTCTGGACAGGACCCAGGGTGCACACAAAGGCTTTCAAGGTGAGAGAGATGAAGATGTGGAGCCACTGACTTCCTTTTCTGGGTCAAGGTGTAGTCAATGATCCTTTTCTGATGAGATTAGGGATATTTGTTCTTCATAAATTGATGGAAGAGCGATTTTGTTAGGCGATAAGAGTAAAAAGCTTAGCATTAAAGAAGGTGTGTGTGTACATCAGTAAGCGAGTGTGTGTGTGTGTGTGTGTGTGTGTGTGTGTGTGTGTGTGTGTGTGTGTGCATGCATATGTGTGTGAGAGCTATGGAAACAAAGAAAAGGGAGAGGAGCTGCTTCCAGACAGGGTACAGTGAGCACGACTCAGGGAATACACAATAATGGATAAATAGTTGTCAAATGGATGAAGTCCCACCAATTTAAAATAGCCCCAAGAAGAATCTTCCTAACCCCTCACTGATGATTTTTTGATTCTCCTAAAACTCAGCTCGTGATTCATCTCCCCCAGGAAAACTAAATGGTGCACCAATCTTATCTTCTCTGCAGAAAACATGGCATCCAAAACAGAATATTTATGCTAGAAAGAACCTTGAGAGTTGCTTATTCCATTCACTCTCATTCTCCAATAAGATGGGGGGCTTCTGATATGTGTAGAGCCTGTTCAAGGTCACAGAGCTGGTTAGTATCAGATCCTGCACTGAGTCCAGGGCTTCTGGCTCCATGTCCAGGACTCCTTCTCCTTCACCAGCTGACACTGTTCCACTGTATTGTTTGCTTTATTGAACAACAAAGCAAGTCAGGTGGCCAGTACTTGCTGGTGTATCATCTGACATTATCTTGCAGAACTTGGATTCTGGCTTACACTTGAGTTCCTACTGAAGGTCAAGGTTGGCTTAACAGTTGTTCATTTCATTCATTCAGTAAATATTTATGGAGCCCTTACTCTGTGCCAGGCACTACTGATCCAACAATGAACATGACAATCATGGTCCTGTCTTCACAAGAGCTGCTTACATGTTGGTAGAGGTGAGAGAAAACAAGAACAAATAAAATTACCAAATACTGAGATAAGTGATTCGGAGGAAACAAACAAGGTGGCTGTGGTAGAGAATAGAAAGGGGACCTACCTTAAGTAGGGTGGCCAGAGGAGGTTGCTAAGAAGTGTCACCCAGGCTGAGTATGAGGTAGGGGAAGGAGTCAGGCACTGGAAGAGTTTCTAGACAGAGGGAACAGCAAATGAAAATCCTTTGAGGCAGCAAAGAGCTTCGCATGCCTGAGAAGCCAAGATAAGACCTGTGTGTCTGGATCACAGTGAGGGAGGGAGAGAGTGGAGGCAGGGCCAGGGAACATAGGACGTGGATGCCCTGGTTTGGAGCTTGAATTTTATATCAAGTACATGGAAAGGCACTGAAGGATCTTAAGTACATGGTTTTATTGACATATTAATAAGTTCCACTCACGTCAAAAGGGAAAAACTCACTCATCATAACTCTGCAAGGTAGGTACTATTATGATCACCATTTTATAGCTGAAGCAATTGCAGCACAGAAAACTTAAATAAATTGCCTAAGTTCATGGAGCTAGGAAGCGGCAGAGCCAAGATTCAAATCCAGGCCATATGATTCCTGAGTATTCACTCTTAACCACTACACTTTTTTTTTTTTAACATCTTTATTGGAGTATAATTGCTTTACAATGGTGTGTTAGTTTCTGCTGTATAACAAAGTGAATCAGCTATACATATACATATATCTCCATGTCTCCTCCCTCTTGCATTTCCCTCCCACCCTCCCTATCCCACCCCTCTAGGTGGTCACAAAGGACTGAGCTGATCTTCCTGTGCTATGCGGCTGCTTCCCACTAGCTATCTATTTTACGTTTGGTAGTGTATATATGTCCGTGTCACTCTCTCACTTCGTCCCAGCTTACCCTCCTCAAGTCCATTCTCTACATCTGTGTCTTTATTCCTGGCCTGCCCCTAGGTTCTTCAGAACCTTTTTTTTTTTTAGATTCCATATATATGTGTTAACCACTACACTTTTGGTTTTTGCTGAATAAGAATTTGGTGAGGTGGGGCAGAGGGCAAGAGTGGAGGCAGAGATATCAGTTAGGGATCTATTCCAGGAATCTAAGGGAGAAATAATGGTGCATAAATCAGGATGGATGGAGGAGGTACTGGAGATGGAGAGAAGCTCATGGAGTTCAGATATATTTTGGTAGTAAAATTGACAGGATTGGATGATGCAGTGGCTATAGGAGGTGAGGAAAAGAGAGGAATCAAAGATAGTTCTTAAATTTCTAGCAAAAGTCATAAATCAGGCTTCTGGGGGTACCATTTATTTAGATAAGAAAGACTGGTAGAGAAGTGAAACAGGTTTTAGAGGTTAAAAGTCCAGGTTTTGACTTAGCTATCTTAAATTGGACAGATCAAGTAAATGTTTGAATGAGTCTAGAGCTCAGGGGGCTGGATATAAAAATGTGTAAGTCATCTGCACAAAGATTGTTTTTAAAAGCCATGAGAATAGACAAGCCAACGTAGGGGAGAGCATAGAGAAAGAAAGGAAGAAAGAGAGAGAGAGAAATAAAGAAGAAAAGAAAGAAAGAGAAAGAAAGAAAGAAGGAAAGAAAGAAAGAAAAAGGAAGGAAGGAAGGAAGGAAGGAAGGAAGGAAGGAAGGAAGAAAGAAAGAAAGAGGATCTGAGACACACTCTGAGGAGAGGATGGACCTCAGATCTTGATTAGAGATGGGTCCATCAAAGGAATTCTGAGATGCTTTGGACAATGAAATGGGGGAAGCCATAAAGTATGGTAACAGAAAATCCAAGACAGGAGATGGTTTCATAAAAAAGGGAGTTGTTAATATGTCAGATGTTGCTGAGAAGTCAAATAACAGGGGTGAGTTATATCACCTAAGCCATTTCATACCAGTGACTCCAGGAAGCTCTCATCAGTTAAAGACCTGCCCAGCCAGTTCCCACATGTAGGAAAGTCTGCATTTAAGTCTTCATTGCTTTTTTCTTTATTTTATTACATTCAAAGTCCCATCAGTGAAATACCAAATTGAATCATTTCTACCCCTGAGAGGTAGTAAGTTTCAGATGATTTCTGGATACAGGAGATTTGATAAGGAAGAGGAGGGAGAGAGAGTGTAAGGGGGGAAGAGAGGGTACTGTCAAAGTCGGGGAGAGGGAAAAGCAGAAATGATGGGAGATATCAAATGGCACAAGAAAATAGCCTGGGGCCTGCTCACTGCACTGAGTCACTTCTGTTTTAAAATGGTACTCTGGCTGACATTTGATTTGATAAATGAGTATAAAATCTCCCTTACATTTCCTCAGGGTATAAGCAAACATTCCCTTTATATACGATACACCATTGATAATGAGGTTCTTAGCACACTCTCTTTACAGTCTTTATATCACCATCCTCCTTGAGGATGTATTAGGGACACAATTAAGAACAAAACTCTTATTAACATGTAAACACCACATGATGCTACCATTGGACTAACAGAGACGTGGGGAATGAGAAAGACACACTTGGGGACTTGTATCTTCAGACCAACCCACAACCCTCAGGAGTGTGCATGTGCCAGAGGAAGGGCTCCCTTCCTAGTTGGGGGCTGGATGGACTTGGATTCTAGCTGGCACACTTGAGCCTGAACCCACTGGTTGCCCACTGCTTTACACTCTTAAATCTTTGATCTTTCACAGATCCTGAGGGAAGACTAAGCTGGAAAACTGGTTCACCTTCAGTGTCAAACGTTTCCAATCACCTGATGGGAAGTAGAAATGCCATTCGTCAAAGTACTTAATTCTTTAGAAATCTTGATTTCACAGGTCTTTAGAGGAACAAAACAAAGGAAGTCAGCATCCTCTCCACCACTTGTGGTTAGGAAAACAATGATGTCATGTAACAAATGTTTCTTAACAATAGAAAATTCTACTCAGATGAATGAATAAATAATGAATGAACTAACAAATTAATGAATGAAAGAAAAGGCACATTATAAATTGATTCCCTATAGATTATTCCAGATACTCTTCCAGGGGCTGTGATTCCTTCCAGACTCCAAACAGGGCAAGAGATGGGGACAGATAGGACAGGAATACAGGAAAAAGCTACAAGGGGGATAAACAAAGAGACCTTGGCCCCTGGGTAGTGGCGGTGACTATCATCTGGACATTTGTCCTTGTGGAGTCTTTTAGACAATCAGAGCCAACTCTTCTCAAATCCCTTATCTGAGGACGAAACTTCCCTGACTGTGCAAAAATGAAGCAGCTGATGGCCTCCATAAGGAGGCATTTTTGAAGAGCAAGCATTTCCCCTGTTCAGGGCAACCCCCTTCAGAGAAGGTTAGCGTTCCTGGAGAGGCTCCCAACTGTCCAGAGAGACTCTGTCCCTGTAGTCTAAATGAGGAGAAAAGTCAGCAAGATTCCTTATAAAACAACACACACAAACAACAACCAAAAAAAACCCTTTCACTTGGAGCCTAGAGGATTACAAAGTGGGGGGTGGCCAAGACACGTGAGTACAATCGTGGTTCCTGGGGCCTCGGGGCCGCAGTAAGTGGATGGCAAAGCCAGAACTGTGATTTGGCTCTCAGGTGACGATGCCAGGCAGAAGTGCCCTCACTTTTCTTTTTTGTTTTTCATTAATCAGTGGCATTTCCTATTTAAGCCCTAGATTGCTCCACTTAGAGGTGTTATAGATCCAGTTGTTTGATGGGTCTCCCTCATGGCAATGGTGCCTTGATAAGATTCCGTGACCAGAAGTGAGACTACATTGTCCTGTCCATGACTTTCTCCATGTTCTTTTCTCACCTGCAAGGGTGAGAACCCTCTACCGTCTCTATCATCTCCACTTTGAAAAATGGGCAATTGTCTGTAATTATTATCTGTGCCTAGTATCAGTACCTTGAAGCAGTATGGAGTAAAGAGCAAACACATCAAATAAAACCGGCTTAGCATCCCAACTCCACCATTCACTAATTGTGTGACCTCAGATAAGTTCCTCAACTTCTCAGAGCCTCAGTTTTCCAAATCATCAAATGGATCTGTGAGTCTGTACTACACAGGATTATTGTGAGGATTACACGATAACATATACAAGCTCATAGCACACTGTTGGCATTTGGTGAGCACTCAGTAAACGCTGGTTCTGTTCTGTCCCAACAGGATGCTCGCTCCAACCAGAAATGACTCTACTTTTCCCACACACTCTCCCAGAGAGTTTATTATTTGCCCATTTACAGAATGTCTATCATGTCCTGCTTTATGCTCTCTACTGCACTGGAAGCTTTTTCAGGACGTGGGATGTGCAGTGTGTTGTTTCCTCATTTCCCTACTGCTTGGCATCCACGTTCACATGAATAGCACTCCGTGAACATGAGTTAAAGGAACAAATCTTTCTCTCTTATCAGAACAGATCAGAAGGTAAACATTCCTCCAAGTCATCCTTATTTACAAATCTTTACAAAGAGAAAGGATTCAAGAAGTTCAGTAACATATTTCAGATGGGGGAGGTGAGTGTCTCCTTCATTCTAAAGTTTTCACTTTATGATCTTATCTATTTCTCACATCAAACCTCCTTTAGCCCCAACTTACAAAAAGGAAATAGACTCAGAAATATAAATAGTTTGCCCAGGATTTCACAAACTATAATAGCATTTTAGTTACCCTAATTGAAATATTTCTATGCAAAATTAAAAGCGATTGAGAAAGAGACAACGGTTTGGGTCCAGAGTCCCTGGCAATCATTAGTCTTAATCAGTTTTCAATTATGCCAGACACTACCCATAAGTGACAATAATAACTGAGAGTCTGGTAACAACTTGGTCAATTTATAAAAACTGTCCATTGTTTTCTTTAAAAAAATTTAAAAAACAAAAAAGCAACTTCCTGGAGCCCACAAGCCCTCTTTATTTACTAAAGTTCCAAATCCCATGGTTATCTTTTGTCTCATTCCAATATGCAAGGCCCTTCACCTAGTTAAGAGATACTTGTCCAGAGAGATGTTATTTTAAAGGCTGAACTTTGCACGCTCAGCAGTCTTGCCCTTGAATCAGAAACAGTCTGTTCAACAGAAGTCCCTGGAACTTCACCATCCAAACAAACATGGGGCTCAGGAACACCTCCCCCATCTCCGCGGAGAGGGTCCAGAGAACCACAGAATTAAAACAGCCCTGCCGTCTTTCCTCAACACAGGATTTTCTCTCCAAAGTGTCTGTACTTCAAATCTCTGATTTATGTAAGAGAGAAAACTTTACTTAGGTTCTAAGTGTCCTTAGTATTTTTTTCTTCCTCCTAAACCAAGGCAAACACAGGTTCACTATAACATGAGACAGCAGTGGTAGCTGAGGCCCAGGAAGGGGTGGGGGTGAGGATGCAGGGGTGAAGTAAGAGGAGAGCACAGTATCTAGAAAGGAGCATCTGAGATTATTTTGAAACACAACATTAGAATCCATAAATCTAGGAACTGAAATTCCCTCAGGTTCCATAGTCATATTATCTGGATGGTTTACACAGAGTTAAAGCCTCGTGGTTAGTATAGAAGCTACCCAGGTTTTAGAGCACTTCCTTTTCATTCTCTTCCATTCTCTCCTGGGATCTGACCTGTGGCCTGATCCCCAGCTCTTCATGGCCCTGCAATCTTGGCCTGCCTTGGTCACCAGACCTCTCTCTCCTCCCCTTTTCATTTTGGTGACTATTCAACACCATCCTTATGTTTCTATTGCATGCCTGGGGTGTGGAGGGTGTTTCTGCTTTTACTTCGTTGTTTGATTCTATCTGTCAGCCACATAAAAGTCACCCTACATCCTTATATGTTCACGGTTCTATAGGCATATTTGAATTTCAAACAAATATGTGATTTTACAAACACAGTATTTTACATACTGGTTCCCAGTCCAGGGGAAATATGTCCATAATATCAATTATGTTTTCAGGGAGATTGGTCATATTTCTATAAATCACCTCTGAATTTACCCCTGAACCAATAGGCAGGTTTTAGGGATCAGAAATTCTCCCACAAGAAAGTCCTTTAAAATAGAAAGATGGTCCTAGCTTGGTACACTCATAGAGGTAAACCAAGCTTATCAAGGCCAGGCCACCACACTTCCATTTGTATTGTTAAGATGGGTTTTATAATTGCACAATGGGAGCCATTGATTCAGAAAGAGTGTAAGTTAATTAATGGATAATAAATCTATAACAGGATATTGAAAGAGACTCAGAAGCATACAGAATCATTACGCTCAATGGCCAAGGGCAATTTCTGTGAACACACATGAAATATCCCTTGATACTACTAGAAGAGACCTCTTTTTATAAAAGGATAGAAGGAATAAGTGTGGTATCTTTTACATGAGATGAGAGGGTCTGAGGGAAAGACAAATCAACCTGTCTTCTCAGGAGTGACCAGAGTCACTCGGAAATGTTAGGGCTTCTTACAAGAAACAGTGAAGAGGGCCCATTTTAAAGTACTTTTCTTTTTCTCCTTGTAAAAGATGAATGATATTTTTGACTGATGATTGGTTCCAGGAACTAAAACTGTGGAACAGACTTGAAGGAGAGCTGGATGGGAGACACAAACCCAAACTTTAGAGGATGGGTGATGGGAGGAAAGGATTGCAATAACAAGAGTTTTCTGGAGTATGTTTGATTTTCAGAAAAGACAGGGGCTCTTGGGAACAAACCTGGCTAGAGTTATCTCAACATCCTGACCCAGCCCTGGGGAAACTTGTAGTGGGTTAAAAACAAAAGGCGGCACAGAGGTCAGCTTCAAAGGAGCCAAATAACCTTGTGATACCTGCGGAGGAAGGATTCTCTCCAGACTTCCTGAGAAAAACTTCACCAATCACTAGGGTGAGGAGGTTACTTATGGTGGCTCTGGGTGGCAGCCAGGTCAGCCTCCTGGGCACAAGCAAGAGCCGCATCAGTCAATTAAGATCATGATCACTTCTACAAATACTCTATCTTCCTTCAGTAAGCATCTTCTAGTCATACTTTCTCCAGCTGTCCAAAGTTCCCATCTGCAATGAAGTTTTGAAAATCATACCCAAATGCAGTGTGTTTTGGTTTCTAAGAAAGTTCCAGAGCTAGTTAGCCTCTAGGTGACACAAACTGCATTTATCTCCAGATCATCTGTTCTTGTCCTCTCCCAAACACTGATTCAATATTTTTTAATTAATTCACTTTATTTTTTACAGAATTTCAGGTTTGCAGAAAAATTGATCAAAATGTACACAGAGTTCTCATATTGCCTCTATGCCCCCCACACGCACACACACACTCTCTCTCTCACTTTCTCTCTCTCTCTCTCTCTCACAGTTCCCCCTATTATTATCCTCTTACATTAGTGTGGTAAATTTGTTACAATTGATAAACCAATATTAATACATTATTATTAACTAAAGTCCATAGTTTACACCACGGTTCATTTTGGGGCTGTACAGTTCAATGGGTTTTGACAAATGTATCATGACTTGTATCCACCATTGTAATTTCATACAAAATAATTTCACTCTCCTAAAAATGCTCTGTGCTCCACCTAGTCATCCCTCCTCTTTTCCTGTGAACCCCTGGCAAGCACTGAGCTTTTTACTGTGCCCATCAATTTGCCTTTCCCAGAATGTCATATGGTTGGACTTGACCTATTCATATTGGCTTCTTTTGCTTAGCAATATGCATTTAAGTTTCCTCCATATCTTTTCATGGCTTGGTAGTTCATTTCTGTTTGATGCTGAGTAATATTCCATTGTATGGATGTACCACAGTTTATTTATCCATCCACCTACTGAAGGACATCTTAGTTGCTTCCAATTTTTGGCTATTATGAATAAAGCTGCTATAAACATTCATGTGCAGGTTTCTGAGTGGACATAATTTTCCAACTCATTTGGGTAAATACCAAGGAGCATGATTGCTGGCTCATATGGTAAGAGTATGTTTAGTTTTGTAAGAAACCACCAAACTGTCTTCCAAAGTGGCTGTGCTATTTTGTATTCCCACCATCAATGAATCAGAGTTCCTGTTGTTCCACAATTTTGTCAGCATTTGGTATTGTCAGTGATTGGATTTGGGCCATCTTAACAAGTGTTCAGGGTATCTCATTGTTTAATTTGTAATTTCCTAATGACATATGATGCTGAGTATCTTTTCACATGTTCATTTGTCATGTGTATATCTTCTCTGGTGAGGTTTCTGTCAGGGTCTTTGGCTTATTTTTTAATCAAGCTGTTTAGTTTCTTATTGTTGAGTTTTAAGAGCTCTTTGTATATTTTGGATAATAGTCTTTTATCAGATACATAATTGGCAAATATTTTCTCTCAGTTATGGGTTATCTTTTCATTCTCCTAATAGTATCTTTCAAAGAGCAGATTTTTTAAAATTTTAATGAAGTCCTGTATATCATTTTTTTTTTCATGGATTGTCCTTTTTGGTGTTGTATCTAAAAACTCATCACCATACCCAAGGGCACCTAAACTTTCTCCTATATCATCTTCTAGAAATTTTATAGTTTTATGTTTTACTTTTGGGTCTATGATCCATTTTGAGTTAATTTTTGTGAAAGGCATAAGGCTTGTTTCTATATTATATTTTTTGCATGTGGATGTCATTATTTCAGCATCATTTGTTGAAAAGACCATCATTTCTCCATTGAATTGTCTTTGCTCATTTGTCAAAGATCAGTTGACTATATTTCTGGGAGTCTAATCCCAGACTCTTTATTCTGTTCTATTGATCTATTTGTCTATTCTTTTACTAATACCAATTTTGTCTTGATTACTGTAGCTTTATAGAAAGTCTTGAAGTTGCATAGTATCAGTCCTCCAGCTTTGTTCTTCTGTATCAATCTTGTGTTGGTTATTCTGGGTCTTTTGCATTTCCATGTAAACTTGATAGTTTTTGTCAGTATTCACAAAATAACGTGCCTGGGATTTTGATTGGGATTACATTGAATCTATAGACCAAGCTGGGAAGAACTGACATCTTGAGTTTTCACATCCATGAACATGGACTATCTTTCCATTTACTTAGATATTTTAAAATTTCTTTCATCAAAGTTTTGTAGTTTTCCTCATATAGATCTTGTGTATATTTTGCTACATTTATACCTAAGAATTTGTCTTTTTTTGTATTAATATAAATGGTGTTCTGTTTTTAATTTCAAATTCCAATTGCTCATTTTTGGTACATAGGAAAGCAGTTGACTTTTGTACATTAACCTTGTATCCTACAACCTTGGTATAATCCTTTTTAGTTTCAGGAGGTTTTTATTTGTTTGTGGTGAGGGGTTGTCAATCTATGAGATTTTCTGCATAAACAATCATGTCATCTGCAAACAAAAACAGTTTTGTTTCTTCTTGCCCAATCTGTATATATTTTACTTCCTTTTCTTGTGTTATTGCACATCATGTTCATGTATGGTTTACTTCTTTCTGAATATTTTTAATAGCCATGTCTTTATTTTGATTATTGGTTACTGTCTATGAACAATTTGATTTAATTCAATTTGACTTGATTTAATGTGTTTAGTTTGACTTAATGGGTTTATAAAGCTACTCTTATACTTTAGTAACTGAGTTTCAATAACTGTAGTAAACCAGCATCTCTGAGGGTGAGTGATGTGCCAGGAAAATTACAAACTGAAATTCTCACATTCCTGTAAGATTGGTCCAAAAGATAGCTGGAGAGGCACATTTGTAAAAGAGATTCAGTTCTATGAGAAACATTTTATACTTTATCGAGATAAATAATTTATTGTTTATTTATTCTAAATATGGGGTTGGCCAAAAAGTTCATTCTGGCTTTTCCATAAGATGTTACAGAACTTTTGGCCAACCCAGCATATAATCTGATAACTAATGATATCTGATAATCACTTTCTGCAGGTGAAAATCCCAGAACACAATGTCTCCCCTTTAAAAATAATTGCAAATTTTACTTTTACTTATATGATAAAAATTCAACAAAATTGTATTCATGTGAATGAAATACCACATGTCTACAGGCAACAATCAAAAGTCAACTTTTCCATATTAGAGGAAGTGAGTGTTCTTAAGGTCCAGCAAGATCTGGTATAGGCAACTGCTTAATCTTCTTTAACCTAGGACTGCCTCTGTGTGTGTGTGTGTGTGTGTGTGTGCGTGTGTGTGTGTGTGTGTGTGTGTGTGTGTGTGTGTGTGTGTGTAGCCATCTTAATAACCTTCTCTATAAGACTCTTCCTCTACACAGAGAATCTGACTAACCTTCTGCATCCTTCAAAGCTACAAGCTAATGTTTATTTTTATACACCTGTAAAATGCACAAATTTTCTCTTCCTAAAGTGAGATAGTTAATAGAGGCATTTTACTGCTAAGGCTGTATGTAAGACAGGACTTATGATAAACAGCACAGTTGAAAAAAATGCATGTAGTTGTTAAGGAGAGTATAGCTACTCCTGAAATCAGAAAAAGGAAGTAAACTGTGTTTCTTCCTCAAAGAGACAGATCTGGAGAGTCCTGCTACTATCTCAAATAATCTACTTGCAAATTTCAAAACAAAGGACACAAGGAAATTACAGGCTGTCTCTTTGATTTACAACTTCCCCCCAACCAGAGCTGGTACTTACACTGCTACGTCTGAAATTGATCTGTGTGGGAAGGTTTCAGAGGGATGGCCAGCCAACTGGTACACTGCTGCCAAGTCAGCTGATGCCACAGCCTGGTATGGGACCCTGGCCAAGTAACCCATAGTGTCTACCTGAAGGAGTTATTGTGCAGAGGTGGAGAGCAGTGCGGGGAGAAGGGGGGAGGAGGAGAAAGTTATGGAAATACATTTTGAAAATCCAAAGTGCAGTTGAAATTCCAGTCTTAATGAAAAACAGTAACAGGCTCCGCTAAATACCCACAAAGCCCTGCTAAAAATATGTGAAGTTCATCCAGAGTTCAAACCTCAGAATTATTTTTATTTCCCAGCTTAGGCCTATCAAAACTGCCATGAAGCCTTTGGCTGTTTTAGTGAGAAAACAATCTGTCCTTGCAAACTAACCAACATGTTCTTACATCACAAAATGAAGCCAGAAGTGAAAGAAACTTGACAAATCTCTCCTTGCCGTTTTACTGAGGTTTAAGAGCACTGAGTTTGGAGTCAGCGAATATAAATTTGAACTTATTAGCTTCTTGACAACCTCACTGAGCTTCAATTTCTTAACCTTTAAAGTGGATTAGGCATAGGCCACTATACTGCGTGGAATAGGAAAAATTCAAAATCGCTTTCTTTCCACTGTTACATTACTGATTTGAATCATGTGTAAGTCCTCTCTATGGTCAGAATTACAATGTAGCTGAACCATAGCTGCTTCCCACTGACCCACAACACACGAAAGCTAAGACATTGAAAGGGAAGAAAATGTTTAATTTGGAAACCAAATATCTTTGAGACACTAATCCAGATGTAAACTGAAATCACACTGTCCTCTGAAGTTGATACGAAAGTATGTCGAGCCCTGCCCCTCATTCAGTGGGAAGTTTATTGCTCTACTTCAGATTTCTACAGAATCTCAGGGGCTTGTGTTTATTTCTGGCTTCAAGTCCCTGCTTTCGCCACACATCGAAACTCACTGGAGGCTCACCTCCCCTCCTCTTCACCCATCCCCAATGAAACTACCCCCCACACACTCCCCCATTCAGAGTTCTTAAACAAAACCACTCACATAAACAATTGAGTAGATGGCAAACGTTACTGAAAGTTTGAAGATGCAGAAAATTTTACAATAACAAAAGCAACTGAATGTACACTACAAGGCATCCTGTGCTGAAAGGCATCTTGTCCCTTGCCTTTTCCCAAAGGAACCAACCTCCTTCCTACAGCCCAGCTCACTCTCCCTGGCCATACTCTCCTGCATCAAGAGTCCCGTCACCTGATTTGCAGAGAGATTTATCTCTCTACACCCTACTTGGTGCTGGTCCTTCTTTGGCTCATCCAGAGACACCCTGATGGGCTCTGTTAGGCAGACAGCCATCTACTTGGAGCCCCAGTGTCACTAGTAGAGGCTGTGAGATTTTATTCTTTCCTTCTCTGCACTGCTCCCTCCAGCAGTCCCTGTAAATTGAAGGAAGTAGTATAGAGATTTATTTTCCCACTCATACATGTTATTATTCCCCAAACACCTAAGACAGACCTGACAATTTAAGGATTTTTTTAATGAGTATGTACTTTGAGCAGTGTTAGGTTTATAGAAAAGTTAATCAGAGTGTACAGAGAGTTTACATACACCCCTCCACCCTCTCCCCTTCACACAACCACACTTTCTTGTTCTTAATGTCTCGCATTAGTGTGCGAAACATGTTACAATTGATGAACCAATATTGATACATTATTATTAACTGAAGTCTATAGTTTACATTAGGGTTTACTTTGTTTTATACATTCTATGAGTTTTCACAAATGTACAATGACATGTGTCCATCAATACTGTATCACACTGTCCTACATTTCATTGTCCTAAAAATACCTTGTGCTCCATCTATCCATCCCTCCCTTCCTTCCCCACAAAGCCCCTGACAAACACTGATAACAAGGTAACATAGCTAGTAAGGGATGAAGTCAGTGACTATTGGACTCAAAAGTTAGTGCTTTTAACCACTGTCCCACCTGTCCTTTTTCTTTAGGCTTCCCTTACAGAAGAAAGGAAAATGGCTTTCTCAAATTCAATTTTAACTTGCATTTCATATGAAACCATTCTGTGTTAATTATCTTCACTGTCAGACATGGTACCTTTATGTGCTGAGGCAGTTTGTGCTAATCTGTGTCAAAAGGAATAAATGGTAGCAACTTTGCTCAGTGAAGTATTATTTTCTGGTCACCAGTGCTCAGAAAGAACCCTTGAGATCAACAACCAAATAAATGTACATAAGTTGTAAACCTTCAGAAAAGATTATGTTTGAAATTTAACCCACTATCTGGGGGGTGGGGTGGAAAGCATATAAGACTTTAACTCCACATTAATATAAACTACAAATAAAGCACATTAAATTAGAATTTCCAGTTCAATAGTAGATATGAATGGTAAATAAGGGAGAGTAAGTAACTGTAAATAAAGAAAGCCCTCCACTGCATACCACTTGCTTGGTACAGCCAGATGCCTCCAATCATCTTCATCTCTAATTTTTGAGAGCAAATTTCTGCCGCGCTATCAATCATTGACTGTAATGTTTGCATGTGGCTGGCTTGGTTACTCTTTGGGCATTTGTTTTCCTACTTCTCAGTCATTATTTTGCAGAGATGATCTGCAAATGGTGCACCCAGTCAAGTCTGGTCTCTGAGGATCGCAGTCTACAGGGCCCAGCACTGACCATGGAAACTTTGACAAGAGTGGTATTAGAGGAATAGTGGAGGCCAGACTGGAAAGGGTTAGGAGAGGTAAAGGACTGAGAAAATAGGTTCATGGAGGACAGACTGTTTAATGAATAAATTTGGCTGTGAAGGACCTGAGCATGTCTGTAGAACAGAAGCCAGTAAACAAAAGCCAGTAAGTTTTTCAGCCAGTAAAATTCTGTAGAACAGAAGCCAGTAAGAGAGAGCAACAAAAGGTAAAGGAGTAAGAAAAAAATAGCTACAGTTCCTGGGGTCCAAGGAGGTGGGAGGGAATGTTGCTCTTAGGGCACTGCTGAAAACCCATCTCAGCTGGAGAAGGTTATAGGAAAACTCTCTACTCCAGGGGGAAGGGAAGGGATACATGATGGAGCTAGAACTACAACTGGGGGAGTGGGGGGGAGGAGCCCTGGAAAGGAGACATCCCGAGACCCAGGGATACAGTACCTGCTGAGACTGAAGCTGAATCAGAGGAACAGAAAGCTCCCCTCACCTTCCCTACAAGGCTGGCAAATACTAAATAACAAGGAAACAGGCCCTCTGTGAGCACAGTGCAAAGGGAAAACCTAAGGCAGAGGTTGGAGCAGACATTGTGAAAACCCTCTGACAAACCAGTCCCACCAGAAACACAAGGGATCTTAGAGGCATTTGAAACCTGGTGCAGAGGGTAACTATAGCAAAAGCAAACCTCAAATCTTAATTCCTAACTAGATTAATTCAAATCTCCACACTAAAGGCCCAGCAGAAGGAAATATATGCCCATTTCCAGGTATAAAACTCTCTGCCTCAGCATCTTCTGTCTTATAGCTTTCAACAAAAAATTATAGAAAAGGCATGAGAAAAACAACACACTGCCAAGAGACAAGCAGTATTGGAACTGGAAATTTAACGATTAAGATGTTAAAACCTCTACTAGAAAAGATGGTAAACATGCAAGATCAGATGGGGACTTCACTGGAGAGGTAGAAACCATAAAAAATAAAAGAGAGAATTCTGGGGGGTGTGGGGGGCATAAATCCTGGGGATTGTTTGTGGGAACAAAAGTAAAAGGTGAGGAAGAACAAGAAGTCAGATGACTGACTTCCGGGACGATGGTGGAAGAGTAAGACGGGGAGATCACCTTCCTCCCCGCAGATACACCAGAAATATATCTACACGTGGAACAACTCCTACAGAACACCTACTGAACACTGGCAGAAGACCTCAGACCTCCCAAAAGGCAAGAAACCCCCCACGTACCTGGGTAGGGCAAAAGAAAACACAGAGACAAAAGGATAGGGATGGGACCTGCACCAGTGGGAGGGAGCTGTGAAGGAGGAAAGCTTTCCACACGCTACGAAGCCCCTTCGCGGGCGGAGACTGCGGGTGGCGGAGGCGGAAAGCTTCAGAGCCGCGGCGGAGAGCACAGCAACAGGGGTGCGGAGGGAAAAGCGGAGAGATTCCCGCACAGAGGATCAGGGCCGACCGGCACTCACCAGGCCGAGAGGCTTGTCTGCTCACCCGCCGGGCCGGGCGGGGCCGGGAGCTGAGGCTTGGGCTTCGGTCGGAGCGCAGGGAGAGGACTGGGGTTGACGGCGTGAACACAGCCTGCAGGGGGTTAGTGCGCCACGGCTGGCCGGGAGGGAGTCCGAGGAAAAGTCTGGACCTGCCGAAGAGGCAAGAGACTTTTTCTTCCCTCTTTGTTTCCTGGTGCGCGAGGAGAGGGGATTCAGAGCGCTGCTTAAAGGAGCTCCAGAGACAGGCGCGAGCCGCGGCTAAAACTGCGGACCCCAGAGACAGGCATGAGACGCTAAGGCTGTTGCTGCCGCCACCAAGAAGCCTGTGTGCGAACACAGCTCACTATCCACCCCCCCCCTTCAGGGGAGCCTGTGCAGCCCGCCACTGCCAGGGTCCCGGGATCCAGGGACAACTCCCCCGGGAGAACGCACGGCGCGCCTCAGGCTGCCGCAACATCACGCCGGCCTCTGCCGCCGCAGGCCCGCCCCACACTCCGTGCCCCTCCCTCCCCCCTGGCCTGAGTGCGCCAGAGCCCGCGAATCAGCGGCTCCTATAACCCCGTCCTCTCTGAGCGAAGAACAAACGCCCTCCAGCGACCTACATGCAGAGGCAGGGCCAAATCCAAAGCTGAGCCCCTGGGAGCTGTGAGAACGAAGAAGAGAAAGGGAAATTTCTCCCAGCAGCCTCAGAAGCAGCGGATTAAAGCTCTACAATCAACTTGATGTACCCTGCATCTGTGGAATACCTGAATAGACAACGAATCATCCCAAATTAAGGAGCCATGTGGATGAAAGGCTCTTGGTGCTCCAGCCAGGAGTCAGGGCTGTGCCTCTGGGGTGGGAGAGCCAACTTCAGAACACTGGTCCACAAGAGACCTCCCAGCTCCACATAATATCAAACGGCGAAAATCTCCCAGAGATCTCCATCTCAACACCAGCACCCAGCTTCACTCAACGACCAGCAAGTTATAGTGCTGGACAACCTATGCCAAACAACGAGCAAAACAGGAACACAGCCCCACCCATTAGCAGAGAGGCTGCCTAAAATCATAATAAGGCCACAGACACCCCAAAACACACCACCAGAAGTGGACCTGCCCACCAGAAAGACAAGACCAGCCTCATCCACCAAAACACAGGCACTAGTCCCCTCCACGAGGAAACCTACACAACCCACTGAACCAACCTTAGCCACTGGAAACAGACACCAAAAACAACAGGAACTATGAGCCAGCAGCCTGCAAAAAGGAGACCCCAAACACAGTAAGATAAGCAAAATGAGAAGACAGAAAAACACACAGCAGATGAAGGAGCAAGATAAAAACCCACCAGACTTAACAAATGAAAAGGAAATAGGCAGTCTACCTGAAAAAGAATTCAGAATAATGATAGTAAGGATGATCCAAAATCTTGGAAATAGAATGGAGAAAATACAAGAAGCGTTTAACAAGGACCTAGAAGAACTAAAGATGAAATAAACAATGATGAACAAAACAATAAATGAAATGAAAAATGCTCTAGATAGGATCAATAGCAGAATAACTGAGGCAGAAGAACGGATAAGTGACCTGGAAGATAAAATAGTGGAAATAACTACTGCAGAGCAGAACAAAGAAAAAAGAATGAAAAGAACTGAGGACAGTCTCAGAGACCTCTGGGACAACATTAAATGCACCAACATTCAAATTATAGGGGTTCCAGAAGAAGAAGAGAAAAAGAAAGGGACTGAGAAAATATGTGAAGAGATTATAGTTGAAAACTTCCTTAATATGGGAAAGGAAATAGTTAATCAAGTCCAGGAAGCACAGAGAGTCCCATACAGGATAAATCCAAGGAGAAATATGCCAAGACGCATATTAATCAAACTGTCAAAAATTAAATACAAAGAAAACATATTAAAAGCAGCAAGGGAAAAACAACAAATAACACACAAGGGAACCCCCATAAGGTTAACAGCTGATCTTTCAGCAGAAACCCTACAAGCCAGAAGGGAGTGGCAGGACATACTGAAAGTGATGAAGGAGAAAAACCTGCAACCAAGATTACTCTACCCAGCAAGGATCTCATTCAGATTTGACGGAGAAATTAAAACCTTTACAGACAAGCAAAAGCTGAGAGAGTTCAGCACCACAAAACCAGCTCTACAACAACTGATAAAGGAAATTCTCTAGGCAAGAAAGACAAGAGAAGGAAAAGACCTACAATAACGAACCAAATTGGCTGAATGGATACAAAAACAGGACCCATATATTTGCTGTCTACAAGAGACCCACTTCAGACATAGAGACACATACAGACTGAAAGTAAGGGGATGGAAAAAGGTATTTCATGCAAATGGAAACCAAAAGAAAGCTGGAGTAGCAATTCTCATATCAGACAAAATAGACTTTAAAATAAAGACTATTAGAAGAGACAAAGAAGGACATTACATAATGAACAAGGGATCGATCCAAGAAGAAGATATAACAATTGTAAATATTTATGCACCCAACATAGGAGCACCTCAATACATAAGGCAAATACTAACAGCCATAAAAGGGGAAATCGACAGTAACACATTCATAGTAGGGGACTTTAACACCCCACTTTCACCAATGGACAGATCATCCAAAATGAAAATAAATAAGGAAACACAAGCTTTAAATGATATGTTAAACAAGATGGACTTAACTGATATTTATAGGACATTCCATTCAAAAACAACAGAATACACATTTTTCTCTAGTGCTCATGGAACATTCTCCAGGATAGATCATATCTTGGGTCACAAATCAAGCCTTGGTAAATTTAAGAAAATTGAAATTGTATAAAGTATCTTTTCTGACCACAACGCTATGAGACTAGATATCAATTACAGGAAATATCTGTAAAAAATACAAAAACATGGAGGCTAAACAATACACTACTTAATAACGAAGTGATCACTGAAGAAATCAAAGAGGAAATTAAAAAATACCTAGAAACAAGTGACAATGGAGACACGATGACCCAAAATGTATGGGATGCAGCAAAAGCAATTCTAAGAGGGAAGTTTATAGCAATACAATCCTACCTTAAGAAACAGGAAACATCTCAAATAAACAACCTAACCCTACACCTAAAGCAATTAGAGAAAGAAGAACAAAAAAACCCCAAAGTTAGCAGAAGGAAAGAAATCATAAAAATCAGATCAGAAATAAATGAAAAAGAAATGAAGGAAATGATAGCAAAGATCAATAAAACTAAAAGCTGGTTCTTTGAGAAGATAAACAAAATTGATAAACCATTAGCCAGACTCATGAAGATAAAAAGGAAGAAGACTCAAATCAATAGAATTAGAAATAAAAAAGGAGAAGTAACAACTGACACTGCAGAAATACAAAAGATCATGAGAGATTACTACAAGCAACTCTACGCCAATAAAATGGACAACCTGGAAGAAATGGACAAATTCTTAGAAAGGCACAACCTGCCAAGACTGAATCAGGAAGAAATAGAAAATATGAACAGACCAATCACAAGAACTGAAATTGAAACTGTGATTAAAAATCTTCCAACAGGGCTTCCCTGGTGGCGCAATGGTTGAGAATCTGCCTGCCGTTGTAGGGGATGCGGGTTCATGCCCCGGTCCGTGCTGCGGAGAGGCTGGGCCCGTGAGCCATGACCACTGAGCCTGTGCATCCGCAGCTTGTGCTCCACAACGGGAGAGGCCACAGCAGTGAGAGGCCTGCGTACCGCAAAAAAAAAAAGAAAAAAGAAATCTTCCAACAAACAAAAGCCCAGGACCAGATGGCTTCACAGGAGAATTCTATCAAACATTTAGAGAAGAGCTAACACCTATCCTTCTCAAACTCTTCCAACATATAGCAGAGGGAGGAACACTCCCAAACTCATTCTATGAGGCCACCGTCACCCTGATACCAAAACCAGACACGGATGTCACAAAGAAAGAAAACTACAGGCCAATATCACTGATGAACATAGATGCAAAAATCCTCAACAAAATACTAGCAAACAGAATCCAACAGCACATTAAACAGATGATACACCATGATCAAGTGGGGTTTATTCCAGGAATGCAAGGATTCTTCAATATATGCAAATCAATCAACGTGATACACCATATTAACAAATTGAAGGAGAAAAACCATATGATCATCTCAATAGATGCAGAGAAAGCTTTTGACAAAACTAAACACCCATTTATGATAAAAACCCTCCTGAAAACAGGCATAGAGGGAACTTTCCTCAACATAATAAAGGCCATATATGACAAACCCACAGCCAACGTCGTCCTCAATGGTGAAAAACTGAAAGCATTTCCACTAAGATCAGGAACAAGACAAGGTTGCCCACTCTCACCACTCTTATTCAACATAGTTTTGGAAGTTTTAGCCACAGCAATCAGAGAAGAAAAGCAAATAAAAGGAATCCAAATCAGAAAAGAAGTAAAGCTGTCACTATGTACAGATAACATGATACTATACATAGAGCATCCTAAAAATGCTACCAGAAAACTATTAGAGCTAATCAATGAACTTGGTAAAGTAGCAGGATACAAAATTAATGCACAGAAATCTCTGGCATTCCTATACACTAATGATGAAAAATCTGAAATGGAAATCAAGAAAACACTCCCATTTACCATTGCAACAAAAAGAATAAAATATCTAGGAATAAACCTACCTAAGGAGACAAAAGACCTGTATGCAGAAAATTATAAAACACTGATGAAAGAAATTAAAGATGATACAAATAGATGGAGAGATATACCATGTTCTTGGATTAGAAGAATCAACATTGTGAAAATCACTCTACTACCCAAAGCAATCTACAGATTCAATGCAATCCCTATCAAACTACCACTGGCGTTTTTCACAGAACTAGAACAAAAAATTTCACAATTTGTATGGAAACACAAAAGATCCCGAATAGCCAAAGCAATCTTGAGAACGAAAAACAGAGCTGGAGGAATCAGGCTCCCTGACTTCAGGCTATACTACAAAGCTATAGTAATCAAAACAGTATGGTACTGGCACAAAAACAGAAAGATAGATCAATGGAACAGGATAGAAAGCCCAGAGATAAACCCACGCACATATGGTCACCTTATCTTTGATAAAGGAGGCAGGAATATACAGTGGAGAAAGGACAGCCTCTTCAATAAGTGGTGCTGAGAAAACTGGGCAGGCACATGTAAAAGTATGAGATTAGATCACTCCCTAACACCATACACAAAAATAAGCTCAAAATGGATTAAAGACCTAAATGTAAGGTCAGAAACTATCAAACTCTTAGAGGACAACATAGGCAGGACACTCTATGACATAAATCACAGCAAGATCCTTTTTGACCCACCTCCTAGAGAAAAGGAAATAAAAACAAAAATAAACAAATGGGACCTAATGAAACTTCAAATCTTTTGCATATCAAAGGAAACCATAAACAAGACCAAAAGAGAACCCTCAGAATGGGAGAAAATATTTGCAAATGAAGCAACTGACAAAGGATTAATCTCCAAAATTTATAAGCAGCTCATGCAGCTTCATAACAAAAAAACAAACAACCCAATCCATAAATGGGCAGAAGACCTAAATAGACATTTCTCCAAAGAAGATATACAGACTGCCAGCAAGCACATGAAAGAATGCTCAACATCACTAACCATTAGAGAAATGCAAATCAAAACTACAATGAGATATCACCTCACACCAGCTAGAATGTGCATCATCAGAAAATCTACAAACAAGAAATGCTGGAGAGGGTGTGGAGAAAAGGGAACCCTCCAGCACTGTTGGTGGGAATGAAAATTGATACAGCCACTGTGGAGAACAGTATGGAGGTTCCTTATAAATCTACAAATAGAACTACCATATGACCCAGCAATCCCACTACTGGGCATATACCCTGAGAAAACCATAATTCAAAAAGAGTCATGTACCAAAATGTTCATTGCAGCTCTATTTACAATAGTTCGGAGATGGAAACAACCTAAGTGTCCATCATCGGATGAATGGATAAAGAAGATGTGACACATATATACAATGGAATATTACTCAGCCATAAAAAGAAACGAAATTGAGCTATTTGTAATGAGGTGGATAGACCTAGAGTCTGTCATACAGAGTGAAGTAAGTCAGAAAGAGAGAGACAAATACCATTTGCTAACACATATATATGGAATTTAAGGGGAAAAAATGTCATGAAGAACATAGGGGTAAAACAGGAATAAAGACACAGACCTACTAGAGAATGGACTTGAGGATATGGGGAGGGGGAAGGGTAAGCTGTGACAAAGTGAGAGAGAAGCATGGACATATATACACTACCAAACGTAAGGTAGATAGCTAGTGGCAAGCAGCCGCATAGCACAGGGAGATCAGTTCGGTGCTTTGTGACCACCTGGAGTGGTGGGATGGGGGCGGGGGGAGACGCAAGAGGGAAGAGATTTGGGAACATATGTGTATATATAACTGATTGATTTTGTTGTAAAGCCGAAACTAACACACCATTGTAAAGCAATTATACTCCAATAAAGAAGTTTTAGAAAAATAAACAAACAAATAAATAAGAAGTCAGATGACTGTGATACTATTTACTGAGGTAGAAAACATAGAAATTCTAATTTGGGGAGGAATGTTCATTATTTCAGATTTGGACAATTTGAGTTGAAGGAATTGGTGGAACATCCACGTGTGTATATTCAATCAAGGGTAAACAGAGATGTAGAGTTCATGAGAGACATCTGGGCTGTATCAGCAGGATAGAGATTGTTGTTTGAATCATTGGAATGGATAACCTCTCTCAAAGAGATTGTGTGCATTGAGAATAGAAGAGAGTCAAGACTGAAAACACTGGGAAAACCAGCCTTTGAGGAGTGGGCAGAGGAAGAGGAGCCCACCAAGGAGACCAAGAATGAGCAGTAAGAACAGCAACGAAGGATGCCCACAGTGCAAAATGCTGCAGAGAAGTCAGTAAGATAAGAGACTACTCTATCTGGCAACAGCGATGTCACTGATAAGCTAGAGAGTGTGGTAAAATGAGAGATAGAAAGTGAGTTGGGTGAACAAATGGAAGTAGAGACAGCAAGAGAAAATACCTCTTTCAAGAAGCTGGGCTATAAAGGTAAGGAGAGAAATAGGGTGGTACCTGGATGGAGATAGCTCATCCTCCATAGGGAGGATTTCTTTGCAGAGGAATCAGCTTGAACATATTGAAGTGCTGATGTGAAGGATCCAGTTTGAAGAAACAGGGGAAAGAGAGGGAACTTAACTGATAAATGGCTTCACTGAAGAGATCAGTGTCAACTGGCTCATTTTCACACTCTCAGCATTTATCTGGTGTATATTATGTAGTAGGAAATATGTCACTGAATAAGACACTGTCCTTGCCTTTAAGGAATTTATGGCCTACATAGGCATACAGACCAAAAACTAAACAAAACAATTGCTATATCGCGAGATACGAGCTACAGGTTAATCATAGGGGGTTATGAGAGCGTGTAGGGAGGCTACCTAATTCAGTTTTAGGAGGTCAAAGACAATTTCCAAAAGCCAGAAAAATGTAAGGTAGTAGGAAGGAATCACCTGATTTCTAAACAAAGGACACAGTTTATGATGTTCAAGAGGCTACAGAGAGCACTGATCATTCTAGAAAACAAATTTAGTGCTTCCTTTCATAAGTGTTCATTGCACTTACCATTTTTGCTTCTTGTCAATTATCCCAATTGTAATGAATGAATAATGTGTGTAATTATTTGTTTTATGTTTCTCTCCCCTACTGGACCTAAGTCCCCAAAAGGCAGGGACCACAACTCTATTGTTTGCACAGGTATATAGTAGTCTTACGATAAACGATTGGAACCAAAAATGCAATAATTATGTCTCCCCTTATCTCTGTGGGGAGAGTCAGAAGAAGAAATCATTGGAATGTGTTCCACTTGGAAGCAAAGCACGTTAAAACCAACTGTATCTGATTCTTGACTGCAGGCTCTGACATGGTCTCTTTGCAGATGAAGGCTGGACCCGCTGCCAACAACCCACGTGATGCAAATGCATCAAGGTGGGGTCTATTTTTAGCTACAGCAAATTACCATTCCTTTATGCTTTTAGATTTTTATCTCTGCAAATGGGTTCTCTTGTTCTTACATTTTTTCAGCATCAAGACTGACTTCTTTCATGAAGAGAGAAGATAGTCTTTAAGACAAAGAGCATTTCTCCTTTCATCACCCCAGCTTGGAAGTTCAAAGAGATTTTGGAGAGCCGCTTGTTGCTATTCCTGAGAGTAAGGATGGTCCTTCCATACTTTTTGTAATGACACTGCAGACTCAAACTGGGGTGGGGGAAACTCAGTCCAAAGAAAACAAAATGAAGATTTGACTGTGAGTCTAGTCAGAGACATAGTGTTCCATGCAATTCTATCCAATTGGTTAATAAGAAACTGACATTGTATAATTATAGATTGTAAGGTCGGATCTTAACAAACGGCACCGCGAAACAGAGAAAGCTTCAAGTGAGCTTTATTAGGGAGCGCTCCCGGGCGAGATTCACTGGTCCGAGAGAAAGGGGCCAGAGAAGTCACACCCGGGAGAGGGTTGGGCAAGATTTTATAGGGGAAGAAGGGAAAGGGGTATGGTGAATCTGGGAGGACGCAGGGTATTCCTTATTTGGTGGTCTTTTCGGGTATCCTGGGGGACCGTTGGTCCCGCCCCTCGAAAGGCGGGAAGGCTGAGCTGGGTTCAAAGTCCCCAAGTCAGTTTCTGGAACTGGGTGGTCCGGAATGTCTCCAGGGCAGTTTCTGGAACTGCGTGGTCCGGAGAATTTCGGTCTAATGCAACCTGTGAATCTGATTGTGTTCCCCTGCCTCGGGCCAGTTGGCCTTACATAGATTTCTTTACTATATTTGTAAAAAGGTCATGTCATATAAAAATGAGCTACAAGCTCCCACAAACAAATGCAGTTTATATAATGTCTTGAAGATGTCTTCAAGATCAGGTAGCTTTCTGGGTTAACAGATGTAGTGCTGTTGGCAAAGTTGTCAGCTGAAAGGTGGTGTCAGCACAGAGGAGGGATCTCATTGTGAGAATCCCGTTTCTTGTGGGGGGCAGGGAGTAGAAGACAACAGGGGACCTGAATATCAGGTAGGCTGAGGTGGGGAGAGGACATGTAGCTTTTTAAGTATTTTTGAGGTATAATTTTATATTTTTTAAAATATTGTTTTGTAATACAACATTAAAAATTAAAACTTGGTATACATTTCTTGATTAATAAGGATATGGAGAAAAGGTTTTGGAATCACTAAGAGGCCAAAGATTTTTATCTTTGGTCAAGGAGGGCAAAAGTCTAAAAAACCAGTCATAAGATTGGCCCCAGGCTTCCCTGGTGGCACAGTGGTTGCGAGTCCACCTGCCAATGCGGGGTATGCAGGTTCATGCCCCAGTCTGGGAGGATCCCTCATGCCACGGAGCGGATTGGCCTGTGAGCCATGGCCGCTGGGCCTGCACGTCCAGAACCTGTGCCTTGCAACGGGAGAGGCCACATCAGTGAGAGGCCCGTGTACCGCAAAAAAACAAAAACAAAAACAAAACAAAATGAAAAAAGATTGGTCCCAAGTAAGAAAAGAAATATGTTTGGTTCAGTACCATATTCCCTTCCTTTTTTACCTTGCTTTACCTTACCTTGTCTCCTTTTCCCTATGTTAATTTTTTCTTTGTAGTCAAACACATCATACACAGTCCTGCTTCCATGTCTGTGGTAGGCAGAATAATGCCCCCTCCAAATATGTCATGTCCTAATCCCCAGAACCTATGATCATGTTACTTTATGTGATAAAAAGGTTAAAATTAAGGACCATGAGATGGGCGATTATCCTGGATTATCTGGATGGATCCAATCTAGTCTCATAAATCCTTGAAAAGTGCAAGAAGGCTGAAAGGTCAGAAGACACAGAAAGGATTCACCCCATCATTGATGGCTTTGAGGTTGGAGGGAGGAGACCATGAGCCTGGGAAAGCAGCAGCTTCTACGAACTGGGAATCATCCTTAATTTATAGCCAGCAAGAAAACATGGACCCCAGTCCTACAACCAAACGGAGCTGAATCCTGCCAACAACCCAGATAAGCAGGAAATAGATTCTCCCTTACAACCTCCAGAAAGAAACACAGCCTGCCAACATTTTGGAGGATCCGGTTTGAATAAACAGGGGAGAGAGAGGGAACTTAACTGATAAATGGTGTAAGACCATAATGAACTTCTGACCTACAGAACTGTAAAATAATAATTTTTTGTTACTTTAAGCCATAAATTTTCTTGCAATTTATGATACAACAATAAAAACCTAATACAATGTCTTTGCTCTTATCTTTCTCTGTGTTTACAATGCCCTTTCCTCTCCTACATTCTTCCAAATCCCACATCCTCAGTGAAGCAATCCTGACTTCACTCCCTACTCTGTTCTATGTGTTGGCACATATATTTATGTAGGGCAACTAGTTATTTCTTCATGCTTATGCTCTAACTCTATAATGATATTGTAAGAACCTTAGGAACATGAATGATGTATTAATAATTGCAGTCCATTGCAAAAATGGCCACAAATCCTTTCCTTCCACGGTCTTACAATGTGACTTTGAAGATATTCCCATCAAAAGATGGATTACATTCCTCCACACCTTGAATCTGGGTTGGTCCTGTAACCTGCTTTGATCAATGTAGATTAGCAAATGTAGAAGAAGAAAGTTGACTCTGAGACCACCATCAAATAAATGAGCCTGGACTAGCCCAGTCAACCAGCCCAACTGCTAGCCCAGCCAAGGCTGATCAAATGTCAGACAGGTGTGTATGAACCATGGACCACCACTCACTGCAGACTCAAGGATGAGTTCAGCAGAAATCAGCAGAAGAACCACCCAGATGACCCCATCCAAATTTCTGACCCACTGATTCCTGAGCTAATTAATGATTGTTGTTTAAAGTCAATGGTTGGGGGTAGTTTATTAAACAGCAAAAGCTAACACATATAACTCAGTGCTCTGCATTGACCTATTTGTGAATAATTTTTGATGGTACTCACAATGATGATGATGATAATGACAATGACAGTAACAACAATGACAAAGATTAAAGAAAGCCACGTTCATTCCTAGTAAAACAAGAAGGTAAGTGGCATCATTTCCATATCTCAATACCAGGAAATTTCAGTGCTTATAAATTGAAGAGTTTCAAAATTTTTGTTCAAGTAAATTGGAAAACACAGTGTCTATAGATTTTAGGTTTATTGGTCTGTTATTGATCTCCAACAAATCCAAAAGAGCTCTTAACCTAGCTTTTGTATTGGTAACTTTTAGTGTTTCAATCTATTTCCCATTTTGTCAGAACATTGGGAGGGGCCATAGAGTCACTTTGCTGCCCCAGTTCTGAACGTACAAGCAGACTTTGGTTAAAATCTGCAGGGGCCTTTGTCACATGAGAAAAACTCAACCAGGAATTTTCATCAAAGGTAGCTTTTACCCAGTAGACAATAAATAGCTTATTTCTCATCCAAATAGTGTTCTCTAAAATCTGTTCAACTCCCAACAAAGTCTTCCAAAGTATTGTGTTTATAAAACTCCTTAAGTGAATTAGGTAGTACATAAAACTCTAATATTTAGCCTAAGAAGTCTTAAATATGATGCACTTCTTTCAGCCTATATTCCATTAAAAAAATGTTTGGGAATGAAGTGGGAACAAAAAAGAAACAAACAAAAAAAGCATCAGAAAGGAGATGGGTTAAAGATGGCGGACTAGAAGGATGTGCTCTCACTGCCTCCTGTGAGAACAACAGAATCACAACTAACTGCTGAACAATCATCAACAGGAAGACACTGGAACTCACCAAAAAATATACCCTACACCCAAAGACAAAGGAGAAGCCACAATGAGATGGTAGGAGGGGCGCAATCACAATAAAATCAAATCCCATGACTGCTGGGTGGGTGACTCACAAACTGGAATATATTTATCCCACAGAAGTCCACTCACTTGAGTGAAGGTTCTGAGCCCCACGTCAGGCATCCAAACCTGGGCGTCTGGCTACAGGAGGAGGAATTCCTAGAGAATCAGACTTTGAAGCCTGGGGGGATATGACTGCAGGACTTTGACAGGACTGCGGGAAACAGCGACTCCACTCTTGGAGGGCACACACAAAGTAGTGTGCAATTCAGGACCCAGGGGAAGGAGCAGTGACCCCATAGGAGACTGAACCAGACCTACCTGCTAGAGTTAGAGGGTCTCCTGCAGAGGTGGGGGGTGGCTCTGTCTCACTGTGAGGACAAGGACACTGGCAGCAGAAGTTCTGGGAAGTACTCCTTGGTGTGAGCCCTCCCAGAGTCCGCCATTAGCACCACCAAAGATTACAGGTAGGCTCCAGTGTTGGGTCGCCTCAGGCCAAACAACCAACAGGAAGTGAACGCAGCCCCACCCATTAGCAGTCAAGTAGATTAAAGTTTTACTGAGCACCACTGAGCACCACCAGAGCAACAGCCAACTCTACCCACCACCAGTCCCTCCCAGCAGAAAACTTGCACAAGCCTCTTACATAGCCTCATCCACCAGAGGGCAGACAGCAGAAGCAAGAAGAATTACAATCCTGCAGCCTGTGGAACAAAACCCACATTCACAGAAAGGTAGACAAAATGAAAAGGCAGAGAACTATGTACCAGATGAAGGAACAAGCCAAAACCCCAGAAAAACAACTAAATGAAGTGGAGATAGGGAAACTTCCTGAAAAAGAATTGAGAATAATGATAGTGAAGATGATCCAGGACCTTGGAAAAAGAATAGAGGCAAAGATTGATAAGATGCAAGAAATGTTTAACAAAGACCTAGAAGAATTAAACAACAAACAAACAGAGATGAACAATACAATAACTGAAATGAAAACTACACTAGAAGAAATGATTGGCAGAATAACTGAGGCAGAATAATGGATAAGTGACCTGGAAGACAGAATGGTGGAATTCACTGCTGCGAAACAGAATAATGAAAAAAGAGTGAAAGGAAATGAAGACAGCCTAAGAGACTTCTGGGACAACATTAAATGCAACAACATTCTCATTATAGGGGTCCCAGAAGGAGAGCAGAGAGAGAAAGGACCAGAGAAAATATTTGAAGAGATTATAGTCAAAAACTTCCCTAACATGGGAAAGGAAATAGCCACCCAAGTCCAGGAAGTGCAGAGAGTCCCATACAGGATATCCAAGGAGAAACATACCAAGACACATAGAAATCAAATTGGCAAAAATTAAAGACAAAGAAAAATTATTGAAAGCAGCAAGGGAAAAACAACAAATAACATACAAGGGAACTCCCATAAGGTTAACAGCTAATTTCTCAGCAGAAACTCTACAAGCCAGAAGGGAGTGGCATGATAGACTTAAAGTGATGAAAGGGAAGATCCTACAACCAAGATTACTCTACCCAGCAAGGATCTCATTCAGATTCAATGGAGAAATCAAAAGCTTTACAGACAAGCAAAAGCTAAGAGAATTCAGCATCACCAAACCACCTCTACAACAAATGCTAAAGGAACTTCTCTAAGTGAGAAACACAAGAGAAGAAACGGACCTACAAAAAAAACCCCAAAACAATTAAGAAAATGGTAATAGGAACATACATATTGATAATTACCTTAAACGTGAATGGATTAAATGCTCCAACCAAAAGACACAGCCTTGCTGAATGGATACAAAAACAAGACCTAGGGCTTCCCTGGTGGTGCAGTGGTTCAGAATCCACCTGCCGATGCAGGGGAAACGGGTTCGTGCCCCAGTCCGGGAAGATCCCACGTGCCATGGAGCGGCTAAGCCCATGAGCCATGGCTGTTGAGCCTGCACATCCGGAGCCTGTGCTCCGCAACGGGAGAGGCCACAACAGTGAGAGGCCCACGTACCGAAAAAAAAAAAAAAAAATCAAGACCTATATATATGCTGTGTACAAGAGACCCATTTCAGACCTAGGGACACATACAGACTGAAAGTGAGGGGATGGAAAAAGATATTCCATGCAAATGTAAATCAAAAGAAAGCTGGAGTAGCAATACTCATATCAGATAAAATAGATGTTAAAATAAAGAATGTTACAAGAGACAAGGGAGGACACTACATAATGATCAAGGGATCAATCCAAGAAGAAGATATAACAATTGTAAATGTATATGCACCCAACACAGGAGCACTTCAATACATAAGGCAACTGTTAACAGCTATAAAAGAGGATATTGACAGTAACACAATAATAGTGGAGGACTTTAACACCTCACTTACACCAATCGACAGATCATTCAAACAGAAAATTAATAAGGAAACACAAGCTTTAAATGACACAATAGACCAGAGAGATTTAATTGATATTTATAGGACATTTCATTCAAAAACAGCAGATTACACTTTCTTCTCAAGTGTGCACAGAACACTCTCCAGGATAGGTCACCTCTTGGGCCACAAATCAAGCCTCAGTAAATTTAAGAAAGTTGAAATCATAACAAGCATCTTTTCAGACCACAATGCTATGAGATTAGAAATCAACTACAGGGAAAAAAAACGTAAAAAGCACAAACATATGGAGGCTAAACAATACATTATTAAATAACCAAGAGATCACTGAAGAAATCAAAGAGGAAATCAAAAAAAAAGTAGAGACAAATGACAAAGAAAACACTATGATCCAAAACCTATGGGATGCAGCAAAAGCAGTTCTAAGAGGGAAGTTTATAGCTATACAAGCCTACCTCAAGAAACAAGAAAAACCCCAAATAAACAATGTAACCTTACACCTAAAGGAACTAGAGAAAGAAGAACAAATAAAACTCAAAGTTAGCAAAAGGAAAGAAATCATAAAGATCAGAGCAGAAATAAATGAAATAGAAACAAAGAAAACAATAGCACAGATCAATAAAACTAAAAGCTTGTTCTTAGACAAGATAAACAAAATTGATAAACCATTAGCCAGACTCACCAAGAAAAAGGGGGAGAGAACTCAAATCAATAAAATTAGAAATGAAAAAGGAGAAGTTAAAACAGACACTGCAGAAATACAAAGCATCTTAAGAGACTACTACAAGCAACTCTATGCCAATAAAATGGACAACCTGGAAGAAATGGACAAATTCTTAGAAAGGTATAGCCTCCTATAGCCTCCTAAGACTGAACCAGTAAGAAATAGAAAATATGAACTGACAAATCACAAGTAAATTGAAACTGTGATAAAAATCTTCCAACAAACAAAAGTCCAGGACCAGATGGCTTCACAGGTGAATTCTATCAAACATTTAGAGAAGAGCTAACACCCATCCTTCGCAAACTCTTCCAAAAAATTGCAGAGGAAGGCACACTCCCAAACTCATTCTATGAGACCACCATTACCCTGATACCAAACCCAGACAAAGATACTACAAAAAAGGAAAGTTACAGACCAATATCACTCATGAATATAGATGCAAAAGTCCTCAACAAAATACTAGCAAACAGAATCCAACAACACATTAAAAGGATTATACACCATGATCAAGTGGGATTTATCCCAGGGATGCAAGGATTCTGCAATATACACAAACCAATCAATGTGATAAACCATATTAACAAATTGAAGAAGAAAAATCATATGATCATCTCAATAGATGCAGACAAAGCTTTTGACAAAATTCAACACCGATTTATGATAAAAACTCTCCAGAAAGTGGGCATAGAGGGAACCTACCTCAACATAATAAAGGCCATATATGAGAAATACACAGCAAACATTATTCTCAATGGTGAAAATCTGAAAGCATTTCCTCTAAGATCAGGAACAAGACAAGGATGTCCACTCTCACCACTATTATTCAACATAGTTTTGGAAGTCCTAGCCATGGCAATGAGAGAAGAAAAAAGAAATAAAAGGAATACAAATTGGAAAGAAGTAAAACTGTCACTGTTTGCAGATGACATGATACTATATACATAGAGAATCCTAAAGATGCCCCCAGAAAACTACTAGAGCTAATCAATGAATTTGGTAATGTTGCAGGATACAAAATTAATACACAGAAATCTCTTGCATTCCTATATACTAATGATGAAAAATCTGAAAGAGAAATTAAGGAAACACTTTC
This sequence comes from Aethalodelphis obliquidens, assembly GCF_003676395.1. NCBI lineage: Eukaryota > Metazoa > Chordata > Mammalia > Artiodactyla > Delphinidae > Aethalodelphis > Aethalodelphis obliquidens. Next base: position 35,411,900 of record NW_020837957.1, on the reverse strand, counting down.
ATTTACCATTGCAACAAAAAAATATAAAATACCTAGGAATAAACCTCCTAGGGAGACCAAAGAATTTTATGCAGAGAACTATAAGACAGTGCTGAAAGAAATTAAAGATGAGACCAACAGATGGAGAGATATACTATGTTCTTGGATTGGAAGAATCAATATTGTGAAAATGACTATACTCCCCAAAGCAATCTACAGAGCCAATGCAATCCCTATCAAATTACCAATGGCATTTTTTACAGAACTAGAACAAAGAATCTTAAAATTTGTATGGAGACACAAAAGACCCCTAATAGCCAAAGCAGTCTTGAGGGAAAAAATAGGAGCTGGAGGAATCAGACTCCCTGACTTCAAACTATACTACAAAGCTACAGTCATCAAGACAATATGGTACTGGCACAAAAACAGAAATATAGATCAATGGAACAAGATAGAAAGCCCAGAGATAAACCCACACACCTATGGTCAACTAGTCTATGACAAATGAGGCAAGGATACACAATGGAGAAAAGATAGTCTCTTCAATAAGTGGTGCTGGGAAAACTGGACAGCTACATGTAAAAGAATGAAATTAGAGCACTCCCTAACCCCATACACAAAACTAAACTCAAAATGGATTAGAGACCTTAATGTAAGACTGGACAATATAAAGCTATAAAGCTATATAAAGCTATAAAGCTCTTAGAGGAAAATATAGGAAGAACACTTTTTGACATAAATCAGAGCAAGATCTTTTTTGATCCACCTCCTGGAGTAATGGAAATAAAAACGAAAGTAAACAAATGGGACCTAATGAAACTTAAAAGCTTTTGCACAGCAAAGGAAACCATAAACAAGACCAAAAGACAACCCTCAGAATGGGAGAAAGTATTTGCAAACGAATCAATGGACAAAGGATTAATCTCTAAAATATATAAACAGCTCATGCAGCTCAATATTAAAGAAACAAACAACCCAATCCAAAAATGGGCAGAAGACCTAAGTAAACATTTCTCCAAAGAAGACATACAGATGGCCAAGAAGCACATGAATATCTTCTCAACATCACTAATTTTTAGAGAAATGCAAATCAAAACCACAATGAGGTATCACCTCAAACCAGTTGTAATGTGCATCATCAGAAAATCTACAAACAAGAAATGCTGGAGAGGGTGTGCAGAAAAGGGAACCCTCTTGTACTGTTGGTGGGAATGTAAATTGATACAGCCACTATGGAGAACAGTATGTAGGTTCCTTAAAAAACTAAAAATAGAACTACCACACGACCCAGGAATCCCACCACTGGGCATATACCCAGAGAAAAGCATAATTCAAAAAGACACATGCACCCCAATGTTCATTTCAGCACTATTTACAATAGCCAGGTCATGGAAGCAACCTAAATACCTATCGACAGACAACTGGATAAAGAAGATTTGGTACATATATACAATGGAATATTACTCAGCCATAAAAAGGAACGAAATTGAGTCATTTGTAGAGACGTGGATGGATCTAGAGACTGTCATACAGAGTGAAGTAAGTCAGAAAGAGAAAAACGAATATCACATATTAATGCATATATGTGGAACCTAGAAAAATGGTACAGATGAACCGGTTTGCAGGGCAGAAATTGAGACACAGATGTAGAGAACAGACGTATGGACACCAAGGGGGGAAAGCGGTGTGCGGGTGGGGGTGGGGGTGTGATGAATTGGGAGATTGAGATTGACATGTAAACACTGATGTGTATAAAATGGATGACAAATAAGAACCTGCTGTATAAAAAAATAAATTCAAAAAATTCAAAAAATAAATAAAGTGAGACTAAAAAAAAAAAAAAACCAAGTAGGACTTGCACTTTTTAAAGAAACATTATATTTGTGAGGGAAATCTCTGTTTGTAAGGGCATCTCCCTCTCTGACTCTGGAATAGGTGGATGACCAAATCTCTAGAAACTTATCAATGGAATAGGCAAAGACTTAAATCTGTAACAAAATCATCCTTGTTTACTGTGCTTTTCCTGCAACCTCTCTTAACCAGCTCTCCTCATGCTTGACTTCCTTTTATCTTTAGCTGAGAATGGTATTTAAGGTAAGGGCTTCAGCCATTTTGACAGGTTACTCAGTTTTCCTAGGTCTCTCCCATGTATGTATACATGTTATTAAACTTTGATCTTCTCCTGTTTAAAAAAAAAAAAGCATCAGAAACAAGGCAGAAACACCAAGAATGTCTTTGTTGCATATTGTTGCATAGAGGCAAAGAATGTTGCATATTCATGTCCCTGTGCCCAAGGAGGGACATCCCTGGTCACCTAGGCTTGCTTCTCTGTTAGCTGGTGTGGGTAAGGTTTTTGGCAAAGGCAGTCCTTCTCACTAATTATTTAAAATGTTATAAGCCCAGAGCAAGAAAGATTTTGTCACCTCCAAGTAGAAGAAGAGATATTATATAATCTTAGAAATTAGATTTCAAGGCAATCTCAGAGTTGCTCTGATAAAACTTCCCACACAGTACAGACATTCTTTCCAGAGCTAGTCCTCCACACCCTACTTGAATTCCTCAAGTGTTAGGAAAGTCACAATTTCCTGAGACAGCCCATTCTATTTTAAGCACCTATTGAGACAAAGTTCTTTCTCATAATAAGCTGAAATCTATCTCCCACCCACTGAGCCAGATTTTCCCTCTAGAACCACACCCCTCACCTGTTTTCTCCTTCCTCTACGGTTGGGTGCTGTGTTTGTTTACAAGGCCAGGCTTTAGAATCAGCTGGACTTGAATTCAACTGTCAGCTGTTTCCTTTGCCAGCTGCATAAACTTAGGCAAGCCTAACTCTCGAAGAATCAAAATTTTCAACTATAATACTGGAGTCATCGTACCTGCCTTATAGGGTTGTGAAAATCAGAGAAGGTAATATACATAAAGTGCATGGTACAGCGTCTGACACATAGTATGTTACCAATAAATGGGATCTGGCTTTATTATTTTGCTTGACAGCCTTTCAGACATTTGCAAGCATCTTATTTTTCCGTATAGTCTTCTCCAAGCCGAGCATCTCCTTCAACTGTACTTCAGAATATGGCAAAAATTATTCTTTCCCAGATCTGCATACTGCACTGGTTTACAGCTTAAGTTTGCATTTAGGGACTAGTTTAAATTATACCTGGTTAACACTTCCTGATACAACTGGCAGTTTACCTATTCTCAGAAACTGGGAAGCATTTCCTCTAATAAATAAAACTGGATAGAAAAGCAGCTCATCTGAGCAACTCTACCCGAAGCCTGCCTGTTCCTCCTGACTGCACCCTGGTTCAAGATCACAGGTCTACACTTTTAGAGGAGAACGCCTTTTTCTCATTCGTCTGGTCTCCAGAGAAGTCACTTTTGCTAGTATTGCCCCATCTTTTAGTCTACCTCTTGGAGGTAAAGTGAGTTACCTAGTGGATAGGCAACAACCACTAGCCAAGTTTCTCATCAGAGTGGAACTAATCTAGCAAGGTCTTGAGCCCAAGAGATGTGGTATCTTTCTCCTTCCTCTCCACTTGGACTAGCGAGAGCCAGTTGACCTGCTTATTCCAAGGACTAGACTGGTAGGGAGGGCATTAGTAAGCCCATCTCGGCCCTCACATTAAGTTACATCCTCTAACTTAGCCTTTATCAATATAGAGGTGGTATTGTGGTTCACCGTTTGCACACTTTATGTTCTTATATATCACATGGTCCAAAACGCAGTGAGTGAAGAGGGGCGCTATTTCCTGGCCACCTCCAGACCTCAGTATGTTCTGACCATGATCTGGAAATAGTCCTACCGCATGAGTGCTGATGTGCAAGGAAGACTGAGGGCTGCTCTCACCTCTGCCCGCTCCACCCGCAGCAGGAGTTCTCTTTCTACAACCAGTCAGAGAGCAACTATGAGAGGGACAGAAACAGAAGGAGACCTGGTAGATTGTAGATTTTTACATGCTCCATCTTTTCACTGTCAAGAAGCTAAGTAATAGGGGTCAGAGGAGATCCTATTTCAGTGCAACAGACTTAACAATAAATGACTTCTAGACACTAGAAATTGCACAAGGACCTACTCATTTTAACCTGCAGTCCAGCTGTAAGTTCTGAAAAAGAGATAAAATCCACCGAGTAAGTAGAGAGCAGCACAAATGGCAAACAATGAATCCTGTACATTGACAAGCACTGGATAGATTTCTCATGATAATATTTTTTTAATGCCAGATGTTCACAGCTCAGCTTCCTTTAGGGGTAGCTATGTGACCTACTTCTGACCTATGAGATGGGAGACATCTTTAGGGGAGTTCTTAGACTTTCCTGTCTCATGAAAAAGAGAGGCAAGCAAGCAGAAGCTTTTTCCCTCTCTTCTGCTCTGGGTGCTGTCGTGTGATTATAGCAGACATCTTGGAACTATCACCCAACAACATTGAGGCTGATGAAGCAGAAGGATGCAAAGAACCTGGGCACTTGATGACATCAAGATGCTACTGAACAGGGATTCCCTTGTGGCGCAGTGGTTGAGAGTCCACCTGCCGATGCAGGGGACACGGGTTCGTGCCCCGGCCCGCGAGGAACCCACATGCCGCGGAGCGGCTAAGCCCGTGAGCCATGGCCGCTGAGCCTGCGCGTCCGGAGCTTGTGCTCCGCAACGGGAGAGGCCACAGCAGTGAGAGGCCCGCATACCGCAAAAAAAAAAAAAAAAAAAAAAAAAAGATGCTACTGAACAAATTCTGGAAACTACCTACAGACTTCTCAATTGTGTGATGATGAAAGGTCATCATTGTTTAAGCATTTTTAGTTAGGTAGTCTATTACTTGTAGTTGAACATATTCTAATTGTTACAAGGCCTAGGCCCCTCTTTATAACATCTTTCTTTTGCTTACACTTTTTAAATATAGGTGAGTGTACTATTTACAATAGCCAGGACATGGAAGCAACCTAAGTGTCCAGATGAATGGATAAAGAAGATGTGGCACATATATACAATGGAATATTACTCAACCATAAAAGGAAATGAAATTGAGTTATTTGTATTGAGGTGGATGGATCTAGAGTCCGTCATACAGAGTCAAGTAAGTCAGAAAGAGAAAAACAAATACTGTATGCTAACACACATATATGGAATCTAAAAAAAAATTAAAAATGGTTCTGAAGAACCTAGGGGCAAGTTAGGAATAAATACATAGATATAGATAATGGACTTGAGGACATGGGGAGGGGGAAGGGTAAGCTGGGACGAAGTGAGAGATTAGCATGGACATACATACACTACCAAATGTCAAATAGATAGCTAGTGGGAAGCAGCTGCATAGCACAGGGAGATCAGCTCAGTGCTTCGTGACCACCTAGAGGGGTGGGATAGGGAGGGTGGGAGGGAGATACAAGAGGGAGAGGATATGAGGATATATGTATACATATAGCTGATTCACTTTGTTATAAAAGCAACTAACACAACAATGTAAAGCAATTATACTCCAATAAAGATGTTTAAAAAATTAAAAAAAAACATAGGTGATGTATAAATACACATACATATAAATGTATGTCAATATATACTTTCTGGCTATAATTATGTACAATCAAATATACATAGGAAAAGAAATTTTTAAAAGTAGATGAGTACAGTAAAATGCTAAGAGTGGTAATGAATGATATAATTTCTTCTACGTTTCTATATTTTACAAATTTGCTATGAAAACAGACATTAATCTGCACATAGAAAAACACACTTTATTTTCAAGAAATAAAACTTTCATAGGGGCAGATTTTTTTGTAGTAATATCAGAATTCAACCATGCCAACATTTCATAGAACTTTCATTTGGCTAAAAGCAGAGTATCCACTATAGCATTACTATACAAAGGAGGCTATGTACTTATCTACTACATGAGAATAGAAAAATGGGAAGTGGGCCTAATTTATACCAGGAAAGATTAAAAACTAAAGCACTTTCTGTTGAATAAAAATAGCAGGTGGCTGGGCTGGCTAGCTGATCTTCAGGGCTACCATCCAGTGAACTGACCCGAAGTAAAGACATTCCCACAGTTGTTCCTCCCAGGATTTTAGCAAAATTGCATGACCATTGATTAGCAGTTTAAGGCTTTTAGAAATCAAAATCACACAGCTTTACTATGCAAGACCCTGAGCAAAAAAGTATATGTGTAATTACTGAATATATGTTCCGTAATTTGACCTTGAATTTAAAGTAGTATTTAGGACTGAAACTTATTGTTGCTTTTGTCAGTGTGAACAGAGCTTGGATAACAGGAATATAAATCTCCCCCAAATGACAGCCTGTGATTTATACACATGGCTCATAATCCCATACATTATTACTCTGGGATATCCTTTGGCAAGATATGAGTTGGGAGATAGGATTTATTCTCAGTCTGTTTCATTAAGAGGAAAATATATGTGCAAGGAAAGGATCAAATCTTTTTTCTCTCAAAATTACTGTCTTCAACTATAAACATATATTAATTATTTAGTATATTTCAGGTAACTGGTTACTAAAAGATAAAAGGCAGTATTTGCTCTACAAAAATAAAGAAATAAACCAAAAAAATCTTTCCTATCTAGTTTTGAAGATGACACACACAGTAAAACAGAGGGAATACAAGGGAATATGTGGTACGATCAAAGAGGTGCAGTTCTGGGCTTCCCTGGTGGCGCAGTGGTTGAGAGTCCACCTGCCGATGCAGGGACACGGGGCCCCGGTCTGGGAAGATCCCACATGCTGCGGAGCGGCTGGGCCCGTGAGCCATGGCTGCTGAGCCTGTGCGTCCAGAGCCTGTGCTCCTGTGCAACGGGAGAGGCCACACAGTGAGAGGCCCACGTACCACAAAAAAAAAAAAAAAAAAAAAGAGGCGCAGTTCTGTTGGGGCAGAGCTTATAGGTGGGGGAGCTCTGATGAGCAGGGGAGAAACAAAGTGAGCCTTTCTGGAAGGAAGGATGAGGGTTGGGTAAGTGATGAGACACGAAGGGACTCCAGGAAGGTCCTTGAATGAACAAGTTACAGACACAGAACATGGGCCATGTGTAGAAGGCAGTGTAGAGACCAACTAGGCTATAGTGAAGGATGCAAGTAGGGGAGAGAGAGATTGGGGAAATTAGGGAACAGTCCCGTCATGGAGGGAATTCCACACTTAACTAAAAACTCCGATTTTGTCCTACAGTACAGTAGTTACCATCTCATTCTCTGGAGTCAGACAAAGGTTTGAATCCCAGCCCCACCATTTAAGTTGCCACATGACCTTAGGCACATTAATTACGTTTTTTCCTTTACTTTTTCTCTTCCTTCTTTCTTTCCTTCCTTCTCTCCTTCCTTCCTTCTCTCCTCCCTTCCTTCTTTTCTTTTCAAGTTTGACTTCACTTTTTTTAACTTTTCATTATGATAAATTTCAAAGATACGTACAAGTGAACTGTGCAATACATCCCATGTACCCATTGTTCCCCTTCAATAACCTTCGACATCTGACCTCCCTTCTTTCATCTACACCCTTCCCACTCCCTCCCCACTATCCTCCTTACCTATAGCACTAGGCCTGATGTGATTAAGCATCTGGGGAAACTCTATGTGTGGCGCCTGTTTAAGGAGTCCCTGCAGGTGGGAAGAGTTAGGAAATGATACCCAACGAGGACCCATGTGAAAGCAGCATTGCCCTTAGGTTGGAGATACTGGGGTCCCAAGCTGTGTCTCATGCTTCAAAGGGCCTGCTCCCACCTGCCTCTGGTGTCTCCCCTTCCCACACAAAAAGGGGTCCCAAGGACATGTGCAAATCCAAAGTCTGTGACTCCTTCAACAGGCCTGGTTCCTGGATCCCCGGAAATCCCTGCCTAAATGGCTTGAGGTGACTACCAGGACATGCTCTACCCTCTACGTGCACCACTAGGCACTGGCAAGGTGGCTGGTTGAGAGGTGGATGTGGGCAGAGCTTGGACCTGTGGGCTGAGTCCACGCACACATGTGGAGGCCCCTCAGCACGCTGACTGCGAGAGGAAAGGCAGAAAGGCCTTGTTTCTGCAGACCAAGAGCTCTCGTCCGGAGATCCATTCTTGCCCCCATGCCCCACAAACAATAAAGGCAGCGCTTTAAAAGTGAGGAACGTCTATAATTTTCCTCAACGTTCTTGAATTTAAATTTATGCTACTGATGCCCTTTGTCAGGTCAGCCCCTAGGACTGCCAAAGACCCAGACGAGCAGCGTCTGAGTACCTGGAAGAATGGAATAAATGGTCACATGTGAAACAAGAAAGTTGGCCAATACAGTTGTCATCAGAAGAACAGAGTTGCATTAAACCAGGGGGCCAGGGCAGACCAACATTTCCTTGGTAAGCAGATCTTTTCAAGGGCTTTCTCTATTAGAGAGTCAAAACCCTATAGTATTTAAAAAACAAAACAAAACAAACAAACCTGTGGATGCTTCTGTACCTCTGTACAAAACAGAATTATTGTTTAAGCACATATTTCATTTTGGAAGAAGGAAAGTGCTACAAGTAATACCTATTACTTCCTAGAATTTAGCCATTAAAGTACAAGGGTGGTGCAGGGGGAGAGTGTGCTATATGTCTTAACAGGCATATACCTAAAGAAAAAAAGTAGAAAAGGCAAAGTAGGGCAGCCCAAAACAGCAATTAGGATTTTTCTTGAGTGGATAATGTGTAGTTTCATTTAAATAGGAACACAATCTTCATTAACTTAATCTGTAAAAGCAGTAACTCCAACTCCCAGCTATTGCCCGAGTAAGGCAGTTTTATTGTTTTCTTTTTTTTTTTGCGGTACGTGGGCCTCTCACCGTTGTGGCCTCTCCCGTTGCGGAGCACAGGCTTCGGACGCGCAGGCTCAGTGGCCATGGCTCACGGGCTCACGGGCTCAGCCGCTCCGCGGCATGTGGGATCCTCCCAGACCGGGGTACAAACCCGTGTCCCCTGCATCGGCAGGCGGACTCTCAGCCACTGCGCCACCAGGGAAGCCCGCGAGTAAGGCATTTTTAGAAACATCATTGCTACTTCGAAATTTAAAGTGAATCAGTCCTGTGGAGTTAATTACCGGTAAATACAACCTGAAGTAGGTCTCCCACTTGGCACTGAACCAGCATAAGGTGTTCTCAGTGTTAGCCAGAAACACTGCAAGGTATCAGATGCTTGAAAAGCTAAGTCTATAAGCTTGGCAACAGTTTTTAGGAATAGCGGGAAAAATCGTCAGTAGCATCCACAGTGAGAAACATGGATAAAGGCCTAATTAAAAGAAGACCTTTTTGATAGAGATTTTGATAGAGATTTAGACAAGCGTCCCCTAGCCCCCCCAAAATAAATTCAGCTCTCTGTTGTTGCAGCCTATTCCCCAAATCAGTTATACTTACAAAAAGGAAATTACACCTATTTCTTTTCAATGCTGGCATGTGGATCCTATTTAGTTATAAAAGGTAGAAATAATTTTAGAAACTAAAAGTAAAATTAAATAAAGCCAGAACAAAGAAATTACTTTCATCACCAATGCTTCGGGATACAGTGTCATCTGCTTCAGCGTTCTCGAGGAGGTATGCAAGAAGATCAGAGACCGAAGAAAAAAACTCGGAGGAATAGTTGTCTGAACTTTAATTAAATATTTGAATCAAGAAAAATGGGAACAGATGAAACCTTAGTAAGAGAGAAATGGTGCATGCACAAAGGGGATAGATTAATAAAATGACTGCTGATCTATTATTGGTAATAAACACATTTGTTTTGTTTTGTTTTTCTACAAACATGTCAAAGTTTCCTGCAACTCCCATAATTATTCAAACACACAAGTGTTCCCACTATCCTGGCTTACAAATGTCCAGGAGGCCAACAAAGCAAGCTGTTTTGGTTCCTGAATTACACAGTTAATTGAGGCTGTTCAGCCCCAGATCTGATGTAGTGAACAGTCAGAATTGCTGATAGCTGAGTATCTTATTACTTTACTCTCATTTTTATTTGCTAAAGTGATTTCACACAATTTTGCATTTCAAATATTTCTAAATAAATTTAGTAAACCAGAGATGAAAATGGCAAGCCTCAAATCATATGTTTTAGAACAGATTCCCATTTGAACTGTTCATTTTATATAACCGAGTTTATTACACCTTCTTTAACAGATATGATATTAATGGTAAGTGTCGTGGTAATACATAAAAAAACACTGTTACTTTCTAATGTGTGACTTGTCTAAACCCTAAAAAGAGCACAGTTGGCTTTGCAGAGCCAAATCATATTATTGATCCATCTTGACTGTGGTTCATTTGCAAGATAAAGTCCCACCTGGGAGTCTTCTCATAAATTGGGTCAAGACAAGAAGAACTCTAGGTAGCCAGAGGTGTCTCTGTGTCTCTTTTCAAATAATTGATGGCCACTTCTTCTGGTGTGTGGAAGAAGTAAAATGTCCTTGTCAAATGGGTATTGCTTTAGTACCACATGCCCAATAAGTTCTAGCATCTAGGAGAGCATGCAATAGAGGTTAATATTAGCTATGCAGTCATGGTATTATTAGTGTTTAATTATTTCATGTGCATTGAGATATTTTAAATGTTAAAGAGAAAACAGAAGGACTTATTCTCCTTAGCAACCATTAGAGTACAGAATGTTCACAGCTGCAATCACACTCATAAGGCAGGTAAATTGATGACAAAATGAGGGTAGCAACTAATGTGCATGCTATAGAAAACCTGAAAGTGGTACCTAAAATAGATAGCCCCCTTATGTTTTCCAAAATTCCATAGCTGGCTCAGACCATCAGTCAGCACAATGGAAATCTGTCACTTTAACACTCAATGCCGATTTTCAGTCTTAGAAGTGCAAAGGGCGTGGGGGGGGGTGTAAAATAATAAATCTGGGGGTTTTTCCCCTCACTGGCTAAGATGCTATCTCATTCGCGAATGATTTTACTTTATAAAAACCCTTTTAAAAATAAAGGGCTTAAGGTCTTAATGGCAACTCATACTGGTGTGCACATCTGTGGCTTCATTCTTCAGGTTAATATACAAAGGCTAAGTTATAGCAGAAGCATTATCGAAGGTAGGTTACTTTCTAAAATGCTTCATAAATATTATTTCCTTCAATATTATTTCCTTTGGCTCATGCACACTCAACGCGCTTCATATATATTATAAGATGATGAAGGTGGGAATGGTAATTATGTTATCAAAGCTGTTTTTCCAAAACTGTGTTGAAAAATTAACCGGTTCTTTCAAAATGTCAGTGTGCAAGTTCCTGAAGTTTCCCGGTGTTCTGACTTGAGGATTTCTCCAAAACACGCAAAGGGTAAAAATCAGGTGGCCGTCGAAAATGACTTCGCGGACCCCATGTATACGGAAACCTCGGTTCAGGTATCCCACTGGGGTCGAAGGCGAAATCTTCGCACCGATATATTATTGAGCTTCACCCGCAGGAGTCTTCGTTCAGGCAGGGGATGCTTTCCAAGATCAGGAGGCGGTGGTGCCCAAGGGCAATGGAAGCTGGGAATCTCCGCTTCCCGCCCGCCCTGCCCGGGTCACCAGTGCTGGCCTGCGGCGCGAGTGCCCAGCTGCGCCTGGGACACCGCAGGCATAGCCGTGGCGGCGGCGGCGGCAGCAGCCGCCGCGTCGCCGATGCCGGGCAGGACGGAGCGCACGGAGCGGCGGAACTCCTCGTTCCTCCACGTGTAGAGCAGCGGGTTGAGCGCGGACAGAGCGCAGCACAGGAGCCAGCTGGCCGCCTGCACACCCCAGGGCACGGGCAGCGAGAAGCCGCTGGCCAGGCTCACCCACACCAGCGGCTGCGTGGCCAGCAAGAAGACGCAGCAGAGCAGCAGCACCGACAGGCCGCTGAGACGCCGCTGCGCCCGCCGCGGGTGCAGCGCTGGGGGCAGCGGCTGGGCCTGAGCCGGGTGCGCGGCACCACCCGGGCCTGGCGCGTGAGGGGCTCCCGGGAAGGCGGCGGCGGCGGCGCAGCCGGGCAGCTGGTGCAGTAGGTGGAAGTTGAGGACGCTGACCCGCTTAACGCTGACGCGCACGCGGCGCACGATGCCCAGGTAGCAGTGCAGCAGCAGCGCCGTCTGCGCCAGCAGCGCCGCGGCGGCCAGCAGCGCCGGGTAGTGGACGCGCGGGGGCGCGGCGCCGGGACGCGGCGCCCAGGGCGGGAGCAGCAGCACGAGGCCCAGGGCTAGTGCCCAGGACAGCGCCAGCATGCCCGCCGTGTGGCGCCGCTGGTACAGCGCCTGGTAGGTGGCGGGCGCCCGGGTGATGAGTAGGTAGCGGTTCAGGGCCACCAGGCAGTGGGACAAGAGGGACACGGTGAGCCCGAGGCCCAGCAGCCCGCCCCGCAGCAGGCGGTAGCTCCCCCCGGCGCCGTCCCAGTCCCCAGGGGGCTCCGCAGAGCCCGCGGGCAGGAGCCCGAGCACCGCCTCCTGCGGCATCCAGAGGGCGCAGACGCTGAGGTCGGCGGCACAGCCGTTCACGATGAAGGCGTTGCTCGTAGTCTGCAGCTTTCGGAAGGACGACACGAGATAGATGACCATGCCGTTGGCCAGCGTGCCCCCGATGGCCAGGCCTGAGTACAGGAGGGACACGGGGATGCGCCGGCCCGCCCACGACTCCTCTTCCTCGCAGAGCAGCAACAGCGATCCCCCGGTGGCGGAGGAAGTGGACGTGGAAGAGTTGGTCATTCTGGCCAACTCTTCACACCTCTCTGGCTAGCGTCGGCTTCTCGCAGCGCGGCGCATCCTGACACCCGCCTGCAGAGAGGGCAGAGACATCCCTTCAGCCCTCTGCCACCGACACAAAAGGCTGAAGCAGAATAATGGGCTGGGGGAGGGGGAGAGAGGGAGCTCTAGGAGAACGGGGGTGGCAAACGACAGGTGCCTGCCTGGGAAGTGTCTCTAGTGCCAGGCGAAGGGCCTCTTTACATTCAGCAAGCACCAGGGAAGCCCTAGGACAGAGCAATACAGAGAACAGTTTCCTCTTCTCCCCCTAAACACACACATAGACACACACACGGGAATAGCAGATGGAGCCCCCAGTTTCCAGGAGAAAGCAGAGATATCCCACCTGAGGAAAATACCAGGGGAAAGGGGTTGGGGGTATCTTACTTTCGGGCTGGTCCTTAGCTGGCAGTAGCAGAGGGAGGGATGCCAGGAAATACCTCCTCAGCAGCAGCATCTGTGGTCCCGAAATCAATAGGAGAAACTCATCTGGGATCAGTGCCAGGAGCCAAGTGCCTCCTTCTCCAATGCAGCATCCACGCACATGGCCCTAGGCAGAAACCAGCAGCTGCAGGGAGACTTCTCAGCTGGCAGCAGGGCTGGAGAAAGTGAAGTGGCAGGCTGCAAGCCCAGGCAGGTGGGCAGGTAGTCAGGCGGCAGCAGCAAGGATGCTTGGCTGCAAAAGCAGAAGCTCAGCTCAAGAGGAGAGCAAGCACTCCGTGCTCAGAAGCAAGAGTGGTGGCTGATGAGGGGAACCCACTCGAAGCGCTCTCCTGCTCAGTTATACATCACGCAGGGAAAAGGCAGCCTTTCCACACTTGCATGAATTATTCAATAGCTTCTAACTTGTGAAAGGGAAGAAAAATATCTTGCTCAGAAAGTGCTGTCATTAAACAAGTTTCTCTGTTTTTTCTCAGTCTCTCAATCACCCTATTTTTCACTTTGCTTCGTTTTTCTTTTCTTCTTTTTTTTTTCCTTCCATCAATGCTAGAATTAAATTTAATATATCCCCAATGTATTTCATCCCAGTCTGATGCATCCTGGGGGTGAGTTTTTCTGAGAGATACATATACTCCTAATACCTACGACTGATCTCTTCCATCCCACATTTTCAGGGAGAACTTACATTCTAATTGAAATTCACTTTTTCTTTGGTAAGGTGGGACATGGGTCATTATCCACACAAAATCTCCAAGTCTTAATTTCAATCATAATTTCAGTTTTTTCTCATCACCAAACTCCTTTCTAGAGGGTGGCTTCTGTTTCAGTAATGAAATAGAGGGTAAAAATGAAATGGTCAGAAGTTTAAATGCAAGTGGGTATCTGGGGGAAAGCAAGGGCCCTGAATGATATACAGTTTAAGGGGCAAAGTTGTCTCTTTACTGCAGAACTTTTAATCTTGTGGTCTGTCTTAGATAGAGATTTGCAGTCTGAAGTTGGAATCTTCCACATGGGAAATTTTTCATAAAAGTCATCACCTCCCACAAATCATTTTTCACTGGGAAAATCATTTATTTGAAAGTGTAACTCAATATAGAATATGGTAATATGGCATAATAGAAGAAAATGCTGGGTGGGGTTTCAGGACACCTGGGTTCTAAGCTGGATGTCCACCGAATAAATGGCCTTGGGATGGATCAGTTCACTCTTGTCAAATAAGAAGTTTCACTCAGTGACTTCCAAGGCCCTTTCTGTTCGAACTTTCTATGAATCCTCATGCATAAATGTGACATTTCTCCACCCTAGTCTGACATCTGAAATATACCTACTCCGTCTAACATGTAATGTAGTCAGTCTCAGGTCACACGGCAGCAGTTTTTTTCCAGTCTGTCCCTAAGGGTGCCTATTCAGGATGAAGCACAAAGTGCACCTCCTCTGCTCTCTGCTTCCCTCTCTCTCTTTCAGAAACAGGGTTAGTTAATGACAACTCTGAGGAGGTAGGACTAAAGCAGGACTTGATGGATTTGGTCCATTTAAGTGGTATCTGATAGTTGAGTCGGGGGATTTTTTGCCAGTGTCTTTTATCTGTTGTTATTTGTCTTAAGGCTTTGAGTACATCAAGCACAGCAAGTCTGCAAGAGATCCCTCTAATCATTTATAGTTAAAACTTGTTGAAATAAAAATTTCCTCTCACGTCGTGGGGGAGGATTCAAGTTTCAGGTCCTTGGTCCCAGCTGCTGCCTTGCGTGGCATGAGCGAAGCCCCTGCTGGGGAACTCCGATGCCTTGCAGTCAGGCACTTCTGCCAAGACTGGAAAGGGACAAACTTTAGCCCTGGCCTGGAAAGGAACAAACTTTAGCCCTGGCCTGGAAAGGGACAAACTTTTGTTTGTTTGGGTGTTTGTTTTTGTTTTAAGCTACTGCATTTACATAATATAGGGTGGGAATTTTTTCTATCTTATTCCCAGCATCAAAACAGTACTCAATTATAATTAATATACTTGTTAGTGAATCAGCGAATGGATGTGTGTATAAATGGTTTCATTTCCTTCCATGGTGAGTCAGTAAATAGTTTTCATTAGCATCTCTTTCCTCCTACCCCCGCAGGAACTTGCTCTGTGAACTATGCCCTCTGATGCTGAGCCAATCTCTCTACTCTCCACTGCTTGCTTTCCATTGGCCTTACAAAAATGCTGATTTCACTGCAATCCGATAAAGTTTCCCTGCACTTCACCTCCTCCTCAAGGTGCCTACACAGCTCACTCCCTTTCCTGGCAAAAGTGCTCGCTTTCTGTTTCTACTTCCTTTGCTCGCATTGAATGCCCACCCCACACTGCTTTTGGCTCTCACCACTGAGACACTTTCCAACTGATCAAAGGTCTGCCCATATATAAAACTGCCTACTGGACATCTCCACATGGCTATCCTATGGGTATCTCAAACCCCAGATGTCCAAAACTGATCCCTTCCTCTTCTTTCCAAATCAGTTCCTCCTTCTCCTGTGTTCTCAGTGACCAGTATCGCCAGTATCCTGGTGCCTAAGTCAGAATCCTAGCTATTACCCTTGATTCCTTGTTTTCTCTCTTACTCCTGATATCCATCAATCACCAAGTGTCATCATTCTACCATATTAATTTTTTTTTTATCTTTTCACTGATCTCTATTCACTTTGCCACTACCTGGCATCAGACAAACATCATCTCTTCTTTAAATTATCCCAACAAGGGCTTCCCTGGTGGCACAGTGGTTGAGAGTCCGCCTGCCGATGCAGGGGACATGGGTTCGTGCCCCGGTCCAGGAGGATCCCACATGCCGCAGAGCGGCTGGGTCCATGAGCCATGGCCGCTGAGCCTGCGTGTCCGGAGCCTGTGCTCCGCAATGGGAGAGGCCACAGCAGTGAGAGGCCCGCGTACCAAAAAAAAAAAAAAAAAAATTATTCCAACAAGCTCTAACTCTATGTGCAATCTTACCTTCCTCCAGACAATATGATCTTTCTAAAACCAAAAGACATCACTTGACATATTAAATATATTTATTTTTATCTGTTTCCTACCCTCTACTCTAATATACATTCCTTGGAAAAAGGAGGTTTACTTTGTTCACTACTATTATTGGCAGCTCCCAGAACAGTACCAGGCACATAGTAGACCCTTAATCAATATTTGTAGGAAAACTAGCAAGAAAATGTCACATTCTGCTTAAAACCTTTCACTGGGTCACCTGTTGCCCTCAGGAGACTCAAAAATATCATCATTGCTAATGATGTACACATACCATATGTACCAAGCATTGTTTTGAGTATTTTTCGTCTCTTGTTTTATTTAGTCCTCGTGCCAGACCTACAAGGTAGCCAGGCTAGGGCCTAAATTTGCAGGCCAGGGCAGGAGTCCAGATAAAAGTCCATAGGTCACATGTCTAAATATTTTAAAGTCATAAATCAAGCTATCAAACTGTTAAATAAAACATGTTCTATTCCCCTATCTTGACAAATATACTAGAAAGCCAGGCTCAAATTTAGAATTCTCAGATTTATAAATTGTTTCATGCCACTGGAATGTGACAATTCAGAGAGTTTGCCTCTGGCCCACAGTTCACCCCAGTTTTTCCCCACTCTCTGTTCGACCATCACATGCCAGAGGGGCCTTATTTTAACATAGGACACGCCAGCCTGCCCATTCAAGTTTCATTCACATCCTTGTCACACAGCCACTCCTTGGCAACACCTCAGACCTAGGGTGGTACCTGGAGAGCATAGTCGGTCATCAGAAGGGCAAAGCCAGAGAGGAGGTCCACACAGGTCATGGAAGTGCGCTCATGGCCACCAGGCACAGAATTCTGGGTTCCTGGTAATGAACATGGTCTAGAAAGGGATGTAAGGTGTAGGGAAACTTGTCCCCTTAAATCCATTTAATAGATAAGAAAACAGAGTCACAAAGGGGTTAAATAACTTGCCCAAGTTCAGCTAGGAAGTGACGTAACTAAGATTCAAACCCACTAGCCCATACTCAACCACTACACTATACCACCTCCTTTGGTGAAGTTTAATGTTCTTAACACGGATTAGCTGAGGTAGATTAAGCTAATGTAACAAGGAGACCCAAAACTATAGAGGTTTAAAAAAATAATGAGCAGTCCAGATGGAAGACAGATCAACTGCCCAGGACCATTGAGAAACCCAGGTATCTTCTCAGTGCTCTACCACCCCTTAGGGTGATGATAGTATTCAAGGTGTGCTCCCTGGCCGGCAGCATTAGCATCACTTGGAAACTTGTGAATCACCAGGAATCATAATTCCTGGTGATGGGGCCCAGGGATCTGTGTTTTAACGAGCCCTCCAGGTAACTCTGATGCATGCTACAGTACAAGAGCCAGTGCCCTGGGATGTTATCCTTGTCTACATGGCTGACATTGTTTCCCTGCTACCGTGTCCACATTCCAGCTGGCAGGGATTGGATAAAAAGAAAGCGGGGTAGCCAGCTTTCTATATAAGGATGTGAACTGAAAATTCCACTTATCACTTTTGCACACACCCCAGTGGCCAAAACCCCAGCAGTCACATGGCTGCTCCTTGCTGCAAGAGAAGCTGGGACCACTCTAGCTCACGTGCCCTACTAAAACTCGGGAGGGGCAGGAGAACGGAGAGAATGGACGCTGGGCAGTGGAGGGGGGCAGTTCTCAGGTTTACGCAGGTTTAAACCTGCAAGTTTAAAGCAAGACATTATGATTAGGGCCCTATAAACACAGTGCCTAGAGCATACCAGCTTTTTAGTTTTTTCATTTTTATTTTATTTTATTGTTTATTGAAGTACAGTTGATTTACAATGTTGTATTAATTTCTCCTGTACAGAAAATTTTATTTGGCTATACATACATTCTTTTTTATGTTCTTTTCCATTATGGTTTATCTCAGGATATTGAATACTGCTGCCTGTGCTATACAGTAGGACCTTGTTGTTTATCCATTCTATATGTAGTAATTTGCACCTGCTGACCCCAACCTCCCATTCCCTCCCTCTCCCCCCGGCCCACAACCACAGGTCTGTTCTCTATGTCTGTGAGTCTGTTTCTATTTCATAGTTAGGTTCATTTGTGTCATATTTTAGATTCCACATATTGGTGATGTCGTATGGTATTTGTCTTTCTCTTTCTGACTTACTTCACTTAGTATGATAATCTCTAGGTCCATCCACGTTGCTGTATATGGCATTATTTCATTCTTCTTTATGGCTGAGTAGTATTCCATTGTGTATATGTACCACATCTTCTTTATCCACTCATCTGTCGATGGACATTTAGGTTGTTTCTGTGTTTGGCTATTGTGAATAGTGCTGCTATGAACATAGGGGTGCATGTATCTTTTTGAATTATAGTTTCATGCCAGCTTTTTAATACCCTTTGAAAAGGTTTGGTATCTGAAAGAAAGAATTACTGGCTCTGAAAAACAAAAAGGAAACTTTGAAATAGAAAGGGACATGCTATTAAATAGTCAACTGCAATTCAATTCATTGTTATTCATAACTTAGTTTAAGGTGGAATCAGGATACATTTTCATGTTTGATATGACCTGTGATGGGGCCTCCAAAAGTGTTGAGGTCTGCAGAAGTCTTAAAACGGTCCCACATAAATCCCCACGTGACCTCATACATCCTCACCTCTCCACCGCATCCTCACTCCTCACCTGTGCTCCAGCCATGCTGTGGGCGTGCCCTTCCTGAGTGTGGCCCAGCCTCTCCTCTCCTTCCCATCCGGGCATCTCTATTTGTTCAGCACATGCTTTCCTCATGGCTGTCTCTCCACAATCTGCCCCACTCCTGCCCAGCTAAGTCCTACGCAGCTTCCAGGTATGAGCTCAGGCTTCACCTCGTGCAAGGAGTCTTTCTTGATCTCCACGAGCGAGTGTCCAGCCTGGGTGCCCCCAAAGCACCCGAGTGTATCCCAGCCACAGCCAGGCTTCCCGGCTATGTTTATTCCCTCTCCAAACCGTAAGCTAGTCCAGGGCCAGGCTCTGTTTTTGATCAGAGTGCCTGACACATTGGAAATACTTAAACATTTGTTGACTGAATAGGTCCCTTGGGAACCTTTGATATGTGGGATCAAAATTTCTATCTCAATTTGCTTCTCAAGAGATACAACCAGCCTCAGTCATGCTGCAAAGCGTTGCGATTTTTCTCAAACACTTTAAAAGCTTCATGTAACCATATCTTCATGCTTTATGCCACCAGATTTTCTTTAAATAGAACTTTTGTTCCTAACAACCCCTCCTCATATAACCCCACCCGTGACAGGATCCAGTGTGGACTTTTCTAGTACTCAATTTCATAATCCACCAAAACAAGATCTAGCAACTGTCTCAAGTGCTTTGCGAAATCAAGGGGTAAGTGGCAGCACTGACAAAGTGCTCATTTCCTGTGGTCTGCCGTCAGCCAAGCCACAGAGCAGCTTCTCTAAGCACAACACTGAGGCAGTCTAAAATCCCATTTCAAATCCCAGCTGTACTTCCTCAGATCTTGGTCTCTCAGAAGTAACACAACTGGGAATCGTGGGGTATGGGCCAGTTTGGACCGTAAAAGAGCAACAGCTTTTGATGTTTCACAGCCAAACTTAGGAATAATTCAACTGCGTGTGAGCATTCTACCATTACCACAAAGCTCAATGGTCCAGTTTTTAGAAATTAAGAATTTAGAGAATTATGAAGCTGAAAACGACCTATAGTTTATTCTATCCTGAAGTCCTTTACCTGGGGTCCGTGAGACCTTGCCATGATGGCCCTCAACTTTTCTCCTGCCTTCAGAGAGATTCTCTATTTCCTCCTCAGTGACGTCAGCTCGCTATAGTAAAGTGATCAAGGGGGTGTACCGTGGAGCATGGTTCTCAGCTAGGGGCTAGTTTGCCCGCCAGGGTACATTTGGCAATGTCTACAGACATTTTTGGTTGTCACAACTTGGGTGGGGCAATGTTATTGGCATCTAATGGGTAGAGCCAGGGATGCTGCTAAACATCTCCCAAGGCACAGGACAGACCCCCCCCTGCGACAAAGAATTATCCAGCCAGAGAGGTTAAGAGCTCAGGGTCAAATCCAAAGCCTGTTTGTTATTAGCATGTGACCTCAGGCAAGTGATTGCACCTTTACAAACCTCAGTCTTCTCATTTGTAAATTGAAGATCCTGTCAACTGCCTCTGAGGAGTCACATAATGATTAAATGTATGCAAACAGCTTCATGAAGTGGTCATCTTATAAGTGTGCCACACCTATTGGTGACAAAGGTGGTTCCCTGAAGGGGGCGGAGAGTGGAGGATGCCCCTTAATGGAACAAATCTGAATGGGAGGGAGTATGAAACATAGTTTAGATGAGCCAGTTCTCTAGCTCTGAGTGTCACTGCCATAGGAAGTCCCTGTGAGGTTGTTAAGGGAACTGTCACCCTCCCTAAATTTGTGTGCAAACATGTATGTGTATATTTGTGTATTTTTCTGGAGAAAAGATAAAAGAATTTCATTAGCTGCTCAAAGGAGACTGTAATCTCAAAATGGTTAAGGACCATTGATATCATCCAGTCTCCTCACTTTACAAAAAAGAAAATTGAAACCCAAAGAGAGTGAATGACTTACACACATAGTGACGGATCTGTGCCTCAAGCCAAGTTGTCCCATGACACGAAGACAGGTGGCTCCACTGAGGGGCGCTAAGAGATAAATTGTGTTTACCTCATAACAAAATAACTTCATAGCAAAACAACATAATAAACACAATTCCTCCTTCTAGTCCTATCAACTTATAATTCTCTCTGTTTGTCTTTTCAGTTAATTGAACTGTGACCTTCAAATCTCCTGTACCAAAACCACCCGGGTCTGGGTCAGAGTTACCGTCTGGGCCCGGAAATCTGCATTTTAACAAGCTCCCCAGGAGATTCTTTCCTACACCAGTATTTGAGAATCACTGCAGTGGAGGATATGTAGACTGATCTTGTTAGTTTCTGAGTGTTGATTTGTAAAGTTGCCAAGGCATTGCTTTTCTGAACTACATTTTCAGCTTTTCCAGGAAAACCAATTTGAGCTAAAATTGCTTTGGCTTGGTCTCTGTCCAGAAGTGACTTTTTTCCAGTAAGCGGTTTAATATAGTTTATTTTTTAAATCTGCTTAAAAAATATTTCTGTCTGAAAGAGATAGGAACTGGATGGAGAGAGTTTCATGTTGTCAAGTGTTTAGGAATTATTTTAGGTAGTTTTAGTGATGAGATCAAATTACTTTAAGAGAGCGCTGTGTGTGTGTGTTTTCACATATCACTGAAAAGAAAAAAAAATCATGCACTTTTGGATGTCTGATCACAATTATCACCATCCTTAATGATGACGGTAAGCAAGATTGACAAGATCAGGAAAGAAATAACAAGAAAAATCTAAGAAATTTCCTTATAATTTTAAAGTCTAAATTAGATTAGGGAGCAAGATGACCAGAAGCTGCTACCCTATTTCTGCCTCATCTAGGCAATCAGTGGTGGTTAGAAAAACTAATATTTTCTATTTTCCTCATCTCAGAAATAAGGTACCCAATCCCCATCAATTTCCAGAAGCCCTTTTCTCAGCATATTCCTTTATTTTCTAATCCTTGAAGAATTCCTCTGGATACCGGGCCAGCCCTGTGAGCCCTGGTGAAAGCAGCTGCTAAGAATGTGTGAGAAGCCTCCCTGTTCTGGAATTTAAAAGTCGGGGACTTTGCCCCATTTCTGACTGTAACACACACATCTCCACTTAGGTGTCCCTCAAACACTGTAGATAAAACTAACCCCTCCCGTGTTGCTGTCCATTGGGTGTGGAGTAGGTGGCGATTCCCTGCGCGCAAACACCCTATTGCACCGCCTCGTTTCTTCCCAAACACCTCCATACCCCACACGCAGTGGGGAACCTAAGTGTGTACATGGACCCAACCCTGCCAAGAGGCTGCTCCAAAGGTCCGGCTTTTCTTCAGGTGGGGCTAGCAGTACTCGGTACTATTCCTTTGCTCATTACATCTGCACCACACTGTCCTTCAGGGTTGTCCTGTAACTTTCTTGTCCTGTAACAGTGTAGTGGACGCTTGTTTTGATGGCCACTCCCTCCACCTGCTCTTCTGGGACTAGAACACCCGTTGTTCAGAAATCTATCCTTCACTTGATTTCAACGGGAGGTGACCTGTTCTTCTGTGAGCCCAATCCCAACCGACTAGATATGGTTTGTAAGTCCAGAGGTGAATGTGAGTCCCTCCCCAGAGGTGTGGGCTTGAGTCTGAGAGGCAGCCAGTACCTCTCCGGGTGACTGAAGCTGAACTTGCGATAAAGCAGCAGCTCCCAGCAGCCCTGTTGTCTGCCGTGCAGAGAGAGAGATAGGGCACACCTGCTGGTTTCCAGATCCTGGGTCCAGCTTTACCTTAAGTCCAGCCACTTCCTAGTCCTTGGGCTCTATAAGCTCCTTGTGTCCTAAGCTGGTTAAAGTTGGGTATCTCTCACAATCCAAAAAACAAACAAACAAAAAAAAAACCCAACCAATACATGATTAGATAATTTCCCCAACTGTACTGTGAACACCTTGAAGACTTAGTTGAAGGCGGGGAGAAGATACCTTCTTAGCCTTTTCCCCCTTCTTTTTATTCCCTTATTCCCTTGGGTTCTGAGCACAAGCCCTTGAGCAATGTATTTGTTAACTGATAGATGGGGGAGGGGCCCTATTTAGCTTATTATTTCTCAATCTAAATCTTGAGTTTGAAAGCCACTCTGAACAATTAAATAAATATCTTATTTTAAAAAGACAGTGTTAAATATTTGGAAAACTTGGCTTTCTCCCCTCAATTCCTTAATCCTACTGTGTACCAGTAATTAATGAAGAAGTTTTTGTTTTTGTTTAATTTTAAAGCCTAAAAAAGCAATTTCAGGCCCCATGCACCACTTTCTGGTATAATTACTCTGAGGTAAGACCTTGGCGTCACTGGTTTTAAAACACTCCCCAAGTGATTCTCATGCAGCCAGAATTTAGAATCACAGTTCCATATGAATCTCACTTTACAATCATTTTAATGTTACACTTATATACATCCTTTAAAGCAGCCAGTTGAGGAAATTGAGTGTCAGGAAAGTCACATTCCAATAAAGTTAAAGTGTTTTCATGCCTCTATTCCTGCAGTCCCTCTATGACCCCCTCCAACACACAACCCTGCCCCCCTCCCTTAGTCGATTTTGTACATTTGTGGAAAAGCAGGAAGGATGGAGCAGGAAGTTCATTTGTCCCGCAAACCACTTCATCTCCTCTGGGGCCCACCTTAAAGTCTCAAAAGTATGGATCCTGCTAGGGCAGAGAGCTGGTGGGAATCACCACAGCAGGTGACTCCACCGGTCTCAAGATTATTGTTTCTTTGAGTTCCTTGCTGGGTGAACACATTCAGGTTTTTAACTAGGAAAAAACAGACCAACATTAATTCTACACCTCCTGCTGTCCTCAAAACCGTCTCAACAAATGCTTGCTGCTCTGGGAAGCCTCCTCTTTTTACCCACACGCTCTCCTCGGGACTGCCAGCATTTCCCAAGAAAAAGGTGTCATCACACTGCATGGGCATTATTTAGGTGTCTGTGTTCTTCCCAAGACTGTGAACTTGAGCACAGGGACTTTTACTTTATATCTGTAGCTCCTTGGCAGCCTCTCATAAACTTTGTTGAATGAATGAATGAAATATTAATCTACGGTCAACTTTCCAATCTCTGTGGGTCAGTATGAGTTTTTTTTTTTTATGCCTTTCTCATCATCTCCATTCTTTCTAGACCAGCAAAGACACCAGAGCCAGCAGCACATTAAACTTTCCTAAATCTTTTCTGATAAAGCCTCTTCAAAGTTCTGCTCCCAGCAGGAAGACGTCCTGAACCAGATTTCACTCAAACTTCTGGATCTAATGACTAAGAGTCTCCCCTAGAAAATAAAACCTATGTAGCACTTAATTTCTGAAGCACTCAGAGAAAATATGAAAAAAGGAAAGTGAAATAAAAGGGTCCAAACTATCCTATTATGAGTCGGGTACCTGGGATAAGCAACAAAGGGCCTACAGACTTAATCAAAGATGTCACAGCGCAGTGAGGGGCAAAAAATGACAGTTCACCGAATCCAAAGTAGGAGAAGGCTTTTTGAAGAAGGTAAAAAGTATGCTAACCACTAAAAGGGTTGACTGTATGTGGCACGTAAAAATATGTAAGAAGAAGCCTTAAAGCATAACTCACAAGAGGGGACAGGGCCTACTTTTATCCAGCACATGGTTTGGAACACTGAGTATATTTGTGCAGGAACAAGAAAACACATAACATTTTGGGTGTTCGGATAGAGTCATTATTTAAGTACAGAACATGCTTTAGAAAAATATTCTGGAAGTCTAATCTGTGATCACAATTACTTCAGGTTAGCAGATTTGAGGGAAAGGAGGATTTGAATCTTTCACTCTGTACAGCTCTGATTGTTTTTACAAGAATCATGTATTTTTTTAATTAATTAATTTATTTTATTTTTGGCTGCTTTGGGTCTTTGTTGCTGTGCAAGGGCTTTCTCTAGTTGTGGCGAGCGGGGGGTACCCTTTGTTGCGGTGCATGGGCTTCTCATTGTAATGGCTTCTCTTGTTGCGGAGCACAGGCTCTAGGCGCGTGGCCTCCAGTAGTTGTGGCTCGCGGGCTCTAGAGTACAGGCGCACGGGATTAGTTGCTCCGGGGCATGTGGGATCTCCCCGGACCAGGGCTCGAACCCATGTCCCCTGCACTGGCAGGCATATTCTTAACCACTGTGCCACCAGGGAAGCCCTACTTTTTATTTTTTTATTTTTTATTTTTCAGGGAAGCCCTACTTTTAAAAATAACATATTAACTTAAATCCACAATGTATGCTTTCAATGAAATATTTTATTAAATAGGACTCTAATTCTGATATGTCAGGTATATTAATGCACAGTGTTTGAGCCCATTAAAACCAAGAGAACAATATATTTTGGAAAAGAATTGCCCAGGGTTTGTTATTAGGACAATGTAAAAATTTATATTAAAAATTCCTTAAATGGCCTGTTTATTAGACATCGCTCATTGTTGTGTGAGATTTCACTCAGGCATGTCAAAAAGATGCACAGCCAGGTGGCTGTGGAAACTTCAAACCTGAACCCTCTGCTTTTTGGCCAGCTAATTTTTTCAACACTGTATTAAAACAATTTTTTAAAATTTCAAGAATTTAATTTTCATCCATTAGATTCCAGTGCATGAATTCTTAGCCTTTTTAGATTTTTCATGCCAGTTGAGACTCAGCAAGAGATGATTAATTTATACACGTGTCTCTGACTCCCTGCCTCGAAACATGCTCTATTTTCAAAGTAATAATACCTGGTGTGTCTGGTATTTTATTTTGATGTGTTCTTTCACAGCAATCAGGCCATATTTAAAAGAGGCTCTTTGGCTACATGTAATATAGCAAAAAAGCTTAGGTGATGGGCTTCGGCATTAATTAAGTCTGTGTCTAAATCTGGGCTGTCCCTCTTGCTAGCCATATAACCTTGGACAAGTCACTTCACTTCTCCACCTCTGTTTTGTCCACCTAAAACCTCTCAGGTCTACATAGTAAGATAGCTTATAGATTTACTTATAGATTTATGGCACTTAGCACAATGCCTGGCTTAAAGCAATGACTCAATAAAAATAATGTATTCTTAATATTCCCCCAAGGCTTAACAGCTTTTGCAGGTCTGCACACACCAGCCTGGAAATCTAACTGAGAGAATCTGAGCCGACAAAACGGCTTGTTCGTAAGTCTTTTCCTTGGAATATTCTGCCTGGGGCTTTTGACTCTCACACCTGTCCAGGGTAGCACAACCTTGGGATAAGGCTTAATGGGAGGCCTGTGGGCATCTGTAAATCTCTCTGCTCAAGCAGCCCTGTTGCTTTGTTAAGAGTGTTTTAAATTTATCTTTATTTTTTATGTTTTGATTTTTTTCAATCCAGGTCATTTTTGTTTGATTTATTTTAAATTTATTTTAGATTATCTTCCTCATTCTTTTAAATCTTCAGTTCGTTAATGGTATTATTCCACTGCATATTTTATTATTTAGATTTGCCTTTTATTTTAAGCAGTTTATCAACTTATATAAATCTTTTATCATTTTTATTTACTTATATTTTATATTTAATTTTTCAATACTTTTTATCTTAATATTGTAAAAATTGCAATATTTTAAAATTATATTTCTGGTTTTTTTTTCATACTAGGTGAAGTAAGTCAGACAGAGAAAGACAAATATCATATGATTTCGCTTATATGTGGAATCTAAGAAAATGATACAAATAAACTTATTTACAAAACAGAAATAGAGTCACAGATGTAGATAATAAACTTATGGTTATGGGGTAGGGGAAGGCAGGGAGAGGGATATTTTGGGAGATTGGGAATGACATATACACACTACTATATATAAAATAGATAACTAATAAGGACCTACTGTATAGCACAGGGAACTCTACTCAATACTCTGTAATGACCTATATGGGAAAAGAATCTAAAAAAGAGTGGATATATGTATATCTATAACTGATTCACTTTGCTATACAGCAGAAACTAACACAACATTGTAAATCAAGTATACTCCAATAAAATTTTTTTAAAAAAAGGAAAGAAAAAAAATATTAACCCATATTTTTATTTCTTTTTACATATTAAATAATGGGTAAATATTAGGAGAAAAATTTAGACTAGTTCATCTCTTAAAGCAAAGAAACTCAGAGAGTTTTTCCTACTCTAGTTTGCCCTGAAAGGGATTAGAATATTGGAGACATTGGGTGGTGGCATGTCTACTATAACCAGTAGTGTTTAGGAAGGGGAAGCTGTAGCACTTCCAAATTTATCCATTTAAAAACAAAGCAGAAACAGGAACTCTGGCCCATCTGGAGCAGTGGAGACTCCAAGGATAGATCCCCTGTCTCCTGGATCACAACTCTTCCCCTCCACAAAGAAGTCTTTTGAAAACAGGGATTTTGGGTCAGTCCTGTTAAGATAAAGCTAACTGCACATTAATTTAAATGTGCTTTAGTTACTACAAATCAGTTGGCTAAGATACAGAGTGTGCAAAAAAGGGTTTATGTAGCAGGCCTGAGACAGGTGTCCTAGGAAAAGCCTGCTTTCAAGGTTGGCCTTGGCTTGCACCTGGGAACTTGACTGGTAAACAGATCCCTGGGCTGTTATCAGACTTCCCCTAATGATAAGGGTGGTTCACTGTCCTTAGACCATGCAAACAATAAAGTTTATGCAGAATGCCTGCTTTCCTTCTTCGAGCCTGGAATTTTGGTTCATGCTGGGTGGTGGGTGCTTACGTGACCAGCCCTGATAAAAAAAACCTTGGGTGCTTAGGGTGTAATGAGCTTCACTGGGAGACAACACTTCACATGTGTTGCCACTACTGGTTGCTGGAGAATTAAGCATATCCTGTGTGACTTTCTGGGAGAGGACTCTTGGAAGCTTGCACCTGGTTTCCTCCAGACCTCACTCCATGCAACTTTGCTGATTTTGCTTTGCATCAAACTGTAATAAGTCTTAGCTGTCAGTGCAAACATATGCTGAGTCTTGTGAGTCCTTCTAGCAAATCATCAAACCTGGGGGTGGTCCTGGGGACACCGACAAACAGGGCTTCTCCTATCTCCAGACTGGCCAATAAATAATTAGTTCCTGGTTTAGTTCCTATCTTGGTATCTCTCCTCCAGACCAGATGGATGAACTTCCCTCTTTCGGTTTACTCTAAAAATTAACAGTCCTAACCACCTGTCACTTAAACTGGAATCCTTAATTAAGGATAATTTTCCCCATGACTTGACTTTAAAAAGGAGATCAAACTTTCTAAAGTCTCAGTTTGTCAGCTTGGTGGATGATCAAGGTCTCTCTCAGCAGTTCCACTTCTTGTCGTGACAGTACAGTCATCTCAGGACCAGCGTCCCTCATTCGGCCACTGGTGCAGTATCTGAGAAAGAGAACTCCATGGAGGTGCTCTCTGGTGAGGGGACACGAAAATCTCTGAGCACAGTGATTCTGCCACCTGTGTCTCTGCTCTGTCTTATGGTTTCTGCAGTGTTCCCCTTCAACATGGCCCTGGGCATTTATTCTTTGATCATTGAAGGCCTGTGATCTAAGTGGTAATGTAAGCTCCTGGCTAGGCCTCAAGCAGCAGGAAAAGTCTGGAATCGGCTGCTATGCTTGTGAAAGAAATTGGTATGAAAAGTGGCCAAGGGAGAAAGAGGAAGTGAATTTTATATATTTCCTCAAATCAGGAAAAACTAGGTCTATCCAACCCTGCTGGTCACTGTCAGCAGATGCCATATTACTTTACAACCCAAGCTACATGAGAGGTGAATTTGTTACACCCTTCTAGAATTGAAAAAAAAAAACTGCGTGGAACTTGCCTCTTGGAGTATGGGATCTCTCTTAGTATGTGCAGTATGGTGCTAAAATTCTCTCTGCCTGCAAGGAAACTAGATTTTTAAAAATGGTTCCATTTCCTCGAGAGTTTTACTTTTTTTTTTTTTTTTAAACAAAGACAAAATGAACGGGGCTTCCCTGGTGGCTCAGTGGTTAAGAATCCGCCTGCCAATGCAGGGGACATGGGTTCAAGCCTTGGTCCGGGAAGATCCCACATGCCGTGGAGCAACTAAGCCCGTGCACCACAACTGCTGAGCCTGCATGCTGCAACTACTGAAGCCCACACGCCCAGAGCACCCGCAACAAGAGAAGCCACAGCAATAAGAAGCCCGCACACCACAACGAAGAGTAGCCCCCAGCTTGCCGCAACTAGAGAAAGCCCACGTGCAGCAATGAAGACCCAACAAATCCAAAAATAAATTAAGACAAAATGGACTGGCTTCTTTAATCTCAAGGCTCTGGGACCCCTGTATCCTCCAAATTTTACTTCTCAAGACAAAAAGGCACAAGTTACACTTTACAGCTTAGTGTACACTAGCTCTCAGTAAAGGTCAGATAAATTCTAGATAGATATAGATAGATAGATGATAGATAGATGATAGATAGATACTTACATAGACTATTATTATCCTATTCTGATCTCTGGTTTCAATTTGTCCTTTGAACTTCCTATGCCATGTACCTGACGTAATCATTTTGGGGGATCTGGATATCAAGACTGACAATCTCACTTGGAGATAACCTCTTCTTTAAAAAAAATTTTAAACTACTTTATTGAGGTATGACTGACATACAAAAAGCTGTACATATTTAATGTATACAACTTGATGAGTTTGGAGGTAAGTATACTTCCATGAAAACATCACCACAATCCATGCCATAAACATATCCATCACCTCTAAAAGTTTCCTCCCATCTTCTTTATTATTATCATTATTATTTTGTGATAACTTAAGATCTACCCTCTTAGCACATTAGTCAAACAAATAACAAAGTTTCAGTTCCACAAGATGAGTTCTAGAGATCCACTGTACAGCATAGAGCTTATAATTAACAATCATGTATTATATTATTTAAAGTTTTGAGTAAAATAAATACCAATAAGGAGCTCTGGAACCGACCAGAGGTGTGCATTTAGTATAAATGTGCCCAACCTAAGAGTAGACCATATCCTATGACATCTGAGAGGCTGTTCATCTCAGCTTTAAGTCTCAGCATCAGTTTCCTCAAAATCTGGTGTCCAAAGCCCCTTCCTTCTCACTCCTCTATGATATGCCCTCTCCAATCTTTGAAGCCACCTTAAATCCTTTTGGGAGAGAACCATAATATAAATAAACAAAACACATTTGATAGATCGTTACCCCTGATTCTGAAGTTTAATGTAAACGTAAACGTTTGCAGTCCAGCTTCTCATAAAAGCTTTGATCAACTTGATTCAAACCAAAATAGGCTTTGTGAGTCATCTCCATTTTGGTGGTATGCAGGTTAAAGCGAGGTATGGTGAGTGAAAAGTCAATTTATGTTCGTCCATTTAAAACCAATTCCAAATAATTTGAATTTTGTATTAAAAGCAGTCTTCCAATATAAGTTTCTACTTGTACTCACCAAAAAAAGTTTTAAATTCTCTAGAAAAGCTATTTTTCTCCTTCTTGAGATGATTATCATGCATAATTCAATCCATAGAGAAGGAACTGGGTGGGAATATTGATATTAACATATTGATATTAACATATCAATCCAGCTCAAAATAACTTAATGCAGTTATTTTCTGCTTTCCTTTCTCTGCCAGAGGTGCCACCTCTACACAACCTATGTGTAAATAAAAAAGTTTTCTGTTATGCTGTAGATTGTGTCTCGCTGTAATTGGAAACCTCCCTAATTAATCTTCTGAGCAGATACACAGCGAGCAAATTCTTGCTGTGCTGAGTGTTGCGAAGAGGACTGCAAGGCTTCGCAGGCAACTCTGCCTTAGGAGGGCACTTTGGGAAAGAGCACAGTCTTCTTATATGATATGAAACACCACAGAGTACTGTTCAGCTTACACACTGACAACTGGTTTAAGTAGAAACTTTTTAACATAGTGATGGTTTAACACATGTCACCAAGGAAAGCATACAAGTGAGAACAATTTTGAAAACACATTTGTAGAGCTTACCGTTGGTCAACTCATGTTCCTGCTGTTATTTGAATCACAGCTGAATACATACATAGGGCAGCCTCTCCAGGTGTGTTTGGAGATTTAGAAATCATTTGACAGGGACTTCCCTGGTGGCGCAGTCGTTAAGAATCGCCTGCCAATGCAGGGGACACGGGTTTGAGCCCTCATCCGGGAAGATCCCACATGCTGCAGAGCAACTAAGCCGGTGCGCCACAACTACTGAGCCTGCACTCTAGAGCCCACAGGCCACAACTACAGAGCCGGCATGCTGCAACTACTGAAGCCCACGCGCCTAGAGCCCGTGCTCCACAGCAAAAGAAGCCACCACAAGGAGAAGCCCGCGCACCACAACGAAGAGTAGCCCCTGCTCGCCACAACTAGAGAGAAAGCCCACGCGCAGCAACAAAGACCCAGTGCAGCCAAAAAAGAAAGAAAGAAAGAAAGAAATCATTTGACATCTAAGGGTAACAAAACCATGTGAACTCAATGACTGGTAGGTGAGAAATTTATTGGAACTAGTTAACTGATTTTTCTACTATGTTTTTTGTAAGAACTAAATCTAATTTTCTGCCCTTCTAGACAGGTTGATGAATTCATAAAAAATCTCCTTCTCTAAGATGTGGTCCCATGACAACCTCGGTACTCCAACTGTCTCATGCAGTGTTGTGAGAACAGCTAATTGGCAGATTCCCAACTCAAGAAGTGAAACTATCTTCCCACCCACAATCTTTCCTATGTGTTCTGAAAAATTTCAGAAGACAAAAGAGAAGGGGAAAACCTCAGAAACATCACAACCCAAAGAGGTCTAGTTGAATACATAAAATATCTCCAATAAATAATGCAGCTTCTCCCTCCCACGCCAGCTCTTCAGGGCATAGATCCAACAGTGGCGAGGTTTGTGCCATCTGATTTATTTCTATAATTTCTCCTTTAAAAAAAAGCAGCTATTCTTTCTCAAAAGGAACTGATGACCAGTGTATCATACAATAGTCATAAATGATCAAGCAGGCCCAAAACACTGATATGAACAGTATTTTATTAACAAAAAGGAAAATTATATATAGAGGAAGACAGTAAGAGCCTGACATTACCTGACTCTTGTGAAATTCAAAGTATAAGATTTCTTTGTGCTCACTGTCACATATTTCAGGAAATGACCACAACCTGGGAAGTCTATAAACTAAAAACCTGCAACAGAGAATTTCAGAAGCTCGAAAGGCACCAACCAGAGTGGATTAAATATAAAATTATAAAAAATACTTCAGTACATTGATAACTCCAAATCCAAATTACAAAAGCCAAGGAGAATGTAAATTGCATAAAACTTTTATTATTTATTAGCAGTGTATTATTCTACACTTTAAAATAGAACAAAATATCTTTTTGAAGGTAAACTATTCATAACAAAATACATGTCAAACAATTTTTATTATTGGAGTAGAATCACTTTGCTATATACTTTCTATATTATACACATATACTTCTCGGTTTGTCTATGTATGCACATGTGTATAAATAATTTTAAGACATACCCATGTAGATACATATGACTAAGTACACACATAATTATGAAAAATTTACAGTAGTCAATTTTACAATCATTTAGTAGCTGCACATAAGTTAGTATTCACAGAACTAAAACTGTCAATATGGTTCCCTTTCCCCCACTTCTCAAATATCATCTGAATTACTCTTCACTGATAATTTTGAAAAAATACATCATTTTCCTATACAATTAACCAATCATTTTTTACAATAACTCATAATAAAATATTTTACTATTTTAGCTTTAGAAAAGGTATACAGTTTAATTCCACTTAGTTTAAGTTTTGATTCCTAAAACATACAATTCCTTTTTTTCATCAGTTTAGTGCAATTGTTTGGTACTTCAGTTTTTGAAGGTTAAATTAACGAACCTGAGTCAAACATTCATTCAAATGCCTTTTTTAAAATGTAAAACATAAACAAGATGTTTTGATGAAGCATGTATAATAGTCTCAATGTACCCCCTTCTAATAAATATATGATAAATAACTCAATGGTTGAGAGTAAAGCGCTTCATATGAATCCACTGAACTGTCTCTGAGTAGTCCATTCTTAAGCAGCATGGAAAACAAACAGGATCAAAGACTCCCCAACTCCCCAAGGAAAAGAAGCTTACAGGCTTCTGGAGCCTAAATATAAGATTACATTTACATGAAAGGGCTGTGAAGTACCTAGGAGTCCTTTCATTTTCATGTTAGGTTTCAGATATGCCAGCTTGTGTGTCAGGGGTTTGTGATCTGTTTTAAACTTATCTCCTCTATTAATACATTGAACTACTTAGCAGCATCTTTTTCAGTTTTTTTTCTCTTCATTGATTTAGAACTGGTGCCAGACCATGTGTGAATACAGCCAAAAACCTCGTACCAAAAACCAGATTACTCTAATTGGGTTACGAACTCTTTTGAGAGGAGGAAAGAAAAGCATTTGGACTGTAGAGTCATTTCATAGAGCAAAACCATTCTTTCAGAAGAAATATTCGATGAATTCTGATCTTCAGCTGGATGTTAAATTTTGTTAAAACCCCCAAAGATGCAAAACTAAATGGCTCAGCAACAAAAACAAAGGGAAATGAAATGGTCTAAATAAGCCATATCAAATGACTGTACTCTTGCTAGAGATAAACTCGGATAAACTTAAGTTAGACTGACTTCCCAAAAGAATGAACTGTTCTGCCATATTCACAGTGGGAACAGAAAAATCACTTTCTAAAAACTTTCTCCCTTACTTTTTCTTAATAAAGAGGAATTATTTATTCATTGTAGATAAAACCATACTAAACAAATTCAAAATACAAATTTTTGGTAGCAAACAGGAAGAAAACCTAAGTCAAAATATAGTCTAGTTTTTACATAATTTTATATATTTATAAATTTATCAAAATAGTCTTTTAAAGTTCACAATACATACATAACATAACACTGTACATGTAAATGTAATAACAAATGTATTATGAAATACATTAAAAAATAACCTTTCAAAATACCAAATTCAACATGAAAACTGTCTTAAAAAGGGTTGACATCTTCATAAACATAGTTTCAGTGCATTTATAGTAGTCATTAACCAGAGTTTTCTGGTTTCAAGTCTCATGAAGGTGTTATCTTAGTGCTCTCTTTAATTTAAGGTAAGAAGGCAGAGATATTCTTCTGGCAAAAGCAGCTGCTTTCTCTCTACATTGCTCGTCCAGATGAAGCAATTGTGTCTAAGAGTAGAACAGCTTTCACCGGAGTGGCAAGGCCTTAGTAATGAACATATTCAGACTGAAGGGACTGTGCAGGGGAGAGACATAAACTGAGGTTAAATTCCATCACACACAAAATTTCTTGTACATTATGCAGCTTCTTCCTTCAACACAAGGCAATTTGGGTCTATTATGTAAAAGATAAATGAATAAACTAGAAAAGAATAGAAAAAGATGAGGGAAACAAAGTATTTGCTAAGAATGAGATATTCAATTAGGCAAAGTAATTGCAAGAAAACTTTATATTTTAAAAGGCTTACTAATTTAATACTAGTGATTAAAAATTAAGTATTATTTGGAAATTGGTAGGTAGCACTAAACTTGCTTTTAAGCTTTTGTACAATACTATTGAGTTTTACTCAAAAGTACTAAATGACATTTGTCACTAAATAGAAGATTATTAGAGTATACTTTAAGGAATATATATACTTTTTATTTAATGCAATGCATAGCAAATGAATGTTAATGCTTCTAATGCAGGAGAATTAGCCGTCATTTAAATAGATTCCTTAAGGATGTATGGATATAATAAATACCTTATAAATCCTTTCCACTTAGGGGGGACACAAAGCACTTATAGCTTTGAAATCTGATCTTAAGACCCAAAAAGCTTTTGTGTGGAAGAGTCTTGCAGTCATAACATAATAAACAGTGGGCAACTTTCAAGAAAAATAAATAATGCAACATCCCACATCACATTAGATAAGAACATATAAAAGGAGCATGCTTCAGATATGTAATCAGAATGCATTGACAATAGACATAAACCAGGAAAAGATAAAGACAGGTAGAGAAAATCTGCCAAACAGTTATTTTTGAGCAGCAAACAGCAGTTAGAAAGAAGAAACATAAATCAGCCTAAACATTAACAATTTCTTTGCATAATTCTTCTAGTCAAATACCTTAGAAAAATAAAGTTTACTTGATTTGCTACCAAATGCCCTTTTCTCTTCCTCCAATAATTATTTTTCAGATTTATCTGCAGCATTTTATTAATAGGTCATCAATTCTGAGAATGGTCCATTTTATTGATAGTATGGGTATCAGTAAAAAAGAATCTGTCCATTTTGCATATAATTTACAAAAGGATTCAAACTATCTTTGAACAGCTTCAAAATCCCAGTGAACTTTATACCCTATCAACAGCCATTTACTACATAAGTATCTATCAACACCGTGAGTCAAAAGTTATGGTCCTTGCCCTCAAAGGGCAAAAGACCACACTGTCACACAGACACAAAGTGAAAAGACAAAGGTGCCAACATTAAATAATAATATACATAGGGTGAGAGTAACATTGTGCACAAGCAAAAGATTAGGCAAGGGGTGGAAAAGGAAGCTCGTGGCAGGGAGGTGCGTTCTTGAGGCTGCAAGTTTCAAGGAAGAGGTTAAATGTTAAGAGCAGGAAGAAAAAAGGAAAAGGTTTGGCAAACTGGCTTTCTCGCTATAGGATGTAGTTTATGTCAAGGCTTCAAAACAGGAGAGATGATCAAGACTTAGGGTACTATAATGTAAATATACCTGAACTCACAGAGAGAATAAGAGGTAAAACTCTGAGAAAGTCCAGTGAAACTGGTCCAATGCCTTGAAGCCCATTTAACTTGTGGGACATCAGCTACCATCCTAGCAGTTAGAGCTTGAAAGTGGACTACCATTTTCCTAGGTGGTTTTTCCCAGTTTCTTTTGAAATCTCTGCAGAGAGGGCAGAGCCACGAGGTCTCCCCAGCAGCAAAAATGCCACACATGCATGCTATACACTGGCCAATGCTTTCTTGGGAATATTTTAACTTTCACTTTTGTTCTAGTTAGAAAAGTTATTCATATTAACATAAATTATAAAGCTCCTCTGATTGCTTAAAAATTTACAACAAAGTTGTTTTTGCAAGCACCTCTAAAGTTCCATCAACTCTCAATAAACAGAAATACAGCAAATGAACAGACACTAGACAAGCGACCTTTGTTAAACTAACTTTCTTCCAGGTTGAAGTGTTTTACATTATGCATCAATATATAGGGGGTAAATATGTGTGTACATGTATTTATTTATTTTATGGAATCATGATACCCACTGAACTAGAAAATGGAAATAGTTTAGAATATTAGACTAAGGATTTCAATCATTCATGTGAAGTATATATTCATTAGTCTCTGGCAGACAGCCTTTCCTTGCACACAGCAGACGTCAGAAACTCTGGCTGGTGTTTAATCCAGCCTTCAGATTCAGAGGACCACAGTCTTTACTGCTTCCTTTGCCACTCACCCAGTTTGCTCACTTACATTGCCTAATTCTCTCTGCAGGCTTCTGTAAACGAATGAAGACATGATTTGGCCAAAGAATGAAACTTCTGTCATGCTGATTAATTCATTCAACAAACAATTATTGAACATCAATAGTATGTATATATTAGGTACTGTGGGATAAAAATATGATACCAAAGTTCTGGAAACCAAACATATCCCATGGTTTCTTTATATGGTGTAAAGAAAATTAAAGAAAATAAGAGATCAGTAAAACGGGTTTAGCAAATTATTCCGACATCAGTGTTTTGTAACAAATTAACCCCTTTTCATTTTCAGTCTAAAACAAAAATCTTAATGTAACTGGACTTAGGGAAGAGGGAGAATTGTTAAAATCTACAAGACCTATCATTTTTGAAAAGTATAACTAATATTTCGAGGCCTTTTCACTGGGAAAACAGTAGTGACAGAAATTCAGATTTCAGGCACCACGTGTTTATATAATGGGGTTGTACTCAGGGTATCTGGTTCATTTGTTTTCCAAATGTACATGTATCCTCAAGTTATTAATATTCCAGTTATTGGCACTTTTAATTTTTATAGTAAAAATGAAAATGCACTGCGTACTCCATAAACAATATCATTATTGCTACTAATTTTATTATTCAAAAAATAGATTAACTGAAGTACAACTAACTGGAATTTTTGTTACATGAGATATACTACTTAACAGGTCAATTATTCTGTAAAAGATGCTTATTGAGTACTTTCTACATACGGGGCACAGTTGTAAACATCTTATATGTATTAACTCATTAAACGCTCTGAACAACTCATTTTACAGATGGGGAAATTGAGGCACAAAGCAGTAAAGTTACTTGCCCAAGATCATGCGACTAGGAAGGAATTTGAACTCCAGCAGTCTGGCTGTAAAGCCCAAACTCTTAGCCACCACAATATAATGCCTCAAGACGCTTCCAGCATTTGTCCTGTGATTCACTACATATTCAAATAAACATTCTCTACCACATGACACAGACAAATAATGAGCAGGGTATGATCCTGAGCGAGCAAAGAAATACTAACATACAAAAGAGAGTGTACTATTTATTACTGCAAAGGAGATACGATTTTTAAATGATTTTCAATAGAACTGAATCCAAAAGAATTTTCAGGAATATTCTATAAGGAAATTTTCTTTATAAGAACACCCATGTTTAAATATTCTGATTAAAGTTTTAATTCTGCTTAGCCAATTTGTTTTATCATTACCATAGAATTGATACCTAATGTATCTGAAAAAAGAAACAAAAAAAAACCCTCAGCAATGACAATGATATGGTTATGAAGGAAGCGAGACCTGAGGTGTAAATATTATTTTACAAAGTAGCACTTATTTATATAACCAAGAGATTTTAATTTCTTTAATAGAAAATTCAAGTTCATGTGGCCATTAGGTTCAACTGGGTCACAGTGAGTTAAGACCAGATCAAGTTTATCATGATCATATGGTATTTTTACAGTATGAATACCCTAAACTAGTAACACAGCAATATTCAGCCTGCAAATGAAGGATAAAATTACCTTACATTGCAGCCCCCAAAATTTTTATGTCAAAATATAAGCTTCCAGCAAGAATTCTTGCTCTGAAAGCAGCTGGATTTGACACAAAACACAGTGTTAGGTAAGGAGATCAAGACAATTTGTTCTGTTCTGGAAATGTGCTACTAATCTGTTTTGGCAGATGTAGGTAGTGACATTAAAAATTTAGGTATTCTGGGGGTGTTTCTTTTTTAAACAGCCCAG
Source organism: Aethalodelphis obliquidens (assembly GCF_003676395.1). Classification (NCBI taxonomy): domain Eukaryota; kingdom Metazoa; phylum Chordata; class Mammalia; order Artiodactyla; family Delphinidae; genus Aethalodelphis; species Aethalodelphis obliquidens. The sequence continues at coordinate 35,373,859 of NW_020837957.1, read as the reverse complement.
TTACCTAATCATGATAGAAAAATGTCTAATAATTATTGATATAAATACTGTACAAATAGTTAATAAATAAAACTATAAACTATCAGAAACAGCAAATTGTAAAGAATAATGAAAGTTAAGGTCTTTGCGAGCAAATGAATGCAATAATGTCTTAGTGTTCAAACAACTTGGACCAAAGGACCCTACGATCTGGAGTGTTGGTTCCCTAGTAGGTCAAAATCACCGTGTGCTTTTGTCACACTGACTTTTTATTTCCTGCATTTCCCCATTTTCCCAAGTCCCTTAGGAAGAAAAAAATAGTCTACTAGTTACCTTGGTTTGAGTTCTAACTACAGAAGCAAAAAGCACCTACAGAGGCAAAAAGTGATTTGTTTTACACTTTGCTGTACATCTGAAACTAACACAATATTGTAAATTAACTATACTTCAATTTTTAAAAAGTGATTTGTTTTAATGGCATCACTGATAGTTAAAGGAAAGAAACACATGTTTGGTAATATGGTATCTTATATATAACTCCAGTGTTTTTAAATTTTAATGAACAAATGAGGAAAAAATAAACACTGGGGAAAAATAAATTTATCTATAACTGCCTCTATACTCCTGGGTCTTTTATGGCTTTGCAGTGGCGTCTCCAGTTGTAATGTTTGTAAGATAAAAACACACAAAATGGGTGCATTGATACATACTTCCACAAATGTGGTTTCACAATACTACTGAAAGTATCTGCCTCTGCTAACATGATAATACTCCTGCAATAACACTTGTAGAAGCATAGCTGGATAAGGTTTTATTGGCATCATATTAGGTTAAGGTTTGCGATAAAATCAGGTTAGTGATAAAATCAGCTTTAAAAGAGGTATAAGCATTTTTCTACAGTGCTCTCTAAGCATTTCAGGGACCCTAAGATTTAACAATGCAATTTTGGTTAGCTAAAATGCTATACGAACTATTCTTTCACCTTCCTGCATAACTTTTAATAGATTCTTTTTTCTAGGAGAACTTAATATGTGCTCTTCAACAATCACAAAGAGCTCAATTGTTAGATGACAGATTGTTGACACTAAATTTGACTCAGCCAACCACTACATGCGTGTTTTCAGTTCATCTGAACACCAAACTTATACTGATGCAAGCTTGGTTGAAATGTATTTGCTTTTATTTTAGTAAAGCCACATTTGTAGAAAAAAACAAAACAAAACTCTCAGATTGCTGTATATTAAAGCTGAGAAGTTGTTTGCTTTTTATTAGTGCTTCCTGCACTTGCAATAATTATGGGCCCCTAATTAGCCATTTGCTTAACTTTCATGAACCTAGATAGATTATACAACGTTTAGTTCAATAAATATTTATTAGGTGTTTTCCACACTTTGGAACCTGAGAAAACAAAGATGCCTCTGAGGAGCGTAAAAGCCAGCAGAGGAGAGAGAGAATCACATACAGCTGACTATACTATGAGAGAAACCAGAGGGTGAGAACAAAGTCCCACGAGAGATGAGAAGGACAAGGCTTTCTGCCTGGATGGGTCACAAATGCCTCATCAAAAAGATAACTAGTGAGCCAGGCCAGGAAATAAAAAACCAAGCAGAGACAGGAGGAAAAGCAGAGTAAACTGCTTGTGCTAGGGGCTCGGCACGAGGCAGAACGCCAGTCAGGATGCCGGGTGGAGCTGCTGGAGAAGACAGGGCGGGAGGCACGTGGTCTGATGGGGAAGGGCGCCGAGGGGCGGGGAAGGGCGCCGAGGGGCAGGCAAGGGATCCAGACCAGACCCTGTGTGCAAAGTGGAGACGATGAATGACTCTTAACACAGGAATGATTTAATCAGCTGTGCCTTAGACATCCAGCGCTGGCAGCAGTACAGAGGAAAGTTTAAAGGCAAGAGATACTGAGGGCAGGGAGGAAATTTAAAATGCTAACCCAATAGTCCACGAAGACCTCAATGAAGGCAGCAGTGATAAGAATGGAGAAACAAAATACGGACATTTCAAAGGGAAAACTGCTAGGACTTAGTGGCTGGATGTGGCACAGGGAAGGCAGAAGTAACGTCAAAGACCATTCCAAATTTCTAGCTTGGATGATTGGATGTATAAAGATCGCAATCAGTAAGCCAGGAAACAAAAGGAGGAGTAGACAACTGAAAAAGCATGTATTCTTTCCCACGACTGCCCACAGGAAGTTAGAAATGCAAGTTCAATGCTCAGGAGATGATTACCCAGAGAGAGAAGTAGACCAAGATCAGAGCCTTAGGAAAAATCATTAAGGGGCGGGTGGAGGAAGACAAACAGGTAACTATTTAATGGGGGGAAAAAGAGAAATGGGAAAATAATATTCCAAAACTCAAGAGACCAAAAATAACAGGAGAAAAGGGTGGTCAACAGAGTCAAATGCTGTAGGAAGACTAAGAAGAGTGAGGACTAACAAGAGATCATCAGATCTGGCTGAAGGAAGTCAGTGGCAGCCTGTGCGACAGACTTTCACCATATTGTGGTGCCACCTCCCTTGTCCAAGTTTGTCCATAAAGGAGACACTATGATAGGTGACAGAACTGAGGGGAGAAATTGGTAAGACCACTCTGTACCTGTTCACAGGTGAGGAGACAGGCAAATGGACGGTAAGAGACTGAAGATCTAGCAGAGAAAGGATGTGGATGGGGCAACTCCCAGGAACAGTTTGGAAAGAATAGTTCAGGCAGGTAGGGTTACCACTGGAAAACAGTAGGGCTCCTTTTTTAAAAAAGGAATAAAAGGACACGTCAGATGCAGATACACTCTGAGGTAGAGAAGAGGACAGTGAAGAGGAATTATTCCTGAAAAATTCTATGTTCTCAGGAGAACTCAGGACCAGGTTAACTAAGGTTGGAGGAGCTATGTTGATGAAGAGCGTGAAAAAGCTTCGGAACAGCCAATGTGGGGAAGAGAAAGGGAGCCAAAATGGGATAAGTAAACTACTTATGAGCACTGAAGGGTCAGGGTAAATTAGAAATTCATTTGAAATGGAGTCAGTTGGCAAAGTTGGGATTTTCTCCAGCAGAGCTCAGAAGAGAGAGACTAGAAACAGACATGAGATGGCTGAACTGATCTAATTTGGGAGGCTAGTGATAAAGTGGCTACAGAAAAAAGGTCCAAGTGGAACAGAGAATGTTGGAAAAAGGAAGCAGAAATGACTATGGGGCTACAGAAGGAAGTAAACTGTGAAGGGAAACAGGCAAGGGTCATAAAGAGGTCATGGGGAAGAGTCAGTAGGGTGCGGGGGTGGGGGGCGGGCGGTATGTTTGATATGGGCCTTATAGAATTCAAGACATCAGAAGCAATGCTCTAAGCAATAAGAAGATCCATGAAATGGATTTCCAAGTGAATAAAAGCAAAGATCACTGAAGTTAAGGAAGTTTAAAATACAGTAGCTGTGAGACTGAGCAAGTCACTGCCTCTCTGAGTCTTAATTTCCTCATCTACCAATTACGGATTAAATATATAAGATGATGTAAAATATTGCACCTGATACAATGTGAGGCACATAGGAGGTATTCAGTAAATCATTGATGAGGATGATGATAAGGATTAGAAAAATGTTACAGTTGTCACACATGCTGGCAGTAGCTTGGTAGCTAAAAAGTAAAGCCAAAGTCCTCAGTATAATGGTATTAGGCGGCAGATGCTTTGGGAGGTAATTAGGTCATGACAGTAGAGACTTCATGAATGAGATTGGTGTTCCTTTTTTTTTTTAAATTTATTTATTTTATTTATTTATTTTTGGCTGTGTTGGGTCTTCATTGCTGCTCATGGGCTTTCTCTAGTTGCGGCGAGCGAGGGCTACTCCTTATTGCAGTGTGCGGGCTTCTCTTGTTGAGGAGCACGGGCTCTGGGCACATGGGCTTCAGTAGTTGTGGCATGCGGGCTCTAGAGTACAGGCTCAGTAGTTGTGGCGCACAGGCTTAGTTGCTCCACGGCATGTGGGATCTTCCTGGGCCAGGGCTCAAACCCATGTCCCCTGCATTGGCAGGTGGATTCTTAACCACTGTGCCACCAGGGAAGCCCCAGGATTGGTATTCTTATAAAAGGGACCCAGAGAGCTCTCTCGCCCTCTTACAGCCATGTGAGGATACAATGAGAAGATGGCAGCCTGCAACCCGGAAGAGAGCCCTCACCTGAACCTGACCATGCTGGCACCTGATCTCTGGCTTCCAGCCCCCAGAATGGTGAGAAATAAATTTGTTGTTTATAAGCTGCTAGTCTAGGGTATTTTGTTATAGCAGCTGAGCTCACTAACATACTGGTTTTTAATGTCCTTTCTTTTCACTCTAATAACTTTCAATCAGAGACTGAACCTGAGGATGCCAAAGCCCACACAGATGATGAACTCATTAATATTACGGAACTGAGGGTTTCACAATAGTCTGACCAAGAGAGAGAAATATCTGCTTCTATGGATAAACAGTTCTCTCTCACACATATCAGCCCTGTGGGTTCAGATATTCAACAGCAAACAGCCTGTGTTGTTTACCAAAGATTTCTTCCATGAGGGGCAGATCCAATGACTTTACAAGTAACATGCATGGGGCATCTGTGCTTGTTTGCACATGCATGCACACCTGCATGTATGTGTGTCTGTGTGTAATAGGGGGTTGCAATAAAAACATGCCTTTCTGCGTTAAACACCTTACACACATACAGTAAATTTCAAATTTTTGGAAGAAATAAATGACCTACTCAATATTAGAAAAGACGACAACATGGAATAAATAAACCAATAATCAAATAAGTAAGCAGAGTCCAATGCTAGATACTATGAAGTTAATAAAAGTAAGATGCCACGGTTTCTACCCTCAAGTTTACCAACCAACTCAGTGGGAATCCAAGGCATATACCCATGGGAAAGGTGACTCTCAATACGAAACAGAAATGATAAAGGCCAAATGACCAATACAGAGAGGACAAATTAAGAGAAAGTCAAGACTGCTATAGTTGGGTGAGGCCAAGGAAGGCTTCACAGAGGAGGAAGTAGGATTTAGGCTAACTTCTGAAGGGAAGGAGTCTGAAAGCAAAGGTGAACCAGGTTGGGAGCATAGCATGTAAGAAAAGGATGACGGCCCTTGGAGCAGGGAATATTCAAGTTCCACATAGAAGAAGTAAAAGGATCATGCTCAGGAGTGAAGGGAAATGAGTTTGAAATAAGGGTGGGGGGAAGACTCAAAAAGACCCTGAATGGTTAACCCCAGAGACTGAACCTACTTCATGTCAAGATGGAGCTGAAAGTTATGCTCCAAACGACCACTCTGGGTGTAAATCAAATATTTTTAAAATGTGAGGAAGAAAAGCACAACAGGACACAAAAGTAAGATCAACATGTTCATGGCCCAGAAATGAACTAAGACACAGTGGCAGGCCACTGGCTACAGAGCTGGAAGCTGGCAGAGGTGGCCAGGTGTCCCATTCCTGGGGGTACACAGGCTAAAAGCTGCTGGCCTGAATCTGAGGCTGGGGTCAGGCTCTCCCACCTGTGAAAGGGGCCAAGGGAAGCCACAAACAATGCCTTGGGCCAGGTTTGTACACAGCTGCATCCTTGCCTGAGAAGTCAGCCTCCCGAGCTCACCACAGGAGGAGAAGCTGGGACATGAAGAATCTGTTTCTAGACTGGAACACCTAGGGCGTCAAGTGGAGCCAAGAAGAAAGCCAATAGGTGAGGCAGGGAAAACAAAGAGAGGGGGAGAGAAACAAAAAACTCTCATCCGAAGTGAATCTACAAATGAAAATTCTAAAGCACACAAGGAACGTGAACACCAAGAGAACTGACAAAGTCTGCAATCAGGAGACAAATTCTCACAGGCTGAAGCAACAGGCAAACCACAAAGCAATCTCAAAACAACTTATCATCTGAGATCCTCAAGGTGAGAAAATGAAGAATAGCCATAAAAAGAATAAGAATTTATTAAATGAAATAGGCAGGTCCAATGAGAACAGATGACTATCATAAAGAATGAATTATAAATGCTGGAAATGAAAGCTATGGCTGTGGAAATCAAAAGGTAAATAGGTTAGGGATACATTGCAGAATGGACACAGTTAAAAGAGAATTAGTGAACTGGAAAATAATAGGAGGGAGTCAATCAGAACACAGCCAGAGGGCTTCCCTGGTGGGGCAGCGGTTAAGAATCTGCCTGCCAATGCAGGGGACATAGGTTTGAACCCTGGTCCGGGAAGATTCCACATGCTGTGGAGCAACTAAGCCTGTGCGCCACAACTACTGAAGCCTGCGCGCCTAGAGCCTGTGCTCGGCAATAGGAGAAGCCACCACAATGAGAAGCCCGCGCACCACAATGAAGAGTAGCCTCCACTCTCTGCACCTAGAGAAAGCCCGCGCACAGCAACGAAGACCCAATGCAACCAAAAATAAATAAATAAACTTTTTTTAAAAAAAGGAACACAGCCAGAGCAATAGGAATTTCAAAACATAAAATAGAAGGCAAGAATACTGAGGACAGATTGAAATGCTCTAACATAAGTCTAGGGGTATTGCAAAAGAAGAGAGTAGGAGGAAAGGCCAAAAAGCACTATCCAGAAAGATAATGGTTGACAATTTTCCATAATTGAAAAAGTCATCAGCCCTTTGACTGAAAGCACACTGAGGCCAAAAAAGGACAAACTATAACGAATCAATATCTAGATATATTATGGTGAAACTGTAGAACTTCAAGGAAAAAGAGAAAAATCTGATAATAATTAGTTTTACTCTTCAACTGAGAAGCTTTGGAAGCAAAGGATAACATTAAGAAACTAGGATTTTAAGCATACTCTGGCAGCAGTACAAAGACAGATTGAAGGACCAGAAAAATGATGGCTTAAGATTAACTAAGCCAGAAGATGCCCTCATGGAGCTTTCAATCTAGTGGAAGACAATGGCTTACACATCTTTGTCTTACCTTCCTCCACTAAAACAATACTGAGCTTATGGTAGACACTCATATAATATTGGATAATTTTTTAATTGGATAAGCCTCTATACATATACAAAAAGCACTTACTCTCTTTTACTGCTGGCCAAAAATAAACTAGAGGAAGATTAAAATAAGATCCTTTCTTATTGATTTAGCATATTGTTGACATTATATAAGAAAAAAGGTATCAAATTAAGTTGAACAACCAAGGCAATAACTCCAATGTATTTGAGATAAAAGCAAGTTCTGTGTTTTAAAGAATCCTTTCAAATGGAGAGTCAAAAACAGCTGTCAGGGGCTTCCCTGGTGGCGCAGTGGTTGAGAGTCCGCCTGCCGATGCAGGGGACACGGGTTCGTGCCCCGGTCTGGGAAGATCCCACATGCCACGGAGTGGCTGGGCCCGTGAGCCATGGCCGCTGAGACTGCGCGTCCGGAGCATGTGCTCCGCAATGGGAGAGGCCATGACAGTGAGAGGCCCATGTAATGCAAAAAAAAAAAAAAAAACAGCTGCAGGATTTATACAGCAAATTAATGTAAACCATTATTTAACATTAGAAGCTTGAACAACCTTCAGCTCTATCTGCAAATACCGTGTGTACCTAAATAACTTATATGTAAATTTAGGCATCACCTGAACCGTGCTGACCTCAGAACAATTTGATGCTTTGTCAAGTAACATTCCCAAGTCCCCCTGGGAAGGGAACAGAAGAATACCAATGCTGAAATAATGACAAAGATGTAGTTCAATACTGAGACCGAGCTCATGTTCTTGATAGTATTAGTATCCCTTAGCTGGAAAATTGCATCAAATTTAAGGCAATGCCACAACAAAGAGGAGAGATGGAAAAACCACAGTAATTTGAACATACAGAAAGGTTAGAAAGCTAGTACTAACCCTATATATTAAATAATATTTAATCCTTTATCAGGACAAGACGATAGTTTTTTAAATGAAGAACAGGCAGAGTGAAAAGACATCAAGTTAAATCAGGAAAAGCTATTACATACCATTGGAAAGTAGGCGCATTTTATTGGGTATGGATGTTCAAACAATCAATAAGTAGTTCATCACTGTCACACTAACATTACTCCGAAGTAAAAATGAAGCATGCTTTAATGCACACAGCAATTGCTCAGATTTTCATCAAACTGGTTATTTCAGGAAGCTGGATCTAATAATTTGATCTTATTCCAATTCCTACTTTAAGAACAAATAATACCTTAAAATATATATTTTCCCCCTAATGCTAGAACACAGAACTTAACCTATTCATAGGCTACCCAGGTTGTTCTGACACTGGTCAAATCTGAGGTGGAAACTCATCCACAGAGTCTTCACAACCAAAGAGCAGACTAACCAGCTGAGTATAAAAATGGTAACGACCACTGGGACAGGGAACTGCATTTAAGGCAATTTCAGCGGTGGCATAAGGAGAACATTAAAGTAGTACACAATATTTCATTTCAATCTTCCTTTCAACTTTAAACCAAATGAGTATTTTTAATACTTTTCTGTGTTTAGAACTGCATTAGAAACCATAAGATAGAAAAGAATTTTACAAAATGTCTACACAAAGTTTAAAATTTGGAGACTTGCAAATAAAAATTGCATGTATAAAGTCTTGCATGTATAGACAATATGTAAACAAATACAGATGCTTGTGTATGCAAAGCAACGCTACATATTGATAAAGTAGTAAATAGTCATCATGAATAGAAACAGAGGTTAAAAAGTAAAACATTTGGTGGGTTCGATTTCTTGAGAAGAGTTTCAGAGCGTATATGGAAGATAATATGTCTTCTCATAATGAGAAATTAGTGAAGAAGGAAGGGGGTTTCCAAGAAAGAGCTTCCCAGAGGCCAAGAGGTAGGGGAGGAAACCACCCTCAGGGTCAAGCAGGGGAAAGCTGGTACAAAGATACAATAAGGAGAACAAAGGACAGAGAGCCTGAAAGCTCAGCAAAGGAATTCAGGATCAATGTTCTACAATTAGGGGATCACTGGTCACTTTCAAATGATGATGAGATCAGTATCTATTACCTGGCTATGCTCTCAAGCGGGGATCGGCAAACTATAGCCCAGGGGACAAATCCAGCTCACCACCTGTTTCTGTAAATAAAGCTTCATTGGAACACAGCCACACCCTCCATACACATATATGAAAGAGTTGGGACACAGAGCCAAAAATTTACTCTCTGGTCCTTTACAGAAAGAGTTTGGGACCCCAGTTTAACGTATAAATTAAGACTGAGTTAAGAAGATATTATCAACAAGGCTAACACAACAAAGAAGATGAGAAAGCAGCAGAATAGAGAAGAATGGGGAAATTCCAAGAGACAATGAATGGCCTCACTGACGTAACCTGCAACATCACTAAGAGAATATTCTTGAAAATGTTTGAAGATCAATATATGAGTGAATAACAAAGCTTAGTATAAGCTACTACTTAATAATTTTAAAAGTCACAAAAAAGATTTTAATAGGTGATACCTGAAGAAGCTTTCAAAAGAACCTTATTACAGGACTGCTTATCTTATTTATGTTTATATTCCCTACAGGTCAATACAATAAAATCTTGTTATAAAAGGCTGTTCCCAGCAAGCAAAGATTAATTTCTGACACAGAAGTCACAAAAAATTCTTTGTAGCCAACCTGGCTATATATATGTATTTTTATAATAAAGCACATTATTTTACAACTCCTCATATCAAATGTTGTAAAAAATATGTTTTCTAAGGACCATATTTTTTTTCAATAGCTAAGTTTCCATTTATAAAAATAAATATATCATTTAAAATTTCATAGTAAAAATATGTTAGAGCTATTGGTCATATATGATTATTTAATAGTATCTATACTACTACGTATGTGCATTGAAACACGGCGTAATTGTTGAAAAGCATAGAATTTACCGAAAGAAACCTGCTGAGGTAGGATTGGGAGACAGCAGACAGAGCTCAAACTGGTCTTCTGCCTCCAGGGTTTCTAGCAAGAGCTCCCATCCCCATGAATGCCAGGATTATCTTCATCAAATCAGATCTGATCAAGCCACTCCTGCTGACAAGATTCCAGTAGTCACACTGCACCTCCTAGTTTGGCTTCAGCTTAATTTTCCAGCCTTATCTTTAGGTAACCACCCCTGGCTTTAGCTACACTGGAACACTCACTGCTCTTAAAACGATAATAGCTAAAATTATTGAGCATTATCTATAGGCACTGTGTAAACTATTTCATATGATTTATCTCAATTAATCATCACAACCACCCTATTACAAAGATTATTATCATTACCACATAAGCTTCAAAGCACACAGTCATATGTTTGTATACAATTTACAAAAATAGTTTGTACTCTTTATCTTAAACAGATCCCACCAAACTATAAGTTTCAGGTGCACAAAACCTAAATATGCTCCTGAAAATTATTATTCCCATCTCCTGAGGCTCGGAGAGGTTAAATAACTTGCCAAAGTACTCACCACAAAGAAATGGTTGAGACAGTATTTGAACCCAGGTCTACTCATCTTTAGAAACTAAGAACTTAACTATAGTACTAAGGCTGTACCTCTGTTCTTGTAGCTCCCATTGTCTGAAATGACCATTCCCCGTCTTCCTATTTTCATCACTAGATTTCTAGAAGGCTCCTATTCATCCTCCAAAGCCCAACTAAAATGTTATGCCTTCTTCACAGCTTTCCCTAACCCTTCTTGGAAAAAAAGGCATATCCTTTAGATATCCCTCTATTTTAAACACATATCACAGCATATCTATGACATGATGTAATCAAAAGAATATGCTTTCTTGGAGTCAAACTGACCCAGGTACAAATTATGGCTCTGCTACATACTTGTGGTACAATCTAAGGCAAAATATTTAAACTCTCAAACCCTCAAGTTATTTATCTTTAAAATGGAAGCAATAATTCTTACCACATTCATTCATTTAAATACCCAGCCATCCATAATATACCCATTCAAGAAATACTTAATGAATGCCTACTACATGCAAGGCACAGAGCATACAACCGTGAAAAACAGACACTGGTCCTGCCGCCACAGAGCTTACAGTCTAGCGGAGGATACAGACTAGTGAACAGATGATTAAAATGCAGAGCGAGAATCTGAGTATTGCAATTAAGACCAAGGCAGGGTGTAGAAGAGCTTATGGGGGAAGCATTGTGACCTAACCCAGACTTGCAGGGTCAGGTAAGGACAATGCAGATGAATAGCAATTCAGTGGTAAGTCTCTTAAAAATAACACAGAGCAAATATTCAAGACAGATACCGCAAGTAATTTCAATTTAATAAAATACTTCCACCCCACCCACGCCGTAATCACACGTCCCTCATCTCTTAAGATTTGAAAACGCCTCTGAATGTCAGGGAGGGAAAACTGATTTTTTACAGTAGGTGGGTCGGCCAAAATGAAACCTGGTGCATTGCATTGGTCAGTAGAAACCTCAAGGCTAACAGAACAGTCCAATTAAAAATAAAATCTGCTTCTCAGAATTCTGTCACAACCATAAGGATTCCTTAACATCTGTTCTTGTTATCTGTGTTAAAGCATTTAACGACAGAACAAGGAAATCATTTCCACCTTTTTCTGGGGGCTGAACTGCTGCACAAAGTGAGAAGCAATTGCAGCTTTCAAGAGAGATGCTAATTGCAGCTTTTAAAATATTAGACGCCCTCTAAACACCCCGCAACCCCCGTCCCCTAGGAGTTTCTGGGCCTTTCTTAAAGGTGCGAGGAGGATATTGCCATCTAGACTTCATTTCCTACCTAAGGATTTTAAAACATTTTTGTTGAGTGATTTATTCCTAGTTCTTCAAGGATCATATGTCTCACATCTTCAGAAGCATTGGGGAAAAAGGACCATCTTATTTAGACAAGAAACCTGTAACAATTAGAAAAGCTTCATTGAACCGATAAAGGAAAAAACTCCCAACCTCCTACTTTATTCCGCATAAAACGGGAATTTCCATCTTAATTTAGACCTTCTGCCAGCAAGCCAGCAGGGGTAAGGACTTGGAACCCTCCCTCTCACAGACGTTGTCTAGGCAAAGATGAAGGAGGGAAAATCGGCTACAAGACACCTGGCTATTCTTACTTCCTGGGAGGGTGAGAGGGAGGAAAATGTTGTCTTGATGGCAATTCTATTTATAAATGCTTTTCTTTACAATAAGATGACAAATTTAAGAAGGAGAAGGGGAAGAAGCAGCAGCTGCCCACACAGAGTATTACTTTAAATTTAATTATTGGAAAATCACTGTATTCAGGCCAGGAGAGGGAAAATATAGAAGGAAACCAAAATCAAGTTACATAAACATGGTGGCTAGGGGACTAACAATCATCTAAAGGAAGCTCCCATGCTGCCACTAGCAAAGAGGAAAACTGAGATCCAGAACAAGTAGAATGTCATTCTTATCAAGCTACCAATCCTTCTGGTATTGAGCTATAAATGTGGATCACACAAAACCTTTAGCCATGAAATCTACAAGGTATTCATATAATTATCTATCTATCTATATAACACTTTTTCTGAAAATGGAGAGATCTGTACTCTGGTCTAAAAAAGAGGCTGACCCACAATCAGTATATGAAAATATTGACTGAACTCAATTCCTGCTGTGAAGTATAATGACTTGTAAAACTAGTTATAAAAATGTATAATAAATACACTTCATTTTCCATCTAATCCCAGTTACTAGGATTTAAGTTTTACTGATACATATGTACCCATAACTTAGTGGGATTAGAGTCAAATTAAGGGGTAGAGTGGGCCTAGGCTATAATCTCTACAGGAATCTAAAATAACGTTGAGAAACATCACTGGGAATAAAATCAGATCGCGGGAAATCATATGTGCCAGAAAGGACTGTGTGTGGATAGAGTGGAAAAAAAAACTTTGAAAGAGGCCTGAGGTAGGGATGGGAGTAGTAATGAGTCCAACCAACACACACACACACACACACACACACACACACACACACACACACACACGCTGCATCTTCACATTCACAAAGTGGTTTCTAAACTGCCTTCTAGGGAAAGTGGGTCCCATTAGCTTTTACCGTGGGGTATGGATTTGCTGAGAGGGGTGAAAGGCACACTGCCACCCGCACTTCTCCTCCCCTCCCCTCCCCTGCAGAGACCCGCTTCTTCCAGGATAATGGCTGAGGAAGTGTTTGAAGAACAGTGGACATGAAGGGGTGCCAGACCACAGCCTTCCCAGAACACCTGGGGCTTGCTTGTGCCCGAGTGGAGTCAATGTCGCATTTTAACATTGACTGACGTTGCCTTGATCTGTGGCATCTATTTCTATTTCTCCTTCCTATCTTGTCCTTGTTCTCTCACATCAAAACTCACATTCCCATAGATCTCAATTCCTTTTGAGGCAATCAAAATATGTGATTAAAGTGATTCACGGGGGGTGGGGGGGGCGGTGGACCAACAAGATTTTACCCTAATAGGGATTACTGGTCACAAAGGGGGCTTGGTAACCAAAATGAAGCGCTCATGGGTAAAATGTGTTTGGCGATCTTCCATCCTGTCTCTAGAAGAGTGACAGCTAATTTTAAACGTCTTCCTGTTACCCTGCCTTCCCGTCCCCTACATCCCGAGTACCTACCATAAACCTGCCATATAAGCACCCTCCATTTGCCATTTAATAATTCTGGGTCAGTTCCCTGCAGATGACCTAGTCAAGGGCTTGATGGTTAGTTCTGAGAAGACACTGTTCATTCAACACCTTCCACATTTAAATACTCCAAATTCATCCACTGATAAATGATGTAGAAAAAGCCAGGATAAAAAAAAGCCACTACAACCAAAGCAGATGCTGTCTGTCGTATGACTCGACCCCTGACTTTGCTGAGTGATTCGAAACTTCAGTGAAAAGTAACTGAAGACAACGGTGTCCATGATGAAGGGAATGAAAGCTGCTACCCTTCCTAGAGAAATCACTTTAAAAGGAGTGGGAAAAGGAGAAGAAAAAGAAGGAAGGAAGAAAACTGGGTCGACACTTGGCATTTACTTGAAGAAGAGCCAGCAGATGTACGTGCAGAGACAGTTTCACAGCACAGAGGGAAGGCATCGATCAGAAGGCTTCCTTGGCGCAATTAAATTTCTTTGGTGGCAGCCTCGGCTGGGAAGGCAAGGCACAAAAGTTGTGTTCAGGGTTCTGAGGGCCAAGAGGTGGTGTCTGTGAACTTACAGGGATTGATCGGCTCAGGAATCTCGCTGAGGAAGAAGAAAGGCCGGTGTAGGAGGGCCGCAGGGCGGTGGCGTGATCCTCGGTCTTGGCGCTGTGAGGGCCTGGCTGACTGTTCAGGGCACTCCCACTGCTGCTGTTGCTTCTGCTGTACTGGTTGTTGTTGAGCTCAGGGTAATTTCTGGCAGGCAGCTGGGAGCTGCCATTCAAGAGGCTGGTGAACGGGTTGCCTACGAAACCCACCTTGGAGGGTGAGGCAGTCTTTTTGTTCTCTGGATCGTCTGCTGCAGCGTTCAAGTTCCCTAGAGAACTGGCTAGCCGGGAGTTCATGGAAAAGCTGAACGAAAAACACAGGTGGGGCGGGGGGGGAACATAGACAACCATGTATACTCACACAGGGTTCACGTTTCTAAAACACATGATTACGACATTAGGGGAATGGGATGAAGACAGTTCTGATCAACGCAAATGGTGACAGAATTGCTCTTGGTGATATTATAATATGTGGCCTTTAGTTATACATGGTAAGTTCCTCTGTCAAAAGTAGTTAAGACTCAAGAAGCTGGCTAAAACAGTTTGACCAGAGATCCTGAAATAGAATATGTGCGGGTTTCTACTTGCCCTGTGGCAGGAAGTAAATGAAAAGGACTATATAAGGGGAGAGTACAAAGCAGACCTAAGTACAAGATTTAACTTCTATATATTCGATCATATGACTACATCAAACATCCCTACCCATTTTAGTTCGGCCCATACACATCAGGGGAGAAAATGACTATGTCGTATATTATTAGTCTGCACCACTGAGCTCTGTTCCCTGGATCATGTTGGGCAAGCTCTGGAAAGGGATGCCGTACAGCATTCCCTCCATGGCCATGTCCCCACAATTCAAGACAGGAACAGAAGCCTAGAGGGTCGCAGTGCTTTTTGTGGTTTCTCCCCTTCCCCCAGTCCCCTCCTCTCACAAACTTCAGCCAAACCCATTGTCTGCTGCTGCCTTCCTTTACCTCCTGCCAGTGCCTCAGAAGGAGGAGAGAAAAATTACCTTCTTACACTGGTGCCTGAGGACAAAGAGCCTCTGTTTATCCTCTTGGCCATCACGGAAGGGGACAAAGCCACTTTTGAGGTCTTCAAAGGAGATGCAGATCCTTGTGGGGAAGAACTCAATCTTTGTGGAGAAAAATGGGCAAAGCGTCACACAAAAGCTGTGTTATCTTAATATTCACCAATAGACTAGGACAAGATAAACTAATAAACGTTAAAGAGATCATGGCAGGTCCTAGTAACAGTAGCCAACACGGCCGCAGCCCTCACTCTGTGCTGAGCGCTCATCTAAGAACCTGACGGACATTAACTCAGCTTCTCCTCACAGCAACCCCACGAGGTAGCGAAGACTGCACTTTGCAAGTGAGCAAATGGAGGCACAAAGGAAAAGCTCCTCGTCCAAAGTCACTCAGCGAGCGAGAGGCAAAGCTGGGATTCAAATCCAGGATCCAAAGTCCTGGGGGTAACTACCATCCTGCCATCCTTGACCACTTCCCTTCCTTGACACTGGCATTCATTCCTTCCAAGTCCTGAGATTCTACCTCTCTCTATTTCAAATCTATCCTTATCTTTCCACTCTGCAACTGCCCTAGGAGAGGCCATCATTATTTCTTATCCTTGACACCTAGCAGCACCTTTTAATCTGTTTCCTTAAAACTCACATTCCGAATAGCCTCCAACAAAATCTAAAATATCTAATCATGTTGCTTCACTGTTTAAACCATCTAATTTGTCTTCAATGCCCAGAAAGCCTAAACTTCTTGGCTTGGCTTTAAAACCCTCCAAAATCTGGCATTTGCCAATTCTCCACATTTTCCCACCAGACACCTCTTCTCCAGCTACAGAAAATGCCCTGAGATGCCTGGATAGACAGCGTCCACACCTCTGTCCAGTTTGCATACGCTATTTTTCCTGCCAAGGCATCTTCTCCTGTCCTTACCTCACCTCTACACACACCTTTTTCTTCCACCTCCATCTGACTCACTCCCATTGCTTATCCTTTAATGGTGCAATCAGCTGTTACCTCTTACAGCAAGCCTTCACTGAATTCCCAGGCGGGGTAAGCATCAAGTTTCATCATATATTCTCATAGTAAATCACAGCTCTTGTACCACATTTCATTGTCTAATATCGTCTACTTCCCTCGAAATTAGCTCCATTACGAGCAAAGAACTGCTTCTCATTTCAATTCCCAGACTAGCACAGTGCCAGACTCAGAGTAGGTGTTCAGGAAATATTTGCTGAGTGAACAAAAAGGGAAAAGTGACTCAAATCTGGACTATCAGGGCCCAGTCATGGTTTTAATACCAAATGTGTTTTGTCCTGGACAAATCTTTTAATGTAGCTGGACCCTGTTTTCCTATCTGCTATAGAAAAGCTGATTTACTTGTAGACTCTTTTCTTCATCATCTTCCCTCCAAACAGCAGCTTACAACATGGTTTGCCTCTAAATCAAGAACAGGAAAAGTTGTACAAGGAAGCAGCTCAAGCTTCTGGAGAAGTCTGGGCCATCTCAGAGCTGCCCTCACTAAACAACCCTAAAACCTAGAGCTGAATAAGAACAGAGCTGAGGAATGACTCAGCTTTTTTTCCCCATCTGTTGATGACAGTTTTGGGCAAACATTTCTACAGCCCTCACTAAGACCTACCCTTGATCCTGGTATCACTTAGACCACCAGGGAGTGTTCAGGGAACATTTTTCCAGAGAAAAACACTAATGTTTCCTCCTCCAATGGAGAATAGGGAAGGAAATAAAACTAGAAAACAAAGGAAGGGAACAAATACATGCAAAAATAGGAGGAAAGAAGAATAACAGAAATGTTAAAAATTCAAGGCAAAATCGATCACTGGCTTGAAAGGCATGTTGCAGAGCCACTGTAGTTTATTAGAGATCCCACCATGCACTGGGCACACCAAGTACATTGGCATCATTCCCACAGCCATACGGCCCTGTAGACACCTCAGGAAAATAACATTTTTGCAGGGTGAGCATTAAATACAAAGCATATTGTAACAATCTAGAACAGAAAGGAAGGAATTTTAAAAGTGAAAAGCTGTGAGCAGTTTATTTCTATGGGCTTAAGGGTTGGGAAATGTATCTAAAGGGTAGCATTTGTTTATAAGCTACTGGAAATTCAACCTGGTTGACAGTACCTGGAAGGCTGGGACACTGCTCTTGGATGCCCTTTCATATCCTCCAACCTACAGAAACCAAAGACAAATGTTCACACAACACCAGGGTCACACATTTAAGCCAAGACCAAAAGTCACATCATCTGGAGTCAGACCAGCAAAATTATTAAATGGGCAAGAGGGATAAACCTTGCAAATGGATATTAGTATTTATTCACTTTATAAAATAAATCCTAGAATCAGCAGGAAATCTATTTTAGTCATTTTGTTTCCTCTTGAATTTCATTTACAGCAAAATGCTTTTTCATCAGAAAGGTGGTACTGCATCTACTCAGGTTAAAAATGTTTGATCATGGTGCCATGATGCTTTTAAGAAAAACTAAATTCCAAAAAATGAGAATATTTCTGAGGATAAAAAGAAAAAGAAAAACACCATGTTGGAACGAACCTTCTAAAGTTTTGTGTAGTGAAGATTCTCTGGCTTCTTTCGCCTTTTTATTTGTGAAGTTACACCCCAACTTACCCTTTCCTCCCCCTATGATTTCTTAAAAATCAAACATAAATCTGTTTGAAGTTAATTTTAATCAATATGATGCAATTTCTTAGAGTTTCAAACAAAAAATGGTGAATAAAAAAAAAAAAGATTGGTGGGCTTCCCTGGTGGCGCAGTGGTTGAGAGTCCGCCTGCCGATGCAGGGGATGTGGGTTCGTGTCCCAGTCCGGGAAGATCCCACATGCCACGGAGTGGCTGGGCCCGTGAGCCATGGCCGCTGAGTCTGCGCGTCCGGAGACTGTGCTCCGCAACAGGAGAGGCCACAACAGTGAGAGGCCCGCGTACCAAAAAAAAAAAAAAAAAAAAAAAAAAAAATTGGTTATCTAAACTGATCTTGAAGAAACTTCCACTGACTTAGACAATATATATAGTGAAAAGAGCATGAACTTTGAACAGTGCTGGGTTTGAATAACAGCTAGGGAGTGATTTAACCTCTCTGACCTCAAGCAACCAACACAAATGTGGGTAATGGTGCACACCTTTTGTGTTAACTCGGTTAATCCTCATGTCCAAACTAGGCACCTAACAAGATTCCTGGCCCATAGCAGCTGCTCAGTAAATGGTACATTTCCTCAACTTCCTAGTGGTAGTTGGTGATTATTACTAAGTATTAAACTTGCTATCCCACCTTTCCATTTTACTATAGAAAACAATCAGCTCAACTTTGAGCTATATGAACCTTCATTTTTCAGGGCAGGAAACCAGTACCCAAAGCACAGATAATGGTATGACCAGACCCAACCTGACTTAAGTGTTATAATCCTCCCAGATAATACATAAAACTAAATTCCCTGTGAGGAGTCTGTTTGACATTTATCATACTAGCAAAACATCTCTCTTGCTATGCATTTCTCTCACTTAAAAATCAAAGGAAAGTAGCCACTTCTGGTTATATTCATTTGTGGACTTGTCATTCCTTATATTACAATAAAGAATCTTGATATTTACAGATTTTTGTACCTACATTGATTCTGAAGTCTTTTTTTTTCCACTTAATCCGAATTATCAGAAGATTTCAAAGGTTGTGGTCAGAAGTTAAGTCCCATCAATTGATTCTGATGAGTAATTTCAGACCTCCAAACCAAGATGGTTTATAACTTTACAGGCAAGAATTGCTTATTCAATTCTCAAAAATAGAAAGTAAGGCTAAGGAGTTAGGATATAACAAAAGCTTGGCATACTATACTTATCTGCACACTCTAGATTAAATACAAATGCTTAGCACATCTGTGAGAATTCACCATAGGACAGGAAACCCATTCACAGGAGAAGAGTCCATTCCAAGTGGAATTTTGAAGAGTCCCAAAGACAACCAACTGCTTAGCAGTTTAAGGTGGAATTCCAGAGATTAAGATGCAGCAGCTGCCTTCAATAAGCTTCTAAAATTTAGCTACTCCCCGCAGTGATAAAATTTTAAAAATGACACAAAATAGTAATAAACCAAAAAAAGAGAGGTAAACATAGTACTTGTAGAATGATATTCAAAAGAGAAGATTAAATATTCTATCCACAAATGGAGGTACAATATAAATTTAAAAGTTTCAAACAGATCTACCTAAATGCACACGATGGTGAGGAGCGTGGCTGTCTCTGACTTTTTAAGGCACGTAGTTTGTCTCCCTGGGTTATATTATTTTTCATTTCCACATCTTCATCCTCTTCTAAATTATTCTGGAAAAAAATTCATGTTCCACAGAAAGGTCATTACGAGTAATTCTACTTTATATAGATTTCTTAACAGTTTATAGATTATCTCGGTATACGGATATGGTTTATACAGATTATCTTAAATAGTTTTAACGCACTATGAATTCAGCATTGGCCACATATATACTAAAGAACGCTGGACTAATCACCAATTAAATATACTGGTCGAATTCCAAATCAAAGAAGCATGGGTATGGATGTGGTAGAATTTATTAAAAGGAGCTCTGTTACAACGGACCACAACCATGGAGACTTTCTTGCAGACAAAATTATGCTTTTGAATATAGCTTAGACATAGGTTGGCTCAATAGATACAGTACAAATATTTTTCCAGTAGCTACCAGCACCCATCACTGCAAATTCCATAGCTTGTTTACATAAGTGAAAGATAAAACAATTTAGGATATCTATACAGTAACTTATTAACATCATTTAACACTATTAAAAGCACTCAAGATTTTTCCAAGCTTACTGGACTGGCAAAGTGTGTTTCCTGCTGAACCAAGTCTTGTAGTTGGAAAAATATATATAAGTACCACACCAGGTCTTTTTTGCATACCAGGTCACATTTAATTCTCACAACCCAGGGAGCGGTGGTGGGGAGGGCACCATTACCCTTAATTTGAAGATGAAAAAAGGAGGTGCTTGTGGAAGATAAGACTATTGCCTAAGCTCCCCTAAACTCTTCATGACAGAGCTATGATTTTAAAATCAGATTTCTTGTCCTCAGATACAATGTTCTTTCTAAAATATATGCCACGGCACACTAACACTCCACCATAAAGATTGTATTTTTCCTCACCTGAAAATAAATCAAAAGGTTTGAATTTGCTAAGATCATTTCTAGCCATAAGAGTCTCCTCTCTTCTTTAAAGCTAGAAGTCTTATTTGATGAAGAATGTACAAAAACGCACTTCCCTCAGTGACCTTTTAGTCATTTTTGACAGCCATTCCTGAATCAAAACACTTTTTTGTTCCTTGCCATCTATTTTGGGGTCCATGGATTCATCTGGAGCTCAGTAGGCATGTCCTGGGTAAAAAGACCACACCTCACCACTACAGCTCTGATTTAAAAAAAAAAAAAAAGACATACAAAATACACAGCTAATAGGAAAGAAAAAGAAATGAAGGTGAAAGCTTCTCAGAGGAGACAATCCCTTAGCTGAGTCTTAAAGAATGAGTACAAGCGAAGCAAGCCAAGCCAAGATCACAGGAAGGGCCGTGCTGGCAAAGAACTCCGGTTTAACAGTCACAGGATCATGGAACCCCAAAGTCAGGGCGTTCTCTTAGAGTTATTAAGAGATGCCCACCTATAAAGTCCCGAGGAATCAATTATATTATTCATCTTTGTCCATACAATCCCAGTGGGGGGAAATCTACTACCACCCAAGGAAGCCTGTAGGAACAGAAATCAGGCATGCCTGAAGGCTAGGCTTGCAAGCAGGATAGTAACACCTGAGAAGCTGAGCTTAGCTTCATCCAGCACCCAACATGCTGGGTTGTTCGCAGTTACGTGTGCCTGACAGAAGGACAAGCACATAGCCAAGAGGCTCCAAAATATGAGGGGGTCTCAAGAAGTACATAAGCCTTCATAAGACTGGCAAGGAGAGCTTCTTGAAGGTCGGACCAGATCCACACCACAATCCGTTTCACTGTCTAATGAGTGCCTTAGTGAGAAAGCCAGGAAAGCATGTTTGTCTATTCAACTAGGAGGATCTTTGCGCTCTCAGCTCTAAAATGCCTTCAAAATTCTAAGGAAAAGTAATTCTCAACTTGAAATTGCAATATTCAACCTATCTGTCAAGTGTAAAAGTAGAATAAAAGTACAAAAATTTACCTCTCTGACAATCTTTCTGCGAAAACTATTATAGGATATGCTTCAGGAGAAGGAAAGAAGACAACATGAGATCCAGGAAAATTAGGGATCCAACTGAGAAGTGTGAAGAGAAGGCCTTGGGTCAGAACTCTATATTTGGGCTGTAGAACAATTAGTTCAGGTTGGAAGGCAGAAGTGTCTTCAGGAAAACAACGGACTTGGTAAGATTTTTTTGCTGTGTTGAGATTTTGAAAAAAATTTTAATTGCTTGGCACAATTTGGGGAGGAGGGGAGAGTAGCATTCTCTTTTCCCAGATATATAGAAAACTACACAAATAAAAAGAGCAAATAACTTTAGGGGAAAAAAGGAGCTTCAACAAAGAAATCATAGTGGGCTACTAAGCTCAACAGTGAGCAATATTTGTAATAATGTATACATTAGTTGGGTTTAACCAAAAATTATAATATAGCTATATTGGGCAGCTAGGGGAAGTAGAGGTGATAGCAAGGTAGGAGAACTAATCCTATCTACCATAACCAGGAGGCAATAGAAAAATGTCCGAAATTGATAAGCTTTTAAAAGTAGCATTATAGCAAGATATTTAGGGCTTCCCTGGTGGCGCAGTGGTTGAGAGTCTGCCTGCTGATGCAGGGGACATGGGTTCGTGTCCCCGTCCGGGAAGATCCCACATGCCGTGGAGCCTGCGCGTCCGGAGCCTGTGCTCCGCAACGGGAGAGGCCACAACAGTGAGAGGCCCGCATACCGCAAAAAAAAAAAAAAAAAAAAAGATATTTAGAAATTTGGCAGTTAATTTGCTTACAGGTTTCTCCCGTTTGAGAATGGGTCTGGGGATACAGAAAGGTGGGATAGGGAACTGATTTTTTATTAGAATTCAATACTTTTGCTATTTCTAAAACTGTGGTCATATATTATTTTCTAAAATAAAAATTAATTTTAAAATATACAGTTAAAGAAAGTAACAGTATATTTATATTATAGTTACTTTACATGTGTTTATTTCTCCCACTTTATTGTAAATCTTAAAGGTGAAAAATTTTTAAATTATAATACATTTCAAACACGTAGAAAACAACAAAATGATGTAACAGCCAGCCATGTACCTAACTACCCAGAATTAATATATTTTTTCTTAAGCTCCTTAAGGAGTTTACTTAGGTACACTGGCTCTCAAAGAAAATGAAAACATTATATATTAAGTCCCAGCTCTCAACCTCTGGAGAAGGAAACCATGTCTTTTCCAAAGAAAAAATATATATATTTTACCATATAATACTTGTTTGTCATAGGTAACAACAAACTAC
The DNA here is from genome assembly GCF_003676395.1 of Aethalodelphis obliquidens. Lineage (NCBI taxonomy): Eukaryota > Metazoa > Chordata > Mammalia > Artiodactyla > Delphinidae > Aethalodelphis > Aethalodelphis obliquidens. Next base: position 35,351,140 of record NW_020837957.1, on the reverse strand, counting down.
AGAAAAGAGATAAAAAAAAATATTAAAGCCACCTACATACTTACCATCAAAGTAAAACACATTAGCATTCTGTCATATAGTCTTCCAGACTTTCCCCTGTGCTATCTATACATACCCCACCAACACATTTCTTCCTCTCAAAAGGAGGTTGAATTATACATGCTGCTTTGTAACCTACTTTTTCACTTAAATATACTACAGAAGTGTTTCAGGGTAAATTTTAAAAATCTTCTACATTATCATGTTTTATTGCTCCATAAAATTCCATTGTTGAGATGTATCAAATTTTATATATTTTGCCCTAAGTCAGGCTGTTTGCTGTCTTTCATCACTATAAACAGTTCCAACAAACATCCTTCTATAAACACATGGTTTCTGAACACTGTCCTATTATTATTGCCTTAAGATAAATGCATAGAAGTGGAATTGCTAGATTAAAGTCTCCTGCTACATGTTATCAAACCGCCCTCCAGAAAGGCTACACCATTTTAAACTCCAACTAGCAATGTTTAAGAGCTTTTTAATCCCCAAACCCTTGCTAATACTGCATACATTTCTTTAATCTCATACAAGTTGATAGGCATAAATAGCATCTGTGTTCCTTTCATTCCTAGAGAAGTAGCACATTTTTTTATATTTACCAACCATAAGGGCCCCCATTTTGTTTTATTTGTGTACATGGAGTTTTCACATTGATTTTTTTTTATAAATTTATTTATTTTCTTTATTTATTTTTGGGTGCATTGGGTCTTCATTGCCGTGCACGGGCTTTCTCTAGTTGAGGCAAGCAGTTGTGCACCACTCTTCGTTGTGGTGCGCGGTCTTCTCATTGCGGTAGCTTCTCTTGTGGAGCACAGGCTCTAGGCGTGTGGGCTCAGTAGTTGTGGCTCGTGGGCTCTAGAGCACAAGCTCAGTAGTTGTGGCACACGGGCTTACTTGCTCCTCAGCATGTGGGATCTTCCCGGACCAGGGCTCAAACCCATGTCCCCTGCATTGGTAGGTGGATTCTTAACCACTGAGCCACCAGGGAAGCCGCACATTGATTTCTTAAGAGCTCTTTACATTAAAATAAAAAAAACTTTCATTTGAATGTGTTGTAAATATTTCCTCCCAGTTGATTAATGTGAGGAGAATAACTCAGAGAGATCAAGACTGGGGGCGGGGGGCACAGCAGTGGTCTGGTGAGAGAGGACAGATTGGATTAAGGTAGGAGAAACTGCCTGGAACTCAGGACCTGGGGAAAGAGGAGGGAGGGGAAAAGATCTGGACACACAGTACAGGTCTGAAGAATATCTGCTAAAATATAAATCATGGGTTTTTTTGTCTCAACCTATCTCCCCTTATTTTATTTCTGTGGCTACTGTAAGAAGTTTTAGCCATTTTTAGGACTAAGAATATAAAATATATGAGTTATAAAATTCTTAGTAAATGATTAACAGCCTTCAAACTCTTGACAAAAATAGTTATATACAATGTTATTCAAAACACATTTAAATTACAAAATTAAGAAACAAAAAGCCCCACACACCTATGGTCAATTAACCTTTGACAAAGGAGGCAAGAATATACAATGGGAAAGAGACAGTCTCTTCAGCAAGTGGTGTTGGAAAAGTTGGATAGCCGCATGTAAATCAATGAACACACCCTCTCACCACACACAAAAATAAACTCAAAATGGCTTAAAGACTTAAACATAAGACAGGGCACCATAAAACTCCTAGAAAAGACCACAGGCAAAACATTCTCTGACAGAAATCATACCAATGTTTTCTTAGATCAGTCTCCCAAGGCAACAGAAATAAAAACAAAAATAAACAAGTGGGACCTAATCAAACTTACAAGCTTTTGCACAGCAAAGGAAACCATAAAAAGAAAAGACAACCTACAGAATGGGAGAAAACATTTGCAAATGATGAACCAACATGGGCTTAATTTCCAAAATACACAGCTCATACAACTCAACAACAAAAAAACAAACAACCCAATCGAAAAATGGGCAGAAGACCTAAATACACATTTCTCCAAAGAAGAAATACAGATGGCCAATAGGCACAGGAAAAGGTGCTCAACATCACTAATTATTAGAGAAATGCAAATCAAAACTACAATGAGGTTCCACCTCACACTGGTCAGAATGGCTATCATTAAAAAGTCTACAAATAACAAATGCTAGAGAGGATGTGGAGAAAAGGGAACCCTCCTACACTGTTGGTGGGAATGTAAGTTGGTGCAGCCACTGTGGAAAACAGTATGGAGGTTCCTCAGAAAACTAAAAATAGAATTACCATATGATCCAGCGAGCCCACTCCTGGGCATATATCAACAAAACTATAATTCAAAAAGATACATGCACCCCTATGTTCACAGTAGCACTATTCACAATAGCTAAGACATGGAAACAACCTAGATGTCCATCAACAGATGAATGAATAAAGAAAATGTGGTACATATATACAATGGAATACTACTCAGTCATAAAAAAAGAACAAAATAATGCCATTTGCAGCAACATGGATGCAACTAGAGCTTATCACACTAAATGAAGTCAGAAAGAGAAAGACAAATACCATATGATATCACTTATGTGTGGAATCTAAAATGTGACACAAATGAACCTATCTATGAAATAGAAACAGACTCACAGACATAGAGAACAGACTGGTGGTTGCCAAGTGAGAGGGGGTTGGGAAGGGATGGAATGGGAAGTTGGGGTTAGCAGATGCAAGCTTTTATATATAGAATGGATAAACAACGAGGTCCTACTGTATAGCACAGGGAACTATATTCAATATCCTATGATAAACCATAATAGAAAAGAATATTAAAAAAAGAATGTATATATATATATATATATATATATATAAAACTGAATCACTTTTCTGTACAGCAGAAATTAACACAACATTGTAAATCAACTATACTTCAATAAAAAATATTTTTATAAAAAGAAAGAAAAACTATATAGAAGAGGACTTTGGTCTCCTGGAATCCTGAATAAGTCACGCAGACAGGAATATAACCAACCCCTGTATTTATTAGGGCACTTATAATATATACTAGGTCACAAGTGCCTGCATGGGGAAAAGTATATTAGAAAATAGAGTTCCATTTGTCATGAGGCATAAATCAATCCCAAGAACTGGGGGACCGAGGGCAGTTTGAAGATGTTTCTCATCAGGTACTGTTATACCGCATTCTTTATACCAAATTCATTCCTCATGATGACTAACGATGAACAAAGTCACAAACGATAAATGCCGAGAATTTAACCCAGGCCTCCGTGTGCTCTTGGGCTCCAGCCCCTTTCCCCAGAGTCCCAGCGTAGCCCCCCTCTTGCTCTCAGCTACTCTGGAAGCAGCAGATCCCCTGAAACAAAGCCACACGATTGCTGGCAATGGTGAAGAAGCCTAGTTCAGGGAAGACCCCTGATATCTTGGCTCCCCCAAGGACGGGGGTCTGTTCTCAGACACCCTGTCGCCCTCTGGAGGGTCTGAGCATCAGTGCGTTTTCTTCTGGATACAAGCCTGCCCTACATAAAGACAGGAAAATAGAGCCAACTAAAACACATAAAGAAGGAGAATTTTTAAAGATATTGTTATTTATAGGTGATGGTCTAGCTAAAGAACAAATAGCATAAAATATGAAGATGTATTTTATTCCACCAGTTGTTCTCTATATGCAGACAAGATGAAAACCAAAATCAAATAAATTAAATTGTGCCCACAGATTTCAGTTGGATAAATTACTGACCAACGCATTAATAAATTTATTTACTAATGTTACCATTAATAAAATGGTAACAGAGAAAACTACTAGGGAGGCCATTGTGTATGCCATTAAGAAAAGATATTTTAGATGAAATATAGCACACTATGGAATAAAGATGGAAGAGTTATAATAGAAAAATGACATAAAAGGAGAGTTTGAAATAGAAACAAGTAAAAATAGAAGTCTAAGGACTGAAAGAAAAAGACAAAAATGGAATTTTTAGCAGATTTAAATGATTTGGCAAGGAAAAATGACTGGGTCATCTCTAAAATTCTTTTCATCTCTCAGATGTTAAACCTATGAGATGTAAAAGTTGGAGAAAGGCAAAGAGGTCACCTTCATAAATTGTTTCTGATCAATAAAAAGTTTGGATTTACCAGAGCTCCCCAAATTCGTCTCCTCTTCCTTTTCCCTGCCACTGGTTCAGACCTCGTCACCTGGACCACTGCCTCATGACCAACTCCCTGGCCTTCCAACCCCGGGCCACACACAGACACCAGCACCCCTTCCACAGCACAGCCAGGGTGAGCCCCTCAAAGGGTGAATCTGTGTACTGTCACTCCCCTTACTGATAGCCTCTGGTGGATCCCTGCGGCTTTCAGATTGGACCTGGAATGCCTCAGTGGGCCTAAGAGTGGAAAGAAAGGTGCTTAAAAGTAGGGCCTTAGAGATTTAATTTTTACTTCATAGATTTTTTTAAAGATGTACCCTGCTCATGGGCAAAGGATTTTATAAATCATGGTAACTCATGGCTAAACGTCAGCAGCACCTGTATCTAATTAATATCTCTAACTCAAGAGTACACACTGACTGGTGTGCTAATACTGGACTATCACCCTAGAGTAGGAAAAAGATAAAAGCAATTGCAGTTCCAGGAGAAATTTATGAGGACACGTTGGCTAAGGTTATGTCCAAAATGACTGAATGCAATGTACTAGAGCCACAGAGAGGACCCAGTGGAGAGGCAGCATAGTACAGTGAGAGGCCTCAGGGTCAGAGGCCAACTCCGGAGCCAGAGTGCCTGGGTTCAAATGACAACTCCACTCTGTACTTTGTGATCTTGGGCAGGCAGCTTAACTTCCTCTACCTCAGTTATGTCATCTGTGAAATGGACCTTGTAAAGGTGCCTATTTCATACAGCTCTTCTAGGGCCTAAAATTAATCCATGTAATAAAGTGCTTAGGACAGTGCCGGGCACATAGTAGGTGCCATTTAGGTGGTTGTTGTTGCCCCGTAAGCTCCTCATTTAACTCCTTATACATCTGGCACTTTAAATAAAGTGCATTAGATTCCATTTAAAGCCATTTTTTAATAACCCCAATACAGAATGGATCCTAAGGCCACTCAATGTCAAAATGAGCACTTATTGCTGGTACTATTTTATATTTGAGCATGTGCTACCCTTGGATCGCTTGGATTATTACCAGTTTCATGTCTGTATTCTTGTTTGTTTTCTGTGAAACTGTCAGCCTTCACTCATTCAGGTAATATTTACGAAGGCCCTGTGGGCTAGGAATAGACTTATGATGAGGGCAGATAGAAGCCTCCATCCTTACAAAGCGTATTGCCCAGCAAGGAAGGCGAGGTAAGGACCATGGAGGAAAAGGACAGTGCAAGGCAGGGCCGTGAAGCAGGGAGCCCCCTCCAGACCCACAGGATGGGCTGTGTACATTTCATAGTTCCTAGCCCAGCACTGAAGACCAGGTTCAATAAAGGAAAAGCCTCTGTTTTTAAAAGATTTCTCATAACTCTAAGTGGGCGAAGAGAATTCATTAAAGCCACAACCTACTCCATTACTATGGCCTGAATCATTCTGGTTCATACTTTTGATTATTTTCCTTTTACTCACCCCGTAAGCACTGAAAAACTATACATTCAAGCTCCCCAAATCAGGTAACTACGGAGCTTCCCAAGCTTCCTAATAACCAATCACAGGAAAATTCCTATAGGCATAGAAATCAAAAAATAATTTGCTATCTCTGCTTTTGACTTAAAAAAAAAAAACTACCTCTAGAAGAACACTGGCTTTTTGTACTTTCTCTGTATATAAACTAAATAAATCCAGGATTTCCATGGGCTTCTATCCTGAACATTGGTATAGAACTTGAAACATTAAAACCCTTGCAGCATTCTTGACGTATTTTCCCAACTGGAATTCACAAGAATGATAAAGGAATCACTAACTCTGTTACACTCGCTTGAGTAAACTAACTCCCCATATTCATGGAGACAGCACCAGATAAGCATAGCAATAAAAAGGTCAGAATCAGAAGAGGTACTTGCACAAAGCATCACCTAACTATAAAGTCGTCCAAAACCCATAGGTATGTCACTGTCTACAATCTTAACCACACCATCGTTCTCTAGTATTTCTGAACTCTTTCATTTCTGTCCTCTAATTTCAAAAATAATAGCACTTCTGAATGAGAGCTAAGTAATTAATTTGGGGGGTGGGAAATAGGAACGAGGTAAAACAGCCAACATCTGAATATATGCTCATATTTCAAACTGACTTATTTTAAATTTCAATCATATTGCATTCATCACCCTTCCAGTGATAAATAAATGTTAATCAGTCTCAAGTTCAACAAACTGGGATCTAAAAAAGTATGAGAATGAAATGTTCTAACTACCAGATGTTAATTTAATACAGATTATGATATAAAAAGCATTATGTTCCTGCAAGATAAATATATTTCTCAGATAGATGGATGGGTTTCATATGTGCCTCTTCAGAGGTCATAACTCAAAAGCCTTATTTACTTGAACTCAAACCTGGGGAGGAAATGCTGACCAGAGCAACAAAGTGTTCTTGTTTAGCTACATTATCTCATTAAAATGTCAGTCCAGATCCTTTTTGTTTGCTTTGAAAAGGCCAAACCATAACACAGAGACAAGAAAAGGTCTACAAGGGCTCTGAACATCAACACGACCTTGGCTAATAAGATTTATGCTTGGTCAGGACAGATGACTCAAACCAGTAAACTTAGCCACTTCATCAGTGGCTGTCCTGGAGAACATACCACAGGGTTGAAAACTCAGTTCCTCCAGCAGTCCCCATCCTTCCTCTTGAAGAAAACACTCCCTATCTCCGAGCACTCTTGTTATCTTTCCTGGTGAAAAAAAATCTGTTTGGGATGCCAATTGTTGACCTAACAGAGCTATGATGCATTCTTTCCATCCCTGAGGGCTAAGCTTGTTCAAGGTCCTTGTCCATGTCTAATGGGTCACTGCCTAATTGAATGTAAACCTACACTTGCTACTTAAATATTTTAATAGCTTTTTTGCCCCTTTAGTGACATAAAAATATAAATATAAACTAGGTGCTTAGCTTCACCTCAGGCATATTGTGGTAGACAGAGCTAAACTAGGAGTCAGACTACCAGCTCTTAAGGTGGCCCCACTACTTGAAAACACTGCAAACTTGGGCAAGTAAAAAATTTTGTGCGACCCGGGTTTCTGATCCACATAAGAGAGGAAACTAGAACAAATTATTTCAAGGTTGCTTCTACCTCCAAAAATGCCCATGATCTTAATTCTTAGTGAATCACTGTCATTTTTATTGAGGTAGCAAGTATAATAGAAAAAAATATGGGTTTGAAATCAGATAGACCTGGACTGAATCATGTTTCTGACACTGAGAACTTCTCTAATATTCAATTTCCTTATTATAAAATAGAGATAATATTGACTAACTCACCAGGTAGTTATGGAGATTAAATCAGACGATGTATGTCAATTGTTTAAAGTGGTTTGTTTATAATGGAGTCTCAATTTAAAAGAAAAAAAAAGTTGCCCCTGATTATGTTTTCAACTCTGGACCTACTTTAGAAATCATGAATTTGAGGCTTCAATGTACCACTTGTGGTATATAATATCCAACTGTCCCATTAAGATTTTTCTTGTTGATATCTATTTCCATTTTAAAAGAGAAAGTTTGCTTTTCTATTTCTTTTTTGTAAGTATTTTCCAAACCAGAGTAGACTCCTTTATAATTGTACTCCTTAAATTACAGCTTTTTTCTTTTTAAGGATAATTGCTTTCTTTGCTTTTATTATTACTTTATAGGTGTTGACTCCATGCCTAAAAATTTAGTACTGCAGCATTCAGACAAGAGATGTGGCTATGTTATATGTGTTCAATTGGGAAACAAAGAAATGCAGAACGTTAGTCTTAAGGAGACACGAAAATCTTCCTGGAAAAAACTCACCTCTCCAAATCTCTCCACGTTTTGTATTTTAGATAAGTTTCCACCAATAGACATATCATCCAAGCTAGAAAGAATTTTATTAATACTTCCTTCACTGGATGGTCTATTTTTCAGTTTGGATCGGAAAATGTCTCCTTGGACCCACAACGATGCCTGTTTCCTGTAAAAAAGAGAAAAAAACAAAATAATCTTTGAAATAAATGAGTATCACCTCCTCAAAAGTATATCTTATAGACAAAAAGATTAGCAGATAGACATTTGCAGATCAGACTAGAAAAATTATGAAGTCTTAAAGAAAAATAAAGTCATTTTCTGAATGCCAAAATAAATTATTTAAAGTTGTACAGATGAACTGGTTTGCAGGGCAGAAATTTGAGACACAGATGCAGAGAACAACCAAGGGGGGAAAGCCGCAGGGGGGTGGGGATGGTGGTGTGCTGAATTGGGCGATTGGGATTATAAAATGGATAACTAATAAGAACCTGCTGTATAAGAAAATAAAATAAAATTCAAAAAATAAAGTTATATATTAAATACAAAACCCTTCTTCCAATATATGTCTATATAGCCCTACATGGGTTGACTATTAAGGTTCCCAGTGTTTAAGACAAATTCCACAGCCATAAAGACAGTGAGCCAATTTGTCTTTTAAACATGAATTTGAAATCTGTAATATAGTTCTCAAATAGCAATTTGATACATCTGTAAAAATAGCTGGAGTGAAATGGACTCAAAGATGTGGTGAATAAACTTAAGTTAGATGGAGATAGTACCTTAAAAAAGTACCAAACACCTAATTGTATGTGGTATCATGAAAAGCCATGAACATATAACTTTACAAACCCACTCTTATAACCTAAAAATAAGGTTTATAGCCTCAATTAGATGATCCTTTTGGAAAAAGAAAATGTATTTGACGTTCATCTATAAGCTTTCCTTTATTCAAACAAGACATATTTACAACTGTTTTCAAGGTTATAAGAAAAGAACTTAAATGTGTAAGTAAAATGACAATCTGGGGCTACTATTTTTATTGATCGAGTCACCTTCATGTATTTCTTTTAAGATAAATTACCCCACAGAACAGTTTTTGTTCTGTACTATACCATACTGTACAGATTAGAATTCAACCAAAAACAGTATTGTTCATCACAAGGAATACCAACATGCAATGAAATAATAGCATTATCAGGGAGATGCCACCAATAAGAACATAGATTTCTTTTGTAAAGCAGCAGGGAGACCGAGTAATACTTTCTCTCAAAGGTTCTACATATCACAGAAAATCCAGGTTAAAACATGAGGAGAAAAACAAATAACCCTCCCTGAAATGTACTGTCTCATTGAGCCCTCAGGAAAGGAATCCATCTTTCCTTTTAAACAGGAATCCGTCTTTCCTTTTAAACCATGTTTATTCTCAAATCAGAACTTTATTGTTTACAGTTAAAAATTGTTGAAAGTCTTGAAGAAGAGTTTATCCTTTAAATTACAGCAAAACTTTACATATGCAATCCCTCCAACCAAGCAAATCCATATCTAGGTATTACACTACAGAAATACACGCTTGTGTACAAGATACAAACACTTGTTACAATGTTATTTCTAATAGCAAAATAATGGAGACACCCTAATGGACAACAGCTTATTAAATTACAGTAGATCTATTCCGTGAAATATTATGTAGTCAGTAGAAAGCCTGGGATGGACTCACATGTGGTGACAGGGAAGAGTAGCTATGAAATAAAGCATTAGTGAATGAATAATATAAGTGACAGAGTGTGGAAAGTGTGACCCTGTTATTAAAAAACAAAAACAAAAGGGAAAAAGGTTACAATTCACAGTTCACAGTTATTTAGAAGATTATATGCCAAAATATTAATGAGTTACCCTGAAGAACAGTGACAAAGGAAAATTTTGCTTTCTACTACATAATGTCTACACTTTTTTACTCTTTTTAAAAACAATGTGCTTTGTTTGCTTTTGTAAAAAATAAATGATCTGAAAATAAATAAATACAAATATAGCTCAAAGCAGAACAAAGATAGAGTAATTCTGAAAAGGAACCTTTAAAGTTGCTATCATAAAAGATAGCATGCAGCACATGACTACACTGTGTTAACAAGAGCATCTTCAGAAGTCAGGAGAAGAAGTGCCCAAATGTTAACAGCATAGGGTAGAAATGAATGGTTGAGGGGTTTTCTTTATTTTAAATATAATATCCTACCCTACTTTCAAATAAGAAATTTTGTTTTTCTTTTACTTTTTGCTCATTTTTCAATATTTTCCAAATAAAGCAAAAGAGAAAACGAAATACCTTTAGATATAATTTCTGAGACAGCCTGTATGGATACAGATATATAGATATAGATGTAGAGATAGATATGATACAGATATAGATAGCCACTATAGATATAAAACGCTGTCCACATACAAGACTGACTTTTCATTCCTAACATTGTTTTAAAATTGAAACTAGATTAAAGAATGTTTCTAAATACATTAAATTTTAAAATAAAAATTTGGTGAATTTTTTAAATATATGAATAAAATTAAAATTCCAGAAATCCACACACACCAATTCACTAAGGAGTATGGCAGTATCTACCTTCTATCATGGCAGATTTTTTTTGCTTCTTGGAAGCAAACTACTGAGGAGTGTTTCCTGAGCTTAGGATACATAAATTGATGAGGTAATTTTTCTATACCAGTTGTAAAAATATGTATTCAAAACGAACTCTTCTTAACTTTTTCTCCCCTTGTGGAAATCTTCACAAAACCATGCAATAGCCTTCCTGATACTTTGTATCTTCAAAAATTCTTGCTTTAATTTTTTGCTCCTCCAAACTTTTTTCACTTACTGTTACATCTAGCATAACCTTTTATATGATGCTTGAATCTATATCCCTCCAGTAGTAGTAAACAAAAGCACAGCCCTTGGCACAGTATGGATACTTCAAAAAAACAACTGTTAAATTTATAAATAATAGAGGTCTTGGGCCTCTGGTCAAAACCCCCCAGTAATAAAGAACTACTTCTTCACAAGGAAAGAAAACTCAGCCCTGTCACAGATAATGAAAAAATCAGCTACATGGAACACCCAGAAAGGACAGGGATAAACAGATAAGACAGAATTCCTGTCCCTCAAGAAATTCCCAGGACTTCCCTGGTGGCACAGTGGTTAAGAATCCACCTGCCAGTGCAGGGGACACAGGTTCGATCCCTGGTCCAGGAAGGTTCCACATGCCGTGGAGCAACTAAGCCTGTGCACCACAACTACTGAGCCTGTGCTCTAGAGCCCACGAGCCACAACTACTGAAGCCCATGTGCCTAGGGCCTGTGCTCTGCAACAAGAGAAGCCACCACAATGAGAAGCCCACGCACCGCAATGAAGAGCAGCCCCCACTCGCTGCAACTAGAGAAAGCCCACGAGCAGAAACGAAGACCCAATGCAGCCAAAAATAAATAAATGAATAAAAAATAAATAAATAAAATAAAAATAAATTAAAAAAAAAGAAATTCTGAGGTTAGTATGAGAAAAGTAAACAACTGAAATCCAATATTAAAGCCCTATGACCAAGATTTGCTTAGGAGCCTAGGAGAAGGGGCCCTTAACTCAAACTGAAAGAATCAGACTGAAGTTGTCTGAGAATCCAGACATTATCTAGAAAGATGAGCAGGGCTTAGTCAGCAAGAGTATTCCCCAACAAAAAAAAACAATGTGGGCTTGAAGAAACAGTGATATCAAAGAACGCAACATGTATGGAAAACTGTTGTTTGGCTTGGCTGAAGCCCTTCTGCTTCAGAGAAGAGGAGAAGGGAAGCAGCTCCTGGCAAGCTCTGCGCACCATGCTAAGGGGCTTACCTTAGATCTCAGAACTGAAGAGAAGACCCTGTAAGGATATTTAGGTATAAAAAACATGAAGAGGGAACAGAAGCTGAGAAGCTGGAGGCCCAAGAGGACAAATTGAAAAAAATTCTAATTCCAAAATGTTATAAGCTTGCTGCCAACCTAAAGATGAAGATGACAACATGACACCTTTCACTTGTTCAGTTTAAAAGACTCAATCTGTCCCATCACTGGAAAGACTTCATTTAAACCTGAATATACAGATGATAAGGTGTCAAAGTTGATTTATGTGTTGCTGAGCGATGCTGTACTCAAGTGCTCCTTAAGAAAAAGCAGCACTTCACGCAAATACCTTTTTTAATGACCGTGGAAACCACGTTAGCTTTTATTGTGGTGCCTATGACTCCTTAAAAGCCTCATCTCAAACAGAAGAAGTAAAACATGTATTTTTAAGTATTCAGCATTTAAAAATCAAATCCTGTGATGCTAACACACCAACTCAAAGTAAATCCCCCAGTAAAGTAGTGCATTTTCTAAGAGAGCGTGACATAACCGACCCTCTACCAAAAAAGAACAAGTGCTTTGAAGTAACTTTGAACGGAGTCTTGTTGAGAAAAGTAGCCAGTGCTAGGGTCATTATTTTTGGCCATGTCCTGGCCCTAGGTTAGTCAGGTTTGGGCTAGCCAAGCCTGGGACATAAGGAAAGAACTAATTAACTTCGCCTCATTACGAGCCAAGTCATAGCTAATTCTGATATAAAACCTTCATGAGTCTTTAAAAAAAACACAAAAACTGCTTTTAAAATTCCTCTAAGGAAAGTCAGGTCAGTTGCATTGTTACAAATATTCCTGGTTTTGAATTCAGAACACAGTGGCAGCCACAGTGCAGCAGCTTCTGTTTGTGGCTGATCTCTTCTCTCTCACTTTCCTGACTGTAACCGAATCCCATCTCCACACCATCCTAACTCTTCCTCTTCATCACTTCTTCCATCCTCAACGCATATTTTTTCTCGTATGACCTAATCCTGACCCCGGTGTCCATCCAAAGCCACCATTTGGTCATTTCATATAGAAACCCAACCAACTTTCTAGCTCAACCTAGGCCTCCTCTAGCTGTGACTTGAGCACCAATCTGCCCTGTGTGCCTCCTTCCACTGCCCCAGGGCTCTTTCGGAAACAGAGTAGTTCCTGGTTTAAAGAACTGGACTAATGAAATGGTCTAACCTGATATCAAAGGAAGACAGACTAGACAGCAGTACCCAAGATTCAGGGGGTGGGAAGGAGACAGGTATTCAAGGAGTTCTACTCTTTCTTTGGAGAGTAAGAATGGAAGATTTAATAGGAAGATGCTTAGAAAGAATTTATGAGGGTGTAGGGAAAAGTTCTTGATTCTGAAATACACAAGGAGAGAAAAAAATGACTTAGGGAATTCCCAAAAAGATTCAACTAGCTAATTCTCATTTAGGGATAGAACCCCACAATTAGGACCTAGATCACTGGTATCATACCAAAGTACGAACTTTATAAGTAAACCTAATGCTTTATGGCTTACATTTTGTTTTTCCAACTCTAACCCTTTTACACAGGAAACATAGAACTAGCATTATTCAGTCAACAAATAAAACATTTTAATAAGAAAAAAAAGGAAACAAAACAAAAACCATTCAATCTTCTATCTTCAGTAACTGATATGAGTATTTCAAGATAAATTTCTGATGCCATCGTTGCCAAAAATTCTTACATATACCTTATCCTTTTTACTTAGACCCATATTAGAATTTTATTTTTGCTTAGCCAATAGATTCAATGCCAACTGAGAGTCAATAAATGGATCAAATGATGCAACAGTAAATACTGAAAAGCAATATAACTGAGTGTTACTGCAAAAATATGACTGTCAAATAAAGAGTGCAAACTCAAACCTATGCAATGTGCTTGTTAGTTTGATAAACAAATCACAATGTTGTCTATTATTAAGTTCTTTTGTTCACAATATTTCAAAAGTTAAGTACTGTATTTTAGGAAAGACAAGTTCTTAAATCTTCAAAAAAGATTATTAAAAAAGTTTAATCCATATTTCTTGACCTAGCCCATGTATCTTAAAAAAATACTATAAATAAATTATAATTTAAAACCCAAGCAGTTATTGTTAGACATTTTTAAGCACTTTTCCATTTTCTTGAACAGGTTTTCTTCATCTTATTTTTAGTAATTTCCTGAAATAAAAACCAGTGGTTGAACTATTAATTTCTATTGTTGTTCAATCCAATTGCGAAACTAACCAAACGCCATAAGCACCAAACTAAATGTTGTATAAGCTGATATCTACAAGTAAAAATGAGCCACAGACTCTTGTTATACAATGTGGTTGGTGGACCAGTAGCATAGTTATCACCTGGGAGCTTGTGGGAAAGTGCATTTCACAAAATCCCCAAATGAATGTTACACACTTTAATAGCTGAAAAGTACCGCAGATAACCGAAGGCTTATAACTAAATTATAATGCTGAAAAATATCCAACTTACTGGAAGTTGATGAAAATATCTACGATAATAAAGCAGAATGGGGCAATTTCTGATTTATGGGTTTAGGAACAAAAGAGTTCAGCCACAACATTGCTTTCTTAAAGATAACTTCAAAGTGAAAGCTCTACTTTGCAAATACAGAACTCCCTGCAGAATCCAGATTTAAGCTCTGAGTTCTTACTGCCTCAGGAGGATTTTAAAAAATAAAAACAATAACAACATCATATCAGTTCCCGTAAGTAAAGGATCTCTGTGAGCTGAAAGTCCCCATGGGAACTGCATACCTGTCCCTCAAGGATCCCTTTCTAATGAATGAAAGCTTCAATGGATCATGATCCAGAGGTCAGCATAGTATCACACAGTGAATATTCAATAAAACAAATCATAAAAGCAGCCTGGGGCTTCCCTGGTGGCGCAGTGGTTGAGAGTCCGCCTGCCGATGCCAGGGACACAGGTTCGTGCCCCGGTCCGGGAAGATCCCACATGCTGCGGAGCGGCTAGGCCCATAAGCCATGGCCGCTGAGCCTGGGCGTCCGGAACCTGTGCTCCGCAATGGGAGAGGCCACAACAGTGAGAGGCCCGCGTACCGCAAAAAAAAAAAAAAAAAAAAAAAAGCAGCCTGATCCCGTCTATATACTATATATATTCTACAGGCTCTCTCTGAGAAGGATGAGTTTAGACTTGCCTCAGTAATAAAAGAGGCATGGTTGTGCAGCATTTTAAGAACTTTGAGGATATTTGGTAGAAGACATATTTTGGGTGCAGAATGGTATTTTTAGCTTAAGAATATGAATTTCAAGTAGAAGAAAAACACCTGATGGTTGTTTTGCAAATAGCTTTATTTATATCCTAGAAAAAATGTAAATATAAAATGTCAGTCCGTTATAAAAGGGATGTCTTGATCAGCCAATACATAAATTCATCAGCTCACAAGGATTTTAATAAACATCTCTCTTACTGCTGGTGACATTAAGAGGAAGATTTCTTCAAGGCATAGAAATCAACACCTGGGTACACTTTGGTGTTCAAGGACTAGCACGATGTGACGAACCAGCTTTCCTAAAGTCACAGATTTAGAATTAACATTATCTAAAAAGCACTGACTGGATTTTTCGCTTCTGAAAGAATGCAGTCCCTCTAACTTGTTCAGTCATTTTCGACAGATGAAAACCTATTAGAAAACTTTTTAATCCTCTTTCTTTCCTAATGAACCTGTTACTTATTCATGCTTCTACGTCATCACTGACATCACGCTCTTCATTTCTCATATCATTAGTCAGTCTTCAAAGCCTGAGATTTATTTCCTTGAAATGACCTGGTGCCCATCTCTAATTCTTCGGTCTAACTTCCAGCCCCTTTGACAAGTTCCCGTCCCCTAGATTTTAGTAGTAGTCTCCTTTTTAGCCTCTCTGACTACAATCTCCCTCCATTCTATTCATCTTATACATTGCTGCAGCCCAATCTTCCTTAAATAACATGTCAATCATGTAACTCTACTACATCAAATACTCCAAAGTAGAAATATGATGAATAAGAGAAGTCTGGAATATACATGTTCAAATTAGGATCTGTGTATCTTACTGTACATATTTACTGACTATCTACCCAAATGTATACAATGTACACAGATGTATTAGTTTCTTCTCTAAACAAAGCTGCTATCACAAATTACCACAAGCTTAGTGGCTTAGAAGAACACATATTTACTTTCATACAGTTGTGGAGGTCAGGAGTCCATCATCAGCTTCACTGAGCTAAAGTCAAATTGTTGGCAGGGTTGGTTCTGGAGACTAGGAAGGGAGAATCTGTTTCCTTGCCTTTTTCAGCCAGCAGTGGCTGCCCATACTCCTTGGTGTATGGTCCTGTCCTCCAGCTTCAATCCAATCTCTGTTTCTATCATCACATCACCTTCTTGTCTAGTTGACTCCTCCTGTGTCCCTGTGATTACACTGAACCCACCAGAATAATCCAGAATAATCTCTTCACTCTGAGATCTTTTACTTGATCATATTTGCAAACTCCCCATTTATAAGATCAAGTGGGGTTTATTCCAGAGATGTAGGTCTCATTCAATTTTTTTTAAAAAAATCAGTGTAATCCACCATATTAACAGGCTAAAGAAGAAAATCACATGATCATATCAATCAGTGCAGAAAAAGCATCTGACAAAATTCAACACCTGCTCATAATAAGAACTCTCAGAAATACAGAAATAGAGGGGAACTTCCTCAACTTGATAAACCTCCAATTAATATTTCATGGTGAATGCCTGGATATTTTCCCCCACCAAGCCTGGGAACAAGGGAAGTGTGTCTATTTTCACCACAATTATTCAAGTTCTAGCTGGTGCAGCAAGGGAAAAAAGGGAAGTAAAAGACATAGAGATTGGAAAGGTAACAAAATTCTCCCTATTTGTAGATGACATGGGTGTCTATGCAGCAATCCCCAGGAATTCACACACATTTCTTTCTCTCTCTCTCTTAAATTTCAGGATACAAAATAAGTATAGATAGAAAGTCAATTGTATTTCTATGTATGAGCAATTAATACATGGACACTGAAATTAAAAAAACAGTATCATTTATAATCACTCAAAAAATTTGAAATACTTAGGTGTATATCTAACAAAACAGGACTTATATGATGAAAGCTAAACAATGATGATGAAAGAAATCAAAGAAGATATAAATAAATGAAAAGACATATTGTGTTTATGGATTAGAAGACTCAACAACAGTAAAGATGTCAATTCTCCCAAAACTGATATAGCGATTTAACACATTTGCATCAAAATTGCAGAATGATATTTTTGTAGATGTGGACAAGATTATTCTAAAATTTATATGGAAAAGAAAATAAACTGGCATTGCTAAGACAATTTTGTTAAAGAATGAAAAATGGGAGGAGTCATTCTTCTGTTAAGGCTCTCTACATAAGTACAGTATCAAGAGAGTACAGTATTGGAGGAAGAATAGAAAAATACATCAATGGAACAGAATAAAGAACAAAGAAATATGCCCATCTAATTGTTGACAGAGATGTAAAAGTAATTCAATGGAGAAAAAATAACCTTTTCAACAAATGGTGCCACAGCAACTGTACATCTATAGGCAAAAAAAAAAAAAGAACCTTGACCTAAGTCTCACATCTTACACAAAAGTAACTCAAAAGGAGTCACAAACTTATGGGGCTAAGCAAAGAGATCTTAGATCTGATACTAAAAGCATGATCTAAAAAAGGAAAAAACTGATAAATTTGACTTCATCAAAATTTAAAACTTTTGCTCTGTGAAAGATTCTATTAAGAGGATGAAAGACAAGTTACAGACTGAGAGAAAATATCTGCAAACCATTTATCAGACAAAGGACTAGTATCTAGAACATTAAAGAACTCTCTAAACTCAATAATAAGAAAACAAATCACTCAAAGAATAAACAAAAGATTTGAACAGATGCTTCATCAAAAAGTTATAGGGATGGCAAATAAGTACATGAAAAGTTGTTCATTATTACTTACAATTTCAATGCAAACCAAACCCACAAAGATATATCATCACACACCTAGCAGAATGGCTGAAAAATAATGCTGGCAAATATGAAGAGAAACTCTACCACTCAAACACTGCTGGTGAAAATGTAAAATGGTACAGCCACTCTGGAAAACACTTTGACATTTCTTATAAAACTAAACACGTACCATACAATCCAGCAATTGCACTTTTGGGCACTTAACCCAGAGAAATGAAAACTTATGTTTGAACAAACCTGTACATGAACATTTATAGCATCTTTATTCATAACAGCTGAAAACTGGAAACAGTTCAGCTGTCCTTCAACAGGTGAATGGTTAACAAACAGCAGTACATTCATACCTTGGAATGCTACTCAGCCACAAAAAGGAACAATTATTGCTACATGCAACACCCTGGAGGAATCTCCAGAGAATTATACTGAGTGAAAAACACCAAGCCCGAAAGGTTACATGCTCTATAATTCCATATATATAACACTCTTGAAATGACAAAATATATAAAGGAAGGACAGATTGGCAGTTGTCAGGAGTCAAGGAGGGGATGTGGGCAGGGAGGAAGTGAGAGTAGCTATAAAAAGGCAATGTGAGGGATTCTTGCAGTGATGGAAATGTTATATCTTAACTGTATCAGTGTCAATATCCTGATTGTGATATTATACTATAGTTTTGCTAGATGGTAGCATTAGGAGAAAGTGGGTAAAGGGTACACAAGAGTTCTTTCTGTCATTTCTTACAACTGCATGTTAATCTACAATTATCCCAAAGTAAAAATTTTAATTAAAAAAGTGTGTGTGTGTGTGTGTGTGTGTGTGTGTGTGTGTGTGTGTGTGTGTATTATAGTTGGATCACTTCACTCCTCTGCTCAAAACCCTCCTCTGCTGACTTTTCATCTCATGCAAAGAAAAGCCAAACTCCTACAAAGGCCTAAAAGGATGCCTGATCTGACCTTTTTCCTCTTAGCCTCACCTCCCTTGCTCTCCCCATCAGCCATGGTGTCCTCAGGCACATTCCCACTCAGAGCCTCAGCAGCTGTTCCCTCAGAGGAAAACCCTCTTCTCCAAAACACCCACGATTTATTCTATCAGTTCTTCGAGATCTTTGCTCAAAAGTCTTCTATGAGCCCCACCACTACCACGCTATTTAAAACTGCCTCCTCGGGCTTCCCTGGTGGCGCAGTGGTTGAGAGTCCGCCTGCCGATGCAGGGGACACGGGTTCGTGCCCCGGTCCAGGAAGATCCCACATGCCGCAGAGCGGCTGGGCCTGTGAGCCATGGCCGCTGGGCCTGCGCATCCGGAGCCTGTGCTCTGCAACGGGAGAGGCCACAAAAGTGAGAGGCCCACGTACCGCAAAAAAAAAAAAAAAAACTGCCTTCTCTTCCTTCCCCTATTCTTCTGTGCTTCATTTTTCTGCATCACACCAATCATGGTCAGAGAAACTATATAATTTATGCATTTGTTTATTAACCACACAACCAATCAACCCTCCTGCACCTTCTTCTTCCTCCCCTCCCCCTTCCCCCTCTCCTCCTCCTCTTTCTTTTTCTTCCATCTCTATAGGTCAGAAATTACTCTTTCACTGCAGCTTACCAGGTGCAAAGAACACTGCCTACCAGTGGCTTTCAACAAATAGTTGTTGAAGGAAGGAAGGCAGGAAATGAGGGAGAAAAGGAGGCATCCCTGCAATCTGGGACAAGAATGATATGGACAGGTATATTAAAGACTACTGAAAAAAACTTAAAACCAACAGAAAATTGTAACAGTAATGTTCAAGATGGAAAATTATTTTAAAGTTTTATCATTAGGAGCTTGTTAAAAGAAAGTAGAACCATAAATGAACCCTTTCCGTCTCACGGTTTATATGTAACAGAGGAAGTAAACTTTTATCAGCTAATAGGAGCAACATGAGAAAGGTAAGAGAAAAAGCATTACTGGCATAAAATGTAGCTTGCAAGAAGGCTTGAGGTCATGTTTGGAATGGTTAGAGAAAGGCATGTTAAATAATCTTGCCCAGCAGGATGGTTAGAAAAAGTCAGGGAAGGAACTGAACAGAAGTGCTTGACCACCAGAGCCCCCCAGGCTCCCTGTGACCCAGCACCTCCTCCAGCAGACCACAGCACCGCTCTGCAGAGGAGCGGAGACTACCTTGGCGCCTCATGCTCCTCTGCTACCCACCTAAGCAAGTGGTCCCTCATCCCCTTGGTTACCATACCCCAGAAGTTGCTGGGTAGAAAGTCATCAGAGGACTCGTACCCTCTGGCCTCTACTGATGACCCACCTGGCTCTAAAAGCTTTTCAGAACAAAACCCATCATGGCTCACATCCTGGGCTACCTTTGTCACACCAGACGATCAACACTTCCAGGTAATCCAACATCAACCAGGCCCTTATTTCCAAATGACTCTCTTGTCCCCTAATTTCCCATCCCACCCCCTCAAATCCAATATTGTCTAATACATAGATTCTTTGTAGAAAATAGAAAAGGAAATGCTTCACAACTTGTTTTATGAAGCCAGCATAACCCTGATACCAAAACTTAACCAAAGTATTACAGGAAAAGAAAATTACATACCAATGTCCTTCATGAATACAGACACAGAAATCCTTAACAAATATTAGCATATTGAATCCAGCCATATGAAAAAATAATAGCACATCATGCACATCATAGCTCCACATTCAAAAATCAATGTAATTCACATTAGACGATTATGATTATCTTGATAAATGTAGAAAAAAACTGACAAAATTCAGTACCCATTATTAATAAAAATTCTCAAACTAAAAAGAGAAGGTAATTTCCTCATTCAGATAAAGGTCATCTATGAAAACCCCACAGCTAACGTCATACTTAACGATGAAAGACTGAATGCCTTCCCCCTAAGACTGAGAACAAGACAAGGATGTCCATTTTCACCACTTCTAACTAACACTGTAATGGAAATCTTAGCAACGAGAAAAAAGGAAAAAAAAAAAATTACCAGAACTAATGAATAAAAATAGTAAGGTTGCAGGATAAGAAGTTAATTTTTAAAAATCAGTTTCAGCAAAAATTTTAATTTTGCTCATTAAAAAACATACAGCACATACATCTGACAAAGAACTCATATCTAAAATATATATACAAATATTGAATCATTATGTTGTACACCTGAAACTAATATAATGTTTTATGTACATCATGCCTCAATTTAAAAAAAATCTCACGAAAAGCAAAAGTGCTCTTGTAAAGTTGCCAGATACAACCTTAACTGCTTTCCCTAATATTAAATAATTTGTAGAATAACAACATCAGCTCTGTATATAGTACTGTGAAAAATAATGGTTTTATATTAACTTCAACAAATATTTTTAATTAAAAAAGAAAGAACTACCACAGAAAAAAATTTTTACTGGGTAAAGACTTGGTCCAAACACCTCACAAAGGAGATACATATATAAAAGGTGTTCAAGATCATGAGTCATCAGGAAAATACAAATTAAGATACTATTTCACACCAACCAGAACGGCTTTCCCCACCCCCAGTCATCCCCCTCCCCTGCTGCTGGCCTCTATTGTCATGTCCCTGTCAGAAATCATCTTGTATATAAACTTATACACTTGTTTATTGTGTGTTCCTTCCACTAGAGATACTGACACCCTGGGAGGAAAGGACCTCGTCTGTTGCATTCACTGTTGCAGCCCCAGGATCAGGAGCATTGCCTGGCAGAGAGTGTGCACCTGACATACATCTGTTGAAAGAATGAATGTCACTAACACAGTAAAGTATGTCTTCTGCCATGAGGTACATCAAGACATAGTCTCTTTTTATTTTTTTAGTGAGTTGGGCTTTTTTAAATCTTTATTGGAGTATAATTGCTTCACAATACTGTGTTAGTTTCTGTTGTACAACAAATCAGCCATATGCATACATATGTCCCCACATCCCCTCCCTCTTGAGCCTCCCTCCCACCCTCCTTATCCCACCCCTCTAGGTCATCGCAAAGCATGAAAAGACAGCCCTCAGAATGGGAGAAAATATTTGCAAAAGACATAGTCTTGAATAAGGAAAATAGGAGAGAAGGAGAAAACAAAATAAGTGTACACAATTAAGTAAAGCAAAATACTACGTCTGGTGCCACTTTAGAGGCATAAAGTAAATTAGGCCATAGACCGATACCTAGAAGGAGGCAATCAGAAAAGCCTGTGAAAGCCCATGAGTAATGCAGACATTTCTCCATAGAAATGGCTCTATAGGAAATACTGCAAAATATAGAAGGTATAGTGCCTCAGATCGAGAACCTGCCTTCAGGAAGGTTCTGACCTAAACATTAGTAATAACTGATTTTAATATCTCGTTATATAAGGAAGTCATTCCTGCACCTCAGATTCACAGATAGTAGAAAACTACAGTATTGACTCACACCTAAGTAAATAACCTAAGTTTTGCCGCTTAAGTATCTATAAATGAAAAAGCCTTCAACTTAGAATGCCTTTGCCTCATAACCCTAATTTCTTCTGTTATTATTTTGAGACATGGCAGAGAGAGAAGGCAGAGTAGGGAGTAGGAAGGAGGAGTATGCAGGCATGAACTGGGAGGGTTGTGGCATCTGGTGGCCTGAGACATTTAGGTGAATTTGACCAGCGGTGTTCTCAGGAAAATCTCCTCACCTTGTGAACTGTACCTAGCAGAGAGCCAGGGGCAAGGTGAGTATTCGGTAGGTACCTAATGAATGAACTATCTTCCAAACAATGATTTTAAGAGATGGCTTAAAGATCCAGGTTTAGGAATGTTTTTTGTTTTCTAACCCTAAGGCCATTTATCCAACTTTAGTAAGTAATTAGTACAACAAGCCCCTGGCAGATACACAGCACAAAGTCCCATGCTGTAGGCACACATAATGCAAAATAATGGAAACCTCTGGCAGAGAATCTGACAAGAAGAAAGCTCTAAAATAATATAATTATTTTATTTGTATCTCACAGGACAAAAACCTAGGAACTTGTCTTCTTAATGATCCTGTTCTTGGGTATTTTTTCCTTGTGTATTCATTACACTTCCACCTCATTCTTTTAAGCTAAGGTATAACTGCACATGTTTCAGCATGTCTTTTCCTATCACTTATTCCCTCTGGGATTGACAATTAAAGTAACTGCTCAGTAAGCTCAAATCCTTTTATCCATTTCAGATGCTTAAAGCTTGTTTACAGCATCTTTCTATGAAATTCATGATCATTTGTTTCTCACCGACATAAAATGATTGAAATGGGAAAGGAATTATCTGGAAAAGAATGCTATTCCATATAGATCCACACCAGAATAAAAAGAAAAAAGTGAAATTTCAGTATAAGACATCACCAATTGATTTTAGAGCTGGACCTAAAGCAGCTAGTGCTTATTTCATCTCTTCATTTTCTTAATGGGTAAATTAATGGTAATTTCTGAAATTTTAAGGGGAAATCAGAAAGGATTGTACTCTTACAGGTTAAACCTCTCCGCCTTGCGGGCTGGGGTTTGACAAACAGTTAATGAATGAGTACGTGAACAGATGAAGGAAGGAATTTGTAAGTATTCTTCTAAATAATGGTCATAAAGCTAGTTAGCGGTATAGCCAGGACTAAAACCCAGTCTTCTTTATTTCTTCCTTGGTAACTCATAAGCTGCAGCTACATGAGCAGCTTAGTTAGTTGTCAGAGGAGCGGCAATGTCATCGAAATCCTGGACTGACCTCTGTAGTGTGTTTTTTCTCATTCTGCTTTTAGATGTGCAAACAAAAAAAAAGAATGAAAAGTGACAAGTGGGCTGACATAAGAAAATTGCACTGTAGCCAGATCACACATAGAAAATGACAGAAAAAAGGTAGGCAGAGATGGCTCTGTGATTTTCTCCTCACTCTCACCTGATCTAAGAAATATAAAAGGTACAAAGTTAGAATGCATTAGCTGTCAAATCAACAACGTTCCATTAGAGGTACAGCCTTCTCTAACAATGCAGCCATTTCACAACCACGGGCTTGACATAGTCCACAACCAGGGAACAAGCGGCAGAAATAATCAGGAACAAGAACATCATGTGATAATGAAGACACTATACTTACTCTTCCAGGAAGTGCTGCTGGGGTCCTATAATAGAGCCGGGCCGGCATATTCTGATCCAAGCAATTATTTCTGCGTGTGTAAACCTGTAGTGTTTCATGACATAACAGGCTATCAAGGTCCCTGTTCTTCCAAGACCAGCTGTAAGAGAGGGAAACACAACAAGAAATACAAAATACAGCAAATGTACCCACAAAAACTCTGAAATTAAACCCTGTCCAGAAGATGCTATGGTTTCAAATATAATACAAAATTTTTAAACCCAGGCAATAAGGTAATGCTTTTTCATGATTGGGGGGGGGGGGGGGGGGTTGAAAGATAATTCTAACTCAAGAAATTTTTAAAAAATAGATCATAGGATCAAAATAAACATATGTAGAAATATATATAAAAATCAGAGCAAGTATCTTGAAAATTATGGAGAGTTCAACCCCCGAGGGCCTTTGAGAATGAACGTCACTGTGAACATTGTTAAGGCAATACTGGTTCTAGACAAGCACTTGCAAAATATCAGCTGTCAGGGACTTCCCTGGCGGTCTAGTGGTTAAGACTCCACACTCCCAATGCAGGGGGGCCCGGGTTCAATCCCTGGTTGGGGAACTAAGATCCCACATTTCACTGCAACTAAGTCCACGTACCGCAACTAGAGAAGCCCGTGCGCCACACCAAAGAGCCAGTTCAGCCAAAAGTAAATAAATAAATTTTTTTAAATATATAAACTAACTTAAAAAAAAACACAGCTGTCAGGTGTCCCCATGCTCCCCATCCTTAGCTCCAGCCCAGGCTGAGATGAACCTTCAGTTAACAGTTTGTGGACTTCCCTGGTGGTGCAGTGGTTAAGAATCTGCCTTCCAACGCAGGGGATGTGGGCTCAAGCCCTGGCCTGGGAAGATCCCACATGCCGCGGAGCAACTAAGCCCGTGCACCACAACTACTGAGCCCACGTGCCACAACTACTGAAGCCCATGCGCCTAGACCCTGTGCTCTGCTACAAGGGAAGCCACCGCAACAAGAAGCCTGTGCACTGCAACAAAGAGTAGCCCCGGGCTTCCCTGGTGGCGCAGTGGTTGAGAGTCCGCCTGCTGATGCAGGGGACATGGGTTCGTGCCCCGGTCCGGGAAGATCCCACATGCTGCGGAGCGGCTGGGCCCGTGAGCCATGGCTGCTGAGCCTGCACGTCCAGAGCCTGTGCTCCACAACTGGAGAGGCCACAACAGGGAGAGGCCCGCGTACCGCAAAAAAAAAAAAAAAAAAAAAAAGAGTAGCCCCCGCTCGCTGCAACTAGATAAAGCCCACACACAGCAAGACCCAAGGCAACAAAAAATTAATTAATTAATTAATTTAAAAAAAACACTTTGTGTGTGTGACTCTGAGTCAGTAGCATAACTGATTATATTATCATGGTCATTCTTTTAAGCCTATGTCAATGGTGAGGTTTTTTTAAACTTATCGTAGAATAAGGAATTATAGAATCAAAGTAAGAAGACACCATAAGTATCATCAGGCCCCATTAGCTGCCTAACTCATGACTGTTTCAATACTATCTCCACCAGGTGGTCCTAACCTCTATGTAACTCCTTCAGAGACCAGGATTTCATTATTTCCTCAGCCAATAGGTATTGATGGAGCAGCTACTACCTGCCAGGTACTGTGCTAGAAGCTGGGGATAAGGTGACGAATAAAACAGACATGGTCCTGGCCCTTATGAGAACACACCATCCACTAAGAACCAAGCCAACAGAAGTGCTCAAGTTTCCTTTCTTGAGGCTCTTAAATTTTTTGGAAACTTTTGTGTCAACATATTTCTTATGTTGAACCCAATTTCTGTTATGTAGGAGAAATTAATATAATTAGAAATGATTTTCAAGGATGTATTGGTTACTATCATGATCAAAATGTTCTTCAAAAGGTTTTTACAAATTGCGATTTCTTTTTCCTCTCTCCACAGAAACAAAAGTGATAGGATGAAGATGGCAGTGTGGGAAGACACAGAGTTAGCATCTCCCCACGATTAGGGCACCTGCCAGCCACCAGTGGGGGACTCTGACGCCCAAGGAGATGGGAGGAACCCCCAAGTGAACCAGTAGGATGTGGGGAGACTGAGGGGGGAGCAGAAATGGAGGCCAGACAGGATCTGTGCCCCTGAGGCCAGGGAGATCAGGCAGGAGGGACTCTCCAGGAAGAGCAGGAGAGGAGTGGAGGGCGATCGCCTGGCCCTCCAGGGAGCCTGCTGAGCTCCCAAGCCGGTACCCCCTCTCCAAAGCCCCATCAAGGCCACGTGGGTCCTGGGGCCATAAGAAGGAGGCTGGGGAGATCAAGAGAGGCAGGTGGGAGGAGGCATCTGGGAGGAGTGGGAGAGGTGCAGAGGGCAATTGCCCTGCCCACTCGGGCCTGGGGAGCCTGCTGAGCTCCTAGGCCGGTTCCCTGCACTCCAAGGCTGCCCCCCATCACTGGGGGCATAGGAGGGAGGCCGGGGAGATCAGGAGAGGCAGGCAGGAGGAGCCCTCCCAGACCGGAGGAGCAGGAGAGGAGAGGAGGGCGTTTGCCCCACCCACTGAGGCCCAGGAAGCCTGCTGGCCTCCCAGGTGAGGTCCCCTGCTCTCTGAGACCAGGGGTGGGGGGCACACCTGGGCCCCTTCTGTTCCTTGAGCCTAAGCCCCACCCTCCACAGCCCCCAGGGCCTTTTCCAGCCCTGTGGGTCCTGAGCATTGGCCCTACCCACCCCCCAAACCTTGCCCTTGCTTGGGCCCTGCCCTCCACAGCCAAGGCCTTTTCCTTTATTTATTTTTTTCTCTTTTCCCTCCTCCTCTTTTTTACTATTGTGGTACTGATGTACCTTCCGGTTGTTGATTCATCTCTATTTTTATTTTTACATTCTTTCTAACATATCTGTCAGTTTCCCAATCTATTTTTTTTTTACTTTGTTATTGTTCTATTTTTTTTTTTTGCCATCCCACGCAACTTGCAGGATCTTAGTTCACGAGCCGGGGGTCAGGCTGAAGCTCCTGTGGTGGGAGCTCTGAGTCTGAACCACTGGACAAACAGAGAACCTCAGAGCCCAGGGAATAGTCATCAGAATGAGGTCTCACAAAGTTCCTCATCTCAGCACCAAAACTTAGCTCTACACAATAGCCTACAAACTCCACAGTTGGAAGCCTCAGGCCAAACAATCAGTAAGACAGGAACAAAATCTCACTCATAACAAAAAAAAAGAGACAGAAAAAAGGATGTCACAGATGAAGGAGCAAGGTAGAAACCTACAAGACTAAATAAATGAAGAGAAAATAGGCAATCTACCTGAAAAAGAATTCAGAGCAATGATAGTAAAGATGATCCAGAATCTTGGAAATAGAATGGAGGCACGGATTGAGAAAATACAAGAAATGTTTAACAAGATCTAGAAGAACTAAAGAACAAACAAACAGAGATAAACAACACAATGACTGAAATGAAAAATACACTAGAAGGAATCAATAGCAGAATAACTGAGGCAGAAGAACGGATAAGTGAGCTGGAAGACAAAATGATGGAAATACCTGCAAGGAGCAGAATAAAGAAAAAAGGATGAAAAGAATTGAGGACAATCTCAGAGACCTCTGGAGCAGCACTAGATG
The DNA here is from genome assembly GCF_003676395.1 of Aethalodelphis obliquidens. Lineage (NCBI taxonomy): Eukaryota > Metazoa > Chordata > Mammalia > Artiodactyla > Delphinidae > Aethalodelphis > Aethalodelphis obliquidens. The sequence goes on along the minus strand of NW_020837957.1, from coordinate 35,323,574 downwards.
CACCAACATCCGAACTAGAGGGGTCCCAGAAGAAGAAGAGAAAAAGAAAGGGTCTGAGAAAATATTTGAAGAGATTATAGTTGAAAACTTCCCTAACATGGGAAAGGAAATAGTCACCCAAGTCCAGGGAGCACAGAGAGTCCCATACAGGATAAACCCTAGGAAAAACACACCAAGACACATACTAATTAAACTAACAAAAATTAAATTCAAAGAAAAACTATTAAAAGCCGAAAGGGAAAAACAAAAAATAACACACAAAGGAATCCCCATAGGTTATCAACCGATTTTTCAAAGGAAACTCTGCAGTCCAGAAGGCAGTGGCAGAATATATGTAAGGAGAATGAGGAGAGGAGCTTCAAGATGGCAGAAGAGTAAGATGCGGAGATCACCTTCCTCCCCACAGATACATCAGAAATACATCTACACGTGGAACAACTCCTACAGAACACCTACTGAACACTGGCAGAAGACCTCAGACCTCCCAAAAGGCAAGAAACTCCCCATGTACCTGGATAGGGCAAAAGAAAAAAGAATAAACAGAGACAAAAGGATAGGGACGGGACCTGCACCAGTGGGAGGGAGCTGTGAAGGTGGAAAGCTTTCCAAACACTAGGAAGCCCCTTTGTGGGCAGAGACTGTGGGTGGCGGAGGGGGAAAGCTTCAAAGCCACGGAAGGCAACGCAGCAACAGGGGTACTGAGGGCAAAGCGGAGAGATTTCTGCACAGAGGATCGGTGCCAACCGGCACTCACCAGCCCGAGAGGCTTGTCTGCTCACCCGCCAGGATGGACGCGGGCTGGGAGCTGAGGCTCGGGCTTCAGTTGGATCCCAGGGAGAGGATTGGGGCTGGCGGCATGAAGACAGCCTGAAGGGGGCTAGTGCACCACAGCTAGTAGGGAGGGAGTCTGGAAAAAGTCTGGAGCTGCTGAAGAGGCAAGAGACTTTTTCTTTCCTCTTTGTTTCCTGGTGCGTGAGGAGAGGGGATTAAGAGCGCCGCTTAAAGGAGCTCCAGAGACGGGCATGAGCCGCGGCTATCAGCGCAGACCCCAGAGACAGGCATGAGACGCTAAGGTTGCTGCTGCCGCCACCAAGAAGCCTGTGTGCAAGCACAGGTCACTGTCCACACCTCCCCTCCCAGGAGCCTGTGCAGCCCGCCACTGCCAGGGTCCCGTGATCCAGGGACAACTTCCCTGGGAGAACACATGGCACGCCTCGAGCTGGTGCAACATCACGTCGGCCTCTGCTGCCGCAGGCTCGCCCAACATTGCGTACCCCTCCCTCCCCCCGGCTTGAGTGAGCCACAGCTCCCGAATCAGTTGCTCCTTTAACGCTGTCCTGTCTAAGCAAAGAACAAATGCCCTCAGGCGACCTACATGCAGAGGCAGGTCCAAATCCAAGGCTGAACCCCAGGAACTGTGTGAACAAAGAAGAGAAAGGGAAATTTCTCCCAGCAGCCTCAGAAGCAGTGGATTAAACCTCCACATTCAACTTGATATACCCTGCATCTGTAGAATACCTGAATAGACAAATCATTCCAAATTGAGGAGATGGACTTTGGGAGAAATGATATACGTATTTTTTTCCCCTTTTTCTCTTTTTGTGAGGATGTATGTGTATGCTTCTGTCCATGATTTTGTCTGTATAGCTTTGTTTTTACCATTTGTCCTGGGTTCTGTGTGTCCATTTCTTTTTTTTTTTTAGTATAGTTTTTAGCATTTGTTATCATTGGTGGATTTGTTTTTTGGTTTGGTTGCTCTCTACTTTCTTTTTTTATGTTTTTATTACTTAACAAAATTATTTTAATAATTATTTTTTATTTTAATAACTTTATTTTATTTTATTTTACCTTCTTCTTTCTTTCTCTTTTTTCCCCCTTTTATTCTGAGCCGTGTGGATGACAGGCTCTTGGTGCTCCAGCCAGACGTCAGGGCTGTGTCTCTGAGGTGGGAGAGCCAAGTTCAGGACACTGGTCCACAAGAGACCTCCCAGCTCCACATAATATCAAACAGCAGAAATCTCCCAGAGATCTCCATCTCAACACCAAGACCGAGCTCCACTCAATGACCAACAAGCTACAGTGCTGGACACCCCATGCCAAACAACTAGCTAGACAGGAACACAACCCCATCCATTAGCAGACAGGCTGCCTAAAATCATACTAAGGCCACAGACACCCCAAAACACACCACCAGACGTGGACCTGCCCACCAGAAAGACAAGATCCAGCCTCATCCACCAGAACACAGGCACTAGTCCCCTCCACGAGGAAGCCTACAAAACCCACTAAACCAACCTTAGCCACTGGGGACAGACACCAAAAACAACGGGAACTATGAACTTGCAGCCTGCAAAAAGGAGACGCCAAACACAGTCAGTTAAGCAAAATGAGAAGACAGAGAAACACACAGAAGATGAAGGAGCAAGGTAAAAACCCACCAGATCTAACAAGTAAAGAGGAAATAGGCAGTCTACCTGAAAAATAATTCAGAATAATGATAGTAAAGATGATCCAAATCTTGGAAATACAATGGAGAAAATACAAGAAACATATAACAAGGACCTAGAAGAACTACAGAGCAAACAAACAGTGATGAACAACAAAATACATGAAATTAAAAATTCTCTAGAAGTGATCAATAGCAGAATAACTGAGGCAGAAAAACAGATAAGTGACCTGGAAGGTAAAATAGTGGAAATAACTACTGCAGAGCAGAATAAAGAAAAAAGAATGAAAAGAATTGATGACTGTCTCAGAGACCTCTGGGACAACATAAACGCACCAACATTCGAATTATACGGGTCTGAGAAGAAGAGAAAAAGAAAGGGACAGAGAAAATATTTGAAGAGAGTATAGTTGAAAATTTCCCTAATATGTGAAAGGAAATAGTTAATCAAGTCCATGAAGCATAGAGAGTCCCATGCGGATAAATACAAGGAGAAACATGCCAAGACACATATTAATCAAACTATCAAAAATTAAATACAAATAAAACATGCTAAAAGCAGCAAGGGAAAAACTACAAATAGCATACAAGGGAATCCCCATAAGGTTAACAGCTGATCTTTCAGCAGAAACTCTACAAGCCAGAGGGAGTGGTATGACATATTTAAAGGGATGAAGGAGAAAAACCTACCACCAAGATTACTCTACCCAGCAAGGATCTCATTCAGATTTGACGGAAAAATTAAAACATTTACAGACAAGCAAAAGCTGAGAGAATTCAGCACCACCAAACCAGCTTTACAACAAATGCTAAAGGAACTTCTCTAGGCAGGAAACAAAAGAGAAGGAAAAGACCTACAATAACAAAGCCGAAAAAATTAAGAAAATAGTAATAGGAACGTACATATCGACAATTACCTTAGATGTAAATGGATTAAATCCTCCAACCAAAAGACATACACTGGCTGAATGAATACAAAAACAAGACCTCTATATATGCTGTCTACAAGAGACCCACTTCAGACCTAGAGACACATACAGACTGAAAGTGAGGGGATGGAAAAAGATAATCAGTGCAAATGGAAATCAAAGAAAGCTGGAGTAGCAATTCTCATATAAGACAAAATAGACTTTAAAACAAAGACTATTACAAGAGACAAAGAAGGACATTACATAATGATCATGGGATAAATCCAAGAAGATATAACAATTGTAAATATTTATGCACCCAACATAGGGGCACCTCAGTACATAAGGCATGTACAAACAGCCATAAAAGGGAAAATCAACAGTAACATAATCAGAGTAGGGGACTGTAACACCCACTTTCACCAATGGACAGATCATCCAAAATGAAAATAAATAAGGAAACACAAGCTTTAAATGATACATTAAACAACATGGACTTAATTGATATTTATAGGACATTCCATCCAAAAACAACAGAATACACAATCTTCTCAAGTGCCCCTGAAACATTCTCTAGGATAGATCATATCTTGGGTCACAAATCAAGCCTTGGCAAATTTAAGAAAATTGAAATCGTATCAAGTATCTTTTCCAAACACACCCCATGAGACTAGATATCAATTACAGGAAAAAATCTGTAAAAACTACAAACACATGGAGGCTAAACAATACACTATTTAATAACCAAGAGATCACTGAAGAAATCAAAGAGAAAATCAGAAAATACCTAGAAACAAATGACAATGAAAACATGATGACCCAATACCTATAGGATGCAGCAAAAGCAGTTGTAAGAGGGAAATTTATAGCAATACAATCCTACCTTAAGAAACAAGAAATGTCTCAAATAAACAACTTAACCTTACACCTAAAGCAAACAGAGAAAGAAGAACAAAAAAACCTCAAAGTTAACAGAAGGAAAGAAATCATAAAGATCAAATCAGAAATAAATGAAAAAGAAATGAAGAAAACAACAGCAAAGATCAATAAAACTAAAAGCTGGTTCTTTGAGAAGACAAACAAAATTAATAAACCACTAGCCAGACTCATAAAGAAAAAAGGGAGACTCAAATCAATAGAATTAGAAATAAAAAAGGAGAAGTAACAACTGACACTGCAGAAATACAAACGACCATGAGAGATTACTACAAGTAAGTATATGCCAATAAAATGGACAACCTGGAAGAAATGGACAAATTCTTAGAAATGCACAACCTTACGTGATTGAACCAGGAAGAAATAGAAAATGTGAACAGACCAATCACAAGCACTGAAATTGAAACTGTGATTTAAAGTCTTCCAACAAACAAAAGCCCAGGACCAGATGGCTTCACAGGCGAATTCTATCAAACATTTAGAGAAGAGCTAACACCCATCCTTCTCAAACTCTTCCAAAATATAGCAGAGGGAGGAACACTCCCAAACTCTTTCTACAAGGCCACCATCACCCTGATACCAAAACCAGACACAGATGTCACAAAGAAAGAAAACTACAGGCCAATATCACTGATGAACATAGATGTAAAAATCGTCAACAAAATACTAGCAAACAGAATATGCAACAGCACATTAAAAGGATCATACACCATGATCAAGTGGGGTTTACCCCAGGAATGCAAAGTTTCTTCAATATAAGCAAATCAATCAATGTGATATACCATATTAACAAACTGAAGGAGAAAAACCATATGATCATCTCAATAGATGCAGAGAAAGCTTTTGACAAAATTCAACACTCATTTATGATAAAAAGCCTCCAGAAAATAGTCATAGAGGGAACTTTCCTCAACATAATAAAGGCCATATATGACAAACCTACAGCCAACATCATCCTCAATGGTGAGAAACTGAAACCATTTCTTCTAAGATCAGGAACAAGACAACGTTGCCCACTCTCACCGCTATTATTCAACATAGTTTTGGAAGTTTTAGCCACAGCAATCAGAGAAGAAAAGGAAATAAAAGGAATCCAAATCGGAAAAGAAGAGGTAAAGCTATCACTGTTTGAAGATGACATGATACTATACATAGAGAATCCTAAAGATGCTACCAGAAAACTACTAGAGCTAATCAATGAATCTGGTAAAGTAGCGGGATACAAAATTAATGCACAGAAATATTTTGCATTCCTATACACTAAGGATGAAAAATCTGAAAGGGAAATTAAGAAAACACTCCCATTTACCACTGCAACAAAAATAATAAAATATCTAGGAATAAACCTACCTAAGGAGACAAAAGACCTCTATGCAGAAAATTATAAGACACTGATGAAAGAAATTAAAGATGATACAAATAGATGGACAGATATACCATGTTCTTGTAGTGGAATAATTAGCATTGTGAAAATGACTCTACTACCTAAAGCAATTTACAGATTCAGTGCAATCCCTATCAAACTACCACTGGCATTTTTCACAGAACTAAAACAAAAAATTTCACAATTTGTATGGAAACACAAAAGACCACGAAGGGCCAAAGCAATCTTGAGAACAAAAAACGGAGCTGGATGAATCAGGCTCCCTGACATCAGACTATACTACAAAGCTACAGTAATCAAGACAGTATGGTACTGGCACAAAAACAGAAATATAGATCAATGGAACAGGATAGAAAGCCCAGAGATAAACCCACACACATATGGTCACCTTATCTTTGATAAAAGAGGCAGGAATGTACAGTGGAGAAAGGACAGCCTCTTCAATAAGTGGTGCTGGGAAAACTGGACAGGTACATGTAAAAGTAGGGAATTAGAACACTCCCTAACACCATACACAAAAATAAACTCAAAATGGATTAAAGACCTAAATATAAGGCCAGACACTATCAAAATCTTAGAGGAAAACATAGGCAGGACACTCTATGACATAAATCACAGCAAGATCCTTTTTGACCCACCTCCTAGAGAAGTGTAAATAAAACCAAAAATAAACAAATGGGGCCTAATGAAACTTAAAATCTTTTGCACAGCAAAGGAAACCATAAACAAGACCAAAAGACAACCCTCAGAATGGAAGAAAATATTTGCAAATGAAGCAACCAACAAAGGATTATTCTCCAAAATTTACAAGCAGCTCATGCAGCTCAATAACAAAAAAACAAACAACCCAATCCAAAAATGGGCAGAAGACCTAAATAGTCATTTCTCTAAAGAAGGTATACAGATTGCCAACAAACACATGAAAGAATGCTCAACATCATTAATCATTAGAAAAATGCAAATCAAAACTACAATGAGATATCATCTCACACCAGTCAGAATGGCCATCATCAAAAAATCTACAAACAATAAATGCTGGAGAGGGTGTGGAGAAAACGGAACACTCTTGCACTGTTGGTGGGAATGTAAATTGATACAGCCACTATGGAAAACAGTATGGAGGTTCCTTAAAAAACTAAAAATAGAACTACCATACTACCCAGCAATCCCACTACTGGGCATATACCCTAAGAAAACCATAATTCAAAAAGAGTCATGTACCAAAATGTTCATTGCAGCTCTATTTACAATAGCCAGAACATGGAAGAAACCTAAGTGTCCATCAACAGATGAATGGATAAAGAAGATATGGCACATATATACAGTGGAACATTACTCAGCCATGAAAAGAAACAAAATTGAGTTATTTGTAGTGAGGTGGATGGACCTAGAGTCCATTATACAGAGTGAAGTAAATCAGAAAGAGAAAAAGAAATACTGTATGCTGACACATATATATGGAATCTAAGAAAAAAAAAATAGGTCATGAAGAACATAGGGGCAAGATGGGAATAAAGACACGGACCTACTAGAGAATGGACTTGAGGATATAGGGAGGGGGAAGGGTAAGCTGTGACAAAGTGAAAGGTGGCATGGACATATATACAGTACCAAACGTAAAATAGATAGCTAGTGGGAAGCAGCCGCATAGCACAGGGAGATCAGCTCGGTGCTTTGTGACCACCTAGAGAGGTGGGATAGGGAGGGTGGGAGGGAGGGATACGCAAGAGGGAAGACTATGGGGACATATGCATATGTATATCTGATTCACTTTGTTAAAAAGCACAAACTAACACACCAGTGTAAAGCAATTAAACTGCAATAAAGATGTTAAAAAAAAAAAAATGAATGCAGTTCTCTCTTACCCTGTTCATTGAAACAAATTCTCCCAAAATGTAAATTAAGGAAGATTTGCTTGAAATTTTCATTAATAGGTTTATAGCTTTAATATGTTAATAAATCACACAGGTTTTTTTCACTTAAGTAAAACAAAAAGAATATACTTAAGGTGAGGAAAGAGAAAAACCTACAATCAAGATTACTCTACCCAGCAAGGATCTCATTCAGATTCGATGGAGTAGTCAAAAGCTATTCAGACAAGCAAAAGCTAAGAGAAATCAGCACCACCAAACCAGCTTTACAACAAATGGTAAAGAAACTTCTCTAGGCAGGTAACACAAGAGAAGAAAAAGACCCACAAAAATAAACCGAAAAGAATTAAGAAAATGGTAATAGGAACATACATATCGATAATAACCTTGAATGTAAATGGATTAAATGCCCCAACCAAAAGACACAGACTGGCTGAATGGATACAAAAACAAGACACATATATATGCTGTCTACAAGAGATCCACTTCAGACCTAGGGACTCATACAGACTGAAAGTGAAGTGATAAAAAAAAGATATTCCAGGCAAATGGAAATCAAAAGAAAGCTGGAGTAGCAATACTCGTATCAGATAAAATAGACTTTAAAATAAAGACTGTTACAAGAGATAAGGAGGGACACTGCATAATGATCAAAGGATCAATCCAAGAAAAAGATATAACAATTATAAATATTTATGCACCCAACATAGGAGCACCTCAATACATAAGGCAAATGCTAACACCATGAAAGGAGAAATCAACACTAACACAATAATAGTAGGGGACTTTAACACCCCACTTAAACCAATGGACAGATCATCCAGACAGAAAATAAATAAGGAAACACAAGCTTTACACTATACAATAAACCAGATAGATTTAATTGATATTTATAGAACATTCCACCCAAAAGTGACAGAATACACTTTCTTCTTAAGTGCACAGAGAACATTATCCAAGATAGATCACATCTTGGGTCACAAATCAAGCCTCAGAAAATTTAAGAGAACTGAAATCATATCAAACATCTTTTCTGACCACAGCGCTATGAGATTGGAAATCAACTGCAGGAAATAAACTGTAAAAAACACAAATACGTGGAGGCTAAACAGTGCACTACTAAATAACCAAGAGATCACTGAAGAAATCAAAGAAGAAATTTAAAAATACACAGAAACAAATGACAACAAAACAAAATGAACAAAACCTATAGGACGCCGCAAAAGCAGTTCTAAGAGAGACGTTTATAGCAATTCAATCTCACCTCAAGAAACAAGAAAAATCTCAAATAAACAATCAAACCCTACACTAAAAACCACTAGACAAAGAAGAACAAAGAAAACCCAAAGTCAGTGGAAAGAAAGAAATCATAAAGTTCAAATCAGAAATAAATGAAAAAGAAATGAAGAAAACAATAGCAAAGATCAATAAAACTAAAAGCTGGTTCTTTTTGATAAAGAACTAATAAAGCCTTAGCCAGACTCATCAAGAAAAAAGGGAGAGGATGCAAATCAACAAAATTAGAAATGAAAAAGGAGAAATCACAACAGACACTGCAGAAATACAAAGGATTATACAAGACTACTACAAACAACTATATGCCAATAAAATGGACAACCATGAAGAAATGGACAAATTCTTGGAAAGGTACAAGTTTCCAAGATAGAACCAGGAAGAATTAGAACATATAAACAGACCTATCACAAATAATGAAATTGAAACCGTAATTAAAAATCTTCCAACAAACAAAAGTCCAGGACCAGATGGCTTCACAGGTGAATTCTATCAAACATTTAGAGAAGAGCTAACACTGATCCTTCTCAAACGCTTCCAAAAAATTGCAGAGGGAGAAACACTCCCAAATTCTTTCTACAAAGCCACCATCACCCTGATACCAAAACCAGAAAAAGGTATCACAAAAAAAAGAAAATTATAGACCAGTATCACTAATGAACATAGATGCAAAAATCCTGAACAAAATACTAGCAAACAGAATCCAACAGCACATTAAAAAGATCATACACCATGATCAAGTGGGATTTATCCCAGGGATGCAAGGATTCTTCAATATACACAAATCAATCAATGTGACACACCACATTAACAAGTTAAGCGATAAAAACCATATGATCATCTCAATAGATGCAAAAGAAGCTTTCGACAAAATTCAACACCCATTTATGATAAAAACTCTCCAGAAAATGGGCAGAGAGGGAACCTACCTCAACACAATAAAGGCCATATATGACAAACCCACAGCAAGCATCATACTCAATGGTGAAAAACTGAAAGCATTTCCACTAAGATCAGGAACAAGGCAAGTATGTCCACTCTCGCCACTCTTATTCAACATAGTTTTGGAAGTCCTAGCCACAGCAATCAGAAAAGAAAAAGACATAAAAGGAATACAAATTGGAAAAGAAGAAGTAAAACTGTCACTGTTTGCAGATGACATGATACTATACATAGAAAAACCTAAAGATGCCACCAGGAAACTACTAGAACTAATCAATGAATTTGGTAAGGTTGCAGGATAAAAAATTAATGCACAGAAATCTCTGGCATTCCTACACACCAACAACGAAAAATCAGAAAGAGAAATTAAGGAAACACTCCCATTTACCATTGCAACAAAAAGAATAAAATACCTAGGAATAAACCTGCCTAAGGAGGCAAAAGACTTGTACTCAGAAAACTATAAAACACTGATGAAAGAAATCAAAGATGACGTAAACAGATGGAGAAATATACCATGTTCTTGGAAGAATCAATATTGTGAAAATGACTATACTACCCAAAGCAATCTACAAATTCAGTGCAATCCCTAGCAAACTACCAATGGCATTCTTCACAGAATTAGAACAAAATATTTTACAATTCGTACGGAAACACAAAAGACCCCGAAGAGCCAAAGCAATCTTGAGAAAGAAAAACAGAGTTGGAGGAATCAGGCTCCCTGATTTCAGACTATACTACAAAGCTACAGTAATGAAGGCAGTATGGTACTGGCACAAAAACAGAAATATAGATCAATGGTACAGGATAGAATGCCCAGAGTTAAACCCATGCACATATGGGCACCTAATTTACGACAAAGAAGGTGAGAATATACAATGGAGAAAAGACATCCTCTTCAAAAAGTTGTGCTGGGAAAACTGGACAGCTACATGTAAAAGAATGAAATTAGAACACTCCCTAACATCATACACAAAAATAAACTCCAAAAGGATTAAAGACTTAAATGTAAGACCAGACACTATAAAACTCTTAGAGGAAAACATAGGAAAAACACTCTTTGACATAAACCACAGGAAGATCTTTTTTGACCCACCTCCTAGAGTAACGGAAATAAAAACAAAAATAAACAAATGGGACTTAATTAAACTTAAAAGCTTTTGCACAGCAAAGGAAACCATAAAAAAGACAACCCTCAGAATGGGAAATAATATTTGCAAATGAAACAACAAACAAAGGATTAATCTCCAAATATACAAACAGCTCATGGAGCTCATTATCAAAGAAACAAACAATCCAGTTAAAAATGGGCAGACGACCTAAACAGACATTTCACCAAGGAAGACATACAGATGGCCAAGAGGTACATGAAAAAATGCTCAGCATCACTAATTATTAGAGAAATGCAAATCAAAACTACAATGAGGTATCACCTCACACCAGTCAGAATGGCCATTATCAAAAGATCTAGACACAATAACTGCTGGAAAGGGTGTGGTGAAAAGGGAACCCTCCTGCACTGCAGGTGGGAATGTAAATTGATACAGCCACTATGGAAAACAGTATGGAGGTTCCTTAAAAAACTAAAAATAGAACTACCATATGACCCAGCAATCCCACTACTCGGCATATACCCTGAGAAAACCATAATTCAAAAAGAGACATGTACCACAATGTTCATTGCAGCAGTATTTACAATAGCCAGGACATGGAAGCAACCTAAGTGTCCATCGACAGATGAATGGATAAAGAAGACGTGGCATGTATATACAATGGACTATTTCTCAGCCATAAAAAAAAACCGAAATTGAGTTATTTGCAGTGAGGTGGATGGACCTAGAGTCTGCCATACAGAGTGAAGTAAGTCAGAAAGAGAGAAACGAATACCGTATGCTAACGCATATAATATATGGAATCTAAAAAAAAAAAAAAGGTTATGAATAACCTAGGGGCAGGACGGGAATAAAGACTCAGATGTAGTGAATGGACTTGAGGACACGGGGAAGGGGAAGGGGAAGCTGGGACATAGTGAGAGAGTGGCATGGACATATATACACTACCAAATGTAAAACAGATAGCTAGTGGGAAGCAGCCGCATAGCACAGGGATATCAGCTCGGTGCTTTGTGACCACCTAGAGGGGTGGGATAGGGAGGGTGGGAGGGAGGCTCAAGAGGGTGGGGATATGGGGACATATGTATGCATATGGCTGATTCACTTTGTTGTACAACAGAAACTAACACAGTATTGTGAAGCAATTATATTGCAATAAAAATCTATTTTTAAAAAGTGATAGGATTTTACATTTTAGACAATTTTTTTAAATCTACACTGGCTTCCTCCTTTCTCAAAATATTCAAAAATTTGATCAAGCTGTAGGGTCTTCAAATATGGTGATTGATGTTCACACACCAGAACTGAAGCCCAAAGATACTAACCAGTTCACTCACATTAGCATAACAAGTGAATATGGAATTCAGGACTAAAATCCCCAGGGGTCCTGTGAGTGTCCCAGAGTTCTTTCTAGTCTCGGCTCATCCATTCAGTCACTCCATTCTACAAATACTAAGACCGGCTGAGCATGCGGTGCTGTGACAGACGCTGGGGCCAGAAACATGAAGACAAGCAGGACGCCTGCCCTCATGAGATATACAGTACTGAGCCACTAATGCTTATTTACAAGCATTTTCTAAATCTTTCCATATCTGCCTTCTTGGAATTAAATTCAGTACTATAAACTTTTATTTGTTAAGTACCACCCAGGAGCAAGGCACTGTGCTGAGTTATTTTTCCACTACTTAATCTCTTCCTATCGTATACTCTTCTTCTTAGAAACGACAAAGTGGCTCTTTGCTTTTAATCCTTTGATTCAGCTAGTCCAATGTTTATTTGCTGTCTACAAGCTACCCAGGACAGGGTTTTGCTCAGAGGATAAGGAGATAAGCAAGTAGAGGATATAATTTTGACCAGGATACGTTATCAAAGAAGCTGTAGACACAAGAATATTAACCAAGAAGCAAAGAAATTAGGTTTAAACTGAAACTGGGCTCTCAAAGAAAGGGACTGTGTGAGCTGTTGGTGTCTTCAAAGAATGTGTCATTGATGACAAGGACTACAACAGACTCTAAAGAATAGGAAGGTCACGGAACATTTTCAGCAAAGGGTCCAGTGATGGAAAGCCTGGCTGGTCTGGAGAATGTGTCAGTGTGTGCTGAGTAGAAAATAGAGCAGATGGGTGTAGAGGAGGCAGATTAAAGGGCACCTCTGATTTAAGTGGAGGAACCTGTACTTAGCAGAAGCAGGTTATCAACTGTGGGCCAAAGACACCAAAGACTGCTGAGTTATTTGGGAATCCCCAAATGCAGATGCAAAGTTCTCTGAGCACTGATTAGGGCACATCTCCTGCATATATGTGTTATTACTCCTCAAACATGTAGATGAGCCTCTGATGAACGAAATTCAACTCATTTTAAAAGTATTATGGGGGCTTCCCTGGTGGCGCAGTGGTTGAGAGTCTGCCTGCCGATGCAGGGGACGCGGGTTCGTGCCCCAGTCCGGGAGGATCCCACATGCCGCGGAGCGGCTGGGCCCGTGAGCCATGGCCGCTGACCCTGTGCGTCCGGAGCCTGTGCTCCACAACGGGAAAGGCCACAACAGTGAGAGGTCCCGCGTACCGCAAAAAAAAAAAAAAAAAAAAGTATTATGAAATTCATGATATTATCAACAACTAATAAACATACAATTGGTATCATGCAAAAATCTGATTTTGCCTTTAATCAATGTAAAGGGCAAAATAAAGCTGTCATGTATTTGGGATCAAAGAATGTGACATGATAAAAGCAGGTGGATGAGGCAGCAGCATACCTCTGGATTGGAAAGGACAGAGACGGGAGCCAGAGAGAGGAGCTGGAAGGCTGGGGCAGGAGCAAGGCTGGCTGACAGGCATGGACGGGGGAGACAATGGTAACAATGAAGAGCTGAATTAGAAAGACATTTTGATTGGGTCACAGAGAAAGCTAAAGACAACGGATATTTCTAGCCTGGAAAATTGGTACAATGTCATCCATGAAAACATTTAGTTAGAAAAGGACATAGGAAAGTGTTGGTGCCTTTGTTTTTTATATGTTTCGGAATCTCCCCCCTCCCTCAAAAGGAGGAGGCCTTTTGTCAGCTTTTTCTAGTCAAATAATAAAGAGAATCTTCTCTAATTTCCTCACTACTTGGAAATACACAATTTTTCAGCAAATCTAAGATACCATGTCATCTAACGGTGTAACATACACCATTATTTAAGTTCCACTAAGAAAAAATTAAACTATGGTATGCGATCAATTTTAAGATCCATCCTAGTTTCATAAATGTGAAAATTTTAAAAACGCACGTCTCTAAGTCAGTGTTTCTCAACCTTCTCTTCATTATTGTCCTCCCCCCCCAACCAAGAGCCCCTCTAGGCATTTTCTTCCTAACTGTCCCCCATGAAATTTTACTGTCACAGACAGACCACATATTTCTTTATGTGCCGTGTATAAATCTACACTGTATACAGAAAAAGAAAATGTTTTTTACCACCCAAAAACAATTTTTCCCCCTTGAGGGCAGTATCACCTGAGGTTGAGAATACATACCAAAAATGTAAATGAAATTACAATCAAGCTCATGTTTACGGATGCCTGGCATTTCCTTCCCATTCACTCTTCCTTTTTAAAAATTATATTTACACTATTTTATTAGATGAGGGGTGTGTGTGTGTGTGTGTGTGTGTGTGTGTGTGTCCTGTTTTCATCTGAAGTACATTTTACCCCAGATAAAACATCGACATTCTTTAGAAAAGAGTGAAGCTTAATCATGGTCTCAGTAGGACTCTCTTCCTTTAATACGAGTTATTTGCCTTCATGTTTGTGCCCAGAGCAAATATTTTCTGTTTCTGCAGAGCTGTTAAGTCCTCAGACATCTGATGAGACTACAGGCAATCATGTTGATACAACACAGCTGGACGGCCTGAAGCAGGAAGCCCAGTTGGTTTCCAGTGTCCTCCTTCAAGTCACCAATTTGGGTCTCTATCTGGGAAGAAAATGGCCTTCCCTACGGAGACAACACTGTCTCTCCCTGAACCCCTCCCTGTGCAGGAGGCTGCCCGTTCCCTTGGTTGCGTTCCTCATCACACACACTCACCACCAAGGAAAAAAGGTGGTGCAGAAATTTTTCAACTTTCTCTAAAACTAAAGTTGCTTCCCCCTTTTAAAAAGAGTCTATAATTTAGATCTATAAAAAGAACCTACTTAGCACTCAATAGTTAGGAGCTCTTACCACAGTTCAACAGAATAGGAACAGTTCACTAAGTTTCTATAAAAACTTTAACAAATTTTTTAAAGCATTCATAATTAAAGGGCTCCCTGGCACAGCAAGAGAAGACTTTGAAACGTCTTCTATTTATACCAAGTTAAGCACTGATTGCCTTACAGTTCCAGGCGTTTTCTGAAACTCCCATAGAACATCAAAAATCACACACTGGAACATCACAATGTTGCTGTTGTTTAATGATTATTTGTGCTAGAGAATGTCACGAAATCATAGCCATTCCTTTTATCAACCAGAAGGCAAACTGCAGATATTGAATCATTGTAAGATTTCACACATTCCCAGAAAATTAGTTTCCAGTTTGTCTCTATTTTTAGTACTTTACGTTGAGGCAGGAAATAGTCATTTTTTTCAGCAGCTACCAAAGTTCATTTGACATTGGATAAGGGTCTCTCTCCCTCCTCCTTATAGTTCAATTAAAATGCTCAGTGCTGCTTTAATTCCCAGGAAACTAAGCTGACTTAATTAGCGCAGATGTCGAAATAATTAACAGGCCTATAGTAGCTAACCACGCTATTTAAAACAATACAGCTGTAATTAAATCAAAAGTGTAATCCTTATGAAAGAATCCTACATGTGTGTACAAGTGGAAGCAAATGAAATAACACTCTCAAAAAGATGTCACCACCTGTAATTGTGACCTTCCTATAAAAGAACTGACTTCGATGCTAAAGGTTCTGATTAAAATATAAAAACCTCTGCAACATAAAACATATGAATTTCTTAAAATATTCTTTACAAGGTCAACATTCACAAGTCAAGGATATAATAACAAGAATGTTATTATATCCTTGTAACAAGAATGTTTAACACAAGAGCGGTTCATTTTCCCAATGTTTGTCAGGTGAGGAATAGTATCAAGAGAGATGCTAAGTTTCAGGGAAAGCTTTGCATTTCTCCTCCCCTGAATTTGTCAATCCAAGACAATGACAGGCAGAGAAACTATATGCCTTGGTAACCATAAAACTAATTGATTAGGAAATAAGGCCAAATTAATCCCAGGAAAAATACTGATTTTTATGACACAAAAATAAGCTTTGAAACAGAACATATGAATAGCTCCTACTAAACGTTAGCAGCTGCCATATTCCCATTAGCTTTCAAGTTCCACTTATAGCTGAAATACAATGGGCTCTTGGTATGCGCGAGGGATTGGTTCCAGGACCCCAGCGTATTCCAAAATCTGGGGATACTCAAGTCCCTTATAGTCACTTCGGCGGATGCGGAAACCCGGGATACCACGGAGGGCCGACTGCGTGTGAAATGCAGGCTTTTCCTTGGGCCTGGGCAATCTTTAACAAAATGGGATGGAGAGGCAAAGCCAGGGCGCCTACGGATCACTCGGGGGCAAGGCAGACACCGCCAACCCCACAATGACCTGGGCAGAACCGAAAGCAGCAGTCCTTCCTAAGAGACCCACGTCCCCCGCACCCCCAAGACAGGAAGTCCAGCAAGTCCAGCAAGTCGGGGCCCCGTCCTGCTGAGAAACGCGGAGGGGCGGGAGGGGGCTCTGTCAACGTGGACGAAGCTTGACTGAGGAGCCCTCCGCTGAACCAGGGGCCACGTGCAGCTCGTTTCCCTCGCCGGGGCTCCCGCAAAATGCAGCTTCCAGTTACTGCTCACATGTTCAGCAAAGTACCTCCACCTACTCAAATCTTAAACATAGAAGCAAGGGCCTACAAAATGGTATTTTAATTTCTGTTAGAACCAAAGCCACCTCGTCTGAGTAAGTCAGTTACAGCAGCACTAGGCACATGAAAAGAACAGTACAATCCCCAACACCTACCAGACAATTAGCATAAAACGCGACAGAAACCGGTTCTCAGACTCAACACCGGAGAACAGCACCACCCAGTGGCGATATGAAAAGCTGCATGTGAGGAACTAGAGGCTCCATCCCTGGTGGCCAAAGTGATTTCTGCTCACTGAAAAGAAAGACCCCCGTAAAATACCTTCCACCGTGCTGGAAAATCTTACCATGCGAGCATCCTCAGAGTCTATAACAACTAGGCTTAGAGCAAATGGTATTTCATATTTTCTGAGTAGCTGACGCAAGGTTGCCAGGTAAAATACAGAATGTATGTTTGGTGCACTATTTGAGACATGCTAAAAAAGTACTCACTGTTTATCTAAAATTCAAATTTAACTGGGCATCTTGTATTTTTATTTGCTAAATCTGGCGACTCCTGTTCCAAAGTACCCACTCCTGGAGACCACAGATGCATTTACATAAGTCTTTCAAGCTTTCAAAGAGGCAGTAACAGACCTGTGGCAAGGAAGCTAGCGATGAGCCGGGTATGCTGCCGCCCCTAGGGTTAGGGTCAGGGTTAGGGTTAGGTATGCTGCCGCCCCCTTGCAATGGTCAAGTAAGACACTCTGTTCCACGATGCAAAAGGCTAATAGGGGAGAGGAAGGGGGGGTGCGAAGTGGGGCTCCAGATAGCTGGGTCACGAAATGCGAGCATTAAATATCAGATGGGTGGAGGAGGATGGAAAAAGGATGGGCAATTATGGAAGAGAAGGAGAAAGGGGAACAAACAACCCTTGCCTCCTGACAACTGTGCCAGCCTACCGACGGTGCTGCTGCGATTTCCCCTCCTCACGGCACCTGGTGTCAGCGATTGTGAATTGGGGAAGGTAAGGCCAGAACAACTGCCTTGTCCAGAAAGCCGCACACCACCAACTGTCCACATCCAAGCGATCCTTTCTTTAGGAAGGGGTCATTTAAATGGGTTTGTGTTCCAGTTTTCTCAAACTAAAAACAACTCATCTGTTTCCTAAGCCGCTAACTGGTTTTGTTTCACGTTTTGCTGTCTTTTGGCTCACCCCCTCTCAGAAACCCAGTGCCCACCGAGGCCTCCTCGCTCGCACCTTTGCAGTGAACCGCGATCGCCCCCTCCGTGTTCTCGCAGATATTCAGGAACCTTCGCACGATGTTGTCGCTGGGTGTGCTGCCATCGATGAAGAAGAGGTCATAGTGCTCGAAGCCAGCATCGGTGAAGCGCTTCGCCTCGTAAATCTTTTTGTTCAGCCTCACGATTGCAGTCACGTTATGCTTTTTGAAATAAGGAAAGTAGGCTTCGGGGGCATGAAGAGGATAACCTAAAGGAAAGCAGGGGCTGTAAGCAAAAGGCACGCATTTTGTCTTACGTAACCCAGGAACACGAAAACCCTTCACAATAAAGATGATCAATCTCAACAGAGCTTAGGAGGAAAGCACATTTCAGGAGAGAGTAAGGTCGAAGCAACGTTCCTAAAAGCAGCAGTCTGAAAAACTGAGAAAAACACCATAGGAGGGGGAAAAAAAAACCTCTTCTGAGTATTGGAAATAGCTCGTGAACGTTCAAAACCTCAAGCTTTAGGCTTCAAATCCTGGGAGCACACTCCTCCCACGCCAAAACAAAGGCATTCCTGAGGCCCTCAGATGTGTACAGTAGGCCTGGAAGGACTCTGTCCTTTTTACTCCTCTTGACAAATACTTTTGAAACGCAGCCTTTTTGCCAGGTGTACAGTTTTAATCTACAATGCAGTCCCCCACAAGAGAAACTGATTATTAAGCACCTACCATGTACAAGTCACAATTGCATAAATTTCTTTTAATTCTCAAAACAGCCTATTAAGATAAAAATAGTAAACCCCATGTAACAATTAAGAAACTACAGAGGGCTTCCCTGGTGGCACAGTGGTTGAGAGTCCGCCTGCCGATGCAGGGGACACGGGTTCGTGCCCCGGTCCGGGAGGATCCCACATGCCGCGGAGCAGCTGGGCCCATGAGCCATGGCCGCTGAGCCTGTGCGTCCGGAGCCTGCGCTCCGCAACGGGAGAGGCCACAACAGTGAGAGGCCCGCGTACCGCAAAAAAAAAAAAAAAAAAAAGAAACTAGAGGTTGAGCGGTCACTTTTGTAGACATTTTCTTTTTTGAGAAGAACAAGTGGTCGGGCTCTAACCACCATTCTACTGTGAGTGGGTCCAGCATCACGTGGAGCTGCAGTCAGCTGGGTTACAGACATATGACCTCGACTTGGCCAATCAACCAAGGTGACCACTGGGGGCTTTGACCACTGCAAGCCTTGCCTAGTGGCCCCAGGGTTTAAAAGGACTAATTTCTCAGTCCGTTGATTACCACATCTGTAAGCCATTCAGGGCATACCAGGTGAGGGGATCTCGCTCAGAACTCGTTCATGATGGTGGGCTCCGAGTGGGGCGGGCAGCAGCAGCCAGCAAAGTGAACCAGCAGTTTCTGCACTGTGGCTGTACTTCCTGCTGCCTCGAATCTTGCATAGCCTGGTCATTTCCTATTTTCTCTCAGTTGCAAGCCAACTCATATGCCGGGGCTGGGGTGTACATACAACATTTCCCAAGCTACCTTTCCCACTGGGTTCCCGTCCATCTGAAAAGTGGGAGTCACTAAAGCACTGCCGGAGCAACTGGAGGCCAGAAGAGGGAGAAGGGATGTCTTCTGTTTTCCTGCCAGCATGGCTTCAGCAGCAGAAGAGAGGAATTCCCAGCTTAGCTTGGCACTCCTGGCACCAGCCTGCAGCCCAGCCTCAGGGTCCCCACTCCTCAGGCTCCAGATGCAAGCACCAGCCCTTCGGAGCTCCCAGCACCTGCCAAGGTCCCAGGTCCTGCTAACCCCACATTTTCCTTTCTGTCCCTCGTTGCCTTAAAGGCAATAGCTATTTCTTCCTTAATATGCTGTTTTTTTCAGAGGTGCCCTTTTACTTTTTAGCCTTCTTTCTAACAAATTCCTTATATTGCATTCCCTCTGTTTGAAATAAAGTGGTTTCCGTTCCTGCCTGGATCCTGCTGATACATGACCTCCCTTAGACCCTGTTCATTTTCTAAGCCTCATTTTCCAGCCTTCGCTTGGAGACTGTGAGCTCCCCAGCGTAATTCCAATATCTGCTGCGTGCAACCAAGCGCCCTCACTGGCAGCCTTAGCCAAGGTCGCACAAGGGGTGAAGGCAGCATTGGCAGGCGGGCCTAACTAATCCGCGGCCCACATGCACGACTTCCACAAGCCAGGCTGCTTTTGAGCAAACAGGTAAGACAGAGCTTACTTACGATCTTCTGTGTAGAAACAGTGACTTATACACATTTAGAGAAAACAGATCCTTTCCACTTGGAAAAAAATCAAATCTGTTTTCCTAGTTGGTTTGTGTGCTCAAATCATTTTCCAGCCTAAAGGGGAAAAGAACTGTGGTTGGCATAAGGAAACAAGAGGTTTTCTATCATGTAAGGAGTGAGAAGGAGAGGGCTTAGGGACACATGGGATGGGGCGTGGTGTGACAGTCTGACAGGCACTTCTAACCCTGGGCTCCTAGTGATCACTGGCACCTGTATGATGGCACCTGTCAGGAAGCACGCTCATGGTTCTTTTGGTGTCTGTCCCTTCCCTCCTCCACCAAGGCCGTAAGAGCTTCTCTTTACGTATATGAATTCCCATCATGAGTAAATGGCATTACAGATAATATACCTAAATCTACTATCAAGAGAAACTGCTTATATCTTTTGAGAAAAGAACACTGAACAGTTATCCAAATATGGTAATAGGGCACTGAAATAATAACAGTAATGGTAATCATAGCACCTAACATTTATTGAGCGCTTACTATGTGCCAGGCACTAAGCTAAGTGTTTCATGTATATCATCTCATTAAACCTTACAATTATCAGTCACTGATGCCTGGGAAAGTGAACTGGCCCAGGCACACACTGCTGGGAAGAGACAGAGGCAGCATTTGAACCCTGACAGTCAGATTCTAGGGCCAGTGCTGGGGATGATTTAAGGTAAAATCCAACTCAATTCTATTTGTTAGATCTCCAAAACAGGGACATTACGTGAACACTAGGGGCTGCACTTCCTGGATTTGTGAGGAAGTTTCTTAAAAATTCTCAAAAGCGTTTCAAATGAGTTATAACCAACAATGACAATATCTTCTGACCTCTGAACAACTGTTTTCGATGTATTTGGTTGCTTCTGATGGAGGACTGGTTTTAGCAACGTGCACGGAGCTGACCGAGCTTTCATGCAACCCTTACTCCATCTGGCCACTAGATGGTGCCCTGGCATCAGTAAAGCACAGGCAGAGCCCTGGCGCTGACCAATTTCAAAGCAAAGAGAGATTGTAAAATTCATCTCTTCCCAGAACCTCATTTAAAGGAAACAGAAGAACAGCAGAGTCAAATGATTAGCCCACCCATTCATTATTAAAAGTAAAAACTGCAAAACAGGCAGGCAAATGTGGAAAGCAATAAAATATGTTTATCAGGTTCATTAATGATAAAAATGTAATCAGAATATCTGCTACCTAATAAGCACCTACTAATGTGCCCGACACTGTGCAAGGCACTCACTTCCTATATTATCCCTAATCTTCACCAAATGCCTGCAATGTGCATCCTATTTCCCGGTTTGATGATGAGAGAAGTTGAGGAACTCAACGAAGTTCACACAGCCAGTTAGGGGCAGAGCCAGACTTCAAGCAGCCCAGGCTCTTCACACCTAGCTTCTCTCATTAAATTTGAGCAGGCTGATGCTTCAAACTGTTTGGATTCCCTGTCTCAAGCTGTCTTTCCCTGTTCTTTCTTTCCTTTTTCTTTCTGAAGTAGAGATGAGGACATTGCCACCTAAGAGTTTGAGGGTTTTTGGGGAAAATCTGAAATCCAATTTGTTCTGCTGTATTATTCATTTATCAAGTCACACTTGTTTAATCAAAAAAGGGTTAGGGCTCCTCTTCTCCCCCCTGTCAAAACAATGTGAACAAAGATGGCTGAAAGGAACTCCTAGTTGGTCTCTGTTGACAACACACACTTAAGACTGCTATAATGCATTCTGCCAGACCCCAAGGTTTTAGTGCTTCCTTTTGCTACATCCTAGCAACAGCTATCTCAGTGCTAACTCCTTAAAAAATCTACCTTTTTCTACTAACAGACCCCTAAAATGACTTTCAGCCACCTCAGAAAATACAGGGGTTTCTCAACTAAAAAAAAAAAAAAAGTCTTAAGTTCAAAAAGAATTTACAGAGTTAAACCACTTTACAAAAAAAATGATACTTCTAGTGAATATCAGATCTTAAAATGGGGATTCCAGTAAAATATCAATATTTTACCAACAACAGCCTTAAATGAAATTATTCTAGACATAAAAACTGGCAAGTATTAGGTAAGCAGCACTTTCACACCTTTTTTTCTCAATGTGAGAGGGCACAGTATATGCATAGAAAAAAAAGATATAGAGAGAACGATATCTCAACAGTGGTTATTTCTAGATTATATAATTACAGGTGACTTTTTATCTAGATTGCTTACAGTTCTGTAGTGAACATGTTCTTTCTCTGCAGTAAAATTAAAAAGGACACAGAATTTGGAATCAAAGAGACCTGTGTTTGAATCCACACACTGCCACTTTCTGGCTATGTCAACCTGGGCAAGTTAGGTTACCAAGTCTCCATCTTCTCTTCCACAAAATAACTACCACCTGTTCCAGGGGGTGTTTCTGCTTATTAAATAGATGAGGTGTGCACAAAAGGCTTATTAGCACCACTCCCAGCATATAAGCAAATGGTGGATAATTATTTCCCTATATTGTAATATAGGACCAAAAATAATTTTTTTAAGACTTTTGACAAGTAACAATTGACACACAAAATATGTCCTTTTATCTTGTGATTCTACTTCCAAGAATTTAGAAAAGAAACCAGGGCTGCAAAACAGATGTATGGACATGTATACCAACCACTGTAGTTTTTAAAAAGTGAAAAATTGAACAACTTAGATCTCATTCAAAAATTAAGTGATTGATTAGTAAAATTATGGCATAGTCATTGAATGCAGTCATGGAAAATTATAACGAAGATCTACATTTATTGCCATGGAAAGGAGTATGTGATATATTAAGTGAAAAAAAAGCTGCTATAAGACAGTAATCATGTTATGACTCCATGCTAGTTTAAAAAAAAGGAATATTTTTGTAAGTCTGTGTGTGTGTATATATATATTCTTTAAGAGAGAAAAAAATATGTGCAAATAAAAAATACAGAGAAGCAGATGGAAAGAAAATTAAAATCCCCAATAATCCCACCACCAATTAGTAAACCTAGAAAACGTGGGTAGAATTATAGGTCACTTTAATGCTGTTTTTATGAATTCATCTGCATTTTCTTTTTTAAAAAAAATCATGCATTACCTCTATAAAAATATTTTAAATGGGTTTTTTAAATTACACCTCTCATCTTCTCTTTAAGAAAATTTCATTTAAAAAGTGAATCCTATATGGCAAATTTCTTTCGGTTTCACCAAATGAACACCCAACAACAAAGCCACTACTGAAACCATACACCTACTAAGGTTTTCTGGGTCTGAGTCAGATCATTTTGCACAGAAGGCTAAAGGGAGGTTTAATCAATCCTGTCTTGAAAGACCAACGGTAGAAAGCAGTTTCCTCAGGCACTTAACAAGTTATTCCTAACAAGCCAACATAACAGGTTATTCAGTCAATGTCTGTAGTGAACCAGATTCATGAGCAAATGTGTAAATGAGAAGATCTAATTATGGCTTCAGTACAGAGACATCCTATTTGTTAGGGTAACTCTGTAGACCTGGATTACCCATCCCCAGAGCGGATGATTCAATCCCCATGATTTAAGCAGAGTTCCCTGTGAGATATGTCATAGGTATAAAATGATAAGCACATGTGTGGAAACTCAAAAAAAATTATCAAATCTAAATGCATGAATAACCATATACAATGACACTAGATTTTAGAATAAATACTTATGATGATGATGATGATGGTTATGAAAGAATAATAAACTTATAAATCTAGACTAAGGGTTTCAAATTATGTTCCTCCAAGAACTAGTGCTCCAGCTCTAAGACTAGAGAGGGAGCAAAAAGGAGCTATTATGTTCATGGGTGATATTTTTTTAATTTTATGTACTTCTCCCATAAACCTTTGGTACCTATCATTACTTGTCTTCTGGGAATCTGAGGTTAAAAAAAATAATTAAGTAAAAAATATATGTTAATGGGAAAACACACATAGCCTATCATGTTTCATTCAAGAGGCTTATTTTTTTGTCATGCTTTTTTTTCCTGAATATGTATGCCCCTGGCTCTACATATACTGCAAGTAAGTAATTTAATTATTGTCAGCTAGAAAATTGTTCCTAGTTGCCATGATGGAACTAAACAGATCAGTGTAGTGGCAACGCTTAGGAGCCCCGCTCTTGGCTGGAGTATCACCAGTTCTGCATATTACTTTGTGAACTTGGGCAAATCTCCTACTTATATGCCTCGGTTTCCTCCTCTGTGAAACAGAGGTAATAGTTCCTACACCTCATAGAGTTGTGTGTGCACTAAATGAGATGATGCTGTGATTAGCTAGTAACTAGCACTTAATAAATGACACCTGTTGTCACCATCATCGTCATTATTCAACATGGTGTTACCAAAGAATACCTTGAGGTATAGCATGCCACCACCACCAAATAAATCTGAGAACCACTGATAGAATTCAGCAATCTGCTTACTGTTTTGACCAGTTGGTTTCTCAGATTCTTCTTTAATAATTGGGTCAAGGTAAAGTGAACACCCTATTTATGGCAACCTAAAAATTTGATAGTCTTAAAACAGTGATTATAGTTCCACTTACTAAACTCTAATATTTAACACACTAATTACTGTTCAATTAGTAATTTAACAATTGAAATACTGTTCAATTTTTTTAATTAATAAATATTCTTTGGAGAATATTACCAATAGAAAGGATTATCTGAGGATATTAAGAACTCAAAGAAGATGAATTGAAATAAATTTTTGGAGGGTAAAGTAAATAAAAACCTACCATTTTCAATTTTGCTTTTTGGATGTGGTCCACTAAATGCTAAAAATTTTCCTGGAACAATCCAGTTGAAGTCACCATTTTCAACTCGCTGGGAGAATTTTGTGAGAAAAGAGAAGAAAAATATTTTATAATTCTTATACAATTTAGGAAACCCTTACAAATATAACCGTTTTTCACTCTATTAGTACTAGACTAGTTGGACATACATGAAGACAAAATAATATAGCTTAAAATAAAAACATGCATCTGATTCTCAAAATGGTTATGAATTCAATCCACTTCAAAAAATTTTTATCTAGACCATAAGAAAAGTTTAGAAAACTTTACTTAAAGTGGAGGTACTTTGCTGAAAATAATTTTGTCTCTTGGCCACTCTGCAATGGAATGAAATGAAAACAAACATTGCTTGCCCCAGCAAGAAATAATGGGAAATAAGAGAAGACAGAAAATATAAGCACTTTCCATGAACATGGTAAACATACTTTAAACAATGAAAAAATCTATAAATATCAGGGTCATGATGAACACACCTCCATTTTTTGTTTGTTTTTACAGGTTTCTATCTGTTGTCGGTGCTGATTTTTAGACGGGGAAACAGAAGACAGGAGTGAGGAATAGAGGCTCATCAAACCCTCAGGGTGTACCACAAACTGGAGACTGCCACAGTCTCCTGCAGGAGCTGCAAACCAAACAGCTACAAGGGTCAGGCAAGAGACATAAATAAAGGCAAATGCTCCTCAGCTCTGGCCAACTGACCACAGGAAAACTTGACTGAATGTAGCTGATTTTCCAATTGGATGTTCATGTAAAATCTCTCTATATTTGAAATGTTGACTGTTTTAAATTGTTTTTTAATACTAGGAAAGCAAATAAAACACATCTGTGGGCTGACTTTGATCACCAGCTGTCAGCCTCTGGTCCACACACTCCAGGATCCTCAGAGAAGGCCTGAAGACCAGGCAAGGGGCCAAGCATCCTCCCACTGCTCCATTACCTTCTTCATTTCCTTCCCTTCCTGGTGTGCCTCTGAATCCAGGGAACACTGGGGCAGGGCTGAGGGGACCCAAACTTTGCAGGCGACTGGGACACAGCTGTGCAATGCATCACAAACTATATGCATCTCTTCTTCCCCTAAGCATTCTTTCACCTACCCCCAATACCAGTCCTACTCCCATCCTCCACCACCAGGCACAGCTTTTAGTCTCCAAGTCTCCACCCTCTATAGCACTGCATAGATACCTCCCCAGGCAGGGAAGGAAGGCAGTTCTCTTTGCTGGGCCAAGGTTATCCACAGAAAAGGCTCTCTGCTCCACTACATGGCACAGACCTCAGTGGTAGGAATCTGTGTCAATATGGAGTCTGCACTCTGCTGTAAGAGCTCGTAAGTATTTGTTAAAATAAACTGGAGTAATCCCACCAAGGAAACCTGGAGCCTCTACTTTAATTACTTATACTACCCATTAGATTTGATTTCCACAAAAATCATAACTTGGCTGTATAATTTTCATGTTTAAAATGCAGATGTTTCTTCCCAGTTATAAAAAGTTACAAATGAAACTTGACATGACACCTTGTAAATGTCTGAATTGCATTAATCTAATCATAATAAACATAAAATCTCCATAATGCCCTAAATAGAATCTTAGAGATGCCGAGTGTTATGATTACACATGCCAAATTAAATCTCAAGCATAGCTATCTATTTAGAACAATTTGGATAAAGAATTTAACATCCATCTCAAGTAATACTTAAGCTTAAAACATTATTTAAAAATTCAAAAATAAGGGTATGCTCTAAGCATCAAAAGGCTAAAACCAATTATTTATGAACAGTAGAAGAAAACAGGTTTCTATGTTCACTATTCCTGTATCCTTGACCACGAAGTTGGCCTAGATAAATATATACATTGTGCTATGTCTGTTTATTTGGATTATAGACATCCATTTGATTAAACAGTAACC
The DNA here is from genome assembly GCF_003676395.1 of Aethalodelphis obliquidens. Lineage (NCBI taxonomy): Eukaryota > Metazoa > Chordata > Mammalia > Artiodactyla > Delphinidae > Aethalodelphis > Aethalodelphis obliquidens. The sequence goes on along the minus strand of NW_020837957.1, from coordinate 35,296,629 downwards.
TTTTATAACCAATCATATGGAGAGAAGCAATGAACTCACTCACAGAACCAAAAGAATATGTTTGCAAATCTGCCTACCCAAAACGATAAACATTAGATAATATTGGGCTATATTCAGTAACCTGGATAAGGTTGATGGAGTAAACAAAAAGATTTATGTCTTAGATCCAAATCTGAAAAAAAATGAATAAGAAAGTTACAGCTTTTAACTGAATAATATAACATAACCTTACTGGTAAGCTTCCAAAATTAGTATCTGTGCCTTCTTTCACAGTGGATTATACAAATGTCAATATTTATCAATAATAAAATATTTAAGATAACACAAGCTGGTTTTTCTAATTAAATGTGTTTGTGCACAAGTGCAAGTGCACACACATACACACACACACACACACACACACACACACACTTCCAAGAAACCTAGATCAGATAGGAACTTAAGGTACTTTCCAACATTACCACATTTTATAAACAAATGTCTAGGCAAAGATGAGGTGAGAGAATAATTTTACCTCTTCCAATCCAAAGCCTACAACCTACCAAGTACTATGTAGAGAAACTGCAGATGTTCTTCACTACAAGAAAACCCCAAAATGAAAATGTGAATTCTTGAAACTGATACATTTAGTTGTTAATATTCATGTTACTATAAGATCCTTCAGCTTACATATAAGACTCACCAGATTTCTTTGGAATAGCTAACTCTCCTGGTGCATTTAAAATAAAATTTGAAAAAATAAAAAGAAATCAAAGTGTCTTACAAAGTAAAAATAAACTGTATTAAAACTGAAAAAAGATTAAAAATTAAATAAAATCTAATTTGACTTGAAAACATGAATTTTTATAACTTCTAAGAAATAAATCTGTGCCAGTAAGGCATGCCTCTGTTCTAATGGTCACAGAGATATTTTTCAGTTAAAACACTGAAAAAACATTTGGCCTTTTTACCAAATGTTAAACAGACTGTAAGAGAGAAAAGACAGACCTTCGGGTTGACAATTATTGGATTGGTTCCCTTTATCAACAGATGTGTTTTCTAAGACAACATGGATAAACAGTTTTGAAGCACAATTCAACATTCATTAAAACATTTGCTGAGCTTTTATTATATATCAAGGACTATAACTTGGTGTCACACATAAAATAATAAAAAGCATTCCCTCTGTGCCCTTAAGGAGTCTGAAAACAAGTAACAAAAAACGTTAATAATAATAGCAGCTAACAGATATACCACGGACTCTCTGCTAGGCACTACTCTATGACATGCAACTCATTCCATCTTTAGGGCAACCCTGTGAGGTAGGTGTTATTACCATCTCCATTTTACCCATTGCAATAGACTGAATGTTTGTGTCCCCCACAAAATTCGTATGTTGAAACCGAATCCCCAACGTGATGGTATTAGGAAGTGGGCCCTTTGGGAGGTGATTAGGTCATGAAGATGGAGCCCTTATGAATGGGATTAGTGACCTTATAAAAGAAACCCCCAGAGAGCTCCCTCTATGAGGACACAGGGAGGACATGGAAGAATTTGGCCATCTACGAACCAGGAAGAGGGCCATCTCCAGACAACAGTTCTGCTGGTGCCTTGACCTTGGACTTCCCAGCCTCCAGAACTGTGAGAAATAAATGTCTATTGTTTAAGCCACACAGTCTATGATATTTTGTTATATCAGCCTGAACTAAGATACCCATTAAAGAAAAAGTTGCATTAAACTTTGATAAATGTTATAATACAAGTACATAAGAGGTTTAATGGTGGCACAAAGATAATTTTAAAAATAAAGACAGCACTACAGAGTCTTTTTTATTCATTAAAAAGCACCTTCTTTATATTTCCTTACTTCTGAAACAATAAAACAGCGTTGATAGTATAGTTGTATTACGTAAACAGCAAATATGCTGTCAAATCTGGTACTTTATGAGCTTAAAGCAAAGTAAATATTTGAGGTATTTGGTTTAAATTAAGTTCCCTTGCCATTTGGCTTTAAATAATAGTCAAACTCTAGATTATTACTTAGGATTTACTTTTGAGAGAAACAGTGTGGTAGAGGGAAAGAGGAGCCCCAGGTAGACGACTGCTTCACCTCTAAACATAGAAAACATTTGGCGGCCTGCTTTCGCAGCCCCACCCAGTGAACGCCATGCTAATGCAACCACAGGGAGCAAGAATCTAGTGCACGTGTGCAGGTACCTTTCCAGTGCTCAAGACATGAAGATTTGAGGCCAGCAGCACATACATGGTTGTTGAAATTTGGAAACAGTCCCCTCACTCATGGAGAATGTATTTAACCAGAAATCACATGGCCCTAGAGACCAGCACATTTCAGGTGGGCAAGGGAAGAGAAAGGACTTGCAGGGGATCCTGAGACACATGGCCAGAGATGGAAGGAGGAGAAAAGTACGAGACAGAATTTTTTTTTTTTTTTTTTTTTTGCGGTACGCAGGCCTCTCACTGTTGTGGCCTCTCCCGTTGCAGAGCACAGGCTCTGGACACACAGGCTCAGTGGCCATGGCTCACGGGCCCAGCCGCTCCGCGGCATGTGGGATCTTCCCGGATCGGGGCACGAACCCATGTCCCCTGCATAGGCAGGCGGACTCTCAACCACTGTGCCACCAGGGAAACCCGAGACAGAACTTTTGAGGTTAGGGAAAGAAAGTGAGTTTCTAGAATTAGAGAGCGGTCACAGAGTAAATCAAGTAGGAAGAAGACCAAGCACAACAATTCGGTTTGGCTAAGTCTTGCCATTAAGCAAGAACAGTTTCCGTTGAGTCACGAGAGTAAAGGCCAGACCATCATTTTGACTGACTGCGTGAAAACAGAGTCAAGATTGCTCTCTTAAGAAGTGGAGGTAAAAGAAGGGACAGAGAACAAACAATAATTAAAGAGGAAGGGAAAAACATGGGAAATTTCTTAGACCTCAAAACATTTTATAGATTTAACCAACATAATCTCTGAACCAGCAGTGGGTGCACTGTATTAGAAGATGTGGAAACACTGGGTCCAGGAAGGATTGAATCTTGCTTCCTTAAACTTGTGGCCTTTGAGGGGTATAATCAACACTACAGGACAGCTCCAGGGAAATGCTTCTAATAGTTCTTTGAACAGTCAAATCACTGTGGGATGCACAGCTCCCCAGTTCCTCCAGGTGTGAGGACATGCCCATATCCCTGCATTCTGGAGCTTGCCTGATCCCAGTCTTATGGCAGGAATTCACAATTACGGTGGCAGAAATTCACATTTTTCCAGTTCTGTAATTCATGAACAAGTCGAGGGCAAGTCAAGCAGAATCCAGGTTACATTCTAAATTGCTGTACAAATTCCAATCCAAAGCAAAGCCTTGAAACATCATCCCCTAGATGTTCAATTATTCCTGCTGTTGACCTGAGGTGACACACTGAGAGATAAGAGGCCTAACAAACCTTATTAGTTCTCAATGTGTATGCAAAAGGGCAATGTTGGGAGTCTACACCACCTTATCACTTGACAATTTACTTATTAACTGCAATGAAGGATGACATAGTCAACCTGGAGACAGTCTCTCCAGGTTTAGTAATATTAAACTAAACTGGCCTTACACGCAAGCCCTGTTTGAAGATTACAATATCTAGCGATCTGTGCTGCAAATAACTGGTTGGAAAAAAAACAACAACTCACTCTTGCTGCATAGATTGGCTGGTAATGAAAAAAACAGAAACAGCATTTCAGGAAGTTGTCTACCATAGTCAATACATTTTCCCCCTGGAGTGTTACTACAAAATCAGAATGGATTCTTAATTAATATGTCTTGGTCATTTTCCATTGAAAAGTAGTTACTTTTAACAGATTATATAAAATATCTTGAAATGTGCTATACTCCTTTTTTTTTAGAACTTATTGACTCATTTATTCATTAGTTCTTTCATTCTACAAACATTTAATGACTGCCCACTACAAGTATACTGTGCCAGTGGGTTACTTATTGACACAAAGATGAGACAGACACATTCTTTTTTTTTTTTATGTTTTCCCCAGGGGCTGTACCAATTTACATTCACACCAACAGTGCACTAAGGTTCCCTTTTCTCTGCATCCTTTCCAACATTTGTTATTTGTGGTTTTTTTTTTTTTACATCTTTATTAGAGTATAATTGCTTCACAATGGTGTGTTAGTTTCTGCTTTGTAACAAAGTGAATCAGTTATACATGTACATATATCCCCATATCTCTTCCCTCTTGCGTCTCCCTCCCTCCCACCCTCCCTATCCCACCCCTCCAGGCGGTCACAAAGCATGAAGCTGATCTCCCTGTGCTATGCGGCTGCTTCCCACTAGCTATCTACCTTACATTTGGTAGTGTATATATGTCCAGAGAGACATATTCTTGACTTCAAGTACTCAGAGTGCAGGGAAGACACAGGTGTGTAAACAGAGCATCACACACGCTGTGTGAGAAGAGCTCCCATCGAGCTAAAAATGCCTTAGACATGTAAATACATGAATTCGGTGGGCAGAGGAGGAAGGACCACAGGGAAGAGGACGAGGGAACGAGCATGTCTGAAGGCACAACAGCATGAAGATGCACTGCTGCATGGACTTGGGTATGAGGAGGGAAGGGAAAAGGACGAAAATGGGGAAGATGGCAAAGCCCATGTCCAGAAGGGCTTTTTGCGCTGCATTCAGGAGTTGGCATTTCCTCCACACTTTCAGTCAGGATGGAGCCCATGAAAGACTTAAAGTAGGGGAGTGATGTAATCAGACTTACTTAATTTCTAAAACATAGACTCTGAGAGTTATGTGGAGACTTGATGGAAGCGGCCCAAGGGCCAAGAAAGACCCAGTCCCAAGCATCCAGAATTGACCAACACTTTCTCACAAACAGTTCCCAGATGGGCTACATTGCAATGTGGCCAAGATAATGTGAAATCACCTTCTAGAACAGCAATGCTCTTTTCCCAAAAGAGCATCCCTTAGTGATAATAGGAATAATGATGGATTATGAATTGCTGAATTTCTCACTGATTCTCACTATGACATTCAGCCTGTCATAGATCAGTGAGAAATTCTGTGTAGACAATTAATCTGATAAACATGAAGTTGGAAGTATAACATATGAGAAGGGTCAAACATGATAACATCTGCAGACTGAGGCACAAGGATATATGGAATCTACGACAGCAGGTGATAAGAAGAAAGGCTCTAACCCCACCCATGAAGAGACAAAATTACAGGAGGCCTTCCAAAAAAAAAATATTAGCCTAGTAAATATACTGAGCAAACAGGAAGTACTTAATAAACATCTGTTCAATAAATTAACTGAAAAGTTACCAAATTGAGGCCGTAAAGAGTGTGATACATCTTCTTGGTTCACAACAGATAGAATGGGCATCATCAGAAAATCTACAAACAACAAATGCTGGAGAGAGTGTGGAGAAAAGGGAACCCTCTTGCACTGTTGGTGGGAATGTAAATTGTTACAGCCACTATGGAGAACAGTATGGAGGTTCCTTAAAAAACTAAAAATAGAATAACCATATGACCCAGCAATCCCACTACTGGGCATATACCCAGAGAAAACCATAACGCAAAAAGACACATGCACCCCAATGTTCATTGCAGCACTGTTTGCAATAGCCAGGTCATGGAAGCAACCTCAATGCCCATCAACAGATGAATGGATAAAGAAGATGTGGTATATATATACAATGGAATATTACTCAGCCATAAAAAGGAACGAAACTAGGCCATTTGTAGAGATGTGGATGAATCTAGAGACTGTCATACAGAGTGAAGTAAGTCAGAAAGAGAAAAACAAATACCATGTATTAACACATATATGTGGAACCTAGAAAAATGGTACAGATGAACCAGTTTGCAGGGCAGAAATTGAGACACAGATGTAGAGAACAAACGTATGGACACCAAGGCGGGGAAGCGGCAGGGGGTTGGGGGTGGTGGTGGGATGAACCAGGCGATTGGGATTGACATGTATACACTGATGTGTATAAAATGGATGACTAATAAGAACCTGCTGTATAAAAAAATAAATAAAATAAAATAGAAAAAATATATATTTTAAAGGGTAGAAATACAACATTCACTTGAAATATTTTTTGTACTTAAGTGACAGATAATAAACCTTTTAAAAATGAAAAAAAAAGGGGGCTTCCCTGGTGGCGCAGTGGTTGAGAGTCCGCCTGCCAATGCAGGGGACACGGGTTCGTGTCCCGGTTTGGGAAGATCCCACATGCCGCGGAGCGGCTGGGTCCGTGAGCCATGGCCGCTGAGCCTGCGCGTCCGGAGCCTGTGCTCCGCAGCGGGAGAGGCCACAACAGTGAGAGGCCTGCGTACCGCAAAAAAAAAAAAAAAAAAATGAAAAAAAAAGGGCTTCCCTGGTGGCACAGTGGTTAAGAATCCGCCTGCCAGTGCAGGGGACACAGGTTCAAGCCCTGGTCCGGGAAGGTCCCACATGCCACGGAGCAACTAAGCCCGTGTGCCACAACTACTGAGCCTGCGCTCTGGAGCCCGTGCTCCGCACCAAGAGAAGCCACTGCAATGAAGAGTAGCCCCTGCTCGCCACAACTAGAGAAAGCCCGCCTGCAGCAACAAAGACCCAATGCAGTCAAAAATAAATTTAAAAATTTAAAAATGAAAAGAAAAACAAACGTTGACCTGTACACCGTTATTTCTGTAGAACAGAGCTTCCCAACTGGTGTAACAGAATGGAGTTTCCTGGGCTGGTGCTGGGGCAGCCAGAGTTCCCCAGCCAGCTGCCGTAAGCTGTGAGCTATGACCACACAGTGCTGATCAAATACTGTCACATTTTCCACGTGTGCCGTGACGGGAGAAACAAGAGGAAGCCTTGTGCTGTGACTCCACTCTCAAATAGGCAGGAACCAATTTGTCTGTCACCAGGCCTACAGAAGCCAAGCCCAGCTCTAACCACTTCCGTCAAGTAACCCATGGTGAAGAAGTGTCCCAGGTTTGCCAGCATGTAAAAGCACAGGGGCAAGTCAGTAATAACTTGACATTCTGGGAAAATATCCTCATATTGACAAAATTATTTCATAGAAAGCATTTTTTTCTCAAAATAAAGGAATGATTTATGGAGAAAAAAAATAATGGCGGATATGAAATAGCTCAAAGAAAGAAGTCAAAGTAATTTCTTAGCGTTGGAAGTAGGTTTTACGTGAACTTTAAGCTCCAGATGATTCCCAAAAGGGTATTTAAGGCAGCTCCTCAAAGTTGCATGGACCAAATTCTGGATGCGGTAATTAATGTAAGCCACACTGATAAGGCATCTCCAAATGCTGCCACTGAAGCTGCATTTCTTTGCATTTCTCTCCCTCTCCCCTCCCCTCAACTAGGCACATGGTACTGCTCTGTGAGCTCATCTCTGCATGGCCAACACAGGGACGTCATCAAATATGGCAAGCCTTCTGGTAAACAGTGGAAAGTCCCATTTTGCTTTGCTTAGGGGACACCCAATATAAGGAACTGAAGACACAACTTCAAATTCTCTTTGATGAATAATGACTGCTTAAGAGTAGCATCATTAGTGATCGGTGGTGTTTAGACAAGGTCTTACTTGGTAAGGATAGTTTCTCAAAAGAACAGTTGTTGACTGAAGGCAGCCTCTATATGGGTGCCACTTCAGGGTCTTACAAGCAGAATATTGTCCTATATTAGCAATAAACCACTAAGCTTTACTACTAGAGAGGATACAGTTCCTCACATACCTACAGGTACATAACTCGACTGAATACTCAAACTCTTTCATCTTCATTGTTTTTCCTGAGGGCAAAAGGTCTATTTCTATTTTTCAAATGTACTGATCAATGGTTAGATTTCTCAAGTTCTTGGAAAATACCTTAAGAAGCCTGTTGGAAAAGGTGACACTGATTCCTAGCAGAAGCTTCTGGGCCACCATCTTGCAGTTACTTTACTGGACCTTCCCAGCATAGCTCCCAGGCTTATATCTATTTGATCAGTGCAAAGAACCTTGGCAAAGAACCTGAGAGACCATATTTTAGAAGATACATTTGTTTATCAATAATTAATACAGTGGACTATTTGGAAGCCACAAGAAAATTAAGCAAGCTATCTGAGATATCTTACCCCAAGCCTTCTAAATAGAACAGAGCCTTGAAATTAATTCTTATGTGAACAATTCGATCACCTGAAGCTAGAAGGTGCAACCTGTACTGCTCATCCTAGGCTTCACGTCATTCTGAGGGGCTATGATAGTTCATTGGCAAGCCTGTCCTTGCAGAATCTGCACTTTAGCTACGTGCGGCTACCAAGCACTTGAAATGTGGCTGGTCCAAACTGAGATGTGCCGTAGTATAAACTACACACTGGGTTTCAAAGGCTCAGTTCAAAGTTAGAAACATAAAATACCTCATTAATAATTTTTATATTGATTACATGTTGAAATAATACTTCTGGTATATTGCATTAAATATATATCATTAAAATTAATTTCATCATTTCTCTTTACTTTTTCTAAATATGGCTGCTAGAATTTTAAAATATATAGATATAGATATACTCTCATATAATTCTATTGGACAGCACTGCTCTAGACCCTTTTGCAGAATGAGTAGAGTGGTTCTTGTGCTGACCTTGTCATTAACAGCATTTATAAGCAGCACTGTTATCATAAAGACTCTCTTTTTTTTCTTCCGTAAGACTCCCTTTTAATCTCACATAGAACTGCCACATCATTACTTTAGGTTTTTTCTTGAGTCATATTATATATTAAATGTGGTTTAGTCCAGAAGTGCCTTTTTAAAAAGCTTTAACTTGAGCATTGCCATATTATCTAAGACTTACATTCTCATAATTTGCTATCAGTGATAAAATTTTACTTTGAAAACTACAAACAACATTGGAATACTGACACTGTTGGAGCTAATGAAGCCTATGAACTTAGCTATTCCACAAGTTTACCAAATGTCCAGACTCACCGAAGCAGAGCAAACAGTGGGAGAAGTTATCACAAGGAATGAATGGTCCACAGTTTGTCGGGAAGAGAGTTCCTTTACTTATATCCATTTATTCCTTAAGCAGCGTTTATGAAATGCCCACCACCTGCCGATCACGCTTCAACTTGTGCTTTTCTATTTTTTGGCTTTATGACAGAATGGATATATCGTTCTCAAAGAGGAAGTTATCTGACGGAAAACTTTTCAAATGCTCACCAACTGCCTCCTCTCCCTCCTGCCATTACCTGAGCGGTGGTGCTGGTGGTGGTGGTGCTGGTGGTGGTGGTGCTGGTGGTGGTGGTGCTGGTGGTGGTGGTACTGGTGATGGTGGTGGGCGTGGTGGTGCTTGTGGTGCTGGTGGTGGTGGTGCTGGTGGTGGTGGTGGTGCTGGTGATGGTGGTACTGGTGATGGTGGTGGGCATGGTGGTGCTCGTGGTGGTGGTGGTGGTGGTGGTGATGGTAGTGGTTATTTATTCAGGGTACAGTGTGACCACATTCTTACCAGATGTTTGGTTTGTTAGTTGGTTCTCAAGAATGAAATTGTACTATGTTTCAGGTTTTTCAATCGCTTTTTCAACTAACTCTCAACATCACCATTAAAGTTTTTAAAAAGATAAAGGAATAAGTAAGACATTGACAAGTTTTCTTTCTTTACTGTGGCATGTCCTCCCCCTCCTCCCTCTCTAGCCTCCACTGTAATCTCTCCTTTCACTGAAATGGCTTTAGAGTTTCACCATATATTTTTCTCCAGGTTCATATACGTGGGACAGAGATTCAGTTTTGGGCGGCAACTGAAACTTATCTAAGGTGGAGGCCCATTCTAAGAAAAGAATACAATGTTAAGAACACAAAAAAGGCGCCCATGCAAGTGGGACCCTCTAAAATTTAAGCTTTGTTCACTTCACAGGAAATTACCTTTGCTCATGTAACACAGATACACATATATATGTACAGGGTAGAGGGGGTCTTGTCATTGTTTGTTAAAAAGGGGGGATTATACTATAAGCACTCTTCTGTATCAACTTTTTCCCGTCAATATATAATAGAAATCATTCCAAGACAAGTGGTATAGCTCACATCAATTTTTTCAAATGACTGTGTAACATTCCATGGTGTATCTGTACTACAGGTTATTTATTCAACCTTTCCCCTTATAAGGACATAGACTTTTTGTTTCTAGTTCTTTTTTTCTGGGGGGGGGAGGATTTTTTTTCTTTTGACACTACTAGAAATGCCACAATAAAGATGCTTTTGGAGTTTAAAAAGAAGAAGAAATTCTTTGGAGATTTTTAATAAATTGTACTACATGTATTAATTTGGGGAGAAGTGGCAGTTTTATGATGTTAAATCTTTCTACCCAAGAACGCAATACATATTTTCCATTTAGTCATGTCCCACCCACAAGGAATTTACAATCTAATAAGGAAAATAAGGCTTGTGTGCAAATAGCCAGGATGTAAGAAAAATGGAAAGCACAAATTGTGACACATGAAATTGAGGGGGAGAGAATTCTGTAGAGAGTGAGAGCTGACCTGTGGAGGACTTTACACACACAAGTGGAGGAGGGAAATGTTAAAGGAGACAGGTATCTGGAGAAAGAAAGCTCAGCCAGCGTGCAGAGACATTCAAGAAACAGTAAATAAGCAGCTCGGTGCGGCTGGAACAGAGAGTGCATACAGGGGAGAAACAGGAGACAGGCTAGCAAGGTGGGCTGGACCTCATCCAAAGCTAACAATACGAGGACAGGGGAGTTTATCCTCATTTGAGCCGAGTAATGAGAGCAGCAGCCAGTCTGGGGCCAAGACAAGACGAGAGCTCTGTTTTAAGACCACTCAGTCAAGTGTGTGAAAGACCAAGAGGAGAAGGGCCTGGGCTGCTTGAAGAGCAGTTGTGATAGTCTACCGGATGGGACACAAGACCTGAGCCAGGGGAAGGAAGTGAGAACAGAAAGGAAGAAAGAGATGAAATACATCCTGGGTCCCTAGCAATGGAAACTCAAATACTCATTAGACTGGGGGGGCGAGAAAAAAGAAATGTTTCTAGTCTTGAGCCTGGGTGAACAGTAGAATGGTGATGCCATTAATACAGAGGAACAAAGCAGAAGCCCATGTTTGGGTGAAAGATGATTAATTTCTTCTCAGATGCGTTAAGTTTAACATGTAAGCAGGATATCCAAATAGACACATCCTGAAGTAGAGCCCAGAATGGGAGGGCTACCCTTGTCTTGCTAAGGAGAGTGATAAATGTTGTAACTCCTCAGGAGAGCCACGACAGACGAGCTCAGTTTCATGGAGTGGTCAGACTACTCAGAGTCTACAGATGTCTCATCTTTAGGAAAAGTTAACTACTTCTAGACTCCTCTACTACCCCGGAAGTGCTCTTCCTCAACATCTCCTTATAGCACAATGTAACTTGGACAGCCTTTGCCTAAATTGCTTCACTGAACAGGCAAGATACTATTCGAAAGCTTTGTAATGGCACCATGGGGAAAAAATGCAGCCAACTCTTAGAACTGAGTACATTCAGATGTATTTCAAAATAAAATATATGCAGTCAAAAATATTATACGGCATAAATCCGGTTTTGTTTTAACCAAAACATAAATTAAAAAAAATAAAAGTAACAAAATTTTACTACCAAAATGTAGTTTTAAATTATTTTTTCTTACAAACTGAAGGTTCAAAGTAATTGTCAATAAAGGTTTGATGAAAGAATATAGAGAGGTATGGCATTTTCCCAATGAAAATTTTTATAAGTTCTGGTTCAAAGGCAATAACCAAAGCTGAAAGGATTAAACCGACAACTATAGAAAACTGCAGAATGCTTTTATTTAGCAGCCAATCAATTTGCAATACCTGAGTGCTAGGAAAAAAAGAACAATTTAATCAATGTGAAATTATATCTTGCAAAAAGATAAAGTGTACAAACCTCATAATGTTCATATTCATCCACATCAAAGGTCTCAAAGTCAAAAAATCCATGTTGTAATCCCTAAAATAAGAATTTGAATTAGTTTTTGCATGTGAAATTGGTAACGACTTCTAGCCATTTCTGGAATTCCTGCTCACAAATGATCCTGCCTGATCTGAAGGAGAAAGCTTGAAACCTTTATTTGTAATGCATACCAAGCAATCATCTAACATCTAATTTTGCTTTGAGATTTTCTTGCCAGTGGGACTAAACACTTAGAAAAACATGAAAATATGTCCCACAAAATATGTCTCTTAAGGTCTAATATACATTAGTTTTGTATGTAAAATTACTTATGTATATCAAATGGAACATACTAGCAAATGTATAGTTAAAACCTATTGGGAACTATGCAATTAATTTATACCTAACTATGACAGAGTATATAATAGTGATTAAATTTTCAGTTAGAAGAAAAAACAATTATTCTTAGGTTTTATTTTCCTTTTATCATTAGTGAAATACTTAGTAAAAAGAGCATTTTAGGCCCTTATTTGTTCCTAAAACTCTACATTAAGAGAATTTGTTTTATGGTGATTGTTTCTGACAGAGTAAAAATGTACTTGACTACTCTTACAATTTAGAAGGAAGAACTGATCTGTTTAACAACATGAAGAAAAATTTCATACTCCTTTTTGTAACCAATGACTTAGAACTAAAAACTATCTGGCTTACTCAGATAAAATATTTTGAAGAGGACAGTCTTTTTTTTTGTATGTCATGAAGCTATACAGATTACCATAGAATACCAAACCACAGTTACTTTTGAAAGTTACATGATCAAGTCATTAAAAATAGAAGAAACTGTTAAGCCAAGTTTAGTACATCTATCTTTGAAAATACCTTAGAGACCAGTGTTTTCCAAAATGTAGAACATGGACCACCTGCACTTAAGGTTATTTATATTTAAAATCCAGACCGTTAGGCCCCATCCCAGAACTATGAAATCAGGTTCTTTGGGGGTGGGATCATCATTTTTAAAATGCCTTGCTAGGTGATTCTTATAAATTCTGACAACACTGATTTAGACAACCTCTATAGGATAAGCAGAACAAGCTATTTAAATTATTCCACATTGAAACAAAGACGCTTACTTCAGCCATATGTACCATTTCAGAGAAAATGGTGAGAATATAATGCCCTCAAGTATCACTTTCCTTCCTCTTCTTTTAAATGTGTTTGTGTTTGTGTATGCCTCTGTGTGTGGTTCACACATATATAACTGATGCTTATAATGACGCTGATACATCAAAATCAGAAAGATATGCTTCTTACAAAGGGAAAAATGTGGCCATAGTCTGTCTACCTTCTTAGGAGGTATGGTGCTCATTGCCACAAAAATAGCCCAGCACACGATGCTTTATAGAAGAATGTACAGAGGGAAAGTGTGTCCCAGTCGCTTAAAGACATGTTGAACAATCTATCAGATCCTCTAAAATCTCATCTTCATTTGGGTAAAATAAACCCAGCATTTGATGAAACAAGAAATTTACAGAAGACCTTAATGAACAAAGTCGTGCCTTTCCTTTGTAACAGGAAGGATGTCATAAATGTCTATATCAAGTTACCAGTTACCATAGTAACAGGCAAGGATATTCCAGTGTGAACTCTTTATCAATTTCATAAGTTTTATAAAAGAAACAGCCTGTACCAGATGGCAGGATAGGCAAAATAATAATAATGTAACAATAAGTAAATTACATTTTTAAATGCTACAATTTTAGGTTGTATACTGGGTGATATATCCAGTATACATAAGGGTATACTGGATGTAGAAGGGTTCTTAACTGGTGTTACTGGAAGTGTGTGTTGGTGATATTATTTGCAGGGGATAGGCTAGATTATCTTGATAGTTTTTAAATGAAAAGAGAACTAAAGTTTTACAGAGTCTACATTCATTTCTAGATGAAATATCAAAGTCAAAAATATACATACAGAAAACAAGTACCATATTTTACCATAGCAATTTTCTCAAATTAAAACAGGGCCAAAGCAATGTTATATTACATCAGAGAAAAGAAACTAGAACAAGACTCACTACTGATACTATATTTACAGTCCACGATGACCCTTGCCAATGGGTCTGAAACACATACATTCCTGACTCATAAGTCATGACTATATGTTCTAGATGGAATGATGTACCTTGAACCTTCATTAGAATTCACAGTATAGCATGCATGACTTCTCAGCTTGTAAATCAATGTTTCTAAAACATGTTCCAAAGTTCTCAAAGATCTTTTAGATTAACTTCTCCATAATATATATAAATAACTAAATAATTATGACTCTAAACTTCAGAGTGCATCAAATCACATGGAGGGATTATACAAACACAGACAGCAGGGCACCACTCCCAGAATTTATGGTTCAATCAGTCTCGGATGAGGTCTGAGAATTTGCATCTCTCCACAAGTCCCCACCATTTGACAACCATTGATTTATGACATATCTGGATAGGATATGAGAAAGAACTCCATATTGATATGGAAATCTGAGTTAGAACGAGCCCTCCTAATAACTCCCTGTGGCCCTGAGAGTGACTTAACCTCGCTGGGGTTGTTTCCTCAACTGTAAAAATGAGATAATAATATCTGACCTGCTTACTACTTCATGTTCATGGGCATGTAATACTATCCAGTTAGAAAAACAATGTGGAAATGTTCTCCACATTAACAGAGGAGACTTAGATAACTTCCTGTCCCTCCCACACCAAGATCTAGCTTGATAATGAAGCTGAGCAGGTGACAAAGCAACATCACAGGCACAGCAGCAGACAGAAGTGATAACACAAATAGTTTAAGTGAGAAAGGGAGACCCCTTCCACTTCTATAAGAAGAGTTATCCCTTGAAACACCGCCCCTATTTGCCCTGTGGTCTGTGTATTACAGATCCATCATTGTTTAAGAAGTGGAAAGCTGCCTTCTTATTCCCTCCCCTCTCTTCTCTCCAACAACAAACAAGGATATAGACATAATTCTTTTTTCATATTGTTAAACTACAATGTCGACCACAGCAAGGAAATTGTTATTACCTTTCTGATTCCGTGCAAACAGTCGAGGATGGTGAGATTGTAAGTGCAATTTCCAAAGGAAGCATCCCTATGAACACAAAAAAACTTAACATTAAAAACATGCATTTAGAACACTCAAATAATAAAATACCAAAGTCAGTTGGAGACATGCTTATTTGGATTCACAGCTGTCAACACGGTAAACTTATGTAACACATCAGATCCTACTAGCTTAACTCCAGAACTTCTGAAATTGCTTTAATCCAACTAGCTGAATTAATAAGAAAGCAGATTTAGGAACCTGAGCTCTGGAATCAGGCTGCCTTCAAATTCCAACACTGCCACGAATTGGCTGGGACCTCAAGCAAGTTATTTTACCTCTATGAGTCTTGGTTTCCTCATCTGTGAAATGAAGGTACTGATAGCTGCTACTGTTCACAGGATTGTTGTCAGATTACATTTAAAAAATATAAAGTCCTTCCTATAGTGCCTAGCACAAAGGAAACAATAAATATTATGACTATTCTTATTATTAACAGTGAGTATTTCATTAACGAAAACATTCATCATCATGAGAAGTATTCAGACAGAGAAACAACCATCTGTCAGGAATATGGCAAATCCTAGCGTAAAAATTTAAATGGGACAATGCATGCAGGTCAACAGAACCTGGCAGTTGTTTTCATGGATTATATGCCACTACCTCCATTTTGCCCCCCGCCCCACCCTCATTCCCCCACCCCCCCACAAAAAAAAAATGCCAAGGAAAATGCTTCCAAACAATCTCCTCTCAGGATCCAGGAGAGCTTCTAATGCACCATGAAGTGTTCTATCAAAAGGAGTGGAGACCTACCGCACCGAAAACTGAGTGCTTCATCCTTTATTTAAATTTTTAGAGCAACTTAGCAGGCCTGCTTTAGGCAACATAAAACTGAAGTATCAAGTTCAGGTCAGTTAGCAAGAACTGGCACTGGAGCTTTAACACTAACAATGTTCCAAGGTGTCCAAGGCAAGAAACTTGACCTCAAGGCTCTCAGTCGCTCTTCCCAGCCCCCACTGCTGACCTGAAGGAACAGAGCTGTCAGGCACCTGCCAGTCACAAAGTCAAATGTACCACACAGAGTTGGTCCAAGGTGGGGAGGAAGGGGGCGGCCACAGAAGATGATCCATGAGGAGAAAATGACCCTTAAAGGCTTTAACACATAATTAACATAAAACTGAATCTTGTATCACAACCATCTAAGGTAACTTGAAACTATGGCTGCTAAGCCACGAATTTAAATGCAATGTCAACATCACTGAGTTTCAGCATCCTGATAACCTAATTTAAAAATAGTAGGTTAGCAAAGCAGCCTAACAGAAATGTTTAAGTCCTAAAACATCAAAGTTAACCTATGTTAAGGAAGGGTTATTCTAGATATTTAATCGTGATTTCAAGAGTTCTTTTTTTAATGCCATCTGAACTCATGGGTCAGTGAAAAACAAATAACCCCATTTCAAATATCTTGTAAAGATATAAGCCATATATTAAGAAGCAAATTTTAAGGGATTAAACCAGAGAAAGGAGTAGCTGGGGATCTAAGACAAAATACTAGTTTATATAAATAACCACACATTCCTTTGTAGGAACTTGTCATTTTAGGACAAGAGTTCAGAATCTTTTGTGTGTCATGAAGGTCCCCCTTCAGCAGGACCCCCCTTCATCATTCTGATGAAGCCTGTGAATGTCTATTCTCAGAATGTTTTTAAATGCATAAAATAAAATACATAGAAATAATAGAACACTAATGCAATTAAATGTAAAGTCATCAAAATGTAACAAAACAAATTTATAATACCATACTTTATTGTTAATATTGATATATAACAAGATCTAGTAGCAGGTCTGATAACAACTATAATTTTAAAGAAGAAATGAACATAAATATCTTAAGATATATGCAACAACTGCAATGGGATATAAAAATGTAGTTTCTATTGTGAAAAAGTCACTTATATTGCTAACACTACTATAGTTTATTTCCAACATTTATAATTGGATGCAATCTTATAATTTACATGGCTAGTGAAAATAAAGATATTTTTGTGGGCTTCCCTGGTGGCGCAGTGGTTGGGAGTCCGCCTGCCGATGCAGGGGACACAGGTTCGTGGGAAGATCCCACGTGCCGCGGAGCAGCTGGGCCCGTGAGCCACGGCCGCTGAGCCTGCACGTCCGGAGCCTGTGCTCCGCGGTGGGGGGGGCCGCGGTGGTGAGAGGCCCGCGTACCGCAAAAAAATAAAAATAAAAAGAATCTGCCTGCCAATGCAGAGGACACGGCTTCAGGCCCTGGTATGGGAAGATCCCACATGCCGCGGAGCAACTAGGCCCGTGAGCCACAGCCACTGAGCCTACGCACCTAGAGCCTGTGCTATGCAACAAGAGAGGCCGCGATAGTGAGAGGCCCGCGCACCATGATGAAGGGTGGCCCCCGCTCGCCGCAACTAGAGAAAGCCCTCGCACAGAAACGAAGACCCAACACAGCCAAGAATAAATAAATAAATAATTTTTAAAAAAAGATATTTTTGTCATCTGAATTCTCTCTATAGACCCTAGTTTAAAAACTACTGCTTTGGAGAGAAAAGAAAAACTTAGGGAAAAAACTTATCTGTATTTAAAAAGAGTAAAAGAAATGATAAGAATTGAAGGTGCTCCTTACTTCCCTCAAGTGTATCTTCCCACCTAGACGCAGCTAAACCGATCCACAAATGTAAGTTATCAGAAAAGCTCCAGATCCAGTCTCTCGTACTGTCTGCAAAGCATGGTGAGATTATCATGATATCTCTCGTCTTAGCATAGCCACAGTTTTTACCAACAACTGAAAAGAGAGCTCTGGTGACTTGGTGATCAAATGTGCAGACCTGAGAGCGAGGGTGCGTTAACAGGCCATCTGACAAAATTAGGATACAAAGCAGTTACAGCAGGCTAGAAAGACAGGCTGACATTCACAAATTGAAATATAATAAGGGATGCAATAAAATTAAGTCACATCCTCAGGACTGGGGAAAGTTAATGACATACCTTTTTCCAACACTTACTATGCTGGGTAATTTAGATGCATTAACACATTTAATCCTCATGAAGGCAACAGGTTCCCAAAACCTGCCCTCATAACTGCGCAAGAGAGAAATGGCTTATTAGTGGCACCTGGCTCACACATAGTCAAAGGAAAGTAACCATAAAAGTGAAGGGACACAAAAACATGTTACATATTCTCTGGGGGAAAAAAGGGGAGAAAGATAAAGGTGGCAGAGTAAATCCATGTTATCTACAAAAACCCCACTAAAAAGAGAATTTTAAAAGGCTTTTTTAAATGGAATCCAACAAGGTCAGGGAGAATGAGAACAGACAACAGCAATAAAATTCTGAAAGCTGGAAGTCAGATACATGAGTGATAATAAATTAGAAGACCAAGAAAACTGAATACTAAGGTGACAGGGGAAAAATCAGAGCATCAACCCAATTAATACCAGATAATTCGCAAAAGGCTCAGGAAGTGGCAGCACTGGGTTCTTCTGGAAATAAGAATGAAGGAAATGACTATAATAAGTTTGAAAGTACTTTAAGAAGCTGAAAAATTTTACTCTATAAAAGCAATATTATCTCCTACTTTATAAATAAATCTTACCTGTTGAGTCTCCTCAACCACCCAATGTAGTTAGAACCATCTAAAAATAAAATGGTTGGTCCTGGAAGGCAGCAAGCTAACCTGCCCCACACGACGTTCAAGTTTGAATTGGCAGATGGCTTGCAAGAAATATTTTTCACCTACATTGTCATAGGAAATGGAGGTGAAGATTAGGAAAACGCCAGGCTCTATTAAACTCAAAAGTCCTTTCCTACCCTGAAACTGCATCATTATTCAACACAGTGGATGATTTCTTTCCTCTCCGTATCTCTCTCTTGGATCCTTCCCAATAGCAGTCAAACATTTTCAAGTCCCTACCATCTTTAAAAGAAAAAAAAATCTGAAATTTTCTTAACTTCAGCCACCACCCTCTCTTTGGCCTCCTCTTTAAAACAGGGCTTCTCTGAAAAACTATTCATCTTCCTGCCCCCACTTTCTCTTCTCTCACATCTTAACCTCCTCTGTTCTGCTTCCACCCTCATCCATGCCATGAACATTTCTCACTAAGGTCACCAATGACCTCCATATGGCTAAGCCCAGGGGACTTTTTTTTTAATTGAGATAAAATTCACCATTTTAGCCTTTCTAAAATGTACAATTCAGTGATTTTTAATGTATTCATAATGCTGTGATTTTTAGTATAGTCACAATGCACACCACTAATTCGAAACCATTTTACCACCAGAAAGAAACTCTATACCCATTTGCAGTAACTCCTCATTCATTCCCCGTCCCCACTCCAACCCTGGCGATCACTAATCTACTTTCTGTCTCTAAATTTGCTTATTCTAAGTTCAGGGAACATTCTGCAAGCATCATTTTATTTACTCGGTCAAGAACAAGTAATTCCCTCTGAATATTCTCTTCACTGTTCCTGGATTTTGCTTTGACCTCTCTAAACACTACTCCTTCCCAATCTCCTCTGCAAAGTCATCCTTCACCTCCCAGTCTCTTCAAGATTCAATTCCAGACTCAAATGCTCCACACTCCATGCTCTCTTCCGAGACCAGGTGCTCTCAAACTTTAGCATTCATCAGCATCAGCATCACCGAGATGGCTTCTTAAAACACAGAATGCTGGGCTCCACCCGAGTTTCTGATTCAGTAGGTATGGAACGGGGTCTGAGAATCTGCATTTCTAACAAGTTTCCAGGTGCTATCAGTGCTGCTGGTAGGAGGGACCACATTTTGAAAATCCCTGCCCTACACAATCTCATCTATGTAAGGTACCATCTATCTGCCAATAACCCTCAAATTTATCTCCCTAGCACAAAGTCCTTAAAACTCCAAGGCAGGACAGCCAACCACATACATGACATTTCCATTTGGGTGTCTTAAGGCATCTCAAACTCATTGTGGAAGAAGAATCTCTTGAATCTGCCCCTACCTCAAAACAACAACAATAATCGGATCCTCCAACCCTCTGTAACTTGGTAAAAGACACAGCTTCCACAATCACTCAAGCTACAGCCCAGAAGTCCTTCTGTCTCTCTCATTTCCCGTACCCTACTGCACCGTGCCCCACTGTGTTTCCCTCCTAAACATCTCGTGAACGCATTTACTTCTCCTCAGTTCTGCTGCCTCTCACGTAGCACCTCTCCACACACTACAAGAGCCTCCCCACATCCACCCCTCGCCTTTCTAATCAGTTCTCTTCACTGCAGCCAGAGTGATTTCTTTAAAAGGCAAGTCTGATCCAGCCACTCTTCTGCTGTAGCCCTTCTCTGATTCCCACTGCTCTCTCGAGGAAAGGTTCAAATCCTAAAATGGATGCAAGGCCTGTGGTATCTGGCCCTGCCCACCTCTCCAGTCTCCTCCTCACATCATGCTCCCTCACTCTCTGTGCCCATCACAACCCCCCTTCCCTGAGCTCCTCAGAGGGGCACTCTGAACCTTTGCTCCCCTGGTCACATGTTCTCCAATCGCCTTGCCTAGGTCACCCTACTCACCCTTCAGATCCCAGCTCAAAGGTGACTTGTCTCAGGGAAAATCCTCCAACCCCACTCTGGCTAGATCAGGTCCCCATTGTTTTCCACTGGACTTAACTACAGTTTGACATTATATCATGATGTGCTTATCTGATTCCCTGACTCTCTCTCTACAATAGTCCCTAAGAAGACGGGATCTATATGTTTTTTTACTCACCATTGTCTCTTTAGTACCTAATACAGTGCCTGGCATGAAATAGATAGTCAATAAATGTTTGTCAATAAATGTTTAAATTAAGTAAAGGAACTTGGGAGATCATCCCAAGAAAATGTTCGATGCTCTCCTATGGCCACTTTTGTTAACTCGAGAGCCTGACACCTCCATCCTCACTAGCAAGAAGAGCTTTCTTTGCATTAACCCCAAATCCCTTCTGTCCATTTAAGATCATTTCTTTCTGTTCTCTTTGCCAAAGAGTATTAACTGAATAAAGCTAAAAAGCAGTGACACTCAAAGTAGTTTTCTCTTTCTTTGTCAAGTGGTATTAAACACACTTTTATTTTAACCCAGACACTTTAGAGAGGCTACACAGAGCTTTCAGGATTTAAATCACTATACCAATGTGCTACAAAGTTTTATACTCCCACAGTTTTTATTGCAGTTTTGGTTCCCAATTGTTTATTTAACTCCTGGTTTGCTTTTTTACTCATTCATCCATGCATTCATTTATATTTATTGAGCCAAACAGTTACTGAGCTGAATAAGAGGACATGTATTTTTCCACCTCCCTCATAAAGGACCACTGAAATCCCATAGACGTCAATTGAGGGAAAACGCTTGCACATCCTGTGCTGCCTGGGAAAACTACAGCTCTAACACTTATATACCATGACAGTTTTACCATATATTGCATTACTCTCTTAAACAGGTAAACACAAGGCAGGTCTTCGTTCAGGACATAAGGTAATAATACCCCAAACACCCAGGATTTCTAATCATTCATCCCTGCTGAAGAATACATCATGTGTCTCTAACCCCCAATACAGAAGACTAATGTTACAACCAACAGCTATCTAGAGACATCCAAATACAAATTTAGCTCAACCTCATGCTTGACCATCCAAATTCTATCCATCCCAGCAATTCTATCTTTCTAAATGTGATTTCTGGCATAACAGTCAACTGAACCATAAAACTATTATGAAGTGGTTATAAAAATCACTGGCAGTCAATAAATATTTGTTGAATGAAATACTGAATTAGGAATATTTTATAGGTGAAGCAATTGGGATTTTTGTTTATTTTTACATTTATTTTGCAGAGAAGCAGTAGAAGAAAAATTAAATTTAAGAAAACTAGAATCACCATCCACAAAGAGATACAAAGAGAAAGGGTTTGATTCCCTATTGTACTAAAGCTGTCTTTCTACAGGCTCTCAAGAGTCAACTGTTAGATATTCAAAAATTCTGAGAGCCCAAATCAGCATTGGAGGGAAAATTTACACCACACAAATCAGCAAATGCTCTTTAATTACAGAGCCGGTTTAACAACACACCACTGTTTGCAACCTACGAATCTAAGAAATCACTCAGAATGAAGCAACCCTGTAAATGTTAATAATGAGCAGATGAAACCAGAGATGAAAGAACATATTTACACAAAACAATAAGAAAGCATTTCTGTTAATGAAGTTGTTTGAAATGAAGAATAAATGAAAAACAGAGTCACAGTGTTTACAATGTGGAGACTACATTAAAGAATAAAACAGAGCTATAGTAAATGGACTGAGAAATAACAGAAATGACTATGATTTACACATCTTGATTCTGATTCTCTGTAAATTCTCCAGATAGCAAGTAGTTACGAGGCAAGCAAATATCTGCAGAGCAATGGGTTAGAAAGGATCTCAAAGGTCATCTGAGCACCCTTCCAATCACTGAACTGAATCCCATCTACACAACCAGCACAAGATCAAGAGCTTCCTAAGGACAGGGAATGTGTCCTTTATGTTGTATGCCCAGAATCTAGTACAGTGTTGGGCACATTACTCTCTTGTAGCTGTTGAATGAATGAATGAATGAATGAATAACCATTACAAGGAGACCATTCAACATATGCCTGAACAACTCTAAGTGGCTGGGAACTATGGACATTTCAAAGCAAAAATTATATAAAAAATCTGTAATCGTAAACTGTGTACAATCACAAAAATGTAATCTAGATCACTGCTTTCCAATGGAAATATAATGAAAGCCACAAAAGAGAGCCACATGTGTAATTTTAATTTTTTTCATAACCATATTAAAATAAAAAGAAATAAATAATATTAATTTTAATAATATATTTTGTTTAATCCAATATATCTGAAATATTTCAGCATGTAATCAGCACAACTATAAATAAGATATTTTACTTTTCTTATACTAAACCTTTGAAATCCAATGTGTATTTTAAAGGCTTGTAGTCTATTTCAGTTTGGACTAAACAAATTGCAAGTGTTGAATAGCACATGTAGGTGATAGCTACTGTACTAGACAATTCAGCCCTAATTTGTATGGATACTTGGGAATTAGACAATGTCCAAAAATACTTTACACAATTGTCCAAATTACATCTGGTTTCCAGTCTCTGAACACATCCACGATATATGTGCACCAGCTCCAGGGAAAAGAGCAAGCCAATGGTTTATATTATCTAGACCTACAAGATAAAAAGGTATTTGCTAAGAATTAGTGGGGAGAACGAAGCTATTTCCCACTTAGAAAAGAACAAAAATCAAATGGCTTCACGGGGCAGAGCCAAAAATTGAACATGACCAGTACCTAACAAAAACACAGGACACAGAATCTCCTGCTTTTCAGATTTAACATAAAGCTATACACTAATCATTTTGCTCATCTAAAGAAACAGAGATTTGTGAAAATTCATTTCTAAGTCATGGCTTAAAAGGTCATAAGTCAGCAGAATAGAATCCCTAGCAATAACAGATACCAGAAAAACAGGCCAAGGGCTGTGCTCTGGGCCTTTTATCAACACCTGACTATCCCCTATTTAACCACAGTAATTTTGTTTTAAAGATAAAAATAATAGTAAATTATCTTTGACTCCAATATTGAAAATAAGAGCTTCATATACGAGGCATTCAACAAAATAACTATGTTCACCAACATAAATGATTGCAAACTTATTCCAAACCACCTTTATCAACTAAGGCTGGCTATTGGAAAAGTACTGTGAAGAGTACAAAAATTTGGCACTTACCCTTCTACAGAAAGTTTGGTACACTGGTCTGAAACCATAAAAACAGGAAAAACAAAAAAAGTAACCTGAGCCAATTTTCACAACTCAAACCACTGAAGCACTGCCATGTCCCCCCCCCCAAAAAAAGAATAGATATTACTCACTTCCTTCTGCGTATTATTGGGTCCTAGAAACCTTGACAGTTGTTTCTGTCCTCAGATCCTGAATAGTGGTGCTTATTTAACACTTTAACAAGAAAACCGGATAAAGAGTCTGCTTTTCATAGTGGCCTCAGTTATTCAATATGCCCCAGCTGTTGAAAATAGATTCCACAGTTCGGACTGGATAATTTATTTTGTTCTATTTGCAATACCCAGGAAACTGACCCATCCTCACTAATCAAAACTAATGCAGATTCTTTCCCATCACATCAAGCATCAAAAGTAAAGGTTTATTAAAGATCCATGGAGGTAGAAATGACCCCAAAGATCAACACTGAGAAGCAGAGAGTTAGCCATCATAAAGAAAAGTTGAGAATGAAAGTCTTAAGAGAGCATAAAATAAATTTTGTTTCTACATTTTTGATACTCAGGGAAAAAACATGGTAAAGAGAACTTCCCTTTGAAGTACAAAGTTAATGCTAAATAAACTTTAACAAAAATCGCAGTATCATATTTAAACTAACAAATATCTGGTTCAACATTTTATGTAAAGAGATACATTTTATAATTGCATCTAACATCTACCCGCACATGTTTACTTTGCTTTAGAAGAAAGAAGGCAGCCTAATGCCAAGTTCTAAGTAGTTGACCCCTCTGGGCCTTTGTTAAGAGACCTGCAAGTTCTGGCATGCCCAGGTGAGATTTCCCATTAAGGCTCAGCTGCATTAACACTAGCTCAGCAACCGGGATATCACTAGGGGTCATCCCCAAAACACAACAAACCCATCCCTGAACACAAACAGTGTGGGTTCATTTTAATGACAAACGTCATTGAAGGATTGATAGAGGGAGGTTTGTGGGTTCTCTGTTAAGGAAGGTTTTCTGGCGTCAAGTCTGCTTTAAGAGAAAATTCGTTATTCCTGTTCATATTAGATAAAATATCATTATTTGATAAGCCATCTATTTCTAAAACTCAGGAAACCACGCAAAAACATTTCCCCAAATGGAAGCTTATTATTCTAATCCCAAGAGATCTATTCTGTTCCACACAGGTGTGGATCAGGAAATGTATCCTAGAGTTTCAGAAAGCTAGTTCTGCTGGATGTTAATAGAAGCGGGAGGGGGATGGGGACCGATTTCAGGCTGAAGTACTTGGGAAAGTTCTGAGTTAAACAGGTTACTTTATGACTCAGAACCATGCAGAATCTTTAAAATGGGAATGTGCTCTGTAAAATCTCCAGGATGGAGAGTTCTAAACTTATTTGACTGTTGAATTTTTTTTTTTTTTTTTTTTTTTTGCCACGGTAAACCTTATAGAGCAGTAGTGCACAACCTTGGCAGCATATTGGAATCATGTAGGTAGTTTTTAAAAATCCCAACACCCAGACTTCACCCCAAGCCAATTATATCAGAATTTCTGGGAGTAGAACCTGGCATCAATATTTTTTAAAGCTTCCCAGACTTTTTTGGCTGCGTAGGGTCTTCGTTGCCGTGCGCAGGCTTTCTCTAGTTGCAGAGAGCGAGGGCTACTCTTTGTTGCGGTGCATGGGCTTCTCATTGCGGTGGCTTCTCTTGTGGCAAAGCACGGGCTCTAGGCGCGCGGGTTTCAGTAGCTGTGGCTCATGGGCTCTAGAGCACCGGCTCAGTAGTTGTGGCGCAGGGGCTTAGTTGCTCCACGGCATGCCGGATCTTCCCAGACCAGGGATTGAACCTGTGTCCCCTGCATTGGCAGGCGGATTCTTAACCACTGCGCCACCAGGCAAATCCCCTTCCCAGGCTTTTTAAAACCAAGTATGAGAACCAATGTAACTTTGGGAAACACTGACCTATAAGCCTCTTCTCCAAACTAAAATAAAATAGCCACACAAAAATATGTTCCTGGACCTAAACAGGAAGAGACCCACCAAAAAAATAAAACACACTAAACTAAAAACTGGTGATGATAGGACATCCAACATTCAACCAGCTTTATTCCACTGGATATCAGCACAGCACCCTACCTCAACCTCACCTCTGCACCTAGTCATTCTTTTTAAGTCATGCTTTCTATATTTGTCTTCGAAACTGGGCCCGTAGATGTTATTTATTGTCTGCATAGTTGTATTCCCCATTTAATTTTATATGTCCTAGAAAAATTGGGTTTTAGCAGACTTATGAATCATTAATACCAAAAAAGTTACCAAGCTAATACATATGGACCAATGAAAAAAGAAGTAAGCACAAAGTGAATTTGAAAGCACAAGAAAAGGTCTAAAAGCAGAGTTGTGCAATTTAGATGGGTTACCTTTTCAGTGTTCTGTGAGATTTAGAAAGTTTTCACAAACACCTGTTTTATGAACACCCAAAAATGCAGATTTAAAAACCACTGCCATTGACTGCCAAGAAAATAATCTAAGAATTCCAATAAGGGTTGGTGGTCTCGTGGGACTGTAGAGAGGCTGCAATTAATATGACCTTGTAGAATGACTGCTCAACAGTATGGACTATCAATTTGGTAGTACACTGACTGACAGGAAGAGAACCTAAAAAGATTCATACTGGGCTTGCCAATTCAAACTCCGACTCTGGCCCCAGAACTGAAAAGCCCCTTGTTCCCTTGAAGGCCAACTGCCAAGCAAGCCTACAGTAAAGATGGATGGACTTAAAGAATTAAAATAGGTGAAAAATACCCTCTTTCCCTAGTTTTGAGATAAAGTCACTGTTGATAAAACACATTGGCTATCCTTAGTACAAGTGAAAAGTACAGTTTTCGACAGACCTACTTTACCATTAAATGGAACACCCTAAAACTGACTTGCAGACAGTAACATCACAACAAATACTCCTTGAGTGTCACACCAAGCCAGAAATTCAAATGCCTCCAAAGTCTACTATACTTCGTGTAATCAAGAATAGACAGTAGGGACTTCCCTGGTGGCGCAGTGGTTAAGAATCCACCTGCCAATGCAGGGGACACGAGTTCGATCCCTGGTCCGGGAAGATCCCACATGCCACGGAGCAAATAAGCCTGTGCACCACAACTACTGAAGCCTGTGTGCCTAGAGCCCGTGCTCCGCCACAAGAGAAGCCACCGCAATGAGAAGCCAGCTCACTGCAATGAAGACTAGCCCCCGCTCGCCGCAACTAGAGAAAGCCCGCGCCCGGCAATGAAGACCCAACGCAGCCAAAAATAAAATGAACTAATTAAAAACAAAAGAAAAAAAAAAAGAAAATGGAATAAAATGGGAAAAAATCTTTAAAAAAATAGGCAGTAAATGGGGGTGGGGGGGAGGAATTGAGTGAAAGTGGTCAAAAGGTACAAACCTCCAGTTATAAGGTAAATAAGTACTGGGGATGTAATATGCAACATCATGACTATAGTTAACACTGCTCTATGGGGTATTTGAATGTTGCTAAGGGAGTAGATCCTAAAGGTTCTCATCATAAGAAAAAAAATTGTAACTATATGAGGTGATAAGTGTTAACTAAACTTATTGTGGTAATCATTTCACAATATATGAAAGTCAAGTCATTGAGCGGTACACCTTAAATTTATACAGTGTTGTATATCAACTATATCTCAATAAAACTGACAGAAAAAAAAGAATAAGCAGTAAATCTACTCAAATCTTTTTTTTAAATTTGCTTCATCTTTAGTGAATTTTTAACTAGGTTAATAGAAAACTATTAATTTAAAATTTTTAAGATAAATCCAAATAGAAAAACTCAATTAGACGGTACTCGTGGTTATAGTAATACACTGCAAGCATCATATTATATAGTATCCTACCTAACCTACCATTATAAAAAACAACCTATGCCATACAAATGAAAACTTACAGCACCTAAAGCCAGTACCTGGATTGTTATTCTCCATTTTCATCGTAATGTGAATGGCATTCATGATGCCTACCCCTAACAGCTCCTCCAATCTCCAGTTCCAGTGTTAAATCTCCTTCCTCCTGGAGCAGGTACCTAGTTGTCCTAATAATCTTTAGATCCATAAGTCTAACATAGTGACTGGCACAGAAAAAGCAATAAACTAATCATGTATTCCCTGGCACACAAATAAGGAAAGAACCCAATCCCAGCCCTTGAGAGAAGAGTCAGCCATATTTGGTGGAAAGTCAGCCATGCAAACAAATAATTACAATATAAGACATTTGTTTTAATGGTGTATGTAGCAAATGTAATGGGGCATGAACAAAATGTAATAGGAAATTATAGGCACAGGACATGCCAACCCTCTCTAGAAAAATGAGCAAAGGTGCTACGGAAGAGACTGCTCCAATAAATGTTTGTTAAATCAATAAATCTTGAAGAACAGCATTATTTAAATTAAAACCTTAAAACACTTTTATTAGAAAGACTAAAACCCTATAGCACAAATGGTAAATAGGCATTTCAGTAAAGAGGGCATGTAAAGATACCAACGACACGTCAACAAGCCTTCAAAACTGTCCTCATTTTTCTTAATTTTTAGACAATAAAACAATCACATTTAAATAGAAGTTCCTTTGAGGCTTCCTGTTTTATAAATAAAAGTATTAATGCAGAAGTGGGATAAAAAAATCTAGACAATGAAGATAAAGATGTAATTTAACAATAAATGGGGTGGAAAACCTAGTGGATGATAGAATCCAGATTATCAAAGGAAGGCAAAGGCAATGATGACTGACTAGGATAGTATGAAGATGATTCTTGATAATACTGCATTAGCTTTAGTTGATCTGGGCAGTAGACTAAAATCAACTCACATCTTATCTCAGCATTAGGAAAAAAATTGCTTCTGTAGCAAAATTCCAGAACACTAGTAGTATTCTATCAACTAAATTTTCCACTGAATTATAAATGCACACTGTGTGGTATTTTCTGCTTCAAATGTAGGATTTATGAAGAGTCTGGATTGAGAAATGCAACTTAATGTAAGTACATTAAGTTGTACACCAACTCTTGGTGTCACATTATCAGAGAAATACAGCTTAGTTATATTCAAGGTCAAACTTTTAGTTGGAAATAGGTGCCTAAACTAAGGGGGGAAAATGCCTGACGTCTGTGTTAAGCATTCTTTTTTTCAGGTAAACAAATAACTAAAATTCTCTATGTCTAACAACACTACAATATTCTCCAGAGTATTGTCTCAATTTCTTTCTTCTAAAATACATTTGAGACCATGTGACTTAAAAAGCTACAGTTAAAAAGATAGGAAATGACCTAAATGTCTACCTGTCAGAGACCAATTAAATGCATTCTTGTACATTATACAGCAGTAAGACAGAATGAGGAAGGAAGCTCTCTATTTACTGATGTGAAAAGATATATCCAAGATGAGTTAAGTGAAAAAAAAAATCAAGATGCAGAATAGTACATACAGTATGTTACATTTTGTGATAAAATGGGGAAAATAAGACTGTACATCTTTATTTGCTTATATATGCATAAAGAAACTCTAAAAGGATATAGAATAAACTAATACCAGAAGTTATTTGGAAAGGACTGGACAGATAAGAATCAAGGGTGGGAGAGAGAGTTTTCACTATAAACTATATATATTTTAAAATATTTGAACCATGTTAATGTATTTATATTTTCAAATATTTAAATAAAAACAGTTTGGAAAAATAAGCTACAATTATAACAATCATGATTTAATTCTATGTTAAGAAGTAATAATCTTTTATATCTTTTCTTCCATTCCAATCTTATCAATTATTCAAAGATTCTAGTTCTCAGGAAACAAATTAATTACCTATCACATATAAGCTAAAATATAATTATGATTAAAGGAAGAATTCATTCTTTCCTTCTCCTTCTCCAGTATCTTCATCTAAATTCACAATTAAGGTTAGCAAGGCTCACCTGGCTTGTGAAACAAATACATCTCCCATGACTTCTGAGTGGATACTATCACAAGCATAAAAATTAATATATATTTTCCACTTAAAATGTCTGAATAGCCACAATGTCCACTGGGCCTATTGACTGGAATTACAATTTTACAAACGTTACAGCATTACAATCCCCAGGTGCATGTGCTGTTTTCAAAATAACAACAAAAAATTGTAAACATTTTTCTGATTTAAAAAACAAATTTAATGAGCCCTCACTGTCTCAAGGAAAGGTACACCTATGATCCCTTCACAGTTGCTGGCCCCTCTCTCACCACGGATCCTACGGCTCCTATCACAGAGGATGTTGGAAGTTGCCTCAGACACATTCCCTTCCAGGGCTTTCCAGTAGGGTACACAGATGCCTAACTTTTCCTCCCCTGCCTGTGAAACCCTTTAAAAGTTTAGTTTAAATGAGTCTGATACTTTCTCGTATTTCTGTCAGAATCTTTTCTTCTATTTTTATAAAACCCAACTTTTTAACAATTAATTACGTGCTTATAGAGCTACCTGCCCCTACTAGAATGTGTGATCATTAGAAATACTTCCTATTCATATTTATATCCTTGTGGATAATCCTTATTTCTTATGAATAATAGTAATAGTACTAACAACAACAAGAAAAACAAAAACCAGGTACTGCACCAGGCACGGTGATATATGTATTACCTCATTTAATCCTCAGGATAGCTCTGAAGCCATTGTACAGAAAAGGAAGCTGAAGCTCAGAGAGGATAAGTAATTTGCCCAAGTTACATATACTTACTTATTACATATAGAAAAGAGCAGAATGAACCTTCGAACCCAGGCAGTGTCTCTGCCTCCAAATCATGTACTCTTAACCACTTTGCTTAAAATTTAGGAAGTGATTAATATTATTATTACTGCAATGAAACGGAAGTTTGTGTCCCCCCCAAAGTCATATGTTGAAAGCCTAATCCCCAATGGGGATGGTATTAGGAGGCGGGACCTTGGGAAGTAGTTAGGTCATGAGGGTAGAGCCCTCATGAATGCGATTAGTGCCCTTATAAGAGGCACCCCAGAGCGTTTTTCTGCCCTCTTTCCACTATGTGAGGACACAGCGAGAAATAAGCAGTCTACAGCCCTGAAGAGAGCCCTCACCAGAACTTGACCATGCTGGCACCTAATCAGTCTGCAGAACTGTGAGAAACAAATTTCTGTTGTTTACAACCCACCCAGTCTATGGTACTTTGTTACAACAGCCCAAATTAACTAAAACAATTACCCTTTTCTAAAAAATAGAATTGTACAAAGAGCTTTCAAATTATAGAAGCCATTAGGAGTGGGAGAAAAAAAGCTTTGTCCTCACCATTAAAACTCATTTACGTAATCTGTAACCTTTTATCTGTCCTTCAATGGCTAATTAGCTCATCCTCTAGGTTGCTTGAGGATATTTTCCTCTCACTGTCCCAACTCCAGTACTTTACCCCTTGTTTTCACTGAGAAGATCAAGCATACTAGCTGTTGTTGTCCCTATATCCTCCTCACCTGACACCCACCCTGTGCCTAATAACTCTCCCTCTTGTGGTCTGAGAAACAGACGTGGGAATCCTTTGGATCTTAGGGGATTTAGTCTTAACTTATTCATTAAAATAAATATTTACAAAAAGCACTTTTAAGTGTCAGGCACTGGGACCTGCCCTCTGTGAGTTTACAGGAGAGTAATGAAGACAAAGAGGCCTCCTCATTCTTTCCTGTTCCTTTCTTTCATTATTGTTGGTAATTTTGATATTAGTAACAATAAGAAGCAATCCATGTGCTTGTAGATTTGGACACACAAATAAACAAAAAGGCAAAAATATTAGAATCATTCGCAATTCTGTGGATGACTGTTGTGGAAGTTCTTGTGAAGTAGAAGGAGTACATTTCAGAGATGACTGTTATGGAAGTTCTTCTGAAGTAGAAGGAGTACATTTCCTTCTACTCTTTAAATAAGCTCAAGTTTACATGAAATTTTTAAAATATCTTCTTCAGGTGTCACTTACAAAACATTCTTTTCCAGCACTGTAATGAGAGACAGTCTTCCTCAGGATGGAAGTTAGATTTGTCTGCTAAACAGGTGATTAGGGTCCCCACTAAATATGTACTTCTGGGAAGGTGCTTTGAGGCTCTTATTGTATATTCCCAGCCCCTGACATTTGGTCAGAGCTCAATCAATGCTCACAAAATGAAAGAATGAATGGATGAATCAGTGATGTAGATGACTGAAATCTAACAAATCTTGACATGGTTATTAGGTCATAAATCAGGCACTGTTTGTGCTTAAACTGTCAAGGTATAGAAAGAATTCAAGGAAAAAAATTAATTCCTAAAAATGGAAAGCTATTTTATTCTTACTAGACGGGGGAGGGGGTCTCTACAAAAACAAAATAATAAAAACTACTGTCTCATTTCATTCCATGTAATATCATGGTCACACTCTTCATACAATTAAAAAACACAATTCTCCAATTCTAAAGTAGCGAGCTGTCTAGCAAAGTTGCCATAGCTCAAGTCTCACAAGCAGTTATACCTGAATGGAAGATAGGGGGGATTTGAGCCAGATAGGAGTGCTCTGTAGGCTTCTTCTGGTGTCTTCTTTAAATAGATTACCTAAGACAAATAAATAGCAACATTTAGAACACCACCAAAGAATGAGACAAAACTAACTTAATTACTCACCAAATTTGCATTTCCCTTCTTCCACTTTGAAAGTGACAACTGTCATGGTGATAATGTTCATCTTTAGACAGCAAGCAAGCTGCCAAAATTTCCTTTTCAGCTTGAAGCGGAACAACAGCCTTTGGCTTAAGGATGAGTAAGAGCTTAAAGACACAGGGCAAATCCATAAAGGGGCCATCCAGGGCTGTTTACAAGGCACATTGAACAGATACAATGGCAAGGTTTTCCCTTTTGGGAGCAGAATAATTGTACCTCCATTATTGAACTGTGTGTTCACCAAAGACCAATACAGACTTCCCTGTCCTTTGTAGAAGATCTGCTGTGAGGTAATTTAGTTCCTGGTGAATTCTGAAAGACATCTCAGGGCACAATACCCTTGGGAGATCTACAGAGTTCTCTGTCTCCTCTGAGGAAAGCGCATGTTGCTCTCCAAACAATCAATAAAATCACAATGAAATGGGGGGAAATGCATGCAGGTAAGAGCACTGGAAAGCATATTGGCTTGGCTCTTGATGTCAAGGATACTTAAATCCCTCCAGTCCAGCATGATAAACTAATCATAAATAAAGAAACAAACAAAAAAGAGCTCTTAAAACCAGTAAATAACTTCCATTTAATCAACTTATTGACTATATACTAGCTGCTAGGCACTTTATCAGGTACTGGCACCTCTCTTAATTGAATTTACATTTTGGGGCAAAACAAAGTAATTAACAAAAAGAAATACAGTCTGAGATAAGTGCTGGAAAGGAAATAAGCAGAGTATTGGAAAGAGAGTAGACTTACTTAATACCTTGATGTGGTCAGGGAGGGGTCTCTTGGAGACATTCAGGAGGAGAGCCATGGGAACAGCTAAGGGAAAGGAGGAACAACAAGGGCCAGGGTCCTTGAGGGGGGAAGAGCTTGGTGAGTTGGACAGAGGAGATGAGTGTGACTAGAGCAGCGGGCAAAGGGAAAGCCAGGTAGTGTTCAGATTGTGAAGAGCACTGCAAACCATGAGGAGGGGTTGGTTTTATTCTAAGAGCAATTTAATATTTTAATTCTCAGACAGGAGCACTGATCATTTTCCTCTACAGTTTGAATCAACTTTCATCCCTAAAATCCTCTCTACCTAGAAAGAATGACATTATTTCCTTAATATGTTCCAACATCAAAACCCTATGCATTAGTACATATAGTAGTATTACATATAATTTTTTATATATTTATATAAATAAATACATATAATGTATATGTATATATACATGTATGCATATATATATTTAGAAGCTTGTAAAGACAAGAGAGAAATAATTTTTGAAATGGCTGACTAGGCACTGTAGACTAAAATGGTTTTCCATAAATATCAGTTATTCCTATGGATATACAGATATCAAAAAAAAAAAAGAAACCCTATGGGGCTTCCCTGGTGGCGCAGTGGTTGAGAGTCCACCTGCCGATGCAGGGGACACGGGTTCGTGCCCCAGTCCGGTAAGATCCCACATGCCGCAGAGCGGCTGGGCCCGTGAGCCATGGCCGCTGGGCCTGCGCGTCCGGAGCCTGTGCCCCGCAACGGGAGAGGCCACAACAGTAAGAGGCCCGCATACCACAAAAAAAAAAAAACCTATGCATTTCAACAAGAATGACAGAGTCCCAGTTCTTAAAAAGTAGGGTTTTCTTCTCTACTTACAAAGTTTCTTTGAGCTTTACACTGTTCCACTAGCAATATATTACATGTACTTAATTATTAATAATTTCAGGACTAGAAAACACTTCAATTCTCTAAAGAAAGAAAGCTAAAATAAATACATAAAAAGATACTTCTAACTTTATTAAGAAAGCTCCATATTCCTGTGACAAGTAAACAAGAAGGTCTGATAAAGCACACACCAAACAAAGCAAATTGAATATGAAACAAAAACAGCACAGAAAATGAAACCACAGTAAAACAATGATCGAGACATGAGACACAGATTCCAGCAACGGAGAACCATATCTCAAGCTGCAGCTCAAATAATTACAAAAATCCACGTAAACCAACCCTAGCTTTAAAGACCATTTTCAGTAACCAATATTAAAACAGGACTTTGTTGTTCCCTAACGAGTAGGTTATATAATATACTCAACAGAGTTGGTTATGATGCAGTGATTTTTCAAACCTAAAGATGCAGCAGTATTTGCAAGTTGACTATGCCTGCTAAAAGGGAAAGCTGCTTGTAGAAAGCTCCTGTGTTTGGATTAGATAATTAAAGCTTATACAACCACCTTTGAAAAGCAAAAATACATTTCCCTCTTCAGGAGCAATTACATTAATTCTCTTTAATTCTAAGGCAATCATTCTACAGGAGGGACACAACAGCCCACATGAAAGACCTCTTTAGACCGGATACCCCACTGAGTTTTGCTACTCATCTTACCTGCATGACTTAGCACACATGACCCATGTTCTCACACTGTAAGATGAGAGTCTTTGTTTTTTATTTTTATCCCAATGTTAAATTATTAATAAGTGCAAAGTGAAACCCAACAGAGGCCATCTAAATTCCAGGAAGATTCCAGGGGCAGGTAAATACAATGTCCTTTTAC
Organism: Aethalodelphis obliquidens; assembly: GCF_003676395.1. Lineage (NCBI taxonomy): Eukaryota > Metazoa > Chordata > Mammalia > Artiodactyla > Delphinidae > Aethalodelphis > Aethalodelphis obliquidens. The sequence goes on along the minus strand of NW_020837957.1, from coordinate 35,261,573 downwards.
AACCTGATGATAGGTACTTGGGAGGGTGGTGAAATGTTCTAATAAAGGAGTGTATTACTGAATGCATGCACATTGTGGTCATTAAAATACCAAATTCCATTTCTCCAGGAGAAAAAATGTCATGGATTCTTATGCCAGTTCTTCTTAGATATGTTTCCTATTAAAAAGAGACAGAGAGACAGACTAGGCCAGATCAGAGGCTGGAAATAAAACAACATTAAGCCTTTGCTGTTGAGGAACCTAAAGCTCAGAGAGGTAAGGAACTTCCCACTCAGAAAGGTAAGGAACTTCCCAAACTCGCATTGCTGCTCTGTGATGCAGTAAGAATTCGAACACAGATCTGACTCCAAAGCCCACAGTAATTCCATACATCATATCTGCTTAAAAATATAGACGCAGGTAATGGAAGCAGAATCTGGAACAACAACAACAAAAAGATTCCTACTCTTCCAATTTCTAAATGCCATTACACTTGACTTTTAAAATTAAGTGACTTCAGGGCTTCCCTGGTGGCGCAGTGGTTGAGAGTCCGCCTGCCGATGCAAGGGACACGGGTTCGTGCCCCGGTCCGGGAAGATCCCACATGCTGCGGAGCGGCTGGGCCCGTGAGCCATGGCCGCTGAGCCTGCGCGTCCGGAGCCTGTGCTCCGCAACGGGAGAGGCCACAACAGTGAGAGGCCTGCGTACCGCAAAAAAAATAAAAAATTAGGTGACTTCAGGGCGTCCCTGGTGGCACAGTGGTTAAGAATCCGCCTGCCAACGCAGGGGACACGGGTTCTATCCCTGGTCTGGGAAGATCCCACATGCCACGGAGCAAATAAGCCTGTGCGCCACAACTACTGAGCCTGCGCTCTAGAGCCACAACTACTGAGCTGCGTGCCACAACTACCAAAGCCCACACACCTACAGCCCATGCTCCACAACAAAAGAAGCCACCGCAATAAGCAACAAAGAGTAGCCCCCGCTCGCCACAACTAGAGAAAGCCCGTGCGCAGCAACGAAGACCAACACAGCCAAAAATTTTAAAGAATAAATTTATAAAAAAAATATAGGTGACTTCAGGGGAATTCCCTGGCAGCCATGGGTTCCCTGTGGCCCGTGTTCAATCCCTGGTCGGGGAACTAAGATCCCACAAACCGCATGGCACAGTCAAAAATATAAATAAATAAAATAAAATTAGGTGACTTCAAACTGTTAACAGTAGTTGTGCCTAAGGAATAGGGCTGGGGGAATATTAGTAGAAGAAGAAGGAATTTCTACTTATATTTTCTACTATCTCCACATTTCTTGTATTTTGTAGTAAGGTGTATTAATCTGTTTTTTAAATGTGGAGTAACTAAATCAGTTATGAAATGTTAAATAAAAATAAAATCTATATTTAACTATTACTCAAAGATCTGTTCCCAGATATTCTAATATTTCTAAAAATACTTTCTGGATAAAATTAACTTCAAAGCATCTTCTAAATATCCTGGTTTTCCTTTTCTGCTTCTCAGGGAAAAAATAATATGCTGTCTACTCTTCTCACTAAATATTAGCATATATGAACCCAAACCAAAAGAATCTTCCCCAACTTTTGATTGATAAAATTTAACAAAAGCCCTTTGCATAGTGCTTGGTTTGCCATGCCAATTTATCCTTGAAATTAGTGAGTATATGTATGACTTTTATAAAATTGCCCTACTCTTTGCCAGGAAGTCCTATAAACCTTCTCAATAGAACAGCATTTGACATATATGTTCTTACTTTTAACTAAGTAAGAGTCAAACAATTAAAATGACTATGAGGTTTTTATTTAACAATTAATTAAAATTACAGTACTACAAGCTAGTATAACATATTATTTACAAATAAGCCAACGTTTCCCAAACTTCAATTAATCATGCATCAACTTTCTCAACTTCTGCCACCACACGTAGCACCACGTATTACCATTTCTCTTTAAAGACATACCCTTTTAACCTAAATCAATGTATTCTAAAGTGGTTTATATCATTGCTATAAATGGAAAACCAGTATCACTTGCCACAGAGTCTACACATAAATGAATTTTAAAATACATAACTCTTAAAACTGTAAAATGTTTGTGAAGATTAATTGCACATACAAGTGTGGGTTCATATCTGGGCTCTCTATTCTATTCTGTTGATCTATGTGTCTGTTTTTGTGCCAGTACCATACTGCTTTGATGACTGTAGCTTTGTAGTATAGTTTGAAATCAGGGCGCATGATACCTCTAGCTCTTCTTTCTCAAGATTGTTTTGGTTATTCGAAGTCTTTGTGTTTCCATACACAGTTAAGCATTATTCTAGTTCTGTGAAAAATGCCATTGGGCAATCAATCTACAACAAAGGAGGTAAGAATATACAATGTGGGAAAGACAGGCTCTTCAATAAATGATATTGGAAAAACTGGACAGCTACATGCATAAGTATCAAACTGGACTACTCTCTCACATTATGCACAAAAATAAATTCAAAATGGATTAAAGATTTAAATATAAAACTTGAAACCATAAAACTTCTGGAAGAAAACATAGTACTCTCTTTGACAACAATCTCAATATTTTTCTGGATATGTCTTTTCAGGCAAGAGAAACAAAAGCAAAAATAAAGGGGACTATATCAAACTAAGAAGCTATGCACAGTGAAGGAAACTATCAGAAAAACAAAAAGAACACCTACCGAATGGGAGAAGATATTTGTAAATGATATATCTGATGAGGGGTTAATATCCAAAATATACAAAGAACTCATACAACTCAACATCAAAAAAATAAACAACCCAGGCTTCCCTGGTGGCGCAGTGGTTGAGAGTCCGCCTGCCGATGCAGGGGACACGGGTTCGTGCCCTGGTCTGGGAAGATCCCACATGCCATGGAGCGGCTGGGCCCGTGAGCCATGGCCGCTGAGCCTGTGCGTCCGGAGCCTGTGCTCCGCAACGGGAGAGGCCACAACAGTGAGAGGCCCGCGTACCGCAAAAAAAAAAAAAAAAAAAAAAAATTCTGTTTCTTTAATTTTGTATCTGAGATGATGGATGTTCACTAAACTTATAGTGATAATATTTCATGATGTATGTGACTCAAATCATTGTTACCTTAAACTTATACAATGCTGTATGGCAATAGTTAAACTTATAAAATGTTGTATGTCAATTGTATCTCAATAAATGTGGAAGAAAAAAGTAAAATAAAATAAAATGTTTGTGCACACCACACGTTGAGAAACAATGTAACAAATATAAAGTTTGGACCAATTTTACAGAACAGCAGACCAACCTGATAAATTAAAATCCTCTTAGGAGAGACGGGCGCGAGCCGCGGCTAAAAGCACGAACCCCAGGGACGGGCGGGAGACGCTAAGGCTGCTGCTGCCGCCACCAAGGGGCCTGTGTGCGAGCACAGGTCACTATCCTCACGCCTCTTCAACAGAGCCTGTGCAGCCCGCCCCTGCAAGGTTCCCGGGATCCAGGGACAACTTCCCCGGGAGAACGCGCGGCGGGCCTCACGCTGGTGCAACGTCACGCCGGCCTCTGCCGCCGCAGGCCCGCCCCGCACGCAGTGCCCCTCCCTCCCCCCGGCCTGAGTGCGCCAGAGCCCCCGAATCAGCGGCTCCTTTAACCCCGTCCTGTCTGAGCGAAGAACAGACGCCCTCCAGCGACCTACACGCAGAGGCAGGGCCAAATCCAAAGCTGAGCCCCTGGGAGCTGTGAGAACAAAGAAGAGAAAGGGAAATCTCTCCCAGCAGTTTCAGAAACAGCGGATTAAAGCTCCACAATCAACTTGATATACCCTGCATCTGTGGATTACATGAATAGACAACAAATCATCCCAAATTGAGGAGGTGGGCTTCGACAGCAAGATCTATGATTTTTTCCCCTTTTCCTCTTTTTGTGAATGTGTATGTGTATGCTTCTGTGTGAGATCTTGTCTGTATAGCTTTGCTTCCACCATTTGTCCTAGGGTTCTATCCGTTCATGGGTTTTTTTTTTAACTTTTTTTCTTAATAATTAATTTTAATAATTTTATTATACCTTTCTTTCTTTCTTTCTTTCTTTCTTTCTTTCTTTCTTTCTTTCCTTCTTTCTTTCTTTCTTTCCTTCCTTCCCTCCTTTAGACAACGAATCATCCCAAATTGAGGAGGTGGTCTCTGAGAGCAAGATTTATGATTTTTTTCCCTTTCCCTCTCTTTGTGAGGGTGTATGTGTATGCTTCTGTGTAAGATTTTCTCTGTATAGCTTTGCTTCCAACATTTGTCCTAAGGTTCTATCCATCCCTTTTTTTTTTCTAAATAATTACTTCTTAATTCAATAACTTTATTATACTTTATTTTACTGTATCTTCTCTCTTTCTGTCTTTTTTTTTTCTTTCTGTCTTTTTTCCTTCCTTCCTTCCTTCCTTCCTTTCTTTCTTTCTTCATACTTCTACTAATTCTCTCTACTTTTTCTCCCTTTTATTCTGAGCCACGTGGATGAAAGGCTCTTGGTGCTCCAGCCAGGAGTCAGGGCTCTGCCTCTGCAGTGGGAGAGCCAACTTCAGGACACTGGTCAACAAGAGACCTCCCAGCTCCACATAATATCAAACGGCGAAAATCTCCCAAAGACCTCCATCTTAACACCAGCACCCAGCTTCACTCAACGGCCAGCAAGCTATAGTGCTGGACAACCTATGCCAAACAACTAGCAAAACAGGAACACAACCCCACCCATTAGCAGAGAGGCTGCCGAAAATCATAATAAGGCCACAGACACCCCAAAACACACCACCAGACGTGGACCTGCCCACTAGAGAGACAAGATCCAGCCTCATCCACCACAACACAGGCACTAGTCCCCTCCACCAGGAAGCCTACACAACCCACTGAACCAACCTTAGCCACTGTGGACAGACATCAAAAACAGCGGGAACTACGAACCTGCAGCCTGCAAAAAGGAGACCGCAAACACAGTAAGATAAGCAAAATGAGAAGACAGAAAAACACACAGCAGATAAAGGAGCAAGATAAAAATGCACCAGGCCTAACAAATGAAGATGAAATAGGCAGTCTACCTGAAAAAGAATTCAGAATAATGATAGTAAGGATGATCTAAAATCTTGGAAATAGAATGGACAAAATGCAAGAAACAGTTAACAAGGACCTAGAAGAAATAAACATGAAACAAGCAACGATGAACAACACAATAAATGAAATTAAAAGTACTCTAGATGGGATCAATAGCAGAATAACTGAGGCAGAAGAACGGATAAGTGACCTGGAAGATAAAATAGTGGAAATAACTACTGCAGAGCAGAATAAAGAGAAAAGAATGAAAAGAACTGAGGACAGTCTCAGAGACCTCTGGGACAACACTAAACACACCAACATTCGAATGATAGGGGTTCCAGAAGAAGAAGAGAAAAAGAAAGGGACTGAGAAAATATTTGAAGAGATTATAGTTGAAAACTTCCCTAATATGGGAAAGGAAATACTTAATCAAGTCCAGGAAGCACAGAGAGTCCCATACAGGATAAATCCAAGGAGAAATACACCAACACACATATTAATCAAACTGTCAAAAATTAAATACAAAGAAAGCATATTAAAAGCAGCAAGGGAAAAACAACAAATAACACACAAGGGAATCCCCATAAGGTTAACAGCTGATCTCTCAGCAGAAACCCTACAAGCCAGAAGGGAGTGGCAAGACATACTGAAAGTGATGAAGGAGAAAAACCTGCAGCCAAGACTACTCTACCCAGCAAGGATCTCATTCAGATTTGATGGAGAAATTAAAACCTTTACAGACAAGCAAAAGCTGAGAGAGTTCAGCACCACCAAACCAGCTTTTCAACAAATGCTAAAGGAACTTCTCTACACAAGAAACACAAGAGAAGGAAAAGACCTACAACAATGAACCCAAAACAATTTAGAAAATGGGAATAGGAACATACATATCAATAATTACCTTAAATGTAAATGGACTAAATGCTCCCACCAAAAGACACAGATTGGCTGAATGGATACAAAAACAATACCCTTATATATGCTGTCTACAAGAGACCCACTTCAGACCTAGAGACACATACAGACTGAAAGTAAGGGGATGGAAAAAGATATTCCATGCAAATGGAAAGCAAAAGAAAGCTGGAGTAGCAATTCTCATATCAGACAAAACAGACTTTAAAATAAGGACTATTAGAAGAGACAAAGAAGGACACTACATAATGATCAAGGGATCGATCCAAGAAGAAGATATAACAATTGTAAATATTTATGCACCCAACATAGGAGCACCTCAATACATAAGGCAAATACTAACAGCCATAAAAGGGGAAATCAACAGTAACACATTCATAGTAGGGGACTTTAACACCCCACTTTCACCCATGGAGAGATCATCCAAAATGAAAATAAATAAGGAAACACAAGCTTTAAATGATACATTAAACAAGATGGACTTAATTGATATTTATAGGACACTCCATCCAAAAACAACAGAATACACATTTTTCTCAAGTGCTCATGGAACATTCTCCAGGATAGATCATATCTTGGGTCACAAATCAAGCCTTGGTAAATTTAAGAAAATTGAAATTGTATCAAGTATCTTTTCTGACCACAATGCCATGAGACTAGATATCAATTACAGGAAAAGATCTGTAAAAAATACAAACACATGGAGACTAAACAATACACTACTTAATAATGAAGTGATCACTGAAGAAATCAAAGAGGAAATAAAAAAATACCTAGAAACAAATGGCAATGGAGACACAACGACCCAAAGCCTATGGGATGCAGCAAAAGCAGTTCTAAGGGGGAAGTTTTTAGCAATACAAGCCCACCTTAAGAAGCAGGAAACATCTCGAATAAAGAACCTAACCTTGCACCTCAAGCAATTAGAGAAAGAAGAACAAAAAAACCCCAAAGCTAGCAGAAGGAAAGAAATCATAAAAATCAGATCAGAAATAAATGAAAAAGAAATGAAGGAAACAATAGCAAAGATCAATACAACTAAAAGCTGGTTCTTTGAGAAGATAAACAAAATAGATACACCACTAGCCAGACTCATCAAGAAAAAAAGGGAGAAGACTCAAATCAATAGAATTAGAAATGAAAAAGGAGAAGTAACAATGGACACTGCAGAAATAAAAAAGATCATGAGAGATTACTACAAGCAACTCTATGCCAATAAAATGGACAATCTGGAAGAAATGGACAAATTCTTAGAAATGCAAAACCTGCCAAGACTGAATCAGGAAGAAATAGAAAATATGAACAGACCAATCACAAGCACTGAAATTGAAACTGTGATTAAAAATCTTCCAACAAACAAAAGCCCAGGACCAGATGGCTTCACAGGCGAATTCTATCAAACATTTAGAGAAGAGCTAACACCTATCCTTCTCAAACTCTTCCAAAATATAGCAGAGGGAGGAACACTCCCAAATTCCTTCTACGAGGCCACCATCACCTTGATACCAAAACCAGACAAGGATGTCACAAAGAAAGAAAACTACAGGCCAATATCACTGATGAACACAGATGCAAAAATCCTCAACTAAATACTAGCAAACAGAATCCAACAGCCATTAAAAGGATCATACACCATGATCAAGTGGGGTTTATTCCAGGAATGCAAGGTTTCTTCAATATACGCAAATCTATCAATGTGATAAACCATATTAACAAATTGAAGGAGAAAAACCATATGATCATCTCAATAGATGCAGAGAAAGCTTTTGACAAAATTCAACACCCATGTATGATAAAAACCCTGCAGAAAGTAGGCATAGAGGGAACTTTCCTCAACATAATAAAGGCCATATATGACCAGCCCACAGCCAACATCATCCTCAATGGTGAAAAACTGAAAGCATTTCCACTAAGATCAGGAACAAGACAAAGCTGCCCACTCTCACCACTCTTATTTAACATAGTTTTGGAAGTTTTAGCCACAGCAATCAGAGAAGAAAAGGAAATAAAAGGAATCCAAATCGGAAAAGAAGAAGTAAAGCTGTCACTGTTTGCAGATGACATGATCCTATACATAGAGAATCCTAAAGATGCTACCAGAACACTACTAGAGCTAATCAATGAATTTGGTAAAGTAGCAGGATACAAAATTAATGCACAGAAATCTCTGGCATTCCTATATACTAATGATGAAAAATCTGAAATTGAAATCAAGAAAACACTCCCATTTACCATTGCAACAAATAGAATAAAATATCTAGGAATAAACCTACCTAAGGAGACAAAAGACCTGTATGCAGAAAATTATAAGACACTGATGAAAGAAATTAAAGATGATACAAATAGATGGAGAGATATACCATGTGCTTGGATTAGAAGAATCAACATTGTGAAAATGACTCTACTACCCAAAGCAATCTATAGATTCAATGCAATCCCTATGAAACTACCACTGGCATTTTTCACGGAACTAGAACAAAAAATTTCGCAATTTGTTTGGAAACACAAAAAACCCCGAATAGCCAAAGCAATCTTAAGAACGAAAAAAGGAGCTGGAGGAATCAGGCTCCCTGGCTTCAGACTATACTACAAGCTACAGTAATCAAGACAGTATGGTACTGGCACAAAAACAGAAATATAGATCAATGGAACAGGATAGAAAACCCAGAGATAAACCCACGCACATATGGACACCTTATCTTTGATAAAGGTGGCAGGAATGTACAGTGGAGAAAGGACAGCCTCTTCAATAAGTGGTGCTGGGAAAACTGGACAGGTACATGTAAAAGTATGAGATTAGATCACTCCCTAACACCATACACAAAAATAAGCTCAAAATGGATTAAAGACCTAAATGTAAGGCCAGAAACTATCAAACTCTTAGAGGAAAACATAGGCAGAACACTCTATGACATAAATCATAGCAAGGTCCTTTCTGACCCACCTCCTAGAGTAATGGACATAAAAACAAAAATAAACAAATGGGACCTAATGAAACTTCAAAGCTTTTGCACAGCAAAGGAAACCATAAACAAGACCAAAAGACAACCCTCAGAATGGGAGAAAAATATTTGCAAATGAAGCAACTGGCAAAGGATTAATCTCCAAAATTTACAAGCAGCTCATGCAGCTCAATTACAAAAATACAAACAACCCAATCCAAAAATGGGCAGAAGACCTAAATAGACATCTCTCCAAAGAAGATATACAGACTGCCAACAAACACATGAAAGAATGCTCAACATCATTAATCATTAGAGAAATGCAAATCAATGAGATATTATCTCACACCAGTCAGAATGGCCATCATCAAAAAATCTAGAAACAATAAATGCTGGAGAGGGTGTGGAGAAAAGGGAACACTCTTGCACTGCTGGTGGGAATGTGAATTGGTTCAGCCACTGTGGAGAACAGTATGGAGGTTCCTTAAAAAACTACAAATAGAACTACCATATGACCCAGCAATCCCACTACTGGGACTATACCCTGAGAAAACCAAAATTCAAAAAGAGTCATGTACCACAATGTTCACTGCAGCTCTATTTACAATAGCCCGGAGATGGAAACAACCTAAGTGCCCATCATCGGATGAATGGATAAAGAAGATGTGGCACATATATACAATGGAATATTACTCAGCCATAAAAAGAAACGAAATTGAGCTATTTGTAATGAGGTGGATATACCTAGAGTCTGTCATACAGAGTGAAGTAAGTCAGAAAGAAAAAGACAAATACCGTATGCTAACACATATATATGGAATTTAAGAAGAAAAAAAAAATGTCATGCAGAACCTAGGGGTAAGACAGGAATAAAGACACAGACCTACTGGAGAACGGACTTGAGGATATGGGGAGGGAGAAGGGTGAGCTGTGACAGGGCGAGAGAGAGTCATGGACATATATACACTACAAAACGTAAGGTAGATAGCTAGTGGGAAGCAGCCGCGTGGCACAGGGATATCGGCTCCGTGCTTTGTGACCGCCTGGAGGGGTGGGATAGGGAGGGTGGGAGGGAGGGAGACGCAAGAGGGAAGAGATATGGGAACATATGTATATGTATAACTGATTCACATTGTTATAAAGCAGAAACTAACACCATTGTAAAGCAATTATACCCCAATAAAGATGTTTAAAAAAATAAAATAATATAAAATAAAAATAAAATAAAATCCTCTTAGAATTGATCTGCAAATACTTCTAAATCATTTCTTTAAACTAAATCCTATGGTCATTAAATTCTTAAAGCCTGTCAAAAAATAATATATGTGAATTTCAGAAGCAGTTTGAAATTTTCAACTGTATTTCTCTACTCAGATAATTTAATCTCTCTGATACACAAGGGATGATTCTTTAAACAACACATGGTTTAATATAGAAGTCTAAACCAGACTCTGAGTCATGAATTTGCTAATGGTCTTTCCCTGGGGACATTTGCCTCAGATCTTACTATGTTTTTAGCTTTGTTTTTAGGTGTTATTATTTCCCACAAAAAGCCTGATGGCAAAGCCAACACACACCCATAATATATTTAAAAATGAAGCCTGAGCCCCTATGTCAATTATATTTATATTTTGTGATCTAGAAAGTAAAAATACTCTTGAAGATTCTATTTGGCCATCTGAGAGAGTATTCTTCAATTTTGGCTTTTGATTTCCTGTTATTTAATATTTTACTTGTTTATGAAAGAGGTAACAAAGGCTGAGAACAGCCTTTCCCAGTCAGGTACTGCCACAGGAACACTGACATGATAGCTATGAAATCAGCATTACCAACCACTTTTGAGTCAATTAAATTTCTTCAAAATAGAAGTTTCCAGAAAACAGATGTTATAACTTGAAAATAGTCTAGAAGCACTAAAATTTGCTGAACATAGAAGAATCTACACCAAAGATATACCAAAAAAGGAGAGACTTTCTTTAAAGGTTTTAGAAAACCAGGCTTAGCATACACAGAGTACTAAATGTAGACATTACAAAGATGTCCCTAAGACATGTGCTTTGGGTTCTAGCCCACTAATCAGCAGTCATCTTTGGACCCCTTTCTCCAGCCCCCATATAACTTAAAATTATCACACTTGCGAGACAGCAATTGAGGATAGGGATGGGCAGAGGTTTAAAGAAAAGAAAATGTTCTTTCCCTGGCGAAGCTAACCAATCTAGAACACTCACTCGGTTTGAAACCACTCCTCCCTACTTGGCTTCTCCCATCATCCCCCTTTCCTATCAGGTCCCTCCCCATCACCCAGACAAAATCTCACAAGTCGTCTTTAACTCTGGCCTCTCTGCTTGACTCTATCTACCCTCACCAAATCAATATACAGACTGATTCTTTCTCCACAGTCTCTTTCAATTATGGCGTGGAACCAGGTTTGGGGGTCTGAAACATACCATTTAGAGAAAGAAGCAAACGATACAAATAGCTTTTCAAATTTTACAAAACCACCAGTAGGATTCTGAGCATGTGAGGGGCCCTGAATTTTTAAGTTTCATTAGTTCTCCAGCAGATATGCACTTGACCTTTTTTTTCATGACTATCATCATCACCTTTTTTCAAGCCCTATCATCACATGCTAAGACTCACACCATTTCTCTCAGCCTCCATTTCCTGCCTACTCCCGGAATTATAGAGCAGGGCTCTGAGAGACTCAATCCTGCTCAAAAAGCCCGGCCAGATTGCCAACTCTTCACCAAGATAAGGTCCTAATCCACCTTTCCAGGTGAATTTGTCATTGTTTCTTGAAAGAACTTCATCCACTAGCCTGGACTCCTCACCATTCCCTAATCATAGGTGATACTTTCTAGCACCTGAGGTTTCTTGGAATCCTCTCCACACCCTCTCTGCCTATTAAAATTCTTCCTATTTCATTTGAGACCTAACTCAACTACCACCTCCACGATGTCTTTCTCCTTTAGTTCAGAAACCCTTCCCCTTACCTTTAGGCTTGACCATAAGAGTGATAGTGACCATGATAATGATGATAATAATAATAAAAAAAAAAGATATATAGTATATACTATGTGCCAGGCACTATTCTAAGCACTTTACATAATTTGGCTCATTAATCCTCACAATCACAATTTCCATTTTACGTGTGACATGCAGAGAACCCGTTGCCTCAAGGTCACAAAGCTAGGGTGCAGTGGAGTCAGGCAGTCTAGCTCCCACAGGCCCTCCAGTCCACTTCCTGATGGGCCCCTCACAACTCTGTTGCAATTATTTTCCTTTATGCTAAAGTAGGAAGCTCCTTAAGTGCAGTAACCAAGTGCTCCATACTTCTATAAGCCTTACAAGGCCTCGTTTGAAGATGCTCAGTAAATATGTATATGTTTAGTGAATGACTACATTAACCTGGTAAGATACAACGAGTGCACCTGCCCTAGAGGGTTAATTCAGCTCATTTAATAATTAGTGAATGAGAATTTTTAAATGTGTCGCTACAACTTTAGTGGTAATGCCCAGAGGACCTAGTGAAATTAACTTTCTGATCCCAGTTGTATGAAAACATCAAACTACGTACTTAGAGACAATACTTCAATGGTGTGCTAAAAGAGAAAGTAAGAAAGAAACTGATTTCAAACATAGGGGCACAAGATCAAATGATCTGTATAAGCTTACAGAAAGTATTTCGAGAGCCAAGGCAGGCTACCCGACCCAGACATTCCCTCTCCCACTTCCCCGTGTCTGTTCTGAAGCAACACTCGGCCACTCCCAAAACGTGATAAAAGGCAGGAAGCAAGAAGTGGAACAGAACACAGTCACCAAAGACCAGCATGTATTTACTTCATGCTTATAATCTGCATAGGAACCTGCACACATACAAGGGCACAAGGAAAAGTCTGCAACGTCATTATGTACTTAAAGCTATTGAGAGCAAGGGCTCTAAAGGGGGCTGGGGAATGGTCCACAAAGGGACCAGACTCCACCTGAGCCTTCCTTGCATTACGGTAGCATTTGGATGGCCTCCTGGCACCACAGCTCTAAGCCACTTTGGCAGGGCAGCCTTCTTTGGCAACTTGATGAGATCAGGCCCCTGCCTTATGTTCTCAAAGCTCCCTGCCCTTCTCCTTCCAGCTCTTACCCTTGTTTGTCATCACACGTTTCTGTGGTTATTTTAATCTATCTCCCTGGCTAGGCTTGTATCTCTGAGAGCAGGATTTCTATCTCTTCTGTATCTACAAGACTCACCACTGTGCCTGGCACACAGCACACACTCAAAAAGTGTTTAACGGCTGCAGGATAAAACAGTGGAGAGAAAGAGAGCGTTTTATGTGAGAACAAGCATGACAGGGTCACAGAATACTGATCACCTCTCCAGAGAGTAGGTGACAGTGTGGAGTGGTTAGGCACCCCAAGTCCACAGCCAAACTGCCATGCTCTTCACTTATGAGCTGTATTACTGTGCTTCCATATTCTTACCTATGAAGTGGGGATAATACTGTAATTGCCTCATTAGGCTGCTTTTTGGGAAGATTAAGTGAATTAATAATGTATGTAAAGTGCTCAGAATTGTACCTGACACATGGCTCTTCTATAGCAAGGGACCACAGGAAAAAGATAAACTTTGATCCCAAAATATTTTTTTCTTCTCCTTTTCACCACCCGTATCCATGTGAATCAGGATCCACAACTGCTATTACTTCTGACACCTTAGCCCTAAAGCCTGCCTATACATATAAACATCAGAACATGAGGATGTAAACATCCCTCATGATTGCTATATACCAAAGGTGCGACATACAGACCCTCATTTAGTTCAACCCTCTCATTTTAACATACAGATATCGATCCTACTCAGTTTTGCCTGTTCAAAGGGTCTCCTGAGTCTCCTGGTGCCTTAGTATCAACAACCACAAAATAAATGCACTGGTCCCTGTTTTATCAACCCATTGTCAAAATATCAGAAGATCGCTGATGTGGCCCACATCTCTCTCTAACAAAGTAACCAGAAGAGAGTGGATGCTGTACTCATTTTTCCTTATGTGAACTTCTCGCGAGCTAAAGAATAAGATTACCAGGTTGGGTTTGTTTTTAGGAGAGGAGAGCAATTACCAGTTATCTACAAAACATAAACCACAGAAGTCCATGGAATGAACATCTATAAAAACACATGATGAGGTGAGAAACTGCAAAGGGATGAAACAAAACTTTTAAAGTTCCTTCCTTGCCTCCCAAGACTTGGTTCTCAGACTTCTTAAGTGTCAGGGCACTTAATTTATAAACTGCTTTTTCCTGAAGACAGCATTAAGTCTTAACTGTCATACACAAGCACAAATAAAATGCTTAATTTTTTATTTTTAGCAACATTTTTCTTCTTTATCATTTCCTCCCATTATAACCAGAGACTCAGAAAACAATATCTGCATTCAACTTTAAAATAAAATTTTAAAATAGGAAAAAGGCAAACATTTCCCAAACGCACAGCTGATTCTACTTTTGTTCTAACTGCTTACAGAAATAAAAATATTCAGTGTTAAACAATCACAAATTAGATAGGTAAGACTAATTACAAACCAGAAATGCAACTGTATAGTTAAAACAACTTGCATTATTCAGTCTATTTTAAGTTTATTCTACTGGTCTAATTAAAACAGAACAAGAATGAATGCATCTTGAGTCTTTGAACACGTTGTTAAAGAAAGTCATTCTTCCTGTTCTTCAAGTTTTGAGTCTATTATAAACCACAGATTACAAGGCCTGCAGAGTGTTAGACAATGCATCTGCTTAAAAAATATGGAGGCAACACTAATTATAGAAGAAAGGCAGAACCTCACGTTAGGTCTCTATCTCCATCACTTATTTCTGCCCAAAAAATACTTAAAAATCATCTGGCATCCTCTTCAGAACAAGGTCTAGAAATGACTGTGCTTTTTGGTAAGGTGATGTCTGCTCTGTAATACTCTCATGTGTTGTTGCTTCACATTTGAATTTGAATTTGGGATTTGATATTCAGTGAGTAGGGAGCAGACTTTATTTATGTGAGAATTAGTATAAAATAGAAATCCTCTCTCCATCACTCTCATGGGTGTAATTAGAGTGAAACCACTGGGAGCTCTTTGATGGGTAATTTAGGAATATTGCAGACAACATCAGCCATGTGTATCTTTCCGTCTAATTTGACGGGAAACAGAACTGTCAGAATCAGCCTGAAAAGATGTCCTTCCAGAACTGACAGCTATAGCCACGACAAATATACATCTCTTGCTAGTAGTGTCTCAGTACCACAGCCTTCTCCTGCCTGAGGAGAGATCATGTCCCAAAACAGATATTGTTGAGCTGGTTGTATCTCATTGAACTAGTTCAGCCCCTTGTTAAGCAAACCAAGGAAACACTAAGCCAATATTCTCAGCACACAGAAGTCTAAAGGGGAAAAGGAGAAAATATTTGGTCCCAAGAAAACCTGAGTCCCTAGTCTCACATAAGCTGAGTACAGGGCTGTTATGTTATAACACACAGATAAATACACACAGATAAATGATACACCTTGTATATCATCTATCATTCATCATCAGAAGGCAGTCTCTGCATAAAGCACAAAAATAGACTCACTCCAGAATACCACTTGAATATTACATACTCTCAAACGAAATGGTTTCATATTAAAAACTCCTCATACTGACATTCACTGTTTAATTCTGGGTATAATATGAGCTTTATTTCATAAAATCTTTCAAATTAAAAAAGAAAAGTAAAAAAAAAAAAGTGAGAAGAGTAGTTCCTTAAACCAAGAACTGAATTCGATCAAGCTTTGAAGGCAAGAATCATAACTTCATTTATTATGAAGATGCAGATGACAGATCCACTGTAATAGACCAAGAATCAGTGTTTAAATCCTCTTAATACCTATGACCAATTATAGAAAGCCCTTAACTTGCAAATGAATTCTATTCCAAAAGCTTATTTGAATTCTATTCCAAAAGCTAATATTTAGATTTCTAGAAATAGTTTCCCAAAGATAAAATCTTATGGTTGTTAGTCTTGTAGCCTAGTCCAAAAATGATGATATATTCCATATTATCATTGAAATCAGATATCTGAAATAAAATGTAGTAGAAAACATATTTCAAAAACTAAAACAAAATAATTAAATTAAATAAGTATGTTTGCTTTTTAAATTATTTTCTCTCAATGCTAGTACTTGAGGAAAGGCTAGGTTAGAAAAACATGAGATCAATGAACATGTTTACAATGACTCTAAAGTGAACCTTGAATTATTTCAAATGTCTGACTGGTACTTTATTACATCTAATTCCACTTCAAAATGCATAGCTTTCCTCAATATTTGGCATTATGATTAGGACTAATTTCAAATCTGAGGGAATGGGAGGCAGGGAAAATATGAGAGGAAAAAGATTTTCTCAATGTAAATAGAGCAAAATAATTGGAAGAAAAACGAATGAGAAAGGTCAAAAACTTTCTGGACACACACAAGAGGAATATGGCCAAACTTGCCAGGTATGGAACCCAACCCAGGCTCCATAAGACAAAAGTGTGGCTCACTTCCCATGACTTAAGGCAACTTACAGCTGCCTAAGATTTCCTAGGAAGGAAGGAGGTAGACCAGACAATCCATTGTATTCATGTTCGTAACTAGAGCATGCACCTGAGGGACCAAAAACAAAAAAGCTTTTTCCTTTTTGAATATAGTCACCTTATGCTTTTTCAATCTGAAAACTTCTAACACAGAAGCCACACAGCATGTGAACTAAATCTCAGATCTAGAATCTCATAGTAACTTGTAAGCTACTGTTCTTTGAATTGACTCAAGAATAGAAAGCCAACAATGAACACAAATGAGGAACTGGTTGTTCTCTTCCAGTATTTACAAAGAGTTGTTGCTTAGAGAAAGCAGAGAAGCAAGAGCTTTGCCCACCAGGCAGGTGTTTGCAGAAAGGATTCAGTGGCAATTTTACTGTGCATTATCCCAAACTGTTCAAACAGATGCCACATGACAAATGTATCCTACAAGAACATAATATGGTTTATCATTCTTAAATGTATATACTTTTTTTAAGAAGTAACCACGTTCCTTAAATACTTTAGTTTACTAATTTCCCAACAGTAGAACTGAAACAAGTGAAGGAAACTTCAACTTAAATAAAAATAATTTAAATCCAACCCACAGATCTATCTATTGCATACATACCCAATATGTAATATATAGAAGTCCATCCACCTTCCCTGCAGCTACTGGAAATTTCCCTCCCATTCCAGCTCACTACTGCAGGTAGACAGACCTCACTACTTCCAGAAAACAACCCCTTCACCCCTGGCCAGCAATTTCTCACCACCATCTTTTCATCAGCATCAAGACTTGCATTGCAAAAAAAAAAAAAAAAAAGACTTGCATTGCAGATTTACTCATAGTAAGGAAAATTAGGAAGAGGAAGAAGAAAGGAAAAGGAGATGCGCAGAGAATTCTCCAAAGTTCTACACACAGGTAATTAATTTCTTCATACAGCAGTTACTGGTACCAGGCACCATGGATAATATGCAAGAACAGGCAAATATATTCCTGACCTCAGGGAGCATCCTTTGTATGTTACTTCAGATCTTCCAAGCCAGGGGATCACAACTTCAAATATTCCTCAGCAAAACCTTTAAAGCTGTTTAAGATATAGATATCTTAGCTTCTTCCACCTGAGATTCTGATTTGCCAGATATGACAGGTCAGGCCCACAGGTATTTCTGATACATAATTATAGTTGACGACCAATATTAGAAATGTTATTCTTATAGAAGTCGGAAGGCTCAGTACGTAAATTACATCACAGTACTACAAATATTATTCCCTTAGCTTTAAGTGATAGTTAATATAAGAAATGAGGTCTCCATTCTCAATGAAATTCCAACGGCACAATAGGCTTTGCCAATGCCCGTGACAACCATGTGACAAATGCACCTCTTCTTTCACTGTCTACTTGTAGACACTGAGCTATATTTTAGGGATATAAAAATGAAGATGACAGGGAAGGCAGACACATAAATACTCAGACCATCGTGGCACAGTAGCATAAGAGAAATTTGAAACCCAGAGATAACTGGTATCATGGAGAGCTTTGAGTAGGTTTCTAAAAGATGAGTTTTAAAAGTCCTTTTAAGTGCAAATCAGATCATTTCAACTCTCTAACAGCTTCCCAAGTCATGGAGAATAAAATCCAAACTCTTCCCCTCACACACAAACACTGGCAGAGACCTCACACTTCATCGCTGCGTCAGCCTTTTCACCCGCTGTGCTCCAGCCACATCGGCTTTCTCTTGGCTCCTCAGTCATACACAAGTTCATGCCCACCTTAAAGCCTTTGTGCTTGCTATTACCTCTGCCTAGAACGTTCTTCCTCTTTATCAGCTTAACTGTTATCACCTCAAAGACAAAGTTCAGCTTCTCTGAACTTCCAATCTGAACTAGCCAAACACTAGCACACCACCACAAAGCCATTATCACTGACCTTTTATTTCTTTGTTTGTCTCCCCCAGCAGAATATAAGCTCTATGAGGACAGGGATTTTTACCTCTTTCGTTCATTGCTATATCCTTAGAGCCTAGAAGAGTATCTGGCACAGCTGCTCAATAATTATTTGCTCAATGACAGAATGAACAAATGAACCAGATAGAAGGGGAGAGGGAAAGGCTATTTCCCATTAAAATGAATAAAGAGTTTTTATTAAACAGTGAAGGCTACAGGAGCCCTCTACTTCCCTCTTTTGACTAAACTACAAGGAAATTCATTCTAAAGTTTTGAGCTTAAGCAAGTCAGAGCCAGTTTCTGTTACACATAACAAAAAAACTCCAATTATTACAATATTGCTATTCTATATACCAGCCAATTAAGACAGAAGGAGGGGCGAAAGGAAGGGAACAGAGCAATGGGAGAGATGTGATCAGAAACAGAGGAAGGAGAAAGAGATGGAAATAGTAGGGAAAAAAAAAGATGAAGTGGAGAGCTACACAGAGATAACAAGGAATGTGAACGAGTAACAGGCATAAAGGAAAGCCAAGAGCAAAGTGTGAGAAAAGAGGTAACTGGCTACTTCACACATGGTGTTAACTTGGCTATGGGTGTCTACCTGAACAGGGGGTGCTGCTAACGAAGAGGGGAAGAAATGGAATGCCAGTGTTATAGGGGGTTCTTGTCCCTCCCTGTTCTGCCTCTTGTGACGGTTACTTAATTTCTCTAGGCCTCCTAGTACAATGAGGCAGAGGAGGAGGGAAGGGTACGGGTGGGCAGGCAGGGTGAGAGGAGAGCCTATCTAAGGTCCGTCTATTTCTGTAACTTAGGGGAGAATCACTGTATACAGCTCCACTGGAGCAGTTCTTCAGAGGAGGAATTACTCTCTGGATTGCTAGAGTAGACAACTCCCACCACCATCTCACCCTGTAGTCTTTGTGTTTAACTCAAGGTCTAGGTCAACTACTGTTCCTTTAAAAAAAAAAAAAAAAGTAAGATAAAGTTTATCAAGGAAATCCACTTGCCCACATTCTGGGTAAATCCCCCAATTTTTAACTGTAATAGAATGATCTTAATCAACAACTAAAATCTAACTTCCTCTTCCATGAATTCAGAAGTAAAATACTGTCATTAGCCAGTACACATATATAAAATTTAATATCTAATATATTTTTTAAACTTTGTGTTAATAATGTCATAGCCCAATGTCAGGGTATTCTAAAAGTTGTTGTTGCTTTTTAATTCAAATATCTGACTTGGAGACAAGTAAACAAAATGATTTTAGAAACTGTTTTAAAATATTAAGCACATTTTGTCACTCTTTCCATTATTTCACAGATGTGTTTCCAGAAAGACAATAAAACTTAAAATTTGGCTCCTGGCAAAATATGCAGCTTGCTGCCAAAACTACAACTCCCTTACAGACACTGAGAATTTCTCCAAATTTCACACATTTCTGAAGGGAACATAATACCACCTTCAAACTAATGGAATTTAAGGCTTTCCCAACTCCAAGACAGACAATACCCTGCAACGCTATTAAGAGAGTTACAGCATAACCCTAAATTCTTTGTACGGGATGGGTCCATTCCCATAAGTTTTAATAAGCAGTGGATTTCAAATTGAAAGCACTGCAGCTGAGACCTGGGTTACAGAAGTCAACTGCAGGACCTGGGGGTAGGAGTGGTGTGATGAAGACCTCGAGCTTGGAGTCTGCATTATTTCTCACACACTGTTAACACAAGATCAGTCACCTTGGGAAGCTGAATTCCCTCCACGGCTGTCTCCTATCTTGTTCATTCCTTATTCCTTAAAACAACACAGACAGGCACTATGTTAGGTACCGAGGATATAAATGTGAGTAACAGTCATTCCTCTACTCAAGGAGCTCATTCTAGTAGGAGAGAGATGGCAAAGCAAGTAATAGCAAAGAGCTCATTCTAGTGGATTATATCACACGTAATTAATTACAAGACAATGTGAGAAAAGCTATAATTAAGCCAGGTTCTGGGTCAGATAATAAGAAATGACAAAATAAACAGTTGGGAGGAGAGGAGAGGAGACTGGACCAATTACGGAAAAAACATCAGAAAGTTTCTCTGAGAAAGGAATTATGGGGTGTTTTTTTTAATCAATTTACAAATTTCCCAAAGTAGGCCCCACTAATTGACTCACACACCCACTCATGAAAGAACTTTAAAGTCTGATTCATCCTACAGTATGTATCTTCACACGGAAAGGCTTGTCTGTCTGCTCCTTAATTTGAAACTATGAACCACAAATGTTACTCCCCTATTAAATAATTCTCTGAGGTACTACAGCAACTCTAAATATCTCTTTCAGGCTGAACTTACACTTACCTAGCCCAGCTATTTACTTTAACCGTGAATTTGCTGACTAACTACATCCCTCGCTTTAGGTTCTCATCATAAGAGCCTGGTTTTCCATAATGAAAATTCAGAAGCCCTCTAAGCATTTATTATGGAAGGTGAGAGGGGGTGGACACCAGGAAGCAAGGCTGAGGCGGAGGCACAGTGAAGGAGAGAACTAAGAAAGATGCAGGGGCAGAGTGGCGCTGACATGGGACCTAGTAGCCAGCATGGGCATGGTCTGAGTTTATTGCCGTGGTGACCATATTTGGGGCACTAAGAGTCTTAGGAATAACTCAACACACAGCAACCTCAACGGAGCTGCAGTTAGCTCCTGCTTTATTTAAAATTTCAGAAAGTACATGTGGAGAGGGCTTTTCAGTTATTAGTTCACTGTCCATAATGGGGAAACGGCCACTATTTTATTCACTATGTCAAATAGAAAAGAAAGACTTGAAATAAAATTTACATAGATTAAAAGTATGCATTCAAAAACCCTTACAAACCTAAGGTTTAAGATTAGATGTCGTGAGGTCAATAGGGCATCACATATCATGAGCACAAATTTAGAAACTAAACTGGACAGGCACTCACATAACAGACCCAGAGGCAGGCTCAGCGCTGGCTCCTCAGGGCCCCCAGTGCTGACCCAAGCACAGACGTTTCTCATTCAAGGTTGTCCCCAAATGAATAAATGCACATTTGGGCTGCCAGGAAGAAGGGGATACGTAGGAGAGGAGTTTGAGGGAAACACAGTGATTTAAATGGAAGTGCGATGTGCAAAGATAAATTGTATTATTTGAGGGCTTAAAACAAACTCAGCTTTTTCTAATAATCAAGTAGCAAATGAATGAAAATCATGTGGGAGCCAGCTGTACATCTTGATATTTAGAGAGAGGCACCTCTGAGGAGTTCAGGACACTTAAAAATTTACTTCAGCTGTTTGCGTTAATTGTAGATGGGCCAGATGGGCCAAACAATCACCTGCATGTTCAGTGTCAAAATCGATGCCCTAAAAAACACGCAAATACATTTCAGATCTAAGCACAGCAAGCAGATTCTCCAATGGCTGTGAGCAGCAAAATCAATTTAATGGATAAAGACTTTTCTTTAATAAAATAGGACAGAATATAAAACATCAGTATACCTCACCCACTGTAAGGTAAAAATTGTTTCATGAACCTTTTGTTTCAATTATTCATGTGAATGGTATGTGCATGTCTGTGTGTGTGTGTGTGTGTGTATGAGTATGTGAACTAAGCTGCAATGTAAAATATGTTTCTTACTGTGGATTATAGTGAAAAAACTTGGAAAACCCAGTCCTAAGATAAACTACTTCACGTCACTCCTTGGTTCTCCTGTTTTTCTATCTCCTGTTTTCTATCACTCCTGACACTTAGAACCACTTTAGGACATTCATAGACATCACTGAGGCAAATGTGAGGAAAACTGCCATTTCACCTGGTTGCTACACAAACTTATTGGGGTGTTAGCTCCATCAGCCAGAATTAAAGCTTAGATGCTGCCTGGAAGAGAAACTGCATGACCAGTGTATTGGAAACATTGCTTTCCAACTGGAACATCCTACCCTTTCACACTACATGCTGTTTTGAATCTTCTGCAGAATATCGTGGTTTAGACACAGTATTATTACAAGACTAGCACTGCTCAGCTATGTGCTGTGGGTGGATATACCTCCAACTGAGAACTTGGCGGAGGGTTCTAGTCTCTCTCTTTCACTAACTGGATTTGACCCTGGGCAAGACACTTGACCACTCTGGTCTCAGATTCTCCATCTGAGAAAGCAGGACTGGAGCAGGATTTTTTTTTCCTAGTCAGTTTCTTACAGAGATACTTCAGTCGTTCTGCAAAAGTGAGTCTTTTGGGTTTTTTTAGCACCAAGTCACATGATGATAATGAATAATGTCTTCAGGGCTTTCAGTGTCTCTTTTCTAATTTTTTTCCATAAAAAATGAATACAGTTGGGCTTCCCTGGTGGTGCAGTAGTTGAGAGTCCGCCTACCGATGCAGGGGACACGGGTTCGTGCCCCGGTCCGGGAAGATCCCGTATGCCGCGGAGCGGCTGGGCCCGTGAGCCATGGCCGCTGAGCCTGCGCGTCCGAAGCCTGTGCTCCGCAACGGGAGAGGCCACAACAGTGAGAGGCCCGCGTACCACAAAAAAAAACACAAAACAACAACAACAAAAAATGAATACAGTTAAATTTTTTTAATGCAACTGATGGAAAATTTTTCCAGTATTCTTTTTTTTTTGAGCCTTTGAATTAGTTCTTATTGAAAAGTATATGGAGAGTATAAGGACAACTGTTAAAAAAGTGGTTGACATTTTTAAACAACACCTTATATGCATAAATAAGGATTTTCCACTACTGAGAAAAACAGAAATAATGCTGGGGCTAAAATGAAGACTATCATCCATAATACTGATTTCAAATGTTTATATATATTAACAAAGTCCATTTCAGTTCTAAAATTTTAGAGAGCTATTTAAAACACCTTATTTTACTCCGTAAATTTAAAAAAGTAATGCCTCAAAACACTGTGATTCTTGTTATTTCTATAATTAGTACTGACTTCCTAATTTATTTTTAAGCACTCCAGCTTTTTAATTACCCCATATCAAACTTTCAAGAATCGTGGAAGATAACTTATTTATCAATGTTTTTATCAATGTTACTAATGTTTATTTATCAAATAAACATTCGGTCATTCATGCAAGTATTCACTGAGCACTTAGGATGCGTCAGACACTGTTCTAGATGCTGGGGCTGCTGTGGGGAACAAAACGAAATTTCCCATTCCAAGCATTACGTAGGTACATCCCTGGCTTCCCTGGGGTCGCAGTGGTTGGGAGTCCACCTGCCAATGAGGGGGACACGGGTTCGAGCCCTGATCCGGGAAGATCCCGCGTGCCGCGGAGCAACTAAGCCCGTGCGCCACAACTACTGAGCCTGCTCTCTGGAGACTCGTGCTCCACAACAGGAGAGGCCACCGCAACGAGAAGCCTGCGCGCCGCAACAAGGAGTTAGACCCCGCTCACCGCAACTGGAGAAAGCCCGCGTGCAGCAAGGAAGACCCAATGCAGCCAAAAATAAAATAAATTAATTAAAAAAAAAAAGTACATCCCCTGAATTCAGTATGGAAATGAAACAAACGGAATAAGCTTTTCACATAGAAAGTATATGCCTTTTCAAGGCTACTAATGAGATTCAAAACTGTGTGAGCAGACACAGTATCACCCTTGAAATATACTGTCCTAAATACAGTGTGTGTGTGTCTGTGTGTGTGTGTGTCTGTGTGTGTGTTTACAGCACAGAGGAAACTTGTTAGCAGGAAGAAGGGGGGAAGAAAAGACAGTTAAACTTGAGAAACAAACCTTCCACAAGTGAAAAGCAAACAGCTGATTTCTCTACCCCACAGCTAAATGAAACATGCAAGGAGAGTTGAAAAAGATAATATCGCTCTATCCATATGCAGAAGATTAACAGAATTTCCAAATTCAAAGAGTTTGAAATTGAAAATGCGATATGATTTTAGGGAGACTGACCTGCTTAAAGACACCAAAAATGCAAGCCTGCGAGGATAAAAGCCTCTCTGGCCCACTTGCAGGCACTAGCATTCTTACCTATCAAGCTATAAAAGGAAGGAACTGCAAACAGGAAATTGCCCTGCCCCAGCCATAAGCCACTCCTCCCTTCCTCTCCACAATTTCTATAAGCAGAAGCAAACGCTACCTGGTAGGTTTACCAAGAAGCCACAGAGGTTGACAGAACACTGGTAGCTGACATCCACTTTATTACTATTTTAATAAATATTTAAGGTAAACACCTTTATTATTTTGAACCAACTATTTTCTTGATAATTTGACCTACATTTTAAATAACATTTGTTTAACCTATAGTTTTTTTAATGATAATTTAAAGCAGTTCTGAAATTGCAATTTATGGATGAACTGTGAGTCAGAAATAAGACAAATTCAGAGTCAGTTGGCCTCGTTTACCATTTTCCAATGATTTAAACACACACACACACACACAAACACACACGTTAACCACTTTTAAATAATACTGTCCCAAATATAATTTTTTGTAAAATTCAGTAAGCCACTCAGTGTTAAATAATCAATAAGTCCATTATCAGCAGTTCCAATGAACCATCTCTGTATTCAACCACACAGAAGTACTTATTAATACAGCATTTTGATAAGTAACAGAACTTAAGGTATACGGACTTCCTAATTTCTTACAGAAACTTGGACTGGTGGATGTGATTTCTAGGGGTCTACATCTATTGAGACAAATTAGACACAGGGAAATGACTTCTTTTTTTAAAGGAAAGAGACTGATAGTAACTTTTCAACTTTTAATGGTCCAAATACAGTAATAAACAAATTTAAAAAACACAAGCTATTCAAAAAGTTAATAAACCCACAAATAAAACTACAGGAATAATCAACCTAGGTACTAATCATTAAAAAATGATTAGTAAAACAATGAAATATTTTCACCAATTAAATTTTTATGTTTTTTTATTTTACTGAAGTATAGTTGATTTACAACGTGTTAGTTTCTGCTGTACAGCAAAGTGATTCAGTTATACATATATATTCTTTTTCATATTATTTTCCATTACGGTTTATCACAGAATATTGAATAGAGTTCCCTGTGCTATACAGTAGGACCGTGTTGTTTATCCGTCCTATATATACTAGTTTGCATCTGCAATTCCCAAACTCCCAATCCTTCCCTCCCCCAGCCCCACCAAGTAAATTTTTAAATCTTTAGTGTTTATTCCCATTATGCAAAGGTATATAACACTGAAGAGTCCACATGATACCAAATTTAGTGGAAATTGGCTGAAATATGGTAATATACTCCAAGAGCCTAAAGTTATGCTGATTTTTTTTTTAATCTATTAATCACACTTCTGGCAATCTAAAGACAAAAATCCACAGAAAGAAGCATTTACAGTGCAGAAAGTTGTTTGTCACATTATAAAAAATTTTGAAAAGAATCTAAAATGTTAAACAATGGTATGTACTCTAAAGGGGATATTATTTGGTCACGTAGGTAACAAAAAGGCAAAACATATGTAGGCCAAGGGAAAAAAGGTTCACAAAACTACACTGCAATTATACCTAAGTAAATAGTTCAAACTTAGAGAGATATAATTACAAGAGAAACTTTCTACTTTTCTTCTATAATGTGGTTATGCCAATTTGTTAGATTAAATTCATTAAATTATCCTCTTTTCAAACTAGATGTTTAAAATAATTTAATCATTTCCCAACCCCTCCTATCCTCCCCAAAAAGCATCCTCCCCTCCATGCCATGCCCCCCATCTGATATTCCCTTCCCAACTTGGCCTACTGGGGTTGGTCATCCTTGATCCCTCTCAAATCTCTCTAGGTTTGACCCTGGTCCCCCAACACCGACACCAGAAGGCAGGGAGCTATTCACCTTAGTATCCTCAACTCCTAGAACAAGCCCTCATGTATGACAAGGCCTGGAAAAACACTTGTTGAATGAATTTTTATCCAAATTTGGCACTTATTACTACACACTTTTCCCAAATTACTTATTGCTCATCTGTTCCCCTATTCTAAAGCTAGGCATTCATTCTTTCTTCGTTTTTTATTTCTTTCTTTTTTAAAAAATTTTTATTTTATTTCCCAGAGCCCACCACAATGCTGAGTCAAGCTCATGTGAGCTAAATAAATACTCACTGAACTAATGAATACTTGAATACACATCTCAAAAATGAGAAATTCATTTGCTTTAGACAGGTTCTTCCTTTAGAATGCAGATAACATCCTAGGAGGGGGAAAATACTCATACACACACCTTCACACCTTCCAGTGAATTATCCTAAGCAATCATCACATTAACAACCTTCTGAGTGTTACTGAGTCAAGGGAGGATCTAAGTGTGAAAAGGGATGGAAAGGAGGGAAGACAAGCAGAGAAAAAGAGGCGAGCAGCCTTCAGCTCTTCAGGCGAAGTAAGACAATGGCTCAGAAAGAGATTTGGAAGGCCACACAACTTTCCTGCCTAGAGCACCAGCCACTCCTAAGTGCTTAAAATGCCAGGCACTGCCCTGACACCTTCATGAGCATGACCTCCTTCAGTCCTCACTGCAACTATGTTAGGCGGAGTGTTATTATCTCTGTTTTAAAGATGGAAAAAACAGGAGTTTGGATGAGTTAAATAACTTGGTCAAGACACACAAAAAACAAGTGAATTCAAGGCCAAGCCTGTGGCTCTGCTGAAGTCTTTGCTCTCAACCACTACACCAGATGGAGAATGGCTTCTCTGCAATTAGTAGTAGACTTAGAGGTATAATATAACTGCTAAGACCTTAAGTATGGTCTACAAAACAAATAGCAGACATAGATATGGTTGGAAAGTCTACAAACCTTAGCCTTGTCATCCCTGATTCAGACATGACATCTGGTTCAGGCCAGTCCCAGTTAATCCATAATTAGACCCCTTATTTAGCAATATGAGGCCTTAACAAGTGCGTTAAGGAACACACAATGTGGTAACCAGAATCCTCCACATAGCTGAAAAAATTCTTAATTCTTTAACTCTGAATTATTTTCCAATCCTTCAATCATCATGGCCTGCTCCAAATTCTCCTTGATCTCTTTACCATAGTTCTGTGAACCGAACAATACAGAAACAAGTGAGGATTTGGTCTCTAAGCATGTGGCAAGAGACTAATTAATTCATGATTTTAATTTTTTAAAAGTCATCTTCTTCAAATTCATATGGGAGTATTTTGGATGCTATGATAATCTAAGCATCCTAACTCTAAAACAGAAACTGCACTGAGTATTGTCCTGGAAGGGAAACATCTTTCCAACAAAGTCTTAAAATCTGAGCCCTCCATCTCAAGGAGCACAACGTCACAGCTTAGGGATAAAGAGATGCTTCATGAGTGGGGACTGCCCTGAAATGGGTGCCTGTCATCTGCCGCGCGTCACTGTGATCTCCAGTGGCCACATCATTCCAGCAACTCTGGCTTTCAGATCACCCACAGAGAAGGGTTTGTGGATTTCCTACTGAACATGACGTTCTGTATTTTATCTCCTTTTTGATACTCATGACACCTCTAGGAGATAAAACATAAAAAGGCTCTCCCTCACTTACAGATAAGGAAATAGAAACACAAAAGCTTCTGTGACATACTTGAAGTCATGATCTAACGGAGAAACCACAGGCAAAGCCCTGACTCTAGGTACATAATGTCTGCACAAGATGTCACACTCAAAAGCAAGGGATGATAGTTGTACAACAATATGAACGTACCTAATACTACTGAACTATACCCTTAAAAATGCTTAAGATGCATCAAAGAAAAAAAGATTTTTGGTAACTCTGTATGGTGACAGATGTTAACTGGATTTGTTGTAGTGGTCATTTTGCAATTATTTGCAGATATTGAATCATTTTGTTGTACCTCTGAAACTAATATGTTATGTCAGTTATACCTCAATAAAAAATAATAAAAAACAAAGAAAAATTATTAAGATAGTAAATTTTACATATAGTATTTTACCATAATAAAAATAATTGAAAACAAAGTTTATCAAAAAAGAAAAAAAAAAAGCAGCAAGATAGTGATGTGACTTTGTATACAGGTACTGTCCTTGGTCTATAACCTTTGCTTTGATTCTGCATCTTTAAAGATCATGGTTGAGGGACTTCCCTGGTGGTGCAGTGGTTAAGAATCCGCCTGCCAATGCAGGGGACACGGGTTCGAGCACTGGTCCAGGAAGATCCCACATGCCGCGGAGCAACTAAGCCCCTGCGCCACAACTACTGAGCCTGCACTCTACAGCCCGCAAGCCACAACTACGGAGCCCAAGTGCCACAACTACTGAAGCCCACACGCCTAGAGCCCGTGCTCCACAACAGAGAAGCCACCGCGATGGGAAGCCCGCACATCGCAACGAAGAGTAGCCCCCACTCACCACAACTAGAGAAAGCCCTTGTGCAGCAACGAAGACCCAACGCAGCCAAAAAATTTTTTAAAAAAAACAACATGGTTGGCTCAATCATTACTGCAAATATTTCTGGTAATGAGGAAGACATGACTTTAAACTTTATGTCCAATTTGATCCAATTTGATCATTTTCAGTTTCTCTCTGAAGTTACCCAAAGAAAGTCACCTTCCTTCTTTCTTTCATATTTTATCATTCCATTATTCATTCATTCAGTAGATATTTATGGAGCACCTACCATAGGCCAGGCACAGTTCTAAACTGATGCTCAGTGTTCAAGTACCGAAATAGTTCCATTCCAGTTGGTAAATCCTCCAGTCCCCTCCAGGCTGGCCACCTCGTCTCTTCCCTGAGGCCCTGCCCCCAACCCTGGACTTTCCCATGATTCAGCACAGCAGAAAGGCCCCACTGTGGCCAGTTTCCAGTTCAACTGGTGAATGCCTGGGCCTAACCCCTGATTAAATAGTTTATCACCTCCTAGACACAGCAATGAACAAAACAGACAAGGTCCCTACCCTCTAGCCTAGGAAAGAAATAACAAGTAAATACACAAATGAACCAGATAATTTCAAGTAGTAGAGTACTACAGAACAATGACTAAAACAGCAAAGGGCTAGAGGGTGACTGGAGGTGGAGGAAGCAAGGTAAAACTCAAGAGAAAGTCTCTCTGAGGAGGTGACATCAGATCAGATGGAAGAAGCAATGCAAGGGTCTGAGGTAAAAACCTGAGGTGAGAGAGAGAGAACAGAAATATCAAGGCCTTCCGGCAGGAGCACACTTGCAATTCCACGGCTAGAAGGCCAGCGGGATGGGAGCATCTTTGAGTAAGGTGATCACAGAGGGAGAAAGGGCCAGATCAGGGAGGACCTTCATGGCATTGGTAAGGAGGCTGAATTTCATGCCAAGAAGAGCGAGCGATCATTAGACAGATTTGAAAGAGGGCAATGATCTAATTTATAGTTTTAAAACATTACTCTGACAATTGTGTAGCAACTGGATTAAAGGAAAGCAAGGGTGTGAAAAGGAGACAATGTATGAAGCTGTGGTGGGCATTCAGGTGAACGGTGACAGTGGCTTGGACTAGGTGATAGCAACAGAGAGGGAAAGAAGTATTCTGACTCAATATGTGTTTTAGAGTTAGAAATTACTGATGAGTACAATGTGGGAAGAGGAAACAACAGGAATCAAAATGACTACGATCCTCTGATTCAGTAAGTTGCTGATGGTAGCTCATTTACTAAAAAGGCAATGAGTAGGGGAATAAATAGGTTTGTGGAGAGAAGGAATAAAAAATTCTGCCACAGTAAATGTGACATATCATTTGGATATATTATGTGGTGCTATCAGACAGGCAGTTAGATATTTGACCTTGATAATAATCCTGTGAAGTAGACCAGAAAACCCTGGTATTAACCAAATTTTACAAATGAGAAGAATAAGGCTCAGGGAAAAAGGCTTGTCTTAGTACAAATTAGTCGTCAGTGCCCCTCGATAGAGGGCTGATACCACATATTAAAAAGAGGAACACCTTCACAGCTGGGGATTCTGAAAAATACACATGTACATAGCTCACCCCGTTTGGCTACACGGCTACTCCAAAATTAAAAGTCTTTTATGCCCAAGAAGATTCCCCCAGGAGATTATGACTTACCCAAATAGCAATATGTAATACATACGAATCTTAGCTGAGATGTATGTATAAGGCCATTACTGTCTTCTTAAAATACTTGAGTCAACTATTAAATGCATACATATAATACAAAGGCAGGCACAAAATTTTCTTTAAGGAAAGTTTACAATTCCTGGTTCTCATTTTTATTAAGGGTTTTGTCAAAAAGCTTTCTGGGGAACACATTTCTCAAATTTGAAAAGAAAATCAGCTGGGAAATGACTAGTAAAATAATAATTACACTGCCTCTCAGGACCGTAATCAGCATTTAAGACAAGCTCATGCTGCCCTCAGCATTTCCTCAGACTGCTTTTCTTTCATTTGGCTGCTTTAAAGTGGTGGAAACTTCTGCATTAGAAGATATATTTTATCCCCAAGCTCAACGTATCTATTAGAACTAAACTTCCATTCAAAATTCCAAAGGTGCCATGCTGAAATTAAGGAAGACACTAAAAACAGGAAGGACGGGCATTAAGAAAGAAAATAAGAGAAAGAAGGGGTGAAGGAGGGGAAGAGCGGGGAAGGAGCGAGTAACAAATGACCTCTTCCTGATGGCAATCCCTGTGACAAAGGACTCTCGAATAACGTGCTCAAAAACATCACAAAACCCCTCAGGAAGACAGGCTTGTTTACGTGGCTTGAATCCAGAGGTTATTACAGACTCTCCATAATTTAAACACGGTGTCAATTATCAGTTTCAAATAAATAGTAATTATCAAAGTGAAAAATAAGCATGCCTGCTTAATTCAGCTTAAACCAGCACTTCACTGAACCTTCATGCCAACAGCCAGCTTTTCATGCATGCTCTTAAAATAAAAGCAAGAGCCTGGCTGGCGCTACAAATAATCCTAGTATCCTCAGAATTGGAAGGAAACTTAGAGGTCATTATATCCAACCCTCTCATTTTACAGATAAGGAAACTAAGTAAAGCTAAGAAAGATAAAGTGGCTTACCCCTCATCACAGAGCCACTTTAGGATGAAAAACTGTGCTTCTGATTCTTAGTCATGATTCCAAATAATATAGCATGCTGTCTATGGAGCAGGAAAGAAAAGTACCACAAGGGATGGCCCAAGGCTTTACTGTAGCCACATCCTGATGAGAAAAGGTGGACAGAGCTGGGCATCTCAGTTCTGGAAAAAAGGCCCCGGGCTGCGGTCTGGCTGTCAGCCTGCCACTATCCTCAGCCTACACCCTGCAACAGCTGACAGTCTTTTCAACAGCACAGCTGGGCTTTTTCCCCCAAAGCTTTTGGGTTGATGTGGCAGAGTTTGATGTCTAGTAGCTGGTGCCTCCTTCCATCAAGGTCTTCAGAAGGAAGCCGCTGAAAGGTCATGCAGCAGTGAGCTTCCAGGCTTTAGAGAAACACCGACCTTCCTGAAGGATGAGAGGGAAAAGGACACCTCTCTCCCCTGCCTGCCCAATCCCAGTATATATAGAAAATTCTAGAAGTATTCACAACAAAATTGTGTAGCACATGGGCTTCCCTGGTGGCACAGTGGTTGAGAGTCCGCCTGCCGATGCAGGGGACACGGGTTCGTGCCCCGGTCCGGGAGGATCCCGCATGCCGCGGAGCGGCTGGGCCCGTGGGCTATGGCCACTGAGCCTGCGCATCCGGAGCCTGTGCTCCGCAACGGGAGAGGCCACAACAGTGAGAGGCCTGCGTACCGCAGAAGTAAAAAAAAGTTTAAAAAAAAAAAAAATTGTGTAGCACATTCACGTGGAACTCACATTTACATTTTAGTGCCTACAGAGAACAAAATTTCTAATCAAAATTATTTTTGAAAAGTCATGTCTAGTCATTAGGGAAGTTGCAATATAAGCAGGATTTATATTCAGTTTGCTTACTGCAAACACTTGTATAGATAAATAAATGGACTGATAAGAATAATAATGATGATCCTTCCCCATGCAATCAAGGATTTCCTCTTATCCCCAAAAAAAGGAAACCATTAAGTCTTTAATAATCTTCCACTACATATTTTTTTCCTGTAAATATCCTTTCTGGGTATTCTTTTTATTAAAAACACCTATACAACTGTGGAATACAAGCTACACATTGCAGTCCCAAGATTCTCTCATTAGCTAATGGAAAATAAGATCCAAGAGTAAACAGATGATCAATACTGGTCCACACTTTCCATTCCAGATCAATTCCCAAGCTGCTAATAATCTTCACCATCTCCCAATTCCACTGAAAAAGTGGCCTGGATTTTATCTGACAGTGTTAGCATTCCATTGGCCTGATTATAGAAAATAATCATGAAAAAAGTACTTACGGCATAAGCACCTATCAAAAATGCTGCATTTGCTCTTTTCCGTTGGTCAAAACAGGTGTAGTGCACAATTTTCTTTCGTGATAAACTGTATGACTAGAAAGAGGGAATAAAAAGAGTTCGTGTAACCACAGAGACAATTCACAATCAGTGAAATTTAACAACTTTCGACTTCAATTTCTATGGCATTCATACATAAGTTGTACGGGATGGAGGGATACTAGCTCATACTTTTTACAGCTCAATCATAATGTAAGAATTAGAGCATACCAAATATATTTCTCTCCAAGAAAGGAGAATGATACAATGGGAGATAAATTATTGGCATCTTTATTATAGCAGGAATCATTTTTGAAGATTTACTCTTGATCTTATATGTAAAGTCTATTCATCCTTTTTCATTCCCTAACACACCACACCCACTCCCAGAAAATTTATCTATGCTTTTCATATTATGCCATTTGTTTTTAAATGTGTCAACCAATCTATTTTCCTCTCTAAAAATTTTTAAATGTCTATATTAACCAGAGCACCAATATTAATATTTTCTTTTTATAATGTTCTATTAAAAAATCTCCTTTTAATTACCTGAAAATAAATGGTTAATGGAAAAAAATGAACCATCAAAAGGATTATGTCAGCAAACATCTTAATACAATAGCCATATATTAAATTCATGGACTCAAATGAACAGTTATTAAGCACCAGCTGCTATACGCCAGGCAATATGCTGCATGCTCAACTAAATCCAAAATAAGCGACATAGTATATTGTACGCATGCTAAACATGAAAAGAAGGTAAAAACAAAAAGATCTGTTAAAATGAAATCAAATTATTAGTAAAAGTTCAAACATAAGACAATGAAAACATGATACAACTCAATGAAATCCACTCCATTTCCTCATATTTCAAAACAGTTATATGGTTTTCCTCATATTTCAAAACAAATGGTTTTCAAAATACAGACACATAAGTACATTTTCATATTTATCTATAAATTCATACCGACTAGAAAAAGGCAGCTTTTTATACTCTACACACTAACCACAACCCGCAGAATATCTGCTTTTAGAGCCCCCTTAAAAATGTAAGAACTCAACTATATACCTTTCTTTACCCTGCTGTTTTCTACAAGGAAAAGAAACTCTTCTAAAACTCTGAAGTCCATTCTAAGATGAAACAGCAACATTCTGGCTTTAATGTGTAACCACAGAAAACATAGTTCTATGCATCATGGCTGTAAGCCTAGAAACCCTCACCGTCCCAAGTCAGGCATTTCTTTGATAACCAAGAATCATGTTCTGAAAATGGCACTGCTCTTTTTTTTTTTTTTAATTTATTTATTTATCTTTGGCTGTATTGGGTCTTCACTGCTGCACACGGGCTTTCTCTAGTTGAGGTGCGCGGGCTTCTCACTGTGGTGGCTTCTCTTGTTGCGGAGCACGGGCTCTAGGCGCACAGGTTTCAGTAGCTGTGGCATGCAGGCTCCGTAGTTGTGGCTCATGGGCTCTAAGGCACAGGCTCAGTAGTTGTGGCACACAGGGTTAGGTGCTCTGCAGCATGTGAGATCTTCCCAGACCTGGGCTCAAACCTGTGTCCCCTGCATTGGCAGGCGGATTCTTAACCACTGCGCCACCAGGGAAGTCCAGCACTGCTCTTTTAAGTTGAACTTTTAAAAATAAGTGTTTGCCTCAAACCTCCTTGAGGTTTGGTCTCTTATTACCAAAGTCCTTATTTCCAGACAAGCTTACTAAAATACCCCTATGATATAAAGTTTAAAAGAGTACATTTAAAAACAATAATAATAAATTTTTTTTTAAAGAGTACATTTTATTCAATTCAGGTCAGTGGAGTTAAAGCACACAAGTTATCTAAAGACTTCAAGGTCACTATCAGTGGTGTTGACACTTGTCTACTTGCTTTCTCAATTTGGAATTGTTACCTGCTGGACATTTCTCATTTGTTTGTTTTTACCAGTGATTTATCTCCATCAATAAGTTATGTTTGATTTATTGAAAGAAGGATCAAGGCTCTTAAGACCTAAGCTTCTTCTACGGTCTCTAAATCCTACACTACCTAGGGGCTTCCCTGGTGGCGCAGTGGTTGAGAGTCTGCCTGCCAATGCAGGGGACACGGGTTCGAGCCCTGGTCTGGGAAGATCCCACATGCCGCGGAGCAGCTAGGCCCGTGAGCCACAACTACTGAGCCTGCGCGTCTGGAGCCTGTGCTCCGCAACAAGAGAGGCCGTGATAGTGAGAGGCCCGCGCACCGCAATGAAGAGTGGCCCCTGCTCGCTGCAACTAGAGAAAGCCCTTGCACAGAAACGAAGACCCAACACCATCAGAAATAAAAAAATAAATAAATTTAAATTAAATCCTACACTACCTAAAGACTGCCTTACAGAGGCCATGACCCCGTTAACATGAGTCAGATGGAACACAAGGACTCAGCTCTTCTGGCTCTCAGCCTCTCACTATTTTCATTTCCTGGATCCCTGACACACCTCTGAGGAAGTTTAAATTATCTGTTTCGATGCCCTTTTCTACTAAGAGTTTAGGTTTCATAACAAGCTACTCTTATCATTAAATAATGTGGAATTAAATTTATTTTACAAATTTACTCACCAACAGTGACAAACTCCTATTGCTGTTTTTTCATCGCCAATGGTCTTTACTGTTGGATTGTTTTTGAACTTTTTGTGTTTGCTTCTTTTTTGTTTTTCTCTCTATTCTAAAGTATACGGAATGCAGAGAACCATCCTACAATGGGAACCGTGAGGACAGAATTCTGAAGGAAACTTTCTTTTTACTGTATACTTATACATTTTTTAAAGTAAACATAATACAAATTAAAATTTTAAGGGAAGAATTTTTTTTACCTTTACAAGCTTTCAGAAATTATATCAGATAAAGAATATTCTTCACAAAATCTACCTAGAAATTTTAACTATTTTAAAATACCTGGACTTCCCTGGTGGCGTAGTGGTTAAGCATCCGCCTGCCAATGCAGGGGACATGGGTTCGAGCCCTGGTCCAGGAAGATCCCACATGCCGCGGAGCAACTAAGCCTATGCGCCACAACTACTGAGCCTGCGCTCTAGAGTCCGCGAGCCACAACTACTGAAGCCTGTGCGCCTAGAGCCCGTGCTCCACAACAAGAGAAGCCACCACAATGAGAAGCCCGCGCACCGCAACCAAGAGCAGCCCCCACTCGCCAAAACTAGAGAAAGCCCACGCGCAGCAACAAAGACCCAACACAGACAAAAATAAAAATAATAAATTAAATAAATTAAAAAATAAAATAAAATAAAATGGAATACCTCCTGTTGGAAGCTGCCTACAGGATGCAAACATAATTGACTTTTTTTAAAACATCTGTCACCCTACCTACTCACAAAATTTTTTTTCTTGTGATGAGAACTTTCAGGACTTACTCTCTCAGCAGCTTTCACACATGCAATACAGTGTTATTAACTGTAGTCACCATGCTGTACGTTACAATAACCGACTTTTTAAAATGAGAGTTCTCTATCTGACTTTCAGGAAAGCTTTTAAAACTCCTAGCATTTACCTTGCTTAGGGTTAGATATTTTGGAATTCAAGTGTTTTTCTCAGCACTGCAAGTCAAGAAATGATCTTCTGTTTAGTGAAGCTTGGCCAATATCTCCTAGGTCAGATCACAGAGAGGTGAGTTCTCACTCAAGGAATCAAAACTAATTCAAAGTGAAGGATAACAGAGAAAAATCTTATATATTACAAGCCTTGTCCTAATTTCCCTCCCTGTCACAGCCAGGCCTTCCTCTTATGGGTCAGCATATCCCAGTCTTGCAGCAGTAACGCTGTTCAACAAAGGAGATATTCTGGTACTAGGATGAAAAATTTCAGGGATAACAAAACATTTTGCCAATCGTTTAGCTGGTGCTTTATATGATTGAGTTGATCTACACAACCTCTTTAACGTTTTCTCCTTCTAAATATTAAACATGTCCTTATCTTAAAAACAAAAACTACCTATTACATATCAAAGCACACTGATAACTAAAGTGCCTTTAGAGGAACATTTGGCTCGTCCTTCGAGATCTTTCATATGGAAGAACTTTACCATGCAAGAAAAGAAAGTCCTGCAGACAATAGGACTCTATTTTATAAATGAGCCCCGTAGATATTTTTTCAAGTTCTGCTGTAATATCAGGAGAATTCCATGCCTCCAAACTGGACAGTTGCCTCTTCCTTACCTGGCTGCCACCCCTACAGTCTGGTGTACCGGCCACACCCTTCATGGAGATTACTTGCTAAACCATACCATCACCTCTGGCTTTTAGTGAGCTCCTTGCTCTAATACAGATTCTTTCTGCTTTACATGAAAAGCTTAGAGATTACAAAAACACTGTGCACAATAGCAAAGTAAAGTTAGAAATTGGTAAAACAAATGAATATAGTCTTAAATATAAAGAGGAGGATGTCACAGAAGGAATGCTAAGACCTCTGGACTATTTGTCTGCTCTGCAGCAAGGCTGCACGTGACCCATTGCAAATTATAACATGCAGCCACTATCCACACTATATTGTAGATTTCTATCTGGAAACTGGAGTATACAGCCTTGTGAATCTTCTTAACCTAAGTGGACACAGCCAGCCCTCTATAATAACAACAACAACAGTAATATTTATTAGTCACTTGCTACATGCCATTATTTCTCAAAGCAGTAGGACAGTGCCAAAGGGGTCCAGTTTGACCAGACACAGAGTGACTCCCAAACCAAAGGTCCTGGGCAAGGCTGAAGTATAATGAGCATGCTGTGTCTCTCTTTTACCAAGAGAACATAAGCCTGGAGCCATGGAGGGCCTGGCTTAACACACTTGGCCAATGGCTCCCAGGCCAGATGAGAGAGTTGAGTGCTCTCCACAACTGTGGTAGACGGGAGGAATCCAGAACTCTCTCACTGAGCTTGATAACTTGTGTGAACCTTAATTCTCAATTATAAGGCCATAACAAGTTTCACGGTTCAAAATTTAAATAATTCTCAGGTTGAACTGGTCAATAATTTAAAAACTTTTCAGAAATAAAAAACAAACTAAATTTCTATCTAAATTATATTACCATATTGTATTTCATCCTCTTAACAGACTGATTCAGAGTCACCTAGAGAGCTCATTAAACCACAGATTGCTGGGCCCCACCCCTAGAGTTTCTGATTCAGCAGGGAAGGGCCAGAGAATATGCATTTCTAACAATTCCTCGGTAATTAATACTGATGCTGCTGGTCCAGGGACCACACACTGAAATCCACTGTGCTAAGATATTGCTAAATTTTGGAAAAGAGTGCATGAAAATGTGGGAAAAGGCCCCATTCCTGGAAATGCTCTATATGGATCCTAAAATACCATCCATCTGGTCAAGTAGCCCCAAAAGACACTTAAATTCTTTTAGGAACTCCAAATCATGCCATGTGACTTTTAAAGGTATGTTATAGAAAACATATTTCCCCAGATTCCTCAGAAAACTTTATTACAATTTGTAAATTCTTGCATTCCAGCTGATAACACCTAAGGAAAAAGTTCCTTTAATGTTTCAGTAACTAAGCTGCTTTAAATGGTGTTATTCCAGGGCTTCCCTGCTGGTGCAGTGATTGAGAATCCGCCTACCAATGCAGGAGACACGGGTTTGAGCCCTGGCCCAGGAAGATCCCACATGCCGCAGAGCAACTAAGCCCATGCGCCACAACTACTGAGCCTGCGTTCTAGAGCCTGTGAGCCACAACTACTGAAGCCCACGTGCCTAGAGCCCATGCTCCACAACAAGAGAAGCCACGACAATAAGAAGCCGGCGCACCGCAACGAAGAGTAACCCCCGCTCGCCGCAACTAGAGGAAGCCCACGCACAGCAACGAAGACCCAACTCAGCCAAAAATAAATAAATAAATAAATAAATAAATAAATAAATAAATAATGGTGTTATTCCAGAGGTTCCAAATTCAGATGCTCTCAGGGGCCAAGAATTTAAAGTGGGTCTGCTGGGAAGCTAGAAAAGCATGCCCTACCCAATGCAGACTTAGGTCTCATGCAGGAATCTGGGCCCAAATAAGATACCACAATATATAAAAGAAGCCAGAAATCTAAAATTTAATGAAAATTTTCATAAATTACAGATGTTGACCATAAATTCAAAATTTTTAAACAGCATTCATGCCAAAAAAAACCATGTCTGTGGACTGAAAGCAGCCCATAGGCAATCAGTTTGCTGAATCTGAGTGCTGGGATACTGCAGCTGAAGAAAGTTCTAACGATCCAATCAGCATGAATTGAGCACCTGTTGTGTGTCAAGCACAGTGCTGAACAACATGGTAACAAGGGAAGCAGAACCCCAGTCTCTAGCCTTCTAAGTGCTCAAAGTCTAATGAATATTTGATGCTAAACCAGGGGAAAATATTAGCCAAGGCTTATTACAAATGGAAGAGAATAACTACCTAGGGAGGCATTCACAGCACAGCAAGGTCCAATGGAATGATCTTAATTACAGGTACAATAATTGTTTCATTTAACAAGGTAAAAAAAATAGTAACTAAAAGATGGGATTTAGTAATGAATATCTATCAATTAACATAAGCAAACCTATGGAAATTTCCAGACCTGTACTGCTTACCTGAGTTAGAATTAAAGTTCTACCACTCTTACGTAAATCATGACAAGTGTGTAATATAGCATATAAATGTTTGATGGTACTTGTAAACCCAAGTACAATGACTGCCATTTTAGAAAAATACAAACGAAGATGAGGATATTGACCCCAGACAGACATTTTCTATCTCAGAAAGGAAAGCTATGTGAAAAGTTGCATTCTAATGGGATCATTCCTGGTGAAAAACAACCCACCGCAACTCAGACAGAGAGAGAAAAGGATGACATGCTACACAAATCACAAATACCCTAGGCTATCCTTGAGTTATGGTGACAGACACAAATCATGCACTTGTTCAGTTTAGGTCAGGAGACCACAAACTACTTAACCATTCAAAATTAAACGGTGATGCAATTAAGCTCAAAGCCAGAAAACAAAAGAGTTAATGGCCAATTTAAACAAAAACAGATTTTGGGGGCAGCCTTTCGGTAAAGTTGTTTGCCATGCTTAAAAGTAAAATCTTCAAGTCGAGTGGTTAGAATGGGATGTTTAAGCTGTGTCATTCGGCCTGATTAAGCTAAGGAAGACATTAGTGCAGCCTGGATTATATGCCCTTTAATAAAAAACAAACTGAGCCCATGCACTTCCCTAAACAAGCAAGCTCGGCCAATGATGGTGGTCAGATTAAGTAGATTACAGCACAGGGACCGTGGTGACCAAGGCATCATTCTCTTACAGTGACTAGGCTAGCCCAGTAACGGCCGCAGCAATCAGCGTCTCCAGAGCAATCAGTGGTCATTCCATTGCAAAAGCGATAAAATGAACAGGTCGTCCTGTGAGCAGCCATGACCTCTACATGTTTTACCTCCAACTTCCCCAGGAAAGGGATATTCTTGAAAATTTTCTTTGGCTGTACAAAACAAAATACGGTTTATGTTTTCATTTAAAGCTAAAATAAAACAGATCGAAGAGTTTATTTAAAAAGAAAACGGTGTCTCTTTATGGTCCATTTTGTTTCAAACCCAGTATGTTTCATTTAATGAAATGGCACCTTTGATCAAAGTAGGAGTCAAAACATCAAGAAAAGTTGCTCATAAAGGTTAATCGATCAGGCTGATAATATAGTTGAAGGTATTTGGGGATTCTCTATAAAAGGGGGTTTTCTTGCCTGAGGCTTCTGAATGGGCATAAGGGCTCCAGGCCTTGCAAACTCTAGGTAAGCTCACTCCGGTGGGAATTAACACTTTTAGCACCCCTGAAACCTCTTTAAACTACATGAACACTCTCCAGAATGTAGCTTGCTCTTCTTCCCCCAAAAGCCCATGAACCTGCAACAGAAGATAACCTCATGAAGAAATCTTCAACATGTTTTTGTAGTTATAATAAGAGGGTGGTCTGATCACTGTATCAAAAGAGTGCTTGTGTACAACCACCTGATACCGTGGCAGGTACCTGGTTACCAGATAGGATTACTGCACTGATTCATTCAGCAACAAGGACATTCCCTGAGCCCCACCATCTGCCAGGTACTTTCAGTGCTTTAATATAATCATCCATTTCACCATG
The DNA here is from genome assembly GCF_003676395.1 of Aethalodelphis obliquidens. Classification (NCBI taxonomy): domain Eukaryota; kingdom Metazoa; phylum Chordata; class Mammalia; order Artiodactyla; family Delphinidae; genus Aethalodelphis; species Aethalodelphis obliquidens. Next base: position 35,220,652 of record NW_020837957.1, on the reverse strand, counting down.
CCCCCCTCCCCTTTTTGCTTTTACCCTGAAAGGGCCATGTTTTGTACATTTAAAATTACCTTTCTGGCAATATTCTTTTAAATCTTTCTAAATTGTCCCCAAGATTACTGTGATTGTCCTGTTGATTCATAAGAGCAGGTATTAAAAAAAAAAAAAAATCACTGCCCTAGAAAACGTCCCCTTTTTTCAGAGACACTCTTTTTTCCCGCAGGCTGGGGTTTTATTTTTCTCAGAGGAAAAGTGAAATCAACAGTTAAAACTGTGTTGATTATTTTAGAAAAAGCCAGTTCAATCATATTATGTTTATAAAACTGTCAGATTATTGAATCAGTAATTGAAAGATTTTCTTAACTGATTAACTTTGAAAAAGGTACTCTGCTTTTCAAAATACCACTACCTTGTCTTTAATTACTACAGTCTTCTCTTTTAGAAGCTCATATATTCCAGCCCAGTGTTCTTAGCACTGTCTGTGCCACAAATCCCTTTCAGAACCTATTAAAAAGTTATGAATCCTCTCAGAAGAAAAATGTAAATACATACAAAATTTTATACATAATTTCAGGAGTTTATGGATTCTTTGCAGTATAAGATTACAATAATGGGTCTAGCCTATCAATCATTGATGACATTTTAAATTAAATAACATACACAGTTTTGCAAACTGTCCTCACTTCATTAAATCTTCTTCTTTTGACTGATTCCCTTATTATGGTAACTCTTGACCAGAAATAGCAAACTACTACCTATTACTGTATAACTCTTAATACTTGCATTTTTTAAAGTATAGTTTAAAATGAGAAACAGGGTTTTTGCTGGTGGTAGTGGTTTCTGATTTTCGTTTTTTAATCTAAGTAAATGTGTAATGGATAATTTTCCATTTTAATTCATATAATTAAAATGAAGGCCATTGGGAAAAGAATGAATACAAATACACACACAAAAAAAGTCAGTAAATCATCACCTCAAATCATCAACTTTAAAAAAAAACCTTTTAACATATAAAAAATAAGAAAAAAAAAATAAGAAATTTGGGTTTGGAATAGAATGTACTGTAAAATATTACCTATCTACCTAAGGTATCAAATAAAGGGGAAAAAATAATAAGAGGTTTACTGGAAGAAATAAAAATTTCCAAAGTAGAAAATAAAATGCGCCTCACAGAGTTAGGAAACCACACAGAAAAAGAATTCTAAGAAGTTCTTTGTTAAAAGAACAGAAGTTATTTAAGTTATTTTAACAAAAGTTATTTGTTAAAATAATGCCAATTATTCAGAGAAGCAAAGGAGTTTGAGGACCAAGTCAGTGGCATCAGATTGGGTATTTAAGATGTCACTAGAGCAGTTTCAGCACAGTTAGGAAGACAAAGGTGGGAGAGCAAATGATAAGAAATCAGTGCGAAGTAAGGATGTAATCATGCTGAGGGCAGGATATTGAAACCTCTAGAGGCAAAAGGATGGAAGAGGATCTGTAAGTCATGGGGATAGTGATAAGGCCAAAGCAGTTTCTGTGTGTTTAGTGACCCTGTGCTGGACACTTGGAGACAAAAGTCTCCATCTTTTGATAAGGCATGCCTCCATCCTCTAGGAGCTCAAAGTCTAGTGAGAAAGATAGATGCAATTGAAAATTGCAAATTATAACTGAAATTATTATTTCAATTAAAATTAAAATTACAACTCATCAGTAACAGAGATCTGCACAAAGAATTACAGGAAAACAAAGGAGGCACCTCCCACTTTGTCCAGCAGCACAAGGAGATGCTTACTAGATGTGGTGGTGCTTGCACAAGGTCTTAAAGAATGAGGAGTTATCAAACCAGAGGGCAAGGGCACTCCAGCCATACTGGATGTCACACGCAATTGTGTGGAGCAGCGCTGTGGTTCGGGGTAAAGTTCAAGGCTAGGAGCAGCAGGGGTACTGCAATCTTCAGTAACTCAGTAAGTTAGTGCATGAAGTCACCCACTGGGAAGATGCCAAGGGTGGGAGTTGTCAAAGTGAGCAAGACAAAAGGCATGGAAGTATGGTGCCAAAGGTCTTACCAAAATGAGTGACTGTGGGCTGCAGACAAGAGACATCGGAAGGGAGCTGAGAGCCTAAAAGAATAGGGAAACTGAAGGCCTGGAGATTACACAAGCATGAGAGAGACGATGTGGGAGGCGTGTAACAAGGAGGGTACATTCAAAATCGGAAAGGCTAGAGTCTGGGTTCCAAGAGGCAAAGCAGCCAGAGTGGCAGGAACGGTCACTGGAGTAAAAAAGAAGCAGAGGAGCTATGAGGCCACCACGGGACAACAAGGGGAAGTTAGTCAGGGCAGTGCAGTGGGTGAGTGCAGGAAGATGATAAACCAGAGGCTGCAGCTACCAGTGAAGGTGGAGAGAAGTGTATGAATGATGCAGTCAAGGGCCTGAAAACCGGCTCCGACCTTACCCTGCAGCCTTGGGCAAGTCACATGCCTCTCCTGGGCTTCCCTTTCTGCACCTATGAAATCAGGAGCCTGGACTAAATGGTTATTTGGATTCCTAAAATGATATCGGATAGCTTTCGCATATGGAAATGATAGCTATGAGGCTGAGAAGATGTTCGTAAACTTTGCTGAAGAACTGTCTTTATTGTATCTCCTATCAGAATTCACGAATGTTACCTTAGTAACTTTCTTTTGTATAGGACTTCAAAATTTACAAAGCTCTCTTACACATATTTTCTAACCTCTGTACATATATAATCCTAACCACCTTTCTGTGAGAGCTCTATAAGCCCTATTTTAGAGCTGAAGAAACAGATTCTACAAGGCTGAAGCGACTGCAGCTTTGAATTGGTAATGTAAGTCTTTTTCTCCTGATAAAGAGATTCTACTTGGTATACTTTATTGAGATAACCCATGACTTACTAACATTTAAAATTCATTCCCTCAGCAAGTAACAAGGGTCCCACTAATTGTACTAAAGCTAAAAAGGTCATTCATTCCAGGCATCCATCAGATTACCTGATCACTGAAATGAACAGAGGGGACTGTCTGAACTTTATTAAATTTGTATAATGTTGAAAGAAAGCTTTGTAAATGAAAAATATCAAAACAAGTCCTTGTATATGCTTACCCATACTGTTTAGTATAGACCATGACAGTAAAATAGTCTTAATTCAATCCATCTACTCTTATGTACTTGTTATATAGAGCACTGAGTCAGACCAGAAAATTTGTTTTCCTGATAATGATTCCTTTCTCTTCAATCATTCCAGATAGCAGACAGGTTCCACACTGTTGATTATAATACCCAGTTCATACCAACTACATACTAACAGGACCAATCAAGAAAGTGAAGAAATTCCTAGGTCCTCAAAAGGAAGAAATGGCTTTTAATTACTTATGAATTATCCTTTCCTTGTTCATTCATCCATAAAAAGTCCATTTAATATTTTTTATTAAATCCTTTTGGGGATATTATTTGCTTCCTTGGTGATTACAAAAATTTTAACTTTATCTTTTAAATGATAGGCAGTAGCTTCTTTTCTGAAAAACGTAAGTAGGTTTAGAAATTGAGTTATTTGTAGTGAGGTGGATGGACCTAGAGTCTGTCATACAGAGTGAAGTAAGTCAGAAAGAGAAAAACAAATACCATATGCTAACACATACATATGGAATCTAAAAAATGGTTCTGAAGAACCTAGGGGCAGGACAGGAAGAAAGACGCAGACGTAGAAAATGGACTTGAGGACACGGGGAGGGGGAAGGGTAAGTTGGGACGAAGTGAGAGAGTGGCATGGACATATATACACTACCAAATGTAAAACAGATAGCTAGTGGGAAGCAGCCGCATAGTACAGGGATATCAGCTCGGTGCTTTGTGACCACCTAGAGGGGTGGGATAGGGAGGGTGGGAGGGAGACGCAAGAGGGAGGAGATATGGGGATATATGTATAGCTGATTCACTTTGTTATGAAGCAGGAACTAACACACCACTGTAAAGCAATTATATTCCAATAAAGATGTTAAAAAATAGAAAATGAAATTTAAAAATTTAGTATGAATAAAAAATAAAATTTTTTAAAAATGTAAGTAGGTTTAGTTAAAGGAATGTACATACTATGTATTTCTGAGTCAGACACTACTTTAGAAATTAATCCCCTAAAAAGTTGATTACAACAGATCTTATGTGATTTTTGACTTTAAAAATCTCTCTTTGGTATCATTCCATGTCCATTTAGCATTTTGAGATCAATGGCAAAAATCTGTGAATTCATATTTTACAGGAAATTCTCCATGATAGACTGTCTTTTATACCTAAGTACAATAAAAATCAATCAAATCAAAAGATTATCATTAAGCAGGTAATATATACAAGGCACTGCACTATGTCATGCCAGAAACATTTTACCCAGCAGAAAGATTAAACTATCCAAGCATTATAATTTAGTGGTTATCCTCAAGAGCATGCTGTGTAGATTTCACCTTGCAAACTGAAACATTTAAGATCCCCATTTAGAAAATTGAGAGAAAAAGATAAATATTTCTTTCTATGTGATGAAGTAAGTTTACCAAAACTAGGAATATAGATGTCACTCTTCCTCATATATGCTTAGAATTTAAGAGGGAAAAAAAGCCACATGTAAAATTTAAAAAATAGAGATGAATAGTGAATGTATGACCCAAATTTTGTCATAACAGGTAAAATCCATGCTCTATTGCTGCTAGTTGATCAATCTCACTTGGCTGTTAACTCTACAGAGGTGACATTCAAGAAATACACAAAAATTTCAATCTTGATCAGATAGAAAAAGCTTATGCTCCAGAGCTCCTGCCGTGCAATGATGAGCCAGCCCCCTTCATCGCCTGGTAACAGTGTCCAGAAGTGGACCTGAAGGTTTCAGAAAAATCATCCTAGGAGGGAATTTGATAAACTCATTAACAACAACCTGAAAGGATTTGAGTTTTCTTTCTTAGATCACTATTTCAATGACTTCATTCAGCTCATGTTTCCATTGATCCTGAAAAATGAAAGAGGTTAACATGTCCTTTGTGGGGTAATCAGGTAGATCAATTTCAACTTCTAGGTGAACTACTCACTTAAATTTCCAAAGATCAAGATTACCTAACTAAATGGTATATGCACAGCAACCCCACTGGTTAGATTTCACAGTTCAAATTTTTAATACCAAAATATAAACATCACCACGATACTCACTTTTAGTTTCTTGTTTAGTTTACAGCAGTATCTGTACACCATTGCCAAGTTCAGAGGTCCAAAATCTGCATAGAAACTGAGATTTTTTTTTTAAGTAGTATTTAGTAAAGATATTTTCAGTAACATCAATGCTCATTTTTATTTTCATTAAAGTTACAATCAAGTTTCAATTATCTTTGGGAATAAAGGTTAGTATACGACTGAATCATAATAATCCAAATAACTAGTGATTTCACCCTGCCAATGCCCTCCAGTTACTATAACCAGTCTCGTAACAGGGAACTATTTGGACAGTTTTGAGTTCCACCTCCTTTTATCTCCCTGCCAGGACATTAAGTAAAAGAATTAAAAAGCAAGCACTGAAAGAACCAATATGAACAAAACATATATGTGGCCTACACTCCTGGTTTTATTTATCACCTACTTAGTCATAAAGCACATGTACACTAAGTTCTAATTCCAACTATTCCACTCAAACTTTGCTCTCAATTTTCAAGTATCTTAAATCCAGTGGTCTTATTTTCAGTTTCATTCTCCTTGGACTTTCTGTATTATATAACACCCTGGCTCGTCTCCTTCTCTCCACCCCTTTACATCTCCAGGATACACGCATCAGTCTGCAGATCATTTGCTGTCATGAATTAAACGATAACACTATGGAAAACAGATGGCTCCTAACCCAAGACCCAACATCAGTTTTTCCCATCTTCAGCTACCTGCTGGACTTCCCATCTATGGGTCCTTCCATCACCTGGAACTCAACCCATCTTTCCTTCAAATCAGCCCTCCAGGCTGAAAACATTTTGTTTCTCCCAGTTGCTCAGACATGAAACTTCCTATTAATTTAGTTCAAATAAATATTAATTTAGTTATTATATATCAAATAAGCTACTACTCTAAGTCATCCCTTCCTTTTCTATTCCTACTTTAGCAACAAAAGTCCAGATCTTTCTTCATCTCACATCTTTAGTGTTTTAATTCTCTCTCTCCTGCCCAGTCAACCTATATTCCACACTAGAAATTAATCTTTATAAAATCTCACTTCTCACATATCCTCTCACTGTTCAAAAATGTTTAATGGCTCTTTACTCCCTTCAGAATAATTCCTTGGCTCAGAAATCAAAGCCCTAACCATCACAGCCCTAGCTTCCAGGCTGATCTCTCCTAATAGTTCCCATATGGAATCTTCATTCCAACAAATATGTCCATTCCTCATTCTCGAATACTCCATGCATATTCTTAATCCAAGCCGCTGCTCAGATTGGTCTCCTTGCCTGGAATGCTCTCCTTTTCTCTTTCTACTACCCTCTAGTTTCCTCAAAATCCAGTTCAAGTCCTACCTCCTGCACTCACCCTAAGAGAAAACTAACCATCCTTCTCTCAAAGTTCCCAAAACTTACCATCTGAGCCACTGTTTTGGCCCACGACACATACCATCACATACTATGAATTATCCTTTTAAATGAAGATCCTACCTGGCCAACTACAGTGTAAGCTTCCCACTCAGGGACTGGACATCTTGAGAATGTCCTGCTCATAATAAACTTCAACAAATAAGTCTTCATTATGACTATTTTGCTCATTAATGCCCAAATTCAATTTAGCCTAGACTATAAATTTACTAAATATCAACACGTTTCCAAAAAAAGCATCCCCAAAAGACATTTAATTTTTTAAATAAAAATTAGGATTTAATTTTTTCTGCTACCCAAATTACACTACCATAGATATGTCATTACAAATCTGCCAAAAGCCTCTTGCCTTACTTAAGAATACTATAGTTGGGCTTCCCTGGTGACACAGTGGTTGAGAGTACGCCTGCCGATGCAGGGGACAGGGTTCGTGCCCTGGTCCGGGAGGATCCCACATGCCGCGGAGCAGCTGGGCCCGTGAGCCATGGCCTCTGAGCCTGCGCATCCGGAGCCTGTGCTCCGCAACGGGAGAGGCCACAACAGTGAGAGGCCCGCATACCGCAAAAAAAAAAAAAGAATACTATACTTGTATATTTTATCCATCTTAAACAAGTAGACAATATTTTGGCCCTTATATTCAAGGTAACATGAAAATTAGCCGTTCCTGCACACAGGTTTCATGAGAGTAAGAGTAGACTTGCCAAAAAAGGAAACCTGCAAGAATTTGAAATTAAAAGTTCTTCTATTTCTAGTCCCCAGTGTGATGCTGTGCTCTAAGTATAAAAAAATACCCATGAATCCAAAATGAACTATGCCTACAACAATTACCGACCAGTTCAAGCCCTGTCGACAAGAATCCACTCAAAAGAACCAAAATGAAAAGACTGTACAAATAAGTATGTACCAGCACTGATTAAGGCAGCCTTGTTTATATCACAGAGATTTCCTTATCTTTGGGTTATTGTAAGCAAAACTCAACTAATATATCTTATTTTGCTACTTGAACATGAATTTTTTTTTTTTTTTTTTTTTGCGGTACACGGGCCTCTCACTGTTGTGGCCTCTCCCGTTGCGGAGCACAGGCTCTGGACGCGCAGGCTCAGCGGCCATGGCTCACGGGCCCAGCCGCTCCGTGGCATGTGGGATCTTCCCAGACCAGGGCACGAACCCGTGTCCCCTGCATCGGCAGGTGGACTCTCAACCACTGCGCCACCAGGGAAGCCCTGAACATGAATATTGAGACATAGGACTTTAAGGTAAATCTGGAATTTTTAGTTAAGATTATTTCAGCTTTCTTAACTCACTGTGAACAAATTTTAGGAAAGCATATAGAACGCAGGTCATCTAATTCCAGTTTCATACTAACCATTATAAGCCGACTTCAATTCCAGACTCAAAGCTATTCCTAACAATAGAGCCAGCTTAGCCACACGTACTTTTGGAAGCAACATGGTTAATGAACACACCTATTTCACCAAACAACATGAAAATAAACTGGTATACTCCAACAGCACAGGAAAAAGTAAATCAAATACAAACCTCGTCCTTAAGTTGATCTGCACTCTCCAATATGGCAGCCACTAGCCACACGTGGCTATGTAAATTTAAATTAATTGAAGTTAAATAAATTAAAAATTTAGTTCTCCCATCATATTAGCCCATTTCAAGAGTTCAAAAGCCACATGCGGCTAATGGCTACCAAGATGTACAATACAGATATATAACATTTCCATCACTGCAGAAAATGTTATGTGCTGATAGACAACACTGATCAAGATTTAAAAAAAAGAAAGAAACAAAAAATAACAAACAACTAGAGAAATATAAATAAATAACTTATTTAAAATAACTAGAGAAATAATGAAGCACCATGAGTGAGGTATAGATGAAATGTTTAAGGACAATGTCCTTTCCTTTCAGGGGCCCACATTTTTTCCCAACAGTGAGATTAGGCTCTGGTAATTCTTGTCCCTTCCTGTTCAAGGGGGTCATAGTTCCAGAAAGCCAGTTTGGGACCTAGGACAGGAGAGGGTGGAAAAATAGAAGAGGACCTAGTCCCCACTACCCTTCACAGTCCCCCAAAGAGACAGTTAGCTCAGAGCATCAGATAGCTACAATGAAAGATGTATACCTCTATCTTGACCACAGCCCCAGGCTAAGGGTAGAAGAAAAACAAGCAATCCTAACCTAGAAGGTTTCTAACCTCACAATACCTTGAAGCTCAATGAGCCAGCGTTTATATCCTACAAAAGGAGGGATGGCTTTCAAGTCACACTAAGAAATTCAGTCAAAAATTTTGCACAGCCAAGAGCAATTTAGAACATGTCTTCAAAAGTCAGAATTGTCACAGACAAATATAATGCCAACAAACTCTGTCTTAAGGTCATTTTATATATCCTTTCCTTACAGTGCTTACAGTTCTAAAAATATATATGTATTTATAATATAGTTTTATATACATATAATTTTCTAACAAGCTAAATACATTTCTGAAAATGTCAAGAGCATTGAAGAAAAAATGGTCACAGCTGCTCACACCATGCTAGGTTATCACTGACTTAGATATAATAAAATGCCATGAACAGAGAAGACACCTTCCAACAACATGCCTCTTTGTAAGAAACTTCCTCACCAGAGGTGGGGAAAATGGAAACACATTTACAGGCCAGACCATTAGCTAGAGGGAAACGTTAAAATACAAAAATCAACTGATAACAATTGAAATAACTCAAATATGCTAAAAGGTATAAAATATGTACTTGAGCAACTTGGAACCAAGGTAGGAGAATAAAAGAATTGGGCTCAGGGCAGAAGAGGAGAACTGGAAAGTCATCAACCTGGGGACAGTGAAAATGGAGAGGAGAAATGGCAGAGATAAGCCGTGTAGAGACACAATAAAGAAACCCGAGGGCTGAGTGGGCTCCTAAACCTGAGGTTAATGATACATGATAGTGTCTTCTCCATTGTGGCAATTCCCAGGAAGAGGCCTCCAGAGCCACAGTCAAGCAAGGGCCCCCGCTTTTTCTAGGGTCGGGGGAAAACTCGTCTCATGTGGACAAGGAAAACCATGGATATATTATTTTATTATTGCCGAGTACCCTGAGCTTCCCCTCTAAATGAATGCACGAATGAACAAATGAATAAGTATCCCTTATGTATATATAAATTTCCCCTTGTAAGGTTGGTAAATTATGGGTCAATACCTAGAATGAAACTCATGAATTATTAAGTGAAAAACAGTCAATCTGTCTTTTTTATTCAGTAAGTGTAAATAGCTAAAATCAAATTCTTCCCTGTTTTGATAGGAAAGAAATGAAAAGAATTGGAGTCCTGCAAGTGGGGAGGGAAGGAAAGATAGGGTTATCTTCTGGGGAGAATGAAGAAATGGGACCAGAGCAAATGTTTACCAGGGTCACCCACTACCCACAGAATTTAAGGGAAATAGAACTTGGGCCTAGAAGCCTTTCTGTTATACCCTACATGTCTAGCTCTTCTCACGAGATTTATGAAGTTTATGATGTATCATTCTTTTGTGTTTGGTTTTTCTAACAAACTCTAATTTAAGTGGGTCCATTCCTAGAGGAATCATTATTTAAAGCACAGTTGTACCTTATTCTACATATCATAAGCTTCCTCTGAAAACTGTCAACTCCTCAGCAAAAAGATAAACTATATTCCAAGCAATACTCACTGAACAAAATTTATGACCACCTACTCTGAGCAAGGCACTACAAGTTAACATAATAATCAAAGAGTGCTGACAATACAAAAAAAATATGAAAAAATTCTGTAAGATCATTATAACGCATGCCAACTCTTCAAACTTTTTACCAGCACTGCTGACATGTTTCATCTATTCATTCATTCACTCACTCACTCAAATATTACTGAAAACCTGCTGACTACCAGTCCCTACCCATAAGGAGCTCACCACCCAAAGATAGACAAGTAAACATAATTACCATTGATAAATGCTAAGATAGCAGTATCCTCCAAAGCACAGTGAGATGTGTGTGTATGTGTGTGTATGTACATATGTGCAAAATTTTGGTGAAATTAATCAGCACTGATCTCTGGGCTATACACTTCACCTAATATTTTCCCTATCACTAAAATATTATCAGCACCCCTCCAGTCTGATGATAAAGATCCTGTACATGGCTGAAACTCACAATGATCACATTTCAAAAAGGTCTCAAATGCTCAGCAAACATTAATCTAAGATCAAAGTACAAGTCTGAGTTTTTGCTCAAGTATAACAAACCACAGTCACATTGATGCCTACCTCCTAGGGAAGAGAGGCTAGACATCTAAGAAGCTTCCCGCTCCACATCAGTCACCTAGAGACTGATGGAAAACTAAAGACCATTGGGAAGCAAGGGGTTCGTGTCTCAACTTGATCCCTCAAAGTCCCTGGGCTGATGCCTTAGCCTCTCTGGGACTCCACATCCTCATCTATCAATAAAAATGCTGAATTAGATGGCTTCCAAAGTTCTTTCCAGCTATTATATTATATTATATTACCCTATCATATCACATTCCTAGCCATTATATATGACTATTATATATATTATATATTATAGTGTGTATATTACACATATTATATATATTATATATAATAATATACTATAGTATATTATTATATATAATATATAATATTGTATATATATTATATATATTGTAGTGTGTGTGTGTGTGTGTGTATATATATATATATAAATAAAATGGTCTAGATTGTCTATGACTCTAGTTATCCATACTAAACAAACCATTCAACAGTTCAAATGTTTCTCAAGGGCTGCTCGCCCTGTCTGATGCACTCTGCCCTCTCAGTGTGTTGGGTCTAGGTACAGAAGGCATTTTCCTCAGTGTCTCCTCAGAGAACAGAAAGATCCTCACAGCTTTCTTCCTTATATTCACTATGCTTTCTACATAGCCGGAAAACAAAGCCACAGTCCAGAGAGCGGCTTAATAAGGTAGGAACCTTCACATCAGTACTATTTACTTACCTACGTAAGGTAAGTAAATACCTTACCTTACGTAGGTAAGTAAATTTGTTGAGATCACAAAGGAAGGAGAGGATCCCAATATCAACTCTCACGCCTGTCCTTTGGTACATTATCTAGGTTTTTAGGAAAGTCCAGATACACAACTGGGAATATGAGGAACCCTTCTCCACTCACCACCTTATTAACCTGGGGCAAGTAGCAGGGCCACCTAAGCCTTCAGCTGCTGCTTCTGTAAAATGGGTTGCTGCTTTGCCTTAAAGCCAAAAGACAGACTAAATGATATCAAGGAACCTTCAGCACCAGGGTCTGTAATGCTGTAACTTCCCTCTTTGGAGCAGGTCAATTAATTAAAAACCCCGCTGACTCTCAAACTAAGGTAAACAAAAGAAGACTTTTTCAGGAATGCACTGGCAAGATTAAAATTCACTCCCACAGAAACACTCTCAAGCAGTGGAAATTAACCCCTTTGTTTAATGGCAGGTATTGAAGGCAAGAGGGCCATGCAGACAGTATGCATGTGACTTTGGTAAAAAACAGAATGGGGACTGATCCCCTTTACACAAAAGACTAACCTTCCTCACATGTCATAAAGCAAGTGAGGTCCTGAAAAGGAAAATAATTACTCTAAAACCCAGCAATGATCACATTACCTCTCTAAGCTCTTGGAAATAAAACCAAAACCCTCAAACTTGTCTGTGAGGCCCAGGGTGATGCAGCCCCTACCTATCTCTCTTTGGGGCCTCATTTTGCACCATTTCCCCCATTTTAGTACTAGCAAGCTCCAACCAAGCTGTTTCTTTTAATTCTTGCCTCAGGCCCTTGGCACTTTACCCTCCCTGGCCTAATTAACACCCACTTATCCTCTAGGTCTCAGCTCCAGTCACACTTCCTCAGTGAATTCTTCTCTGATCCCTCCCCCACCTCTACCTCCACCTCCGTTGTCACCCCACTTCACACACATACACACACACACACACACACACACACACGCGCCCACGCACACGCACCCCTTCACCCTGCAGGCCACTTTTTGTTGTTATGTGCTTCCAAAACCACAGGTCTTTCCTTCAGAGAACTTACAAAACAGTCCTATGTCTCAATATTTGATTAATGGCCTCCCAAAGCCTCACTGGACTATAAACTCGATGAGAACAGGGTTGGGTTAAAATTTGCTCATTAATGTCTCCCTAGGACCTGGCACAGAGATGACTGAGTAAATGAATGAAAGATTGACGTGGTTGGTTCATCTGCAAAAATACCGCCTTCTTCCATTTAATCCTAAACTATACACCAGGTCAAATCTGGGGAAAGATATCCGACATCACATTTTACTAGCTTTGGGTACAAAATTGAACTAAGTAGACAAAATTGACAAAAATAACCTAAAAAGGAAAGGGCAGTGACGGGGATGGAGAATGGCGAGGTCATCCACCTCTCTAGAGCAGGGAAAGGTTGGGAGCACCCATCTCCACAGTCTCCCCCCGACCCGGCCTGCATCTTTATTACTGGCTTGCTCCCAATGTGACCTCCTCCAGAAGTAACCCCCAATCTAAAAAGACTCACCCCAACTAAGCACCATCCCAACTCCTTTTTTGCTTAGCAGCCCCTTCAATTCTATCTGAGAGTTTTGCCAAGTTAAAATCATTCTAAACCTTTACTTTTGGGTTTTCTAGAGCTGTAGGCAATCTGCTATAGGCCATATAAAATAAAACACATTTGACACTAGTTAAAGCATCTGGCAGAACATGAAAGACGCTATTTTCAAGCCCACTATTCACAGCTCCCTAGAAAAGACCTTTTAACCCTTTTCTTTATCACACACTTAGAAAAAAATAAAATGTTTTTAGCATTTCAGATTAATTCAGCTGCAGACGGTCAATAATTTGACTACCAGGACTAATGTAAATGCTGCATATATTCCACACTCTCTTAAAAGGACGATAAATGTATAGAATAAGAAATCAGGTATACAAGGATCCCCAACTCAGAAATCTCAATCTGGAATATAAGTGAGAATCACAAGTAAGCCAAAAAACAAAGTCACATTGCTTTTTCTAAAGCCTGTCACAAACCCATGCCCTTTAGCGATGTCTATAAAACACTCTCAGACTCGCTTGGAGTCTATTTAGCCTTATTTTGTATAAAATGTGATATCTAGTTCCTATGCCCATAGTATATTAGACTCATCAGACAGATCATAGGCAGAAGGCAGCTATTGGCAGCTGGTACATTGATAATAATGTCAAAAGCTAACCCAACAGTATGCAACACCTAGAAAGTACTCATGGTAGTCATCATCAAAAACTGACTGAATAAATTAAAACCACTAAAAGACAAAAGACATTTAGCAAGCAGGCACCATCTGCTACATAAGCAGAGATCCCTTTATTCCTTAGGAGCTCCTAAAACTATCCCTGAATTACAGTGAAACTATACAACCAATGTATTCATAATAATAGAGTCTGAGTATTACAGAAAAAAAAGCAAATCATAATCAGTAAATTCTTTAACAAGGCAAAAATGTACATTCATTTTAGGAAGGTTTCCATAAATTACAAAACTGCTTTGATATTTTAAGATGTGATTTTCTAACTCTTTGTAGAAGCTGCCCCAGTGAAATGCCACATTCTCAGACAAGATAAATGCATTACAAGAGTATATCCATCAAGGAGAGCAAATCTGAATAAACCATCTTTTCCGGTTCTCAAAAGAAAATTAAATTTTATAAGAAAAGAAGAAGTCCAAACTAGCAAATTCTTTAATTTGTCAATAGGACGTGACCGTCTTTAAGACCAAAATATTAAACTAATAAATTAATAAATGAAACATTTTATTCAAAAACTCTAGTTCACACAAACTATTTTCCATAAAGGAATTCTCTATCAATCACAAGTAATCGTGATCCTTTATCAGATGTTTCCAAGTTGTCGAGGACCAGGACTGTTACATCCTTTAATAAATACGGCAATATATTTGATGGTTCTCATTCAACATCTGATTCTTTGGTGGTCCTGGAAATATTTAGGTGATTAACAAAACCAACTTTTTTTTTTTTTTTCTTTGTGGTATGCGGGCCTCTCACTGTTGTGGCCTCTCCCTTTGCGGGGCACAGGCTCCGGACGCGCAGGCTCAGCGGCCATGGCTCACGGGCCCAGCTGCTCCGCGGCATGTGGGATCCTCCAGGACCGGGGCACGAACCCGTGTCCCCTGCATCGGCAGGCGGACTCTCAACCACTGCGCCACCAGGGAAGCCCAAAACCAACTTTTTAAATGTAAAAAAATTTTTTAAAGAAACAATGAATTCCACGCTTAAGCCCAACTCAAATCAGTGAGCCAGAAAGGAACTTGAGATCAGCTGTCCCACCCACCTCCCCAGATTTTAAACAAGTAAATATCTAAATATCCAGAGCAGACATTGTCTATTTTCTGCTGAAAGACCACAAAACACAAAGACTCCTCGTCCACTTTCATTATAGACCCCCTTTATAGACCACTTTCATTATAGACCCCCCTTTTTTACTTCTCTTCGCCATCCCCAAAATAAAACAAGGCAACAAAAAAGGCAGCTCTTCCATCTGATTTACAGACATGGCCTACTTTAAGGTGTCCCTTTCTCCCAATCACCCAAGTCAGAAACCTTGAACTTAACCTTCAATTCCCCCACCCCCTCATCTGGTCAGTCCCAAATACAGTCACTCCATCCTCTCTAGCCTCTCCCCCACCGGGCCTTTCTGTTCCCATTGCTACAACCATAAACCAGCCTGGCCACAGACAACAGACACCCCACCTCCCAGCCATGGGAGTATCTGTCCTAAGCAGAGCTCTGCTCCGTCTCCCTGTCATTCATAAACCAGCAGAAGTGAGATCCAAACAGCTTTCCATAGGCCAGTCCCCAACCATGTTTCCAGCCTCCCCTGTGACCTCTCTGCACTGCAAGTATTTTGCCTCACCTGACAGAATCTTGCTATTCCCCAACACTGAAATCTTTCTTTCTTTCCTCCCTCTTCACTCACTCATTCATTCAGCTAAAATTTCTTGTACACCATCTCTATGCCAGGCACTGTGCTGGGTATAGGGATACAGTGGTGAGCAAAAATAGGCAGTACTTGTCCTCATGGAGATCATAAAATTTACTCTTTTGCTCTTACACACCCTTCAAAAGCTAGTTCAAATATCATAGCCTTTATATCTCTTCCTTTCTTAGATTTCTAATATGTACATTTACAGCTTTTGTCATATATTGCCTTGCAATGTATTGTTTCCACTTCCTTCTTTATGTATCTGTGCATCCCCAAAGCATTAGCACAGTGCTCTGCACCAAAATCTATCCCATCTAAATGTTAAGTTTTCTCTATTTCCAACCGCTTACAACTTTCTTTTAAATTTTGCTTTTTTCACTTCCCATAAAAATGTGTCGAGTCTTTTTTTCTTTTTCTTTGTTTTTTAAGCACGAAGGTGTATTAAGCTGTGGCTAAGTAAAGGTCATTTAATTTCAGCTCTGGAATGTGTTTATGAACTTACAAATGAGAACATCTGATGTCTTAGGGATCTACTTCAAACACAATAATGAAGCTGCCCTGTGGTGACTTGGCTGACAAAGAACTTGGACGGCAGACAGCTCCTCATTGGACTCTCGTACAGTCTATTCGGATCCCTCTCTCAGGCTGCCCTTTTAAGACTAGCCCTGTCACTTTTAACCGAGTCCTCAGCACCTCCGTTAAATTTTGCATTTTCACCAGGCTTATCTCAAGCAAACTGAAAGAACTGAGTAACAATTTGTCCTTATGAAGAGCAGAGACTGACTACCCACTGTGAATGCCTAGGAGGTCAAAACAGCAACTATTTAATAAATCAATATCCTGAAAGTAACAGTTGACTCCAGTGGGTCACAGAATTAAGAACTGACCAGTGAATGTATACAGATATGTCTATTTCCTCATCACGTACACAGCATAGTACTCCTGTTTATGTGCACAGGTGTACACATACACAAGCACACGCCTAAAACTCATGCGTTCAAAACAGAGAGTGGAAAAAGTGGCCCTGAACAATACTGGGTTATTTCTGCAAGGTTAGGATGGGAGGAAGGAGAACAGGGGAAGAAAGTAGAAACCTATACCATCTTTTAAAAGCTAAAGAGTTTTCCAAGTTTTTAGGAGAATTCTATACAGAAATCATTACATCTTATGTTACACCAGTTAAGCAGCAAGAACATTTCACCAGACAGCCTGCAAAAAGTTTTCACAGGCTTATAAAAACTGGGCTTTTGCTCTCATCTCTCCTATTAATATATAATGATAATTAACTCAATTTACTTTCTCTCTCCTTTTTAGGCAGGGCAGTCCACTGAAAGGAGAAAAAGCAAAATTACACCCACAAAAGTGGAGCCGTGGAAAAACATTTTAATTACTATCACACATTCCCAGATACAGCCTGCACACAAATTTGTGCACACAAGTCAGCAGCACATTTACTGCCAAAGCCATCACCACCCAAGTTAGAAGGGCCACGTGAGCCAGGGAGGGGCAAAGCTGTTCTGCACCCTCCCCCCAACCAGGCTCAGGACAACTGGGAACTTGCTGGAAGCATAAGAGCAAGACTTCAGGGCAAATTTACTAGCTCAATGACCTTAAGCTCTACATAACCCTCTCTGGGCCTCAGTTTCCTTATCTATAAAGTGGTGATAATAATAGCACCTAACTCCTAGGGTTGCTCTGAAGATTGAGTTAATGTGTATAAAGGATATAGAACATTGCCTGTCACAGGACTATAAATATCTGTCTATATCATTGCAATTTATAATGAAAGCTAAGGTACCAAATGATGGCCCTAAGGCTCTTATAAGATCACATATCTGTGTACGTATATATGTGCTTAGATGGCATTCAGCTGTCCGTTAAATAAACCTACTTGTTACACATTAAATTTAAAATAAAAACTGAAAAACCAAAAGTGTTTCTTCCTACCTCTATCTAACCTAAATATCCATTCCCACAAGTATTTCCGGGCAAGAGAAGTTTTTCTGTATTTCTCTCAAAGATGTCCTAGGCTCACATTTCAACTCACACCTATGCTACAGGCTACATAAAAGAAATCATTCTTCTATAAATTACTTATCCAAAAATTCCCGGTTGTATTAATATCAGGCTGCTTTAATAAAGTTTAAATGAAAATTGAACATTTTAAAGTATTTAAATCTTCAAGTTAGCTAATTAGTCCTCATTAGAGGCTGCTCATTCTTCCATGCTAAAACATTTGGTGAAATCCTTTGAATCGTTTCAGAAACTGCTTAATATTCAGTCCCCAGAGTATGACCATGAAGGGTTCTCTCCTGCATTTTCAATACCTTTCCTTTGCAAACACAAGGAGAGAAGAAATGAAAATGGACAAGACCTCTACACTCTCCTTTATAGCAAACTGGCTTTCTATGCATAAACATCCAACCCTACACCCATCACCATTAAGAGGGGCACACAAAGGTTATAATAATTAAAATATTTGATTTTGCTAACTTTTGAGCCAAAAAAAATTTGAGCCAAGTTATAAAAAGTAAGCCTCTCTTTAGATTACACGGCCCAATTCCAAAACCAAAGAACTAGCCTTTCTGGAGGGTTGTACATTATTTGCAGCTTAATCACATACAGACAAATCTTTGAAAGGCTCCCTTTTTATGGGGCTACTTTTTTCCCACAAGTGTGTTAGTCTATACGCTGATGTTAATTCTGATCTGTGAAATCATAAACCAAGGACAAATGTATGTTTATTATCAACCACATTTTACTAAAACTGCTCAGGCCTTTATATCAATGTGATAAATTCTGTTTAAAAATCAAGGAGAGGGCTTCCCCGGTGGCGCAGTGGTTGGGAGTCCGCCTGCTGATGCAGGGGACACAGGTTCGTGCCCCGGTCCGGGAAGATCCCACATGCCGCGGAGGAGCTAGGCCCGTGAGCCACGGCCGCTGAACCTGCGCGTCCGGAGCCTGTGCTCCGCAACGGGAGAGGCCACAACAGTGAGACGCCCGCGTACCGCAAAAAAAAAAAAAAAAAATCAAGGAGAAAATTCATACTTTCATTTCTAATAAACAGCCTGACCTCATAAGGCCACTTTGTTAAATTTTCTCCACCAGCTTCTCAGAAGGTTGCCATTTCAATCATAATGCACTAATGTCTCTCCATAGCTAAATAAACATCTGCACAAAACACAGCTGTGTCCAGAATGCCCACAGCCTAATATTTAAAGAGTCTACTTCCTGATTCAAAAATAATAGTTGCATTTCCAGGGTGATAATTTAGTCAGAAAGGCAGTATTTCACTTATACATTCAGCAAATAACTACACAGATACAGGGCTCTACAAGGCCCTGTGTGATTATGCATACTAATATTCCCCTTTCCTTAGAGACATGTACAATCTGATATGATAGTCAAGGTTTTCCTCACCATAAGCCGTCCTCCATAGAAGAACCCAGATATTACTCATCCTTCAGGGGCTTTACAGTCTCTCTCATTCAATACCTCCCTGAAGTGGAGCTGAAGAGATGGATTGCACCACTTCTGTCCCTCTCCCCTTTCTTCTCTCTCCTTCGGCATTTGTCCACCTCTTTGGCTGCTTATTTCCACCTCTTTCCCTTGCTCCTCTCATCCTGGTCATGCCTATGAAATACAGGCCTTGATATTTTTTCTTTCTTCCCAGAAATCACATCATTCTCAAGGCTTTATCATCTCTTTGTGGAAAATTCCCAAATTTAAGGACTTCAAATTTATGTGATATCCAACACTGACGTGCACATCCCTTAAATTCCTTAATTCCAACCTGACCAACACGGAATGCCTGATCTCCCCACTAAAGCCAATTCTTCTGCCCTACTTCTTATTTCAGTCAATGGTCCCAGCAGGTTCACCATGACCCAGGCTGTCTTAAAGACTTCTTTGACCCCTCTTTTTCCTCAGCACCCCACCAACCCACCCACCTGATGTGTTCCCAAGTCACATGGATTCAGAGCCCTTCTTCCCACCACCATTGCCACCAGTCCTAATCTAGACACTTATTTCTCCCCACTGAACATTTCAGAATTTTTCTAGGTGGGCTCTACCTCCTCTCTAATCCATCTTAAGTGACGATAGCATCATATTAATTTTTTTAGAGAGGATATATGTACTCTGGAACCAGAGGGCTTGGTTTTAAATTCCAGGTCTGCTACTTCTTACTTCTGTGACCTTGGGCAAGTTACCTAACCTCTCTGTACCTTACTCTCATCGTTTGCACACTAAGGATGGTAATAGTAGCTGCCTCAAAACTGTTGTGAACATAAAATAAATTAATAGTTATGGGGCACCTAGAACAGCATCTGGCATGCATTTAAATGCTCAATAAATGTTTGCCATTATTTGCAGTTAGCATAGGTCTAGTCATACCCTGGACTGCCCCCAGATCCTCAAGAGAGTCCCATGGCATACCATGCTGCATTCAATCTGCCCAGCTGACCTTTCAGCTTCCTATCACACAGCCCCACTTGAACCTGTACACACACCAGGCAAATCAGAGGTCTTACTATTCCCTGAACACACGCCAGAGCCTCCCTCCTCATCCTCACTGTTCCCACTTCTGGGATCTCTCATCTCATATCTCTGTCCATCCTTCAAGCCAGTCTTAACTCCTTCATGAAGCCTTTTCTGAACCCCTCAACCAGAAGTGCTCCCCAATGCCCATGAATTCCCCCCAGCACAGGGGTTATGTTACTCTACGGCAGTCATCTTTTCTCTCCATCTCACTGCAGTCCTGTCTTTCTCCCTGCAGGTTTGGAGCTCCTTGAAGGTAACATATGCATCCATCATCCGTGTATTCACTACATCCTCTAGCCCTGTGAAATATGTTGAGGTGACAAAAAAATGGAGGTGTGGGTGATCAGAACCATAGCCACTACTGTGGCATAGTAGTTAGGCACCTCAAATAAAAAGAAATACACACTCTGCCCAGACTGGAGTCCTCATCATAGTTTTGAATGACATCAAAACTCACAATATAAATTGGATGGTCTCTCCAGCAAGTCTTTCTTTACAGGACACCAGAAATACAGTAGAATCAATATAAGAAGAATGTGGTTTGTAGCCCTATCCTAAAATACTAACATTAAAATCACACAAAAAATTTTCCTCATATATTAATAGTAGAATCAAAAAACCACTGACTACTGACTGTGTTTAGTTGACTAAATGTAATTTTCTGCTAGATCTACCATCTAGCAATCCCAAGAGAAGCAACTTAGACCTCAAGGCCTGGAGCTTGTTCAGTGACATATTAACTTCTGGCACATCACTGAAGAATTAAACATAATGGCATATACACAGTCCCTACCCTCGGACTCATGAGAGGTCCCCAAACCCTACACCCAGAAAAAGAGGGCGACAACAATGCACATTCCCAACAATAGAATGAACACTCCATAAACACTGCTGGCAGTGACATCATCCAGGTACCAGAGGTCAGAGAGCAGGCAGTGCAGTACTCCATGCTATCTAGGAGCAGAGCTGTAATCTGACACCAGGGATTTAGACCTCTTTGCCCAGCAACTCTGGGCATTCAGGAGCCGCAGCAAAGGGCTCTTTCATTCCCACTTTCACTTCAGCCATTCAAGGAGCATCCTGCTCCCAGCACCACTGAGAGAAATGTCCCGAAGACATCAGTTTCAAGAATCCCTATGATTAAGTGAAATTAAAGAATGTTTTCCCTCAAATAAAAGATATGCTCTTGAAGTCTGAGAATACTCTCACTCTTCCAATACCTGGTGGTACCCACAAATCCTTTGGCAGAACTGCCAAAATCCCTCTTAACATGACAAGTCCTAGGAAGCTTACTAAGTAACTATGGTTCATTTAACTATGTTCATTTAATTGCACGTTTGGTTAAGAAAACAAGGAAGTAAAATTAAATGTTTGTTAGAATATGCTGGACAACTCTGAAACACTAGCTCTTTTAATAAAAGGACATAATTATGTCAACTCAGCCTTCTTATTCCTTATTATATGTTGCTTTTATTAAGTAGAGATTTATCTCTCTTTAAGTTTTTACTATACTATACGATATCTTTTTCCTGTAGATCAATGGTCTTTCACAGAAAACAGTTCCCTACTTGTATCTTACACTCTCAAATCCTAATCCCACAGAGGCAGAGTAAACAAAGAATGTAAATTAGCACTCCTATACCACTTCCTCAAAGGCAAAAATAATAATACTGTGAAGCTTGGGGCACCCAAATAAAATAACTCAATAATTTACCACACAGATAAACTCAATACACACACTGCCCTGTACTCTGTAGGTGCTCCAATAAATACTCCATGAACTGATTCACAGGCCTGCTACAGAATCTGGCAAGGACAGAGGGTGCGTCTCCCTGGTCCTGCTCTGGGGAGTGTTAGGAATCTACGGTTGCAGTTTATTGTGGTGGTAGGAAGAACTAATATAGATAGAGGTCTAAAAGAAATGAGGTGACGATAGGTTCAAATTATGTTAACTTTCCCTGCACCTCTCCCCAAGCATCTGAGCCTAAGGAAATCGGATTTGTTGCTTGCACCGCGGGGGGAAGGTGAATAAAACTGCCATAAAGGTGCACTGCATTTCCTCACCAAAGAGCCAACAAACTAAATGGTTGAGAAAAAAAAGAAAAAAAGAAAGAAAGAAAGAAACTTACTTTTCATAGACCAGCTCCTCATCGATGGAGAAATAGTGGGTATTTACTGTGCTTTTTGGTCTATTCCTTAAAGTAGCAAAATATAACCGATCTGAAAGACAAGTTTAAAAGACAGGAGAAAACATATGAGAAGTAGGGAAGCCGGGGCAGGGGGGGTTGCTAACGCAACAAGATCAAAATAACAACCGCCACCCATTATTTAAAGACCCCATTAACACATGGAATTCTTGCAAAGCCCTGATCTCTCCCACAAAGCGACAGAGATCCAAGAGCATACCAGTTAGAGAAGCGAGAAGAGGGCCCGACTGAGAACTCAGCGGTGGGCAGAGCTCCCATATCCCCCTTGTTCAGGCCAGCGGGAGCAGGTAGAAGCTGAGGGTACCCGTAGCACTGGAGATGCAAGTTTGGTTCAGAAATGTCCAGACCTCAGCAGCTGCGGAAGGGGAAGGGAGAGGCCAGAGGCGAGCCTCTCCCCTGCAGCTCCGGAGACTTCAAGAAGAGGAAGGGAGGAGAGACGGGGTTTGTGTCTGGAGATGTCCCGAAAACCGAGTCCAGCAGTAGAAGGATAAAGGCAACCGAAAGGATCCGCACGAGCCGCTGCATGCAGGAGCCCGGGAGAGGCCGGCGCCGTCCCATTATCGGGCGGGGAGGCCTTCCGAGCGTGCTGCAGAGGGAACGAGGGACGCAAGAAAGACAGAGAAGCCGGAAGCAGGGGGTCCTCGGGGAGAGGATAGCACCGAGAGGGGACGAGAGCCCGCGCAGCGACCGCAATACGCTGGGGGCCCAGGAAGAAGCCGGAGACAGTGGTTGGGACGTTGGGGCGAGAAGTGAAAAGAGTTGGGGGCGACGGAGGGTTGGAGGATGCGGGGCGGCTGCTCCTCACCTTTCATGAACTCGCAAGCCCCGATTAGTTCCCCTGACTCCGCTGCCATCTTAAGCGAGATACGCACGGGGGAGGGCTGGGTCCTGGCCAGCTGAGGTCACCCGCCCCCGGGGGCTTCCCCACTGCCCAGGAGCCGGGAAGCTTGCTGTCCCGAACACCAAGCCCGCCCGAGAGAGGCAGCAGGCGCCGAGGGCGGAGGCGGCTGGGGGGTCAGCGCGCAGGGCGCCCCGGGGACATTCCGTGGGGAACCCGAGCACCCTCCGAGCGGGGCGCACACGCCCCGGTCTGTGGCCACTCCGCTTCGGACCCGGCTGCTGCCGCTGCTCCGCCGCCGCCGCCGCGCCTGGGAAACGCAGACCAGCTCTCACGGCCGGGCAAAGTCTTCCCCCGGCTCCCAAAGGGATCATGGAGGAGGAGACTTCTGGCCCCGCTCGCGCCCGTGGCTACTCGTGCGGCAGCGGGCAGGACTCTGGTGCCCGCCGGCTGGCAGCAGCTGCTCCGGCTCCTCCTTCGCCACCTTCTTTCAGCAGCAACTCTTCCTCCTCCTCCTGCCCCTGGGTCCGCCCCCAGACCTTCTTCCCCGCCCTCCTTCAGCCCCCTCCACTTTCACGGCTCCGCGGCCATCCCTTAAAGGGACAGCGCCGCTCCTTTCTCCGCGCCCGCACCGCGCCCCAGTTACCAAGCGCCCCGCGGATCACTAAGAGCCGGTTGCTAAGGCTTTGTTGTCGTCCACCAATTGCTGTACAGGAAACGCGGTCCCGGGCCCTGAGGAGCCGGGCGGGGCCTCCAGACCAGAAAGTTATGAATGAAACGGTGGAGTCGGGAGTGGTCCCGGAGGGCACTTGAAGCGGCTTCGCAGGCAAGAATGAGCCCGCGCCCCTCCGTTTTCTGCACGCACTTAGTCTTCTTCCTATTCCAGATTTTTCGTCTGTCTCTCTCATTCTCTACCTCTCTCTCCCCACTCACCCTTGTTCTTCTAAACTCTTGCATGCGCGCGTGGACACACACACACACACACACACACTCTTAAAGCTCTCAGAACTCCGTGCCCCACCTTACCTATAGCTAATCTTTCAACCAACCCCCATCCTCACCACTGACAGACCTCTATCTTTACTAAAAAAAAGAAGCCCTACCTCCTAGCTCAGAAGAACACCTACTGGTTTCTTCTACACATATTGGACTCTGAATTAACTTGTGCTTTGTTCTCACTGGGTAAAAGGTTCCCAGCCGGTTCCCCACGTCCTCTAATTTGGGTCGCCGCTGTGGGCGCAAATCATCACAAATACCTAACCTTTATGTGGCTCTGGTCCTGGAGGGGGGCGGGGCGGAGGAGCGAGGCCAGCCGGGGGGCAGGGGAGGGAATAGGGGAGAGGGAAGAGGGCCACTTGTCCACGGGGAAAATTATCACAAAAGAATATCTTTACACAGTCTTAGCTGAAGCGCTGCAGAGAAGCCTTATCTCAAAGAAGCCCTTGACTTGTTTCCGTGAGGCTTCTCGTACAGCTCGAACAACTTTAAAGCAGGGTGTCCTACCGGTGTGCCTAATTAGAGAGCAGTCCCTTCCATATGAAAATGGCGCTACAGACCCATCACCGGAAGAGCATGAGCTCTGAGTGGTTTCTCCAGAAACAGACAGGGATTTGTGCCAGCCTTCGGTTTCGCACTCGTTTGTTTACCTCTTGGAGAAAAGGGGCGCGCAAGAGAAAGAGTCCACTGACTTTGAAGGACCGCTCTGAGGTCAGCAAGTAAAGCTCAATCTCTTGGTCTCAACCCGTTAGCTTTGCTGGCTCTCCAAAAAGCTAAAGAGCCCACAGAAAAATGATAAACGAATATTACTTAGATATTCAGAAAAAATATTCTGAACATATCAGTAATTCTAATAGAACATGCCCTTGCAAGACAGTTAAAAGAAAACCTATCCTAACATCCAAATCTTTAAACTCTAAGGTAAGAACCATATAAATTTAAAGGTGGAAGAATCACTAAAGACGACCTCCTACCATCCCCTAATCTTCCCACGAGGAAAGACTATCTCAAAAGAGTTTTTAAAACCGTAAAAGTCCTGAAAATATGAGTTGTCATGAGTGTTCCTCTCTGCTGAGATGCAGTCCATGTTTTCCAGGCCCCTGGCCATGGCTATGGAATTCTAAAGAATGAAGTATCTCTAAATGTATTTTCCACACTCAACAATTCTTCGAATTTTTTCTGATATTTACTCCCACAAATCGTGTGTCGACAATCATGTTAGCCAATTCATATTATTTTGTTGAAAAGTTCCAACTGAGACTTTATATGTGACAGTTATGGAAAAGCAAAGTGTATGAATGTCTCAGTAAACTTACCCACTTTGTTTAAAAAAGCTAATTCAATGATGGCAATCTATTTCCAAATTTTATGATGTGAAATTCGTGTAGAACCTAAATTCTCTTAACAAATTTCCTAACAACTTTTCATCCAAGTGTTGTATTAGAAAAACTCCTTTAGAAAAAGAAGCCCAGGTTCTCATTCAACGCATAAACTTTTAATTTTACTAAGTAAATAGACTAATGAAAAGAACTCTAAATCTATAGGTTCAGAGAAGTCAGATTGAATTAAACACCTCTTGTTATTTTCTGAAATGAATTTACAAAAACATTTTCTTTCATATAATTCTCCTGCTTAGAAATTTTGGTCATGAGGAATGAATTATGACCTGAACAAACAGAAGTCCTTAAAATTAAGATCTCAAAATGAAAAAGTTTATTTTTCCTTAGCATATTTACAGTATGAGTATTACAATGAAATTTTTGAAGTTGTTAAGACTTTATAATGTTTTTTTGAAGCTCAATGAAAGGAAAATAAGTGATTGTCAGTATAATCAAATCTCTCTAAACCAAAATCTGCACAACCTAAATGGTATAAAAAAAATCCTACAAGAAAAATTATGAACAAGATAGTGCGCATACAGCACACATACATGTCAAGGTTCTAATGAGATCATAAAATACTATATTGTCTCAATTATCATGAGGTCAGAGTTCTTATTGGTTGTAGTTTCATAATAAAGGCATGACTTCACAGTCTATGGAAGAAGATATGGAAAAAACTTTCCAATCACTCAGAATAAATGTTAGGAACTGACTTTTATCTTAAACAACAATAAAGAATGGTGTTGCACACATAAAGAGAATACTAGGAGAATAAAGATTTCACTCAACTGCAGAAAGGGAAGGTAATGTTATACAGAGAAATTTAGTTAAGTATAGGGCTTCCCTGGTGGCGCAGGGGTTAAGAATTCGCCTGCCAACGCAGGGGACACGGGTTGGAGCCCTGGTCCGGGAAGATCCCACATGCCGCTGAGCAACTAAACCCGTGAGCCACAACTACTGAGCCTGCGCTCTAGAGCCTGCGAGCCACAACTACTGAAGCCTCCTCACCTAGAGCCCGTGCTCCGCAGCAAGAGAAGATACCGCAATGAGAATCCTGCACACCGCAACGAAGAGTAACCCCCGCTCACCGCAACTAGAGAAAGCCCGTGCGCAGCAACGAAGACCCAACGGAGCCTAAATTAAATAAATAAATTTTTTTAAAAAAAAGAAATTTAGTAAGTATAGAAGTGTCTCAAGTTTGAAAATGACAACATTTATTCTAACTCTGCAAATGTAGCTTGAATCCTGCCTCCAGTGCCCTGAGGGTAGTCTGCAGCCTATGCTCATGCACCTGGAGAGCTAGAAAACTCTCTGCTAGAGGCAGCTCTAAAATATGTTGTCACCTTCTGGTTCTAATTCTGCTCCTTAAGGCTGTGCTGAACTCCCTTAGTTACTCTTGCATATGACTACTCTTCAAAAATACAAAGGCAGCTCCCTTGGGCCACTTCTTCCCCCTTGGTACTTCCCAGATTAAAATCTCCATTTTCTTCAACCTTTTCTTAAATTACATGGCTTCAAGCCCTGCTGTCCAGTCACTCTCTTTTCCAATTTGTCTGCATCCCTCATAAAGTGTGTCCCAGAACTGAATGCAGGCCTGTGGTGACCTGGTGTGACTAGTTCTGAGATCAGAAAAAAAAAGCACTGATGAAAATTCAGATGGGAACAAAAGCACTGAAAAACATAAAAGAACTAAGTTTTATTATTTAGTTGCAAAAAAGGAAATATTCTCTCGTTGGAAGAGGGGGGAAAAAGTTGCTCAGGATAGTCAAAGGCCTGACAGATGTGATATTTACATATTCTATTCTTTTAAAATTATTTTCATTTCTCAGAATATCTGATTTTAACATGCGCTTTTAGTTGTTTGTTCAGTCATGATTATGTTATCTAAGCAAATAAAAGGGAATATATAATACATACTTTGAATTCTTTCTAAAAATCAATTTTCAGTTTAACTATGAACCAAGGGGCTGTAGAAACCTACACTGCTGAGTAATTTGAAATTCAAAGTAATTTGAATTGTTTAAATATTTTGATAAATTACTTATATAATGCCAAAAATAATTTAAAGCAGCTTTTAATAAAATATATATGCCAAAAAAGTCATTACAAGCCTGTCCCAATCTGATGAGAATGTATGCAA
The DNA here is from genome assembly GCF_003676395.1 of Aethalodelphis obliquidens. Classification (NCBI taxonomy): domain Eukaryota; kingdom Metazoa; phylum Chordata; class Mammalia; order Artiodactyla; family Delphinidae; genus Aethalodelphis; species Aethalodelphis obliquidens. Next base: position 35,192,930 of record NW_020837957.1, on the reverse strand, counting down.
AAGTGAATAATGGCAGAAAACAATTGAGGTTTATTATTACAGAATATTATTATATTATTATATATTTTATGTTATTATATATTATATTATATATTAATATATATTATATTGGATATTATTATTATAGAGTATTATTATTATGGAGTATTATAATAGTATTTTTAAATGATCATTCTTTAGTTTTCTTTTACAATTAAAGATACAGGGTTTCCCTGGTGGAGCAGTGGTTGGGGGTCCGCCTGCCGATGCAGGGGGCGCGGGTTCGTGCCCCGGTCCGGGAGGATCCCGCGTGCCGCGGAGCGGCTGGGCCCGTGGGCCATGGCCGCTGGGCCTGTGCATCCGGAGCCTGTGCTCTGCAACGGGAGAGGCCGCAGCAGTGGGAAGCCCGCGTACCACAAAAAAAAAAAAAAAAAAAAAAAAGATTCAAATCCAGAATGAGAATTCTGCCCTTGCTTTTCAGCTCATCTACTCTGCACTCATCCTGTTTGTAAAAACAACCTTCCCAGGACATTATTGTTCTCCCCTGTTCCTGTCAGTATCTGATTCAGGAAGCTTCCTTGAAAAATGGGGAAGAATGGGGTTTTCTACTTTATTATCATCACTGCCAAATATGTTATACATGGATTGTTGAAAATCTGAATGCAATAAAAGGAATAGTAACCCCCCCGCAAAAAAAAGTCATTACAGTACAAAAAGAATACCAAAAATTTGTATACAACATGACTGCCCACAGATGCTAAGATCTTGGCCTGACCCAGCCATATTCTGCATCACACTAATTCTGTTTAAGGATTTCAAGCCAGAATCAAAGACAGTAAAAACCAGAAGGGACCTGGAAGGTCAGCTAGGTCCAGTTTTCACAAAGACTCCATGGAGTCTAAGGTAGCAAGAGACCCCACATGGGGTTGGGGGTGGAGAGGGAAAGATGAGCAGGCAGGGCTTTTACAGAATATTTCATTTGTAAAAGAGTATGTGTCAAAACAGAGGAAAGAAAAGAGAAGAAACTGAGGTCCACAGTTGGTAATCCATTTTCCAAAGTTATGTAGCTTATTGGTGGTAGACTCAAGACCAGTATTCGTTATTTTCTCTAATACCAGCAATCTTTTCTCAGTTTTCCTCTAACTTAGCTTATCGAACATTGTTTAGTTCATAGGTTCTGAAACTTTTGAGATGATAAAGTATCAAGCAATATAATGTATATTAATAACTTTTTTCTTCAAAATCTTAGAGAAAATGATTTAAACTCAGAATGAAAAAATAAAAGATGCTTCATTATCTGCCACTGCTGTTATTGTCATGTGGCTTCTATAAAAATCTGAATTATTTTTCCACTCCTGTGATTTATTAATAGTATACCAGCGTTCTACAGAACATAGCTTAAGAAATACTGTTTTAGTGAACATTAAATAAAATAATTTGATAATCATCTCATCCTTGACTAGTGCAGCCAGGAAAAAATGATGTAGTTTTAGAAAGTAAAAGAAAGTTCCATGGGCAGGTCAGTATACATACAATTGCTCAATTTATTAACCGCTTTGCTACATTTTTCAAATAGGCTAAAATGCGGTTTTTAAATTTACATAGTTTATCCATCTACATTTATCTGTCATTTCTATACTCTTTTTGGAGAAGAAATGAAGAAGTGAACATTTTTTTCTCCAAGAATATATAAAATAATATTCCTCACACCACTCCCTGCCCTCATCACCACTGCTTCAACTTACCACCACCCCTTTACCATCGTCCTGTTAAGAAATATCATTAGCTCACGTTTTAATCTTGTTTCCATGTTCACTCCCACATGCACATTTAATACATGCGCCTACTATATTCTGTATATGTTTCTATCAGGAAAATAATAGTTAAGTTTTATCAAAAACCAAGCAGAGCAATTTATACCTCAGGTCTCACATCAGTTGCCTATGAGGTAGGTACTATGATTACTCCCATTTTACTTACAGTTGAGGAAACTGCCACAAAACAGATGCTCATGGAATATTTGGAGAATAAATAAATAAATGAGTAATTAAAATGTTGGGAGTTGATCTCTACTACCAGGCTCTATTCACATTGTCATTTCTTACCTATCTTTCCTGCAGTTAATCTTATAATTGTATTTTTGTCCATAATTGTGAAAATAAAAATGAATTTCATAGTAAAAAAAAAGGTTGGGAGGTGAACTTATGTGAATCGCTTGGATATGTAAATTAGTTATATCTGTAGCCTAGAGTAGTGGAAAAAATACTGGATTTATAATCAGAAGCCTGGGTTTCAGGCACTACTCTATCACCAACTGTATGCATTATCTTAGACTATTTCCTCTGGTGTTAAATGGGAATTATAATAATTTCTAACTCACAGGAATAAGAGTAGAATTAAATAAGACTACCATGCTGTGATGCCATTGTATACAAATATTTGTTATTAGTGTTAAAGCCAATATTAAATACTAAATTATTTCCAAAATATGATGATCAGAAGCCTCAAATTATATCAATTTGGATCTAGGTATCGTTACTTAATTTACTCCTAGATTAAAAACACAAGCAAAGTATTTACAATAGCCAGGACATGGAAGCAACCTAAGTGTCCATTGGCAGATGAATGGATAAAGAAGATGTGGCACATATATACAATGGAATATTACTCAGCCATAAAAAGAAACAAAATTGAGTTATTTGTAGTGAGGTGGATGGACTTAGAGACTGTCATACAGAGTGAAGTAAGTCAGAAAGAGAAAGACAAATACCGTATGCTAACACATATATATGGAATCTAAAAACAAAACAAAAAAAATGGTTCTGAAGAACCTAGGGGCAGGACAGGAATAAAGACGTAGACATAGAGAATGGACTTGAGGACACGGGGAGGGGGAAGGGTAAGTTGGGACGAAGTGAGAGAGTGGCATGGACATATATACACTACCAAATGTAAAACAGATAGCTAGTGGGAAGCAGCCGCATAGCACAGGGAGATCAGCTCAGTGCTTTGTGACCACATAGAGGGGTGGGGTAGGGAGGGTGGGAGGGAGACGCAAGAGGGAGGAGATACGGGAAAATATGTATATGTATAGCTGATTCACTTTGTTATAAAGCAGAAACTAACACACCATCGTAAAGCAATTATACTCCAATAAAGATGTTAAAAACAAACAAAAAACACAAGCAAAATATACACTCACAGAGAAGCTCTTTTTATCAACTGAAGACAATTCCACAGGATAAAAGTTAATGTTGTCTTTCATTTCTGATTGCCTGAAGCATGGTACTGTCCCTACAATGTGACTGGGGCCAACGACCTCATTCAGCCATCCTCCATGGATTCCTAAATTCCCCTGCTCTGGCTCACGTTCTTTCAAGCGTTCTGTTCCAGAAGCCTAGAACACATATGTTGTTCCCTCCGGTTCCCATGGTGACCCTTGGTGCCCCTTTGGAATCCCAGGTTTTCTGGTACCTACCCCTGTGCAGAAACTCCAGGAGAAAATAATTTCAACAAACTAATGGGAGATCCTTTGTTTTCATTTTTCTAATCACAAAATGCTATACAATTACTGAACAGACTCCTGGTGGTTGTTCTTGCTGCTGTTGCTGTTATTAACACCTATAGTTGTATTGGTTCCAACGGGAAAAAACACAGTATCTTCTGTGTACCAAGCTTTCCTGCATGAAGATTCTATGTTATTCTTCAGGTTCTATCTAAAGTATAATTTGGACTTGTTAGTGTAGGATAATAACGATATGAATAATGTGCACACAAACAAAAATAATTTCTGCTTATCCTAAAATATATTATTTCTCTTCATAACCGTGTTTTATTTCCCATAATATCAAACATATATTTTCTTTTTATATTTATGCATTCATTCATTCAGCAAATATCTGCTGTTTACTATTTGCCTGGCACTGTACTAGGTGCTAGGATAACAATCAAGAACAAGGCAGATTGTTTTCTTAAGGAATTTACATTCTATAAAGTGATATAGATAAGGAAGCAGTCTCCATAAGCAAGAGACATATGATAGTCTGGAGTAAGTACAGAGCATTAGGAAGCGTTTGTGGAAAACATTAGCGCTGAGAAGTGAGGAAAGTGTTCCCTGCAGAATCCTAGACTTGAGTTTGGACAGGCATTAGCCAGGTGGAGGTAGCCAGATTGAGAAGGGAGCAAAGTAGCAGGGGAGGTGGGAAGGAGGAAGACGCAAGGAGAGAGTCCCAGGCTGAGAAAACACGATGTACACTGGCTGGGAAACAATCATGAGAAAGGCTAATTCAGGGATCTGAAATAGTTCCATTTGGCTCCAGCACAGAGTGTGAAGTGGGAGGAGAGGGGAAAGGATCTTGGTAAGAAAGGTTAAAAAATGTGGACGTTATCCAGAGGGCAATAGGTCACCAAAATGAAATATATTAAATAGAAAAAGCCTAGTCAGGTGGGGATTTAAAAATTGCTGGAAATAGTCTACAAAGGAGTTATGCTAATTGTAAATAGATTGGAGCTTACCCCATTAATCCCTAAAGAAGCAGAATTATAATAAGAATATAGACTAAGCTCCACTTAATAGGCTTTTTCATTCTCTCCTTTTCCTCTCACTATTAAAAAGACAAAGTCAGGCTTCCCTGGTGGCTCAGTGGTTGAAAGTCCACCTGCCGATGCAGGGGACACGGGTTCGTGCCCCGGTCCAGGAAGATCCCACATGCCGCGGAGCAGCTGGGCCCGTGAGCCATGGCCGCTGAACCTGCGTGTCCGGAGCCTGTGCTCCTCAACGGGAGAGGCCACAACAGTGAGAGGCTCGCATACCGCAAAAAAAAAAAAAAAAAAAAAAAACCTCCAGAAAATAGGCATAGAGGCAAATTACCTCAACATAATAAAGGCCATATATGACAAACACACAGCCAACATCATTCTCAATGGTGAAAAACTGAAACCATTTCCTGTAAGATCAGGAATAAGACAAGGTTGTCCACTCTCACCACTATTATTCAACATAGTTTTGGAAGTTTTAGCCACAGCAATCAGAGAAGAAAAAGAAATAAAAGGAATCCAAATCGGAAAAGAAGAAGTAAAGCCGTTACTGTTTGCAGAAGACATGATACTATACATAGAGAATCCTAAAGATGCTACCAGAAAACTACTAGAGCTAATCAATGAATTTGGTAAAGTAGCAGGATACAAAATTAATGCACAGAAATCTCTTGCATTCCTATACACTAATGATGAAAAATCTGAAAGAGAAATTAAGGAAACACTCCCATTTACCATTCCAACAAAAAGAATAAAATACCTAGGAATAAACCTATCTAAGGAGACAAAAGACCTGTATACAGAAAACTTTAAGACACTGATGAAAGAAATGAAGGATGATACAAACAGGTGGAGAGATATACCATGTGCTTGGATTAGAAGAATCAACATTGTGAAAATGACTCTACTACCCAAAGCAATCTACAGATTCAATGCAATCCCTATCAAACTACCAATGGCATTTTTCACAGAACTAGAACAAAAATTTTCACAGTCTGTATGGAAACACAAAAGACCCCAAATAACCAAAGCAATCTTAAGAAAGAAAAATAGAGCTGGAGGAATCAGGCTCCCAGACTTCAGACTATACTACAAAGCTACAGTAATCAAGACAGTATGGTACTGGCACAAAAAGAGACATATAGATCAATGGAACAGGATAGAAACCGCAGAGACAAACCTGCGCACCTATGGTCAACTTATATTTGATAAAGGAGGCAAGAATATACAATGGAGAAAAGACAGTCTCTTCAATAAGTGATGCTGAGAAAATTGGACAGTTACATGTAAAAGAATGAAATTAGAACACTCCCTAATACCATACACAAAAGTAAACTCCAAATGGATTAGAGACCTTAATGTAAGACTGGACACTATAAAACTCTTATAGGGAAACATAGAATACTCCATGACATAAATCACAGTAAGATCCTTTTTGACCCACCTCTTAGAGAAATGGAAATAAAAACAAAAATAAACAAATGGGACCTAATGAAACTTAAAAGCTTTTGCACAGCAAAGGGGAACATAAACAAGACGAAAAGACAACCCTCAGAATGGGAGAAAATATTTGCAAATGAAGCAACTGACAAAGGATTAATCTCCAAAATATACAAGCAGCTCATGCAGCTCAATATCAAAAAAAAAACACAACCCAATCCAAAAATGGGCAGAAGACCTAAATAGACATCTCTCCAAAGAAGATATACAGATTGACAACAAACACATGAAAGGATGCTCAACATCACTAATCATTTGAGAAATGCAAATCAAACTACAATGAGGGATCACCTCACACCAGTCAGAATGGGCATCATCAGAAAATCTACAAGCAACAAGTAGTGGAGAGGGTGTGGAGAAAAGGAAACCCTCTTGCACTGTTGGTGGGAATGTAAATTGATACAGCCACTATGGAGAACAGTACGGAGGTTCCTTAAAAGACTAAAAATAGCAATCCCACTACTGGGCATAAGCCCAGAGAAAAACATAATTGAAAAAGACATATGCACCCCAATGTTCATTGCAGCACTATTTACAATAGCCAGGTCATGGAAGCAACCTAAATGCCCATCAACAGACGAATGGATAAAGAAGATGTGGTATACATATACAATGGAATATTACTCAGCCATAAAAAGGAACAAAATTGGGTCTTTTGTAGAGACGTGGATGGACCTAGAGACTGTCATACAGAGTGAAGTAAGTCAGAAAGAGAAAAACAAGTATTGTATATTAACGCATACATGTGGAATCTAGAAAAATGGTACAGATGAACCGGTTTACAAGGCAGAAATAGAGACTCAGATTTGGAGAACAAACGTATGGACACCAAGGGGGTAAAGCAGTGGCAGGGGTGGTGGTGGCGGGATGAACTGGGAGATTGGCATTGACATGTATACACTAATATGTATAAAATAGATAACTAATAAGAACCTGACGTATAAAAAGTAAGTTAATTAAATTAAATTTTTTAACAAAGATGAAACCAGTTTGTTTCCTTAGAATAGTGCACAGCACACAGTAAACATTCATACACATATTTTTCAAATAAAAATGGTCTCCAAGAAAGAGTATATGAAATCAACTATACCCCAATATAAAATAAAACTTAAATTTAAAAAGAAAGAAAGAGTGTATGGAACAAAAGTTGAAGAAAACCAGAATTAGCCGTGAGGAATACTAACACTTTAAGGTGTGGGTAAAGAAATAGATACTCTTGAAAGAAAATGAGAAAAAACTTCAATAGTTTTTTTTTCCTCCAAAGACATCAAAACTGAGACATTGAGACATAGAGGTAATAAGAGAATTGGGGCTTAACTCCTCCTGCCAGATTCTCTACAACTTTAACAGGCAGGCTCTCAGATGGTTTTAGAAGTATAACCTTTACAGGTTCCACAAGAGAGAAGGAAAGTCTTTAGCTACATTGAACGGGAAGTGTCTAGTATCCTTTTTCCAGTTATAAAGAAGCCTCACATTTTAAAAGCTTTTGAGTGTGCTGTATTAGGAAAAAGCACAGGCTCTCAAGAGGAATAAAGCTACTCTGACCATAAAATAATGTCTTTCACAGATTCTAGGTTGAATAATTAACATTCATAAAGTGTTCCAAGAGGAAAATCACTTAAGAGCACTGAGTATTATTGTCTAATTAATAGTTTCCTAGACTTTACGTGATTAGATGCCACAGATACAAAATTAATTCACCTGGCATGAAATCAGACTTTTACACTCATCCCCATATCCGGCAATGCTCATAGTGTGGTGATGCCTTTAAAATGCAGGAAATGTACCTTTTAAAAATGGTTTTTGATAGTTCTGTACTATTTCTACTCACAGTACTTCTGACACCAAATATGTGGGGTTTTTTCACACCAAGCAATTCTCCAATTCTCTGTGGACGTTAACTAGGTGTTCTACAATTCAATTCAATTCTGACACTGTCTACCTAGAGATAGCACAAACCCCATAGCTTTGTCCCACAAGACTGCCCCTACATCAGATGCCTGTCACAAGTCCCAGGTTGCCACCTGTATTTCTGACCAACCAGCTACAAATCAGGGATTCCCATGACTCCCTCCTCGGGTTCAATAATTTGCTAGAATAGCTCACAAGACTAAGGAAAATATTTTATTTACTAACACAAGTTTATTACAAAGGATACAAATCAGGAAAAGCCAAATGGAAGAGATGCCTAAGGCAACGTCTGGGGGAGAGAGGGGCTCAGAGCGTCCACGTCCTTCCTCTCTGGGCATGTCACCCTCCCAGCACCTTGATGTGTTCACCAACTCTGAAGCTCTCCAAATCCTTTCTTTTAATCGTTGGCCATTAGGGAACTCAGTCTCAAGCCTCTCTCCCCTTCTCGGCTGCCTGGGAGTGAGGCTGAAAGTTCCAACCTTCTAATTACAAGGTTCGTTCCTCTGGTAACCAACACCTATGCCCTCCAGGAGGTAACTGTGGGCCCACCAGGCGTCACCTCATTAGCATAAACTCAGGTAAGATTTGTTGCAAATAACAGAAGATGCTCCTCTCACCCCTTCCACTCAGGAAATTCCAAGGGTTTTAGAAGCTCTGTGTCAGGAACAGAAAAAGACCAAATATAGATTTCTTATCACAGGTGGAAAAAGAAAAGCCTAGGGATTATTTGGGAAAGGAGGCTTTCCCAATCTTTCCATTTTCTAATGCCTGGGTACACTGCCCAAAACTACTTGTTAAGAAGGGGCTTTTAATTGCAAATATGTGGACTATAAGCCAAAAATCAGTATTTATTAACATGAGGCCATTTGACCTTTATTTAGATTATATCTGTATATGCAGTGTCTTAGTTTATGTTTCCCAAGAAGTAGATTTTGAAACAAGGGTTCAAACGCAAGTAATTTATTTGGGAGGTGCAAGGAACTTCACCTGGGGAGTGAGGAAGTGGGCAGGGAAGGGAAGTCAACCAATAGAGGGTATGTTTTCAAGGCCATCTACCACTCAGTGTACTGGATAAGGGTGTAAAACCACCCGTCCCAGAGTACCCCCAACTCACCCAAAGGGCAAAGGACCTCTGATGTTTGTCTACCACCCCTCACCATCCATTGATTGAGGGCTACTCCTGGGGGTGTTAATTCTCTGACACTTCCCTTTGGTGCATGCATGTTTCAGAGAGACTCCTTAAGCACAAAGATGCAGAGGTTGGCAGATGGAAGTCTTAGAAGCCAGTGGAGGTGACAGTCCATAGAGTCAAAGATAACAGGTAAAAAAACTCAGAAATGACAAGTGTCTTTGGACTTGTCCATTAGAGGCTGTTTCATTGCTGCCTTTCATGACAAAACTCCTCAAAATGTTTCTTTCCTCCCTGTTGCCAATTCTGCCTCTCATTCTCTCTTGAACACACTCCAATCAGGCGTCTATCCCCACTATTCCATCAAAACTACTCTTGTCAAGGTCACCAATGACCCACACAATGCTAAATTAAACAGTTGATTCTCTGTCGTCATCTTATTTGACCTACTAGCAACACTGAACCCCATTGTTTCCCACCTCTTCCTCCTCGAATCACTTTCCTCACTTGGCTTCCCTGACACCACAACTCCTGATTCTCCTTCTCCTTCAGTCTCACTGGCTACTTCTTTTTTGCACTCTGTTCCTCCCCGTTTTCTCAACCTCTTAAAATTGGAGTAGCCCAGGGCTCAGAGCCTATACACTTCTCTCCTCTATCTCGGCTACTCCTGTTCCAACGCAGCTCATTTTTTGGCTTTAACTCTGATTGATGTTCTGACCTTCACAAGTTTACCTCCAACCCTGACGTCTCCACTGATCTCCTGACTTATACATCCAACTAGACATTTTCACTTGAATATTTAAAAGGCACCTCAAACTTAGTGTGTCCCAAACTCCTGATCTTTCTCCCAAAGCTTGCCCCTCATACAAGCTTCTTCATCTCAATTAATGGCAATTCTACCTTTCCAGTGCCTCCGTCTAAAACCTTGGATTTATCCTTGACCCACCTCTCTATGTCACATACTGCACCTAATCTGTAGCAAATCTTGTCACCTCTACCTCAAATTATATTGAGAACTGGAACAGTTCTTCACTACCATACACATCCAAGCCACCATCATCTGGGAATAGCTGTAACAGTCTCCTAACTGGCTTCCTTCATCCTGCCCTTGTCAACTATGGTCTTGTCTTAACAGAGCAACCAGAAGTTTCTTTAAAATGATAAGTCAGATCATATCACTTCTTGGCTCAAAATGTCCCAAATCATTCAGAGTAAAAGCCTTTAAATGGCATGTAAGGCTCTAAGTGACAGAGCCTCCCATTATTCCTCCAGCCCCTCCTCCTATCACTCTGCCCTTTATTCCTATTCACGCCAGCCACATTGGTCCTTGTAGTTCCTTGACCATTCTAGACACACTCCCACTTCAGTGCTCTTGCCCTGCTGTTCTCTCTGCCAGGGACTCACTCACTCACCTCCTTTAGGTCTTTGCTCAAATGTCATCTTCTCATTGAATCCTTCTATGACTACTCTTTTAAAACCTGAACTTCCCACCCCCAACCAACACTCCCTATCTCCCTTCCCTGATTGATTTTCCTCCACAGTACTTATCACTTTCTAAAATATTCGATATTTTACTTGCTTATTTTGTTCATTGTCTGTCTCCCCAACCAGATTATAAATTCCTCATGGCAAGAATTTCTGCCAGTTTGGTTCACCGAATGGTGTCCTCAGAGCCTAGTACAGAACCTGGCACATGGTGGTAACCCAGCAAATATTTTAATTGATTAACTAAATGGTGTAATTAATTAATTAAACTGATTGGTTTAATTAAGTAATTCACAGCAAATGGTGAGGACAAAAGTAAGCCTGAAAAAACGGTACAGATGAACCGGTTTACAAGGCAGAAATAGAGACAGAGAAGTGGTTCGAGGAGTGACTAGAAATTGAGAAATATGAGCTCAACCATGAAAGCAACACTTTCAAGAAGCTTGGGTCAGTAGGGAAGATGGGAAATAAGACAAGGTCATGAGAGTGTTGAAAGACCAAAGGAAAGTTGCATTTTGTTTTGTTTTGTTTTCTTTTGTCTTAAGGCTGGTATGTTTGAGCACACTGATAGACTGAGGGAAAGGGGCCAATGGAGTTGGAGAGGCAGAAGACAGAGGGAGGGCCTAAATGATCTGAAGGGAACAAGATTAAGAATGAGAAAGATTAGCCTTGATCATGTGAGGATCACCCCATCTTCTAAGACAGAGATCAGCAAACTTTATCTTAAAGGGCCAAATAGTAAATATTTTAGGCTTTTCACATCACAGGGTCTCTGTTGCAACTACTCAACTCGACCTTCAGATTGCAGAAAAAACCATAGACAATACATAAACAAATGGGCACAGTTGTCTCCCAATAAAATTCTATTTACAAAAGCATATGGCAGACCCAGACATTGTAGTTTGCCAACCTCAACTCTAAGATTAGAGGGGAGAAGGTAAGAATAAGAGCAAATGTACTTACATTTATTAATTGGATTGGCAAGTGGTAAAAATGGTATACTTGTCTAATTACTGCTATTTTCTTTATGAATTACAAGTTGGGATCACCTAACAGAAGAGTGGGACTAGGTAGAGACTTTTTGGAGAGGGGTGAATATTTGAAATACTTGAAATATAGAAATGAAACAGCATGGGGGTGGGGGAGGATATTGCCCAACTGATATTGGAAACCAGTCCATTACAGTTGTGGTCCATCAGGACCAGTCTTGGGAACAGAGAAGGTCAATTACCTGAAAGAGACAGGCTAAAGCTAGTCTCGTCTTGGCTGGCTCCCTAGCATCTACTTTTACTTTCTTCCTCCAATAAAACCCTAATTTTCCTTTGAAATATTCATCCCGCAACCACCCTCGAACACATCGTTGTGGTAGCATTAACCTCGGCCTCCGCACTTAGGTCTAGAGGTGGGCTCTAGCCAGCTTAGCCAGTCAGCATATTCTGTCCCCCATAGTGGTCACAGTGACAGAGTCGGGGATGAAAAGGGGACATAATGTGCAACAAAGAAAGGGAATGAATCCCAAACTCCTTGCCAGAGCAACTTCAAAAAAGCTGTTCCTTCCCCACAGGTGGATGGTATAGCTAGAAAAGATAATGTCTAGAGCTGTAACTACACTTTTTACCCCCAAGTGAAATCCAAGGATAAAGCCAGCCTGTGGAAGGCAGAATGGAGAGAGGAATAGAAGAGGACTTGGGACATCACTGGATCAATCAGAATGGAAGAAATGAGCTGGCTTTATCCTTGGATTTCACTTGGCTATGAACTGTCTATTCTTCTTTAAATTTCCCCATATTTAAGGGGTGCCTTGCATCTATTAAATCCTTGACAAATTTGTTACATTAAAAAGGTGAAGTTGGGCTTTCCTGGTGGTGCAGTGGTTGAGAGTCCGCCTGCCAATGCAGGGGACACGGGTTCGTGCCCCGGTCCAGGAAGATCCCACATGCAGCGGAGCAGCTGGGCCCATGAGCCAGGGTCGCTGAGCCTGCGCGTCCGGAGCCTGTGCTCCGCAACGAGAGAGGCCACAACAGTGAGACGCCTGCGTACCGCAAAAAAAAAAAAAAGGTGAAGTGGGACTTCCTTGGTGGTGCAGTGGATAAGAATCCACCTGCCAATGCAGGGGACACAGGTTCGATCCCTGGTCCGGGAAGATCCCACATGCCGCGGAGCAACTCGGCTGTGCACCACAAGTAATGAGCCTGTGCTCTAGAGCCCGCAAACCACAACTACTGAGCTCACGTGCCAGAACTACTGAAGCCCACGTGCCTAGAGCCCGCGCTCCGCAACGAGAAGACACCACAGTAAGAAGCCCGCACACCGCAACGAAGGGTAGCCCCCGCTCGCTGCAACTAAAGAAAGCCGGCATGAAGCAACAAAGACTCAATGCAGCCAAAAATCAATTAATTAAATAAACTGTAAAAAATAAAATAAAATAAAAATTAAAAGGTGAAGTATGCCTGGGGTAAGATGAGTAATTCGATGTGACTGGAGCAAAGGGCACATGAAAGGAAGTTCTGGGATATAAAACTAGAAAAATAATGGAGACTTTCTAACACCAGCTGAGGCATAGGGAGTGTTACAGCACAAACCTGACGCCTTGCTCTTCCATTTACAGTAAATAAGACTAATAGTGTTTTTTAAAACTATAAGTCTGTGTCAGCATTCAAAAATAGAGCACTCAAATTTTTAGCAGACAATGAAAGAAAAAAATGTTCTCATACATATTACCTTCATGAGTCTGAAACTCAGACACCACTGAGGCAAAATTGAAAATATTGACTTTGGAGTCAGACCTATGATTGAGCCTAGGCTCTGTCACTAACTGTGCTAGTTTCCAAACCCCTCAGAACTTCAGTTTTATCATCTGTAAGAGGGATGACACTGGTACCTATACATTGGGTTGTGAGGATGAATGACATAGTGTGATGTAAAGTACCTAGCCTTAGCACAGGGCCGGATAGTTGAGTGCCCAATAAACATTAGCTAATATTAGACGTTACAGTGAAGTACTGGCTTATTTAACTACCATTCTATAACCATCTTTTGCAGATGAATCGGGTGAAAATTTTGCAGGTATGACAGTTGAGTCAAAAGCAGGTAAGAATCAAGAAGTATTGGAAAACATTCAAAAAGAACCTACATTTCCTATTTTCCCCTAAAGATTCACAGTCTGTGCAAAGACTGCAAAGCTTAAGTATTGGGAAACGTCCTTCTAAAGACATACAGACTTTTGGATAGAAATTATAACTAAACATATTACATTTCTGATCAAATGACTACTACACTTGTAGTAGCTTCTTAACTAAGAGACTTATTTAAGCTTCTATTTGCCTCTTAAAGGGAAAAGAGCAGGGTGGGAAATTCTGAAGTAAGCCTGAGATCTGTAACACTAGGAAAATGTATTAAGTGTGTGCCCTTAAAAATGATGTTCATGAAATATTGTGTTACCTATCTGGAAGGTGACATCAGTTTTCCTAGAGCACTTTGCCACTTTTTAGAACTGTTGTGGAATACAGAAGCAGGAGCTGGCTGAGAAAAATAGAAACAAACTGATATCCAGTCTCCTGGAAGAGAGTTCCACTCCTTTACCTCCACTCTATTCTTTCACATCTTATTCTATTATCTCTATGCTCTATAATCCTTCAGCTAAACCCTGAGCCCAAGAAGGGTGCCCAGTGCAGGAGAGTGTTTAATCACAGGAACCTCGGTACCGGCAGACCTGCATTCAAATCCCAGCCTAGTTGCCTTCTTAACAGCTGCCTTCTTACCAGACTTAATCCAAAATGTATTGCTTAATATAAGCTTCACTTTTCTCCTCTATAAAATGGGGATGAATAAATAAAAGAGCTGTTATGCAGATGAAGAGAATGCAGCACATTCAAGCCAGTCAGTACTGTGCTTAGCACATTGCCATCAATAAATGATAGCTGCTATTATCACTACTATATTATCGCCCAGTTTAAGATATTTAACCTTTCCATAACTTTTAAAGGACAAGAAAAAAGAAACCCACCAGGCAGTAGCCCCAGGAATTCTGAGAGGTGATTAATGAAATAGTGTCTATGAGACCTATTGAATGATATGGGGGAAAGGTAATACAACAGTCTTGATAACAAGCAAGAAAAAAGGTGCTCACCCACCAAAAATCTTCACCTGCCAACCTCCCCTCTACATGATAACAGTTCATACTACAGATATAATAAAGAAGAAAACATCCTTAACATTCAGCCCACTGGAAGCTGTTACTGGCCCTGAGTACAAAGGTGTTTTCACAGTCAGCCAAACAGATAGGAATTCTAGGGAAGTTACTCTCTCTAAAAATTCCTAGGACCTCAAAATGAAACACACATATACTGTTCTCAGAGCGTCATTTCAGAAACTTACTGGGACCGAAACCACACTCGGTTCACACTAACCTGAGATCTGTAGGGCCCATACTTCCTCTTCTTCACAAGGATATCCGCTTGGGCTATAAGGACCCCACATATTCTGAGTTACCTTTTCATTCTTCTGGGTGGCACAAGCCTGTTGTACTCAGGTGAGAAGACAGAAGAATTCTGCCCTATCACATGGGCAGACGTGGTGTTCGATTACCTTCTATCAGTTAGATTATGGGGTTAAGGAACTAGATCAAATTACAGTCCAGGAGTGTTCAGGCATTGTAATGCAAGTAAAGGTATGGATGACAGTGGACTGCTGCTTTGCCCTCGGAAAACACCAAACTGACAAAAAGTGCAGTCTGAGCTTAAGATTTTACTAAAAACTGCCCAGAAGCTCTTAGTAAAGCAGAAGTGTAAAATAATGAAAAGTAAAGCTAAAGTGTAAGATAATGAAAGCTGACTGCATCAGAGCCTGTTAGCTCCATTCTGCTATTTATAGTGCTGTGGCTCGCTCTGTATCAACACAATCATTGCTGAATTAGATATGACTAATGGTTTGGGTTGATCCTGTTTAATTGGGTCAGATTAATGAGCCAGCTGCACACCCATGTGAGAGAACCATTCATCATAAACGAGATGTTGATGCTTAAAGTAATATGAGATTCTCTTCTCCCAAAATTGGTTTGAATTATACTGTTAAATTAACCTCTCTTTCCCCTCAGGCCTCCAAGAGTAGCCTATAGCCAATAAAGGACTGAGCTAGCTCAGCCTGTCATTAAAGCAACTTCTCAGGAGCTAAGTCCCAGCTGAAGGGAGGGTCTGGCCTCTGAGTTAGAGATGCTAACTGTTTGTGGTGGTGAAGAGTGAAGAGCCAGGCATCCTGGATTCAACTCCCCACTCTACCACTTGTTAGCAATGAGATCTTGGCCAAGTTTCTCAACACCCCTAAACCTGTTTCTCCATTTGTAAAACAGAGCTAATAATAATACCTACTCAATAGAGTTTTTGATGATTAAATGGGATAATCCATTTAAAGTGTTTACCATAAATGCCTGGCATATAGTAAGCCCTCAACGAATGTCAGCTACAGCTAATAATAATACATTTCAGGCTAAAGAAAGCTTTCCTGACAGTGGCTCTCTCAGAAACACACAATCGACACATACACTCGTCAAGGATTCTCAATCAGTACTGCTGGCATTTTAGACTCAATAATTCTGTTAGGGGGACTGTCCTAAGCACTGTAGGACGTTTAGCAGCATCCTTGACATCTAACCACTATGGGGCACTGCCTCAGTTGTGACATCCAATAATGTCTCTAGACATTGCTGAATGTCTCTGGGGGAGGAAAGGAAAGCAAAATCACATCAGTCTGAGAACCACTGTGGTAGAACAATTAATAGCTGCTGTTAAGGACATTACCATCTTTGTCTTACCACTCTTGCCTAAATGTCCCATCAACTACGTCTACTAGGTAACTAAATGATAAATAAATCACATACATAGAAGGCTGCCTTAAAATTACTTACTCCTTTGCTATTAATTCAACTCTGTGAAGATGAACAGCGTGTCATTTTTACCTCAGTGTTCTCAGGACCCAGCACACAAAGGACAATGAATGAATGAATGATGAATGAATGAATGAATATACCCTTGAGCTTTTTTGTTTTTTAAACAACTCAGAGCAGCACTTAGGTTTCCTCACTCTTGACTCTAGTCAACACACAAAGGAGAAACCCCGACACACTCCCATACCATGAGGAAGCATGGGCCAAGTAAGCTGGGCCAAGCCAGGTCACGGTTGCAGGAGCAGGGGAAGGCAGGGGCAGCCTTGCCACAGAGCTTCAGGGCACAGAGCCAAAGGCTGAACACCAGCCCATCTCCAGCAGACAGCACCAAGGGCCTAGCTGGAGAAGTGGGTCCAAATAGGTCAATGAGCAAAAGACCTGCAGAAAATCCTAGGATGAGAGAGGCTGAGCCAGCAGAGCCACAGAGCAGAGCAGGGAACAGCTCAGAAGGAGAAGTGGTCTGAAAAATCCCACAGACAGGCAGAAATGTTTCTGGCTGGATGTAAACATGTTTCAGACAACTTGTGATATGGTCACTTACGGACCCAAGATGAAATGAGACCCAGATTCTGTCATCCATGGTTCCAATTCACCCTGCCAGCTTCATGTCAACTACAGTTTTGTTTCATTTTTTAATCTATTCTTTTTCAAATTCTTTTCCCAATTAGGTTGTTACAGAATATTGAGCAGAGTTTCCTGTGCTGTACAGTAGGTCCTTGTTGGTTATCCATTTTAAATATAACAGTGTGTACATGTCAATCCCAAACTCCCTATCCTTTCCCTCCCACCCTTCCCCCGCTGGCAACCATAAGTTTGTTCTCTAAGTCTGTGAGTCTGTTTCTCAGAACAGTTTTAATCAATATATTCTCTCTTCATCCAGGTCAACGATAAACATGCTGGACAAAACTTTTCCTTAGAAACTACGATTATTTCCCCAGTGGCCCATTAAATAAAGGTATTTAATTCTGTAGAGAACAACTTAAATATGCTATAAAACAATGACATGTATCACAAAGTTCAGCAAACAAAATTTTCAAGTGAACATCACTTCAACTGTTTTCATATGAACCCCCAAAATGATCCAACTGTACCAGGTGGTCGCATGATATTTCTGAAGCACACGAATGAGGATTCTTAAATCCCTGGTTATTTGATACTGAGATATAAACTGGTAAACAAATACACAGCTCTCTGAAGTCATGTCAGCTATACCTACTTTCCCTTCATTGTCCAGTGCTCAGCTAAAATTTATTTTCTCTTTGGTTTTGTGTCCTTTATTTTGCAAAGGTATGTGGATTTGAATGTGGTAATAAAAGCTTATAGCCCAGGTGAGAAATTTCTTCTAGGGTCATGTGTAGGAAAAGCTATATACTTCCCTTAAGGAAATAGTGGGCTTTGGGGGGGATGGCAGTGGGAGGGGGAGGGAATAACTAGTAACATATCACGTCTCCTTTTTCACTTTCGCCAGGAATCCTAGACCATACTTGAAACTCAATTCTAGTGGTTCATTTGTGTTCTACTTATATACCAGGGCACGACTTTCTACTCTAGTTTTTATTTTTCTGAGCCTGATTTTTAATTTATTTGTAGCTCACCACTTTATGGTATGTGCTTATTACAAGTCTCTGAAAATATTTTGTGAAATGAGGTAAAGTATGAATAAAAATTAAACAATGATCAAAATTTTTATATTATGTAAATGACATAATAAAATGAGAGGCAAGATTAGCCTTAGTAATTAGTCAAATAGTATAAAGGAAAAGGCATAAATATTAGAAAGTGTACAACAACATTCTTTTTTTTTTAGTTTTGAGGGGTTTTTTTATTTTTAGGATTTCTGATAAAAATGCAGAACCCTCTTGAGGGGTTAATACCTTAAGACTTTATCAGTAAGTTAGCAGCTTACTGAGGACTAGCTAACATGTGTGCAAGATTATATGCAGGAGAGGATCATGACCAGGAAAAAGATACAGAAAGATAGTGTCAAGGCTCAACCTCAGCTCATAGTTTTTAAATGGTGCTGCTAGCCACAAGGATCCACCTGGGAATATTTTATAGTTTCTTAGTGCTGTTATGCTAAACATGTCAATCATGGTGACAGCCCCGCCCATTGCCCTACTGAAGGGGCAACCCTGGGACCCGCATTTTACCTCAGCAAGAGTCAGCGCTTGACCAGAGCACAGTCAACCCTGACTCCCAACCTAGCCTATGATAAACACAAAAGATTTGCTATTTAGCCTAATTTAGCAGCAGATCACCAAACACAGGTGAAGTCATTTCCATAATCATATTGCTACTACCAAAATTTTCCCATCATTAAATTAGAGCAGCCATATCTGAGCTAAACAAAAGTCTCTACTCTTTAATTTTGCTTTCCATTTTTTGTGTAATTAATACACAAACACGGTTCAGATTTCAAGAGACACCCTGCCTCCTGGGCCTGGAACTATTCTGTTCTCCAATGAAAGCAACAATGTTGCCAGTTTATAGTTAGCCTTTCAGAAATTTTCTATTAATTCATAAAAATGTATAGTCTCAGGGACTTCCCTAGCGGTCCAGTGTAAGAATCCCTGCTTCCACTGCAGGGGGCGCAGTTTCAATCCCTGGTTGGGGAACTAAGATCCCACCTGCCGCGCGGAGCCGCCAATCAATCAAGTCTACAAGCTAGGAAACTGAAAAAAAACCTCATTTTTTTCCTTTAACCTACAGCATCCACTTAATTAACAAGTCCTAAATTATATTTCAACAGACTTGTGAGCTTTGTTGTCCTTTCCCATTTTATCACTACTGCATGAGTGGCTTTAATATTCTCCCTGACTCTGTTAATCTCCCTTCTTCCACATGGCTACCAGAGTAATCTTTTCTGTTATTAAATATGTTATGAAATGTGTATATTACACATATGTACAATATAAATATACATACAAAGTGGCATACATGTGTGTGCTTTTTAGAACAATATAACATCCCACATGCCTACCACCAGCTCGAGTCATAGACTATCACCAGCACTTTGGAAACTTGCTTTGTGCCTTTTGTTGCCTGTTTGTCTCGCCCTCCCCCTACCCTAGAGTAATTACTTTTCTAAATATTGAGTTTTCGCATTATCTTGGGATTTATTGCACCCAATAAAATAAACGTATAGTTTTGCATGTTTTTGAAGTTTTCATAAGGGGAATTACACTGGATGGATGTCTCTGTGACATGTCAGATATTATTGTTTTCATCTCTCAAAGTTCTATTGTATCTTTTAAAATATCTTCTATGTCTCTAATTAGCATATTTAATCTTTCCTCTAGCTTTTTGAACATATGGAATACAGTCATAATATTTTAAATTTGTCATGTATAATTACATCTTTGTCAGTTTTGGGTGAGTTTCTATTGATGTATTTTTCCTATAGTTATGGTTCATATTTCCTGCAGCATTGATTGCCTTGTAATTTTTTTTTTTTTTTTTTTTTTGTGGTATGCGGGCCTCTCGCTGTTGTGGCCTCTCCCATTGCAGAGCACAGTCTCCGGACGTGCAGGCTCAGCGGCCATGGCTCACGGGCCCAGCCACTCCGCGGCATGTGGGATCCTCCCGGACTGGGGCACGAACCCGTGCATCGGCAGGCAGACTCTCAACCACTGCGCCACCAGGGAAGCCCTGCCTGGTAATTTTTGATTGGATGCCAAACATTGTTTTTTCCCTTGTTAGAAGCTAGATATTTTTGTATTCTTGCAAATAGCCTGGAGATTGGTTCTGGGCCATAGATAAGTTAGTAGGAGACAGTTGGCCCTTTTAGATCTGTCTTTCAAGATTGTTAGGTGCGCCCAATTCAGCATTTATTCTAGGGCTAATTATTCCTCACTTCTGAGCCATGACTGTTCTGAGTTTTCTATACAATGTCCTATGAATTATGAGGTTTTCTACTTTGGCAGGAGGTGGGGGGAGGGCGGGAATGGGCAGCGGACAGGTAATTTTCTTAGCCCTGTGAGAACACCAAGTGTTAGTTCCTCTAATCCTCTTGCGTGACTCTTCCACGGCCTCAGTTAGTTTCCTCATGTGCACACACTCTTCAGTACCCTGCTGAATACTTGAGGGGAACCCTCTACAGGTCTTTGGACTTCTCTGTGATGCTCACTCTCTCTCCTCCCCAGTACTCTGTCCTGCAAACTCTAGCCATCCAGGTTACCTCAAGATCTCAGTCAGTATCTTCAAATCAGAGTGTTCACCAGGCTCCACCTGGGTTTTCCCTCCCTGTGCCATGGCCTGAAAACTTTCTCTTGGCAGTCAGCTGGGGCAATTACAGGGCGCTGTTTTCTATCTCTCAAAGAACACTATCCTTCATTGACTGATGCTTAATATCTTGAAAATTATTGTTCCATACATATTTTTTTCACTTTTTAAGTTGTCTCAGGCAGAAGGGTAAATTTATTCCATCTTGGCGGAAGCCCGATAAATTGGGTTTTTTATTGTTATGTAAATATCCTCAAATTAAAAAGTTATAAGCCCCTTATACATATAACTCTTATACAACTAAAAAGTCTGAAAATTTTACAAATTAATTATCATCAAATCCAGAAGTGAATTAATAACATTAATTTCAGGTAATTAAT
Organism: Aethalodelphis obliquidens; assembly: GCF_003676395.1. Classification (NCBI taxonomy): domain Eukaryota; kingdom Metazoa; phylum Chordata; class Mammalia; order Artiodactyla; family Delphinidae; genus Aethalodelphis; species Aethalodelphis obliquidens. Next base: position 35,171,848 of record NW_020837957.1, on the reverse strand, counting down.
GATGTGATTTGGTTTAAACAAGGCATAGTATTAACTGCCAAAGCATAGGTTTGCTTTAGTTTGGCTGTGGTAACTCACTTCTCCCACTGGTTCTCTGTATTTCAATCACTGAAAAATATTCATCTCATTCAGCCTTCACTTTGTTCAAACACGTCACTTATATGTTAAGTCTACTTCTGTTCTCTTTGGTGTCTATATGTGCAACTGTGAATACTGAACCTTCATAGCATTATTTGGCTGCTATGATGATCCTGAATATGCTTATATTAATTCTTAAATAATCACTGAATTGAAAAAACAAAAATGTTTAAATTCTTGTATAAAACATCCTATTTGATATACATTGTTTCAGTGCAAGACAATAAAACTTCTATCAAGTTGGTAGCCACACTGAAAAAGCTAAAGATGTATTTCAACCAAGAGAATTCCTACAAGATAATCTCTACTTTATCTAAGATGATTGACAATGAGGAGAAACTGGGACTGAAGTTATGATGAGCTAAAAAATATCTGCAAGAGAAAGGTGGGGAAACTCTATGAGAATAACCAAAATACCTGCCAGAAAAAAGCACAGGGTATAAAAGTGAATGTGACAGCAGATCATCGACAAAGGAGGAAAATAAGAAGAGAGAGAAACTCAAGAGGAAGAATCCAAAGAATATCACTGTCTGATAGAAAAAAACAAACCAAAAAAATGAGACAGGGAAAAATAGATTATCTAGGATCTTTATGGATAAGACAGGAGTGACAGAAAAAGCAGCACCTCTGGGGCAGAAGAGAAGCTACACCAGCCAAACTGACAAAGAAAAATCATTGCCACTTTTGCCAAAAGCCAGAGTATAGATCTGGATTACACCCCGAATGGAATAAAGTTCTTTCATCAAAGGCGAGGTGAGTTTTTCAACCCTGCATAGGACCAGCCTGTCTGGGAAAGTAAGTCACCTGCATCCGTCATGCAACAAGAATTCAGCAAGACAGCAAAAAGAGAACCCTACAAAGTGCTTCCTTTCTCAGCTCAGTTTCAAGGTATTTGTGTTGCTCTATATCTGCTTCTGGTTTCCTGAGTGCTCCCCTGGTTTGACCTATAACTTCTACATGACCCCGGACTCTCATGAAATTTTTCTCGCAGGGTGACTTGAGAGTAGCCCTTCTGTTTTCTCTTGTGCTTCACTCTTGGGCTTTTCACTGGCTTTCTTGAACCTGGTTTATTTACTTACTCTTGTTTCTCCTTGATTCAGTGATGCTGCCTGCTCCCTCTCAGGGTGAGGGAAAGTCCTCCAGGGAACAGAAAGACCCAGAGTATGGAAAAGGGAGAAAGAGCCATCAGAGTAACTATACTCCCAGTGGTGAGGTCCCCATAGAGACCTAAGAGCTAGGTGGAATTCCAAGAAGAATATCTGCTTAGCACTTTAAACCTGCAAGACTGTTTGGCAAGTATGCCTACCTAGCAGATTTAGTAACTGTGTAAACCAACTGAATGATATGAAGTGCACTTGAGAAAAAAACTCCCAACTAGGGAGTACTCATGTCTCAGAAGCCCCACTGTGAAGCAGAGGTCAGTTGTCTACACAAACCTAGACAATGTGTGTTGGAGTAGACAGGTGGGTGCCAGGAAAATGAGAGAAAGTGGGGAAAAGGCAGGATTCCAGGATCCTGGTCTTTGATAGGAAAACCCTTCCCCTTTGTATTCTCTGGTGGTGACAGAGAGGGGGGAAATCTGAGACACATCAGAGGTGAGATGAGATGCCATGCCCTATTTTAGCTCAAAGGCTCCTTAGGAATTTAGCATCATCTACTCTCCATATACTCCACTTTGGAGCTGGTAACGTCAGGATCAGTGTGATGGAACTTCAGGTTGTCATCAGTAGACACTCTTTTTCATGACAGAGAGTCCACTGAGGACATTCACAGGATTTGTCTGATAACGCAGCACTTAGGGGGCAGGTCCAAAGACTGCCTGTAATTCAGGAGACCCTATGGCTTCACCATGTAGTCTCGTTTCACCTGAAGTAATCACTGCCTTATCCTTCATTATTCTATTTAGGAGTATACTGATTATTAAAAAAAAAAAAAAAATCTGCCCAAGGAAGCAGATTTTAACAGCTTTCATCTCTACATTGTGATTTTTTGTTTTCTGCAAGTATCTGAATGTTTTCACTTAGTTTATAATAAAACTAGGATCCTAGTAAAATATACAAAGAATTTTAGAGCTGGAAAGAATATCAGATTCTAGTCCTCTTTATTTTATAGAAGAACTGAGGTCTACAATGATTAAGTCTTTCAACAGAACTCATACTCTGTAAGAGCTCAAAAATATTATTCCCATGAAACATCCAAGGTTCCAAGGGCTTAGTTAATTCACCCAAAATCAACAACTAATAAATGATGAAGCTCGTATTCAAATTCAGATGTCTCCACTGGCTTTGGAGGCGGCTGTGATATGGTCGTGAAAAAGCAATCGGATACCAGCACCCATTATGCTGTGTAGCCTTTCTCATGCAGATAGAGAACTGTTCTGCATACCTAGATTGGTAATGTGAGTGCAATGACGTGCTACATTTTGAATCAATGCTAAGCAAAGGAAAAAGGATTTGGGGTTGTCTTTCTACTTGTATTTCTGGAATCTGATCCTACTGTAAACAGAATAACAACTTACACCTGTTTTTTTCCCCAGAGTCTTATTTGAATTCTTCCTAGCTTTTCCCCAGCCCTGGAGCCTCCTGGAGTAGTGTTCCTTTAAGGATGTTATGTGGACCACCTCAACAAGGGTGGACTCCTTTTTAAAATATACAGGTTCCTACATCCCACCCAGAGTCACCCAGTCAGTATTTCCAGGACAGAGAGGTGGACTGAGAGTTTTCATGTTTATGCCTCCCTGGAGGCTTATGTAGACTGAAGTTCTGAGATTATACAGAAATATCACTGACTGAGACTGCAACAGTCTTTGCCTGAAAATAACCAAACTAAAATCATGATTAAAATAGAGTAGCCTTGGAATATTACTCAGCCATAAAAAGGAACGAAACTGGGTCATTTGTAGAGACGTGGATGGACTTAGAGAGTGTCATACAGAGTGAAGTAAGTCAGAAAAACAAACATCGCCTATTAACGCATATATGTGGAATCTAGAAAAATGGTACAGATGATCTTATTTGCAAAGCAGAAATAGAGACACAGACATAGAGAACAAATGTATGGATACCAAGGGGGAAAGGGGGTGGGAGGAATTGGGAGATTGGGATTGACACATATACACTATTGATACTATGTATAAAATAGATAACTAATGAGAACATAGTGTACAGCAAGAGAACTCTACTTAATGCAATGGGGTGACCTAAATGAGAAGGAAATCCAAAAAAGAGGGGATATATTTATATGTAGAGCTGATTCGTTTTGCTGTACAGTGGGAGCTAACACAACATTGTAAAGCAACTATACTCCAATAAAAATTAATTAAAAAAAAAAAAAGAGTAGCCTTCAGGAAATCCTGAGTCAGGAAACTGAACTTTTTTAGGAGTGCAGTTTAAAAACTATCTTCAATTGCCTTCATAATTTATTTTAATATATTACTCCAGATACATGCTAATTTGGAAAAAAGGGGAAAATGGAAACAGCAATTCCCACTAGACAGCTACTTTTAACATTTTGATATATTACCTTCCTACCTTCTCTTTTTCTTTTCTTCCAAGAAAGCTGCCTTTTTGTAACATAAGGATGACTTAAAAATGAACTCCTTAGTCAAAAGCAATATTGTGTCAAATCTCCATTAGTACAAGGATAGTCATATTGGCAGAACCATTGTGGTCAGGAGTGGCAAACCCATATCCTGAGGAAGTTCTTTCCAGTGAGGACAAACTGCTGCCCCCTCCATTGTGATCGACCTGCCACGAGGTAGCCTTCTGGTCTTTCTTGGGGAAAGGGCTGTGTAAAGGGCACAGCATCAGTCTCTGCTGTTGGCAGGTTAGGTACTCAGCAATGAGGATAGCCACACCAGCCCTGGGGGAGCGGGGTGGGTACATGTTGTCGGGCCCACACATAACCTTTACCCCCACCACTGTGGCTGGTGAGCAAGCACTGAGGTAACTGCAGAAGGAGGCTGCCTGTCACTCACAGAGCAGGTCGTTTTGTCCACCTGTTTACTGAAAGTCTCCTCTACATGGATGCCCTTTGCTGAGTATTACGGGACCCAGTTTTTTTTCACACTCTATATTCATTGTGAAAGTTTCATGCACATACCTCTTTCCCATCTTCTTTGTCACCAACCTGCCAAAACTTTTTTCTGAGTCTCCAACTTTTAGACAAACTGCCAGCCAGTATCCATGAATCAGTATATTTGCATTTTTGACCATCTCTCAACGCAGACACAGTGGACAAATGCATTGCTCAAAGTTCTACTCGCTGAGAGGATTTCCCACCACAACTGTCTTGCAGGGACACCCCTGAATGGAGTTGTAATGCTGCAGCCATCTGCTTCCAGTTGATGCCAACACACTGTGAAAACCAGCTATAAACTAGGCCTTAGCTTTTTTCTTCCTCAGTCAGATGCTTATGTCTTCAGGAGCTGCTTGCACTTAATCTTATTTATACCATTTCCACTTGATGGTGGATTGCTGATGACTTCAACCAACCTTGTATCTTGGTGGATGAGAAAACATCCAGTTCATCCTAGGAAGCTCAGGTCATATGGTCTCTTAGATGTCCCAGATCAGAAGTTCAGTTGGTACCAGGATCCAGTAGCAAACCAAGAGCTGTTTCTGAAAAGGGTAGTTATCTATTCCAAAACCCTAGTGGCCTGTGCTTTTGCTAGCATGACTGTTGCAGGCAGCCTTTAAAATGGTTCTCAATGATCCCCACCTCCTGTTACTCATGCCCTTAATCCCATTCCCTTGGGTATGAGCTGCACTAGCGGCTTGCTACTTAATAGAATATGCAAAATGATGGGATGTAACTTGAGATTAGGTTATAAAAAGACTGTGGCTTCCATTTTCAGGTCAATATCTCTCTGCCTGTCTGTCTGTCTGTCTGTCTCTCTCTCTCTCCACTCACACTAGGGAAAGCAAGCAAGCTGCCTTGCTGTGAGAAGCCTATGGAAAGGCCCACAGTTTATCAGCCTGGAAGGAACTGAATGAAGCCTGCCAACAACTATGAGTGAGGTTGGAAGTAGATCCTTCAACCCTACTCAAGCCTTAAGGTGACTGTAACTCCGCCCAGTGGCTTGGCTAGATTGCAACCTCAGGAGATGCCATGAGCCAGAACCACCGAGCTAAGCTGGTCCTGTACACCTGACCAACAGAAACTGTGAAATAATAAATGTTTGCTGTTTTAAGCTGCTAAATTTTGAAGCAATCTGTTATGCAATAATGGATAAATAAATATAATGACTATCTGTGGACTTACGGCTGTTCTACACAATATTGCTTCTGACCAAGGAACTCATTTCTCAACTAAAAAAGTGTGCCAGTAAGCTCATGCCCACTGGGTTTATTGGTCTTGCCAGGTAGGAAGGATATCCCTCAGAAGCAGGAGAGCTGATAAAAGAGCCTAGTGAATCAGTCACAGTGCCGGCTGAGAAACAACACACTGAAAGGTTAGGGCGCTATCCTGTAGGATGTAGGCTATTCTTGGGATCAGAAACTAATATATTCTTTTCTCCCATAGCCTGAATACATGAACCAAGGGGTAGAAGTGGGAGAGGCTCCTTTAATATAATAGTTAATTACAACCACCTCGCCCAAATTTTGTTTTCCATCCTTGCAAGTTTGATTGCTCTTGGTTTAGAGGTTTTAATTCCCAAAGGCAGAATGCTCCCACCAGAGAACGTGACAATACCTCCAATGAACTGGAAGATAAGACTTCCACTGGCAATGCTGAGCTTCTCATGCTATTGAAATAACAAAGAAGAGATCATTGCTTTTCCTGGGGCAATTGCTCCCAATTACTAAGGGTAAACTGAGTAGCTGCTATAACAGTCCAGGAGGACTTTGTCTAGAGCCCAAGGCATTCTCTGAGTTCTCTCAAATCTGGTTGTACAAGTTAAGGCAAAACTACAGCAACACATTAAAGACAGACCACTAAGAACAGATTTAGGGTGTTTAGGTGTTTTTAAATTATACAATGATATAAAAATATAGAAAAATACATGTGGGTTTACCTCCTGAAATAATGTTATATTAGAATACTTTTTTTAGGTATTAGAAATAAAGCACTGTTTTATTTGCCTATGTTAAAAAAAAAACAAAACACAGACCACTAAGATTTAGACCCTTTGGGAGTGAAGTTTTGGATTGCCTCCATCAGGAAAAGAACGCTGACTGGCTGTGGTGCCAGCTGAGGGTAGAGAAAACAGAGAATTTACAGCAGATATGAGTGTGCACAACTGCAGCAGTTATGCAAATTTTCTTCCTTCCTCCTTATGTATATATTAATATATATTTACTTATTTTTTCCTTGCCCTTCATTGTCCCTCTTTATTTTCTATGAGGACTATTACTGGTGATTAACTTTACAATTTGGTCTGTACGCTACAGAATATTTATTTAGTTGGGATTGAGTAAAACAGATAATAACATCCCCCAGAGATGGCTATGGTGACTGTTGGGACTTTAGATTTCTTTTGAAGAAGAGGACGGAAATATCTTTGTTTGTAAAAAGGACAGTTGCATCGTGTGAAGCAAAAGCAAAGAATGTTATTGTTGTAAGACAGGAACATGTAAATGGATATTGAACGACCAAAAAAAAATAGATTCTGCTATAGCTATTCACTGTCTCTCAGCTCCAAGCACACCTTTCAAGACTCTGTTCATGATGTTTGGGTGTACAAACTAAAACTTCCAGACTCCCTTGCCAATTGGTTTCTGGTTAGATTCTGCAAAAGGGAAGCCCAAGGTGGAACTTGGAAAGAGGAGCGAAGAAAGGACTCTTCCTGCTTTCAGCTCCTGTCAGGGATGCTCCAGCAGCAGCAACAATAGCGGCCGCTAGCTATGGCTCCAACCAAGCTTTCTTCAGCTGGCCCTGCCACATACCCTGCTACACTCCCTTGGCAGTAAGGATATTAGTTCCGCTGTGCTCCCTCACCTGCTGGGCCATACCACCTGAACCATCTAAGCACCTGCCAGGTTGCATCCCTCTCCTTTAAAAGTCTGAGTACCAACCACAATGCTCCTGAGGTCTGATAACCAGCTAAAGAGCACCCTTTCTTGAGAGACATGATCAGTCCCAGAGAGCCCCTCCTTCAAAGTTGTAGATTCTGATAAAATCACTTGTATTAGTCATGGGGTCTTCAAAGAAATAGAACCAATAGGAGAAAGATATACAGAAAGACATATAGACAGACAGAGAGCGACTTACAAGGTATTGGCTCATGTGATTATGGAGGCTGAGAAGTCCCACATCTGCAAACTGGGGACCCAGGAAGGCCAGAAGTGTTGTTCAAAAGCCTGAGAGCCAGAGAGCCAATGGTGTAGGTTCTAGTCTGAGTCTGAAGGCCTGAGAATGGGGAGCACAAAGGGCAGGGAAAAATTGATGCCCCAGCTCCAGCAATCAGGCAAAGGGCAAATTCAACCTTCCTCTACCTTTTTGTTCTATTCAGGCCCTCAAAGGATTATATGAAGTACACCTGCATTTGGGAGGGCAATCTACTTTACTCAGTTCACCAATTCAGCTGCTAATCTCTTCCGGAAACATCCTCACGGACACACAAATAAATACTGTTTAAACAGATCTGGGATTCAAAATTTTTCATCATAAGTTTCAACAGTTCTAGGAAAGAAGGTAATCAATGTTATAAATATTGTCATTTTAAAATAAAACTATTCCATCACTCTCAAATTTATCCACTAGACTCTAAAAACCATAGCTGTTTAATATCTACCATCTCCATTAAAAAAACACATTCCCTTCCCCCACAATTTTATAGTTTTATGCTTAAAAGTTCACCTTGTTATATTTCTCTATGTATTTTAATTTACATTGTTTTAAAATTTTCAGTGAACACAAGACTCTTAAATTTTTAAAAAATTTCTTCTGGCTTGATTAATTACTATCAGCATTATTATACAATGGAGCATAACAAACATATGCTTTGATATGCCACTAAATATAAAAGTAAAATTTATGGAAATACATCTCTTGGGACTTCCCTGGCGGTGCAGTGGTTAAGATGCCGCACTTCCATTGCAGGGCGCACGGGTTTGATCCTTGGTAGGGGAACTAAGATCCTGAATGCCATGCACTGTGGCGAAAAAATAGGGGAAAAAAAATGAAAAAAAATGAAATATATCTCTTAATGAGACTGATGTTCTTTTTTAAAAAATTAGATCATGTATCTATGGACAGATAATGTTAATTACTGGGATGAGACAGAGCTCAATGGAAATCAATAACAAAAAGTTATCAAGTGTGGGGCTTAAAAATATATAATTGTTGTGTGTATTATTTACAAAATATTAATAATATAGATTATAGAAGCTACAACACACTCCACATGGTAGGGGTGAACAGATACCAGAGAAGTAACTCACAATTCTTACTAAGTGGTAATCTACCAAAGTTTAAAAAGAAACAGATTTAGGGCCTCCCTGGTGGCACAGTGGTTAAGAATCCACCTGCCAATGCAGGGGACACGGGTTCGAGCCCTGGTCCAGGAAGATTCCACATGCCGTGGAGCAGCTAAGCCCGTGCGCCACAACTACTGAGCCTGCACTCTAGAGACCGTGAGCCACAACTGCTGAAACCTGCAAGCCTAGAAGCCCGTGCTCCGCAACAAGAGAAGCCACCGCAATGAGAAGCCCGCGCACCACAACGAAGAGTAGCCCCTGCTCACTGCAACCAGAGAAATGCCCGTGCACAGCAATGAAGACCCAACGCAGTCAAAAATAAAATAAATTAATTAAAAAAAAAGATTTACATTTTCTAGTAGCCTTTCAGCAAAGCTACTGAAAATGTTTCTCCTAATAATCAGAAAAATAAGCTTTATTTAAAGGTGTCATGTTGATCTGTGGAAAGAAACATTGGAGCTTTCATCTCCTTACTTAAAATCATGCAAATATATATAATAAGGTACAGGTTTATCTCTTAGTTTGAGAAGACTTTTCAGAGACTAATATTTCAGTTTGTCCCTTTATTTGGTGCCTTTGAGATTTTCTTATATTCCAGGGGAATACACCATAGGAAAATTAGACTGGGTAAAAAATAAGCTTTCCTTTTGTAGAGAGGAAAAATGGAGATTGTGAAAGAGAAGCTAAAAAGGAGAAACTGCAAAGTCCTACTTTGACTGCCAGCAACTCTATTTTAGAAAGAAGTACATATTTAAGTAGAGAAATTTGGAAACATATTCTCTAAAAACTACTGACATCTGAAAACTTGAAGTTCATGGGAAGGCTCTGTGAAACTCAAGTGGTATGAATACCCTTGCTTGAAAGTCACTAAAGAATATTTTTAAAGAATATCAAAATATTAAATGTACCCATTGTGCACATAGGGTCCAATCAACAGAATTACTTGGATTAGGTCGTTATTAAAAAATGAAGACGCATACTGAAATATCAATACAATTTCAGGTATAGAAGTAGGAACAGAAGTACAATTTTGTTTGAGGAAAATAAACATCTTCTTCAAGAACTTCACAAAAATTTCTTTGCAGTAGTCCCACCTTTATTTTACCCAAGCTGAGACTAACAGTAGTGACACACCCAAGCCAAGATTAATCATAAACCCATCATGTACACTGTTGACCTTAAATCTCTTGCTCCAAAATTCCCAATCTCTGCATTCCAACCTACCTCATTAACACTGCCACACGCCTCATCAGAAGCAGCAGATATCATCACTAGTCTTAAAACCCCCAAACTTATCACAGCCCCTCCAACAGCTATACTAAAAGTATAGTTTGACTCTAAAATAGAAAGACATTTCATGCCTTATGTATTATAGAAATTAACTTATAAAATTTACTCCCTGAAAATACAAATAGCAAGCAATACTATCATCATCATATTTAAAACAAACTGAACTCAACTGTCCAAGGCCACAGAAATCACTGACAAGAATTACGATTATGTACGTGGAGTAGTTATTTTCATTACACCTTTTTATACAGACTAATTCTGTACTTTCTGAATGTTTTATAATATCATCTTCTGGATCTGTATCTTGTACTATGTTTTTTTTGTTTGTTTGGGTGGTTTTTGAATTTTATTTTATTTTTTTATATATCAGGTTCTTATTAGTTAACGATTTTATACATATTAGTGTATATATGTCAATCCCAATCTTGTACTACGTTTTAATCATTACCAGATTAAGTCCAAGACAGAACTAAGTCTGAATGAATTCCTCACTATACTACAATATGGCATATTTAGCTGTTACATAAAACTAGTTTCATTTGAGTCACAACCTCAACTGCCTACAGGGACCAGGAAGTAATCTAAATGTGGAACAGGCTAGGTGTAAGACAATAGAGAGTAATGAAAAGAATTCTGTTCTAAAGGCAATTATTTTTTTAATACTATAAGCCAAACAAAAACCTACCTGGGGCTGATTTGGCCAAATTTACTAGGGTTGAAAATTTGCAATTCTCATTGTTTGGCTTTCACAACATATTCAACAGATTCAAAATCAATATCTACCAAATACCCACTAGAAAGAAGATACATATAATAAGACAATGCTTATTAAATGTTATTGTTGACACAGCAAGTACATGTGTACAAAGTTGTCTCATTAAATTTTACATGAGATTCTAGTAGTGATTAGAATCATACACAAATTACAGATCAAATCTACATCCATAACTTAATACACTATATCAAAAATAAAAACACACTTCAGGTGAAAAGAATATTTTATTTCAATACTTTAATACTGAAATCAGCTATCATACATATTCACCAACTCTTAAACTTCGCTGTCCCTATCTATCTCAGAAGACAGTCAAAGTGAGATTAATAGGACGAAGCAGTCTCAGCAAATCTAGAACTTTCTGTATTTCATCTCTAAATTTAAGTCAGGTCCTTTAATAAGTTACTGCTTATTCATTGTTCTATATAATATTTATGAAATGATTAGTGCAATACATCATTGAGGTATCATTTAAGAGGCAAATACCCTATAGATTTGGATTTGTCATCCCGATTCCTTGGCACTCAATAATGTAAGTATCTTTAGAAGCATCTTCTTCATCTTCTGATTTCTTCACAGTAAATTTAGCCTGAAACCAGAAGAGCATTTAGTATATAAATAATATGAAAAGCGATAGAGGGACGAGCCCACAACTCCAGCTTAAATAGGCAGTAGTTAATACCAAACTCATTTTATTGAAGCTAGAGATACAAAGATCAAATGACTCATGAGAAATTCAATGGCCTATATATAAAATATTCTGTTCCAGAAGGATGGTCCTTGTTCAGATGTATACATACCTGTGGAGTTCTGTCAGAATATACAGCCTGGGCCCTACTCCATACCCACTGAATCAGAACCCCCCAGGAGTACAGCTTAAGCAAATATAAATTTTTAAATCTCAACTGTTAATAATAATGCATCTCTACTACCTACTTCCTAAAATTTTTCTAAAACATGGCACTGAAGCATTTATACTTCTTTTATCTTGTCAAGTACAGAAATACCCTTTAATTCCCTCAAATTTTCTTGCTAATTTAATTCCCTAAATATACTATTTAAAATACCTAGTTCAGAGCAGAAAGGTAGAGGGAGGTAACAATTAACATCTTCATTCATCTTTATTGGGCTTAACGTATTTTTCACTTAACTAATTCAAGTTTGGCTTTGAAACATTTGACCTCTATCATTATTTGTGGAAACATGGGTTTTTAAAAAGCAAATGTATTCATTCTAAGAAAACTGAATCAAAATCAAAACAACTAAGTAGGCTGACTGAATTTGTGACAAAGGGATTTCAAGTATGCCTAAAACCTTTTGATTCTCTGAAATACAATTTGAAAACCACTACTCCGAAGCCCTGTTGAACTGTAATATTTACAAATTATTCCAGTTTCAGTATTATGTGGCAGTGCGCTGACACACTGGACACTGAAAATTACTGTTGAATGAATAAACACTGAATCTGAATTCTGAGCTAGACAAACAATTTATACAGTATATATATTTTTCTCAAATTATAAGCACTATATAAATATGAAACACAGGTAACAATTATGGAAATCATTTCTAGCCTATATATAAACCTACTGAAAAACTACAAAAATTTAGAGTTGGAAGGAGCCATAGGGACTACAGCACACTCTCTGACCTCACTGATGAATTATCTGCACTGAGACACAGAATGATGAAGCACCTTTGCCCCAAATCACTGAGTTAAAACACAACAAAGCTGAACAAGAAACCAGAGCTAAAAATTCCAGTTCACGGCACTTTCCACTGTGTATTCACTTCAAATAACATGTGAGTGTCTACTATGTGCAAAGTACTGTAGAAAGAATGAATACAGGGCTTCCATGGTGGCACAGTGGTTAAGAATCTGCCTGCCAATGTAGGGGACACAGGTTCGATCCCTGGTCCGGGAAGATCCCACATGACGTGGAGCAACTAAGCCCATGTGCCACAACTACTGAGCCTGTGCTCTAGAGCTCACGAACCACAACTACTGAGCCTGCATGCTACAACTACCAAAGCCCACACGCCTAGAGCTCATGCTCCTCAACAAGAGAAGCCACCGCAATGAGAAGCCTGTGTACCGCAATGAAGAGTAGCCCCGCTCGCCCCAACTAGAAAAAGCCCATGTGCAGCAACGAAGACCCAATGCAGCAAAAAATTAATTAATTAAATAAATAAATCTATTTAAAAAAAAAGAAAAGAATGAATACAGCCTTGTCTCTGCTATCAAGGAGATCACAGTCTACGTGGGGAGACAAATAGTAGTTACAAAATACAGCATAAGTAGAATAATAAAAAATACAATTAACTATCTTTTGACATCAAATATAATTTGCCTTTGCCTCCTATCAAGCCTTTTCCCACAATTTAACCAAAATCTACCTATCCTTTCTAATAACAACAAAAAAAGTACATATTATTAAGAATCATACAAATAACATGTTAGGAGTAGGGCAACCGTGGCTTTGAGCTTGGTACACCTCTGTAATGCTTAATTTCTTAATACTACTATACATTATTTTTATAACTTTTTAAAATACTTAAGGTCAGCACCTTCCTTCATAAAATTCTGAGTTATAAATTTCATAGTATTTTACAAAATTACATTATAAAGACTATGGCAAAATGGAAATATGCCACACATTACTGAAAAAAGCAAGAAATGAAGCTGTATGCATTAACTGCAAAAAAATGCAAAGAGAAACAATTTTAAGAGAGGAGGAGAATACCTAAACGTCAAGAGTGGTTTTACTGGCAAGGGGGAGTTAGGGACAGCTTTTTTCCTCTATTTTCTAAATTATAAATCTAGGGAATTCCCTGGTGGTCCAGTGGTTAAGACTCAGTGCTTTCACTGCGAGGGCCCGGGTTCGATCCCTAGTCGGGGAACTAAGATCCCACAAGCCATGCAGTGCAGCCAAATTAAAAAAAAAAAAAATTACAAATCTACTTTTCTGAAGCTGAAAGGACTGGTAAGTGTTAGAAGTCCAGCAAATACTCTAGTCTACCCCAATAAAATCACAAGAAAATAAAATAAAACATTTAAAATTTTTATATAAATAATTTAAGTTTATAGCCCACTGCAAACCCCTTGTGATTTGATTTTATAGTTCCCATTAAAACATCTTCACTTACTGGAAGGCAGTACCTACCACACATGAGCTTAGATGTATGCTCTCCCAGTTTGCTCAAAGCTCAGTCCTGCCACTAAGAAACTATCTTGAGCAATTAATTCCTCTGCCTCACTAGACTCATAAGTAAAATGGGATTAATAATAAATAGCCACCTAAAATGGTCATGCAGAGTGAGACAACTCAGCTTCACTGCTGAGCGAGCTCAGTGCCTGCCACATAGGAAGTGTTCACCGAATGAGAGCAATTACAATTACTATTAAGTTTTCTGTTGATTAAAATGTGACTCCAAATTGGCCAAAATGAACATCAATTACTCTTTCTGATAGAATACTCACCTTTGCTAGTTGTTCAGCAAAATGTATAGCCGTTTGGGTATGGAGTGTAACTGGTCCTGTTTTTATTCTGGAAATTCCACTGGCTAATGCCATGAAAATGATCAGCTGTTAAAAAAAGAACAAGAAGAAAATTCTCACACATTTACTAATATTTGGGGTTAAAATTCTACTGCTTTCCATATGAAAATACTATTGATACTAGAAATCAACATAGCTAAAAAAGAATTTCTATTTCTTTAGGTTTCCAAAAGTCTTAAGATGATACAAAACCTGTGTTACCAAAAGTTTGTGGTATAGCACAGAAATGCTTAGTAGCAGACCTCAATATAGATTTTTAAAATTAATGTTTAAGAATATAGAGTTAAAAGTTAATAAATTTAATCAGACCAACTATCTTTGCAAGCTATTATATATAATATGAAAGTTTCTTCCATACTCTAGAATTACAACATTTTAACACATAAATAAATACACTAATACAGAATTACTGGAGTGTAGACTAGTAAGAAGGAAGAGACTAGAAATAAGGAAAACTGTCTTAAGAAACTGGTCAAGAAATCTTGAGTAATACATTTCTAAACACAGACATCTGATTTGCTACTAAGGAGAAAAAACTATGGTAGAAAGGAAAATCTATCAAGACAGTGCACCATAAAAAGACTGTATTTGGAAATATTCACTAGCACTTCTCAATGTGAGTAGATATATTAAGTTTGAGAGGTGTATGACACATCCAAGCAGAGATGTTGACAGGCATAAGAAATATTATGAGCATGCAGTTAAGGAGAAAGGTCTGGGCTAGTGATATAAATTTAGGAGCTGTCAGCATACAGATGGTACTAAAGCCATGAGACTGTACAAAATAACTGAGGGACTGAATACAGATAAACAAAAGAGCCTAAGCCAAGGGCTCTCCAAAATTTACAAGCTGAGAAGAGGCAAAAAACAATAACAAACTTGCAAAGAGACTAGAATGTAAGGTTAGCGAGATACAAAGATAATAACAGTATTTCAGAAAGCAAGCGAAGAAAGTATTTCAAGAAGGAAGGAGTGCTCGATTGTGCCAAATGCCGTAGCCAGGTCAAGTAAGATGAGAACTGAAATTTATGGTATATAAATTCCAGAAAAATACCTAAAAAATGGATTGAACTAGGACATACCAATCAGTGTCTGAAAGTCAGTGACTAAAATTTATATTCAATCTAATTGCCCAATATTTGAATCTAATAGGCTTGATGGTTTTTATCCTAAAAGTGTCATTACCTGGTCTTGCAGATACTCATCCACAGCACCGCCATGTCTAAGATTTGCTAACAGCATTTCAGCAGCTTCAATTCCAACCTTGTCTGCATTAACACCTACAACAGGCACAATGTAAAAAAAACTAAATTAATTACTAAGAGGCAAAAAGTTTAATATATCCCAGTTAGCACTGGTGTAATATCTTTTAGGCCTCTGAACTCACCCAATGCAACCTTTAGGATAAGATCTTCATGTATATTTAATCTTCTGAGAGCTTAGCATATGCAAATATTTTATTAAATGCACAAGTGGAAGAAAAAACAGGCTGCTTTGGCCCTGTTTAAGAAGTACTAATTATAGGGGGACTTCCCTGGAGGTCCAGTGGTTAAGACTCCGTGCTTCCACTGCAGGGGGCACGGGTTCTATCCCTGGTCAGAGAAGTAAGATCCCGAATGCCACACGGCGTGGCCAAAGAAAAAAAAAAGAAGTACTAATTATAAAACCAATTTACAACTAAGTTATGACCCTATAACACTACACCTTGATTTCAAAATTTTAAATTTGCAATTCATATATGCTACAATTAGTCGGCAGCCGATTCCATTAGAATTAAAGGATTTTTTTTTAAAGTCAGATAATTTTCATCTAAGGAAGAACAGATAAAAATTCTCAGATCAAATATCATAAAGTTTTATTCCTTTAAGATTTGAACTATTTATTTATTTATTTACTGTGCCACGCAGCTTACAGCAACTTAGTTCCCCGACCAGGGATTAAACCTGTCCCCTGGCAGTGAGAGCACGGAGTCCTAACCACTGGACCACCAGGGAATTTGCCGGTATCACCTAACTTTGAAAGTAAGTCAGAAAATTTATTCCCATGTTCTACTTCCTACTTCTCTACACGTACCACAAGTATTTGGTACAATGCTGAATACAAAATAAGTCCATCAGAAGTAGTGGAATGTCAAATGATTCTTTTTATTTACTTTAAACTAAATGAAACCTTGGCTACAAATGAAAATGTCCTTTGAAAAATGAGAATGTAGTTATTTTTTATTTTATATTTGGAAATTCATTTGACTATATGTATGTCTTGATAAAATTTACCAGAATAGGGGAAATCAAATTTTAACCATTTTTTCCCTTACAGCAATTATTATAATAATATAACAAATTAAACTATCTTCACAACATCAATCAGGCAAGTATTTACATGACTGAATGAAGTGGTTTGGAATATGTATGAATCTTGACTTCTTGGGTAAACCACTTTGCCTTTTCCATTTCTTCTTCCAGATGGAGATGGAGATGATAATTCCTAAGTTGCAAACTTGCTAAAATTAGAGATAATATTTATAAAGCTTCTATTACCAAGACTGGTTTATAATAAGCTATTAATAAAAATAGTTAATATTGAGTACCTACTATGTGTGTACCATACTAAGTGATAGAAACTGGTTCCTTTGCTAAGGAGACATCAGAAAATACTCATATATAAGAGTATTTGAGGATAAGTGCTAAGCTCTATGGTATAAACTATATATCCAATGAGATTTCAGAAAAGGAAATTATAGGTTCTAGAATAACTTGAGAAGGTTTCATGGAACATGAAGGACTTAGGTGAGACCTTGAAGAATGGCTAAAATTTGCATGGAGGATGTGAAGGAGAAGGAAGGAATTCCTGGCTTTGTATCAATAGTATCAGAGAGCAGTAGACACACTAAGGTTTCTCTGTGTAGGGGCAAAGTATTTCTCAGAACCATTCACATTCCTTCCTACCCAGCTGCCTTGAGAGCGAATAATGGTATGAATGGATCTAACATAATTACCACCTATTACTAGCGGTCTGTGGCAACTGAACAAAATGAAGTAATTATGAGAATTTTTCTTATTAGTATTATGTTCTAAACAAAAGAGCAAAATCCTAGTTTCTTCTGAAAACTTAAGGCTTTTCTGACAAATACTCTTCTGATATTCTAGAGGTTTCTTAAAATGGTCTCAATTTTGATGGTTTATAACAAATTAAAATGAATATTCAATGATTCGGGGTGTCTTCTAGCTTATTAAAAGGACAAAACTATAAAATAGTTATCAGGCTGAACAGAGAAAGCTAAAGGACTGATTATAGCATCAGAGAGATGCCATGAATTACCACATATACTGAAGGAGGAAAAAAAGTGCTTACTACAAGCTAGGCAGTTTCCATACATAAGAAATAGGATTGATAAACCAGAGTCATAATTCATCTTAGCAAATTGATTTGTCCCATAGTAAAGAACACTAACTGAAAGATGAGAAATCAACGAATACACAGATATTCAACTATGTAAACACAAATACATTCTGTACATATAGCAATCATATAAAGTTGGAAGGGATTCTTATACATAGATAATGGTCCAATCTCATTTTTCAGGTAAGGAAAGCGCAGTCACCATGTAAGATAATGACAGACATAGGACCAAAACTTAGGTCTTCTTGCTCTCAGTTTAGTGCTCTCTGTTATAATACACTGCCTCCATCTAAAACTGCAAGATTCTCTCAAAAAAAAAAAAAAAACACAAACAAACCTCACCTTTGCAACAGGATTAAAGAATGTTATAACTGGAAGGATTTCAGATATTCTTCAGGCTAACTCTCTCACTCAATAGATAAGGAAACTAAGGTCAAAATAGTTTTAGTAACTGAGACAATGACAAAAACATGACTAGTTACAACCTACTGCTTCTAATACATATGGTGGTGTGCACAACCAGCCAATGTTGCTTCTGATAATAACGCTTAAACATTAGGATTCAGAGTCTAGTAATTTTCTAGTTAATTTAAATCAGAAATAAAAAGGGGATCTGGATATTGGGATCCATGACATTCTCTGAGATGCTTAATATATAGACTACCTAGACTAAGAGAGAAGACCCCAAGGTCTTTGCAATTGCTAATGACATCTCCTTTGACTTAAGTGCCTGACAGGAAACAAGGGCAGGCACCAGAAGGAGTCAGGCAACCTCAGTAAGTGTTGCTGCTCTATCCTCTATTCCCTCCTACCACTATAAGTCTAAAAATAAGTACTGTGCATTCTACATGAGTGTTGTCCAAAGACAACTTCAAAGTAAAAACTCTCATATGACAAAGTGAAAAAAAAAGTTTATGGAATATTAGGAAAGAAACGTTTTCAGGGCTGTCAGTAAAGTTAATTCCAAGTACTGCTCTTAACAGAGTAACGGTCCCTTTATGATGTCAATACAACATATCCAAAACTATCTTCTACCCTGGCAAACTAACTCTACCTCCCATATTCACAAGTTTTAAGTACTTCCAGTTACCCAAGTTAGAAATCTAGAAGGTCATTACACTGCATCCCTCACCCCCCATTTCCAGCTAATCACCAAATTGTCTATTCACCCTCCTAAATACCCTTATATCAGTACTCATCTCTCTAGACTCAGTCCCTGCATTTCCTTGGTGTAGGTCCTCACCATTTCTGACCTGGATTGCTGTTAACAGACTCTTGTCTTCCTGCCTCCACTATGGTTTTCCTCTAATCCTCTACACAGCTATCAGACTAACTTCCAAAGACCTGGAATTACATCCCTCCTTAAAATCTTTATGTTTTCAGGATGAAATCCAAACTCCTTTATAAGGCCTATAAAGCCCTTCAACTATCTGTTGACCTCTCTAACCTCATTCTCTGCATTGACCCAGATCCTGTACTCATCACATATGGTTCTAGTTGCCCAAACACAGAACTACACTTTTATGTCAGCACTTTCCTTTGTCCTTCTTCCTTAGCTCTCACTTTTCTATCTGGCTAACTTCTACTTATCTACAGAACCCACGGGAGGATCACTGAATGGCACAAGACAGATTTGGGGTCAATCAGCCCCCAAAGAATAAGTTGTTCTTCTCCTGTGCTCCTATGGTGCCCTGGGGATAGAACAATCACAGCACTGGTCTGTCTCCTCTGCCAGACTAAGCCAGGAGACAGAAATGGTGACTCTTACTTCTGAATCCTTCATACATAGTACCTGGCACATCTTGGTACCCAACGATAATACAAACAAACTAAACTCACATTCCACCCAATGCCTGCCAAGCACTTACTACTTGTAACATAGGGTCCTAGTCTCTGCTTTATATTTTGCATTATCTTTGCCCTCTCAAGGCTTAAAGACATTGCATGTAGCGGCTCGCTGATCCATGCTGATTCCTCACTGCACCTAACAAGTAATGAGTATACACTAAATATATGTTTTTGATCACTATTTCTCAAATTTTATAATACCTTAGAGAGCTTGTTCGAACAGATTCCTGGACCCCACTCTCAAAGATTCTGATCTGATACATGAGGTGGGCCCCAAAATTGGTATTTTCAGCAAACTCTCAGATGATACCCATATGCTACCTGTCCGCCAACCACACATTGAACAGCACAGTTTTAAACAGAATTCATTTATGTCCAGTCAACCAAAGGTGTTGATTTTACCTATTCTATTAACACTGGTTAGATTTGACACCCAACTGTATCTAGATCAACCAACTAAGCAGACTAAAATTACCTGAAGTTTTCTATTCAGCAGTAATAATGTGGTTAAATGGCATAGCGAGGGTAAGCATCTTTTAAAGATGCTACAAAGTAGGAATACAGCAATCAACTGCCACACAGTGAAAAGTTCAATTAGAAGTTGCCTCAATGGCAAAAGTAACTTTAAATACTAACCAACAGATGCCTACATGTATCTACTCTCCCAAATATACCAAATACTACAGAAATTTCCCTTTCACAAAAACATTCAGTATTTTGAAATCAACACTGTAATAACTGATACAGGGAAGAACCATCAACAGATACTAAAACCACTGGATGAAAGTTGTATTGAGACAGGATGATCAGATGGTGTCAAAGTATTATCCCAGAGTATTTATTAATTATAATGGGAAAAGGGGGAATTCCCTGGTGGTCCAGTGGCTAGAGCTCCATGCTTCTACTGCAAGGGGCACGGGTTCAATCCCTGGTCGAGGAACTAAGATCCCACATGCTGCGAAGCATGGTAGAGACAGGCAGGCAGACAGACAGATAGGTAGGTAGATAAATAAATAAATAAGGAACCTTTATAGCAGACATACCTGGAGAACACCACCTTAACCAAGTGATCAGTGAGCTGTACTGATAAAGGGTATACTGACATTACATGCACCCTGATGTGATACAATAGAAGGTACACAAAGTCACCTGTGCAATATTCTCACTAAAAATGTTTAACCTGAATAAATCTAATCATGAGATAATCAGACAAATTCAAATTATGGAAAATCCTATGAGAAAATGGCCTGGACTTTTCAAAATGTAAATATCATGAAAGGAAAAAAAGGTGAAGAGACTATTCTGTGGTTTAAAAAAAAAAAAAACTAAACAGACATGACAAACAAATGCTGTGTGTGCTCAAAAACAAACAAACAAGCAAACAAAAAACCCCATTCTGCTCTAAAGAATATTTTGGAGGTATCTGGTTATGTCTGAATATAACAGGGGACTTCCCTGGCAGTCCAGTGGTTAAGACTTCACCTTCCAATGCAGGGGGTGCGGGATCAATCCCTGGTCAGGGAGCTAAGATCCCACATGCCTCACTGCCAAAAAGCCAAAAAATAAAAACAGAAGCAATATTGTAACAAATTCAATAGAGACTTTAAAAATGGTCCACATCAAAAAAAAAATCTTAAAAAAAAATACATATATAATAGATTCTTTGGGTATAAAAATGGTAATGTGATTATGCAAATACTATTCTTTGGATGGACACGCTGCAGTATTCAGGGGTGAGACTTGGTACCTGCAACTTGCATAGAGATGGTTCAGAAACACACACAACACGTAGCTAAACGTTCATAACCGGTGAATCTAGTGTATGGATATTCACTAATCATTCACCTTCTCTATAAGTTTGAAAATTTTAAAAGCATAAAGTTGGGGGGAAGACTGAAAATTTAATTGACTCTGAAATAGAATCAGTTAACCATATCCTTTCAAACTTGTTATCCATCATTCTACAACATCCTAATCCTGACAGATAATTAAAGAATTGTACAGTAGCACTGAGAACAATGGACCCCCTTCATTTAGCTATACCTCGTTTACCAAGCGATGATCCAGCGAACAAACAGCCAGTGGATGTCTCAGCAATAATGCTGTATAGGGAAAAAAAAGTATTACTATCTATGCTATAAATATTCCAAAATTACATGCAAATACAACACAAGAGAACAGTGACTATTAAATAAGCAGAATTAGATCTGGCTAGTATATTACAAAAGTGAAAGTCTTCATACAGAGAGCAGCATGATTAGCATTCTCCATCTTCATCAGGGTATGAGTATCTTTCAGCACTTTGGACAAGAAGTCACACTAGATTCTAATCCACTCATAGGTAAGGAATGGCCCTCCCAGAAGTCTTGTCATCAGCACTAAAGGGTACCATTTCAAAGGCATACTGCACTCATTATCTTAAATGAAAAGGTCTTTCTACAGAGATGTTTGGTTTTGTTTTATAGTTTTTAGATAGTATTATCATACAAAGAAAATGCATTTACTTTAAACCCTTTAATAGAAAATCTGAAAAAGAAAGCTTAAATTTAAATATCCACAAAAGATACTTTTATTCTTCAAAAATATTAATTAAAGCATTTTTATAACACATAAATCAATAACTACTAAATGGATTAATATACTATATTTCTTTTTTAAATAGATCTTTGCCGTATCTTATATTTACTTGTAAACTGATTTCACATTTGAGATATAGAAAACCAACTGGAAATATTTCTCTTAGGATCATCTTCAAAGGCTAACTTCTTTTTTTTTTTTTTTTTTTTTTTTTTTTGCGGTACGCGGGCCTCTCACTGTTGTGACCTCTCCTGTTTGCTGAGCACAGGCTCCAGACGCGCAGGCTCAACGGCCACGGCTCACGGGCCCAGCCGCTCCGTGGCATGTGGGATCTTCCCAGACTGGGGCACGAACCCGTGTCCCCTGCATCGGCAGGCAGACTCTCAACCACTGCGCCACCAGGGAAGCCCAAAGGCTAACTTCTGATTAGCTTAAACATTTAAGTTCGCTATATAAACAAAAAGGCTCTTATAATGTAATAAAAGGTAAACCATCCTCAGAAAAGAAATTCAGAATAAAATAATCATCATAATTCATCATACTGTTGTTTTAGGTAGGAATGCCCTTAAAAATATATCTTCTTAAAACTACAAATTTAAACAAACAAACAAAAATGACAAATCTTTAATTAAAACAGAATAATTATTTCAGGGCTCTCTCAACCAACATCTAGGAAAAAGTATATTGTCTCACATTATTCCATTTCCATTGCCAAAAGCTTGGTCTTTAGTTTCCTGAACAGGCTGGATGTTAACATATAGATCCCTAATCTCCTTTCTGATGCATCTTACGGCTGCCGCTGCCATATCTTTTGCTACCTATTTTGGCAAGACAAAAAAATAGAATAAAATAAATTAATGATTATTTTGACAATTGCTTTCAAGCCTTCAAAGACATATAATTAATAACTTTTACATGCATCTTATAAAAACACAATTTTCAACAGTAGAGAACACAGAATTTTAAGAAACATTTTTAATGAAAAGATTTATTTAAAATTAAGTTCTTTCAATAATTTCAAAATTTAGATGATATAATACTTATCAAGACATACATACACTTCTAATATCATCTAGACAACTTTTTTATTATTTTATTTTTTTTTAATTTTTATTGGAGTATAGTTGATTTACAATGTTGTGTTAGTTTCAGGTATACAGTAAAGTAAATAGATAGCTTACTTTAAATGGCAAGACACCAGCAACAAAAGCTCTTCCATATATCTTAGTCACAGAGCCACGGTCAGTTAAATTTATTGGGTTCAACTGTTTAACTGGCGACATTCGGATAATCACTTCACCACCTCCTTTTGGATAGTAGCCCCTATGAAAATTATCATGAATACTTACATAAACTGATTGCACGACAAAAATAAAGTTCAATATTTACAATAAAACAACATGTGCGTGATATCCAACTATAATTCATGTTTGAAACTTCCAAATAATGTTTTAGATCTGTGTTGTCCAATATGGTAGACTCAAGCTATGTGTGAATAAATGAATATTAATTAATTAATTAATCTATTTATTTATTTATTTAGGACACACAGCTTGCAGGATCTTAGTTCCCCAACCAGGGATTGAACCCACACCCTCAGCAGTGAAAGTGCAGAGTCCTAACCACTGGACCACCTGGGAATTCTCTATTTAAATTTAAATTTAATAAAATTTAAAACTTAACTCCCCAATCCTACTAGCCACATTTCAAGTGCTCAATAGTCATATGTATCAAGTGACTACCATCCTGGACAGATAAGGAACATTTCCCTCAGTACAGAAAGTTCTATTTAACAGTGCTGTTTTAGACTTAAGTTACTTGATGGTAGGAGCTTGGTCTATTTTGTTCCTGCTATATTCCAGTGCCTAAAACAATGTCTGGCACATAGTAGGTGCTCAATAAATATATGATGAATACTTAGTAGCTGAACCACTAATAAAATTTCAATTCAAATATTTAGTGTCACTTATTCTATAAGAGATGCTGAGAACACACAGATGAGAATGACAATGCTCTTATCCACAAAGAACTCCCCATCTGGTAAGATGGGGCTCCACATATAATCTGCTAGGACACAAGCCAGGCTGTAAGGAGGACTACAAGAGAGATGTAGAGAGGAACTCCAACTGAGGCACAGTCACTGACAATTCACATAAGAAATTACAAGTTTCACTTTCAGAAAATGTAGGATTTCCAATTTTTAGGAGAGCAGGGGAAGAAAAACATGAACAAAGATATGGAAGTCTGAAGGCACAAAGTATGTTTAGGGAATGGCAGCAATCATGTAGTTAGAATATATGGAGGGGAGGGAGGATAAAGCTAGAAAAGTAAATTGGAATAAGATTGCAAATCACTTAAATGCTACAAGAAATATGGCCTTTTTACTATGTGGCCTTACAGAGGGAAGGGAAGCCTTACAGAGAAATAACCTGAATGCCCAACATGTCTCTTAGAAAAATAATTCTGGTTGCTCTATGGAAGAGAATCCCTTTTATGACCCTGCAGTGCCCATTCCAGTTGTCTGCACACAGTGAGCATGCTGTCTGTGGTGAGCATGGATAATTCCAGATATGAAGGGGCCTCAGTGTAGCAATTCCCTTTCAAGTCCCCATGCCTCTGCTGCTTACTGTTTTTAAGCCACGAAGTACTATTACTTCCTATAAGATACGTATTAAGTGGGTTACGGAATGACAGTTCTCCAAGATCTAACTTTTCCACTATTTTTAGCACAAGTAGTGGGTCAAAGGGTTAAGAAATAAGTAACTTACCTCATTTTAATGTCACAATTAAATGTGAAACCAAATTTTTCAACAATTGGCTTGAAAACCTGAAAAAATCAGTTTACTGTTAATCACCAATATTCATTGTCAGCAAGTATATTTAGTAAACAAAAGTGCTCTGCACTGAAGTAGTAAAGAAGCACCATGGATAAACAGTGATATAAAAATGTGTAGGCTAGTTCTATTTTTCAAATAAAATAACTGACGTAGCTAAAATCAAAAGTTTAACATTTAATTAATCAGAGCTGTGCAAGTCTATCTAATGGAAAAAAAAAAAATCAGAACTCAGGAAACTTGATCCTAGCAGTTTTTAACTCCAGAGGCCAGTATTTCCTAACCTTCTCAATATTGTGTACCGTAAGAAATTAGGGGGTGTTGAATAGCATTCCATTCTGCGTTCTCAGTTATTTTTTATATAGTTGAAATCTCACCGCATACACAACGTTTTATACATTTTTCCCCATTTAACATTATAAACAAAAGCATTTTCCCAACATTATAAAATTCCTCCTACAAAATATTTGAACGACTTCATGGCATTCTAGCATAATTTACCTAACCATTGTCCAAGTTTTCATTATTACATAATTATGTATATTATATAACAATAATTATAGTATATAATGCTGTGCTCCAATACCTTTAACATTATCTTTTGCTGCATTTCGCAATATTTAATTAGGGTCATTTCCTTGAAGTGGTATTACTAGGTGAAGAGAGATTAACTTTTAACTTTCATTATACATCCTATCAAACTGAATTTTAAAAGACTGTACCACCTATTAAAATGGCAAAAAAATTTTTAACTGAAACCTGAGACTATCAAGCGCTGGGGAGGATGAAGAAGAGCTGAAACTCTCCTACAGCGCTGGTGAAAATGCGAAACAATGCAGCCACGTTGTATGCCAAAACAATTTGGTAGTTTCTCAATAAAGTTAGACATAAACTTACGATTACAACTGAGCAACCCCTCTGTAGGTATTTACCCAAGACAAATAAAAACTTATGTTCAGACAGAAAAACCTGTATGTGTTTATAGTGGCTTTACTCATACTTGCCAAAAACTGGAAACAGTCCAAATGTCCTTCAACTGATGAATGGATAAACTGGTACTGATAAACAAACATCCATATAATAGAACACTACTTAGCTTTTATTGCTGATACAAGCAACATGGATGACTCTCAGATGTATTTTTTTTTAAGTTATTTATTTTTTGGCTGTGTTGGGTCTTTGTTTCTGTGCGACAGCCTTCTCTAGTTGCGGCAAGCGGGGGCCACTCTTCATCGCGGTGCGCGGGCCTCTCACTGTCACGGCCTCTCTTGTTGCAGAGCACAGGCTCCAGACGCGCAGGCTCAGTAGTTGTGGCTCACGGGCCTAGTTGCTCCGTGGCATGTGGGATCTTCCCAGACCAGGGCTCGAACCTGTGTCCCCTGCATTGACAGACAGATTCTCAACCACTGCGCCACCAGGGAAACCCTCAGATGTATTTTTTTAAATTTATTTTATTACAGTATAGTTGATTTACAATGTTGTGTTAATTTCTAGTATACAGCAAAATGATGCAGTTATGGGACTTCCCTGGTGGCGCGGTGGTCCGGGAAGATCCCACATGCCGCAGAGCAACAAAGCCCATGCACCACAACTACTGCACCTGTGCTCTAGAGCCCGCAAGCCACAACTACTGAGCCCACATGCCATAACTACTGAAGCCTGCAGGCCTAGAGCCTGTGCTCCGCTATGAGAGAAGCCACCGTAATGAGAAGCCTGCACACCACAACAAAAAGTAGCCCCTGCTCACCACAACTAGAGAAAGCCTGCGTGTAGCAACAAAGACCCAAGGAGGCAAGAATAAAATAAATAAATAAATTTATTTATTTATTTAAAAAAATGATTCAGTTATACATATATATGAATTCTTTTTCATATTCTTTTCCATTATGGTCTATCACAGTAGGACCTTGTTGTTTATTCATTCTATTATATAATAGTTTGCATCTGCTAATTCCAAACTACCAATCCATCCCTCCCCCATCCTACTCCCCCTAATCAGATGTATTTTAAGGGAAAAAAACAAGACTCAACAGGCTACATACAGTATTATTCTTTTACATGACATTCTGAAAAAAAGGCAGAACTATTAGAGAAAACAGATCACTGATTGCCAGGGGTGGAGGGGTGGGATTGACTACAAAGAGGGATAACGGAATTATCCACAGTAATTCTCTATCTTGATTGTGGTGGCTGGTTCACAATCATACATCAGAAATCACAGAACTGTATGCTACAAAGGGTGAATTTTAGTATAAATAACCACACCTCAATAAACCTGGAGAAAAAAAGATGATACCACTTTTCTCTCCCACTAGTTGTACAAGCATGCCAATACTGAATTTTATCATTCTAAAAATTTATAGTCAAATCATGGTATTTAATTATTATTATTATTTTTTGTGTGTGTGTGTTACGCGGGCCTCTCACTGTTGCGGCCTCTCCCGTTGCAGAGCACAGGCTCCGGACGCGCAGGCCCAGCGGCCATGGCTCACGGGCCCAACCGCTCCGCGGCATGTGGGATCTTCCCAGACCGGGGCACGAACCCACGTCCCCTGCATCGGCAGGCGGACTCTCAACCACAGCGCCACCAGGGAAGCCCTATTTAATTATTTTTTAAAATTTTATTTTATTGTGGTAAGAATACTTAACATGAGATTTATTTTAAGAGTACAACACAATGTTGTTGACTATAGTTACAATGTGTACAACAGATCTCTAGAGCTCATTTATCTTACTGTACTGAAAAGTTATGTCCGATGAATATGAACTCCCCAATTTCCCCCTTCCCCTAACTAGCATTCCATTCTTTGATTCCATGAATTTGACTACTTTAGATATCTTATATAAGTGGAATCATGCCAGTACTGTCTTTATGTGACTGGCTCATTTCACTTAGCACAATGTCCTCAAAGTTCAACTGTGTTGTCACATATTCTAGAATTTCTTGTATTTTTTTTAAGGCTAAATAGTAATCCACTGTATGTATATACCACATTTTCTTTATCCTTTCATCCATCAATGGACATTTAGGTTGTTTCCACATGTTGGCTATTATGAATAGTGTTGCAATGAACATGGGAATGCTAATTTCTCTTGGAGATTCTGATTTCAACTCTTTAGGATAATACCGAGAAGTGGGATTGCTGGCTTATATCGTAGTTGTATTTTTAATTTTTTTGAGGAACCTCCATACTGTTTTCCATAGTTGTTGCACCGTTTTGCATTCCCATCAACAGTGTGCAAGCGTTCCAATTTCTCCACATCCTCGCCAATCCTGTCAAACATAGTATTTAATTCTTACTTTGAGTTTTTCTTCCAAATCATAATCCCTGTATTCAGAAACTAACAGACTTATATAAGTAATATCATACACATACAAGTAATATAATGTATACAATAACTGAGGCTTTTTAAAGCATTCACTATGAGCACAGTTCTAAGATACAACACGCAATCTAAAATAATTATCGTCTCCCACAACAGAACGAGACACCATTAAGAAATTAAACAGCTATGTACACAAAAACACTCAGGATATATTTAAATAGAGAATGGAGATTCAGAAGACTATGTGAGATCATCTTAGTTTATCAGTAGCAACAAAAGCCCTTACCATGGCTGTGTAATCAATCTGTGGTGCCATTTCAGCATTAGTTCCACCTTTCAAACGAAGTTCTGATGGACAAGCAGCAAAGAGAGCACAGGGCATTGAGACCTGCATCAAGAGGCATACACTCCTAAGGAGAAGGCAGAACAGGCTTAGCTGCATTTTCTTTTTAAAGTCTCAAGAGAGAGACATAACTACATATCACCATTAGCTGAAGCACAGACAAGTGAGAAGGCAGGTACACGCCCTCAAGTTTAAAGTTAAAAAACACTCCAGTGACTGAATGATAACATCCGATTAGTATTTCGCAGTAGAAGGAACTGGCCTTAAATGATAAGCAAATCTGGGTTTGAATCCAATACTAAATACATTAGCTGTGTGATCTTAGGTTAAGTCCTAACACTTTTCTTTATCTTACAAAGGAGTAAAAAAAAAAAAAATTAATTAAAGCATCTTTACAACGTTTTTACAAAAGGATTCTTAAAAGTAACAGTTTATGAAAATGCATTCAAAACCATCAAGGTCTAGAAATATTCTAATGATTGTATCTGAGTCTCCACCATGCACAAGGCATCATTCCAGATATTAAGATACAGTTCCTCTTTGGTATAAAGCACAAACTAACACACCATTGTAAAGCAATTATACCCCAATAAAGATGTTTAAAAAAAAGAAAAAAGGGCTTCCCTGGTGGCGCAGTGGTTGAGAGTCCGCCTGCCGATGCAGGGGACAGGGGTTCGTGCCCCGGTCCGGGAAGATCCCACATGGCACGGAGCGGCTGGGCCCGTAAGCCATGGCCGCTGGGCCTGCGCGTCCGGAGCCTGTGCTCCGCAACGGGAGAGACCACAACAGTGAGAGGCCCGCGTACCGCGCAAAAAAAAAAAAAAAAAAGAAAAAAAAAAGATATAGTTCCTACCATGTTGGCATCTGTGGTATGATAGAGTAATGTTTTACAAAGACTGATAGCCAAATATTTTACATGGAAAAAACTGTTAAGGAGATAATCCCTACCATAACTCACCTCTGTTTGGTCTTTATAGTCAAATAATGTGAGAAATCACAAGAAATAATTATAGAATATGTAGCATTTTATAAAATGAAACGGTCAGATTTTCTAATTGAGCTGTTATCGCCCTTCTCCAAAGTCAAGGGAAAACAATCATACTAATACATAGACTGTAGCTTGAAAAGGAGCGCAACATAGCCTCTACATACCAAAAGATAGCCTTTACTTAACTTTCTTATAGCAATGATGCAGGTGTACTGAGTTAGACAGTCTCTATCACTGATAATGCATGTCATTAATTCAGTAAATATTTATTGACTGTATAATGTGTTAGGCATTATAAGAGAAAATGCATGCAATATAATCCCTGTTCTCAGGAATTGAGCCTAGGAGCAAGTGAAAAAAACGTGGAAATGTTCAGTTTACTATAAACCATAGGTTTACAACTACTGAACTTCTGTTTATTCCCTGAGAAACCCAACACAGCTAAAGTGTCTCTCTTCCATTCAATAAAATCAGATTCTAAGAAGACCAAAGAAAACCATAATATTAGAAGAGTAAGGAATTGCAAAGACAAAGGTAGACATGAGAAAACACATGGTACTGTAATCACAGTTAGGGATGAAAATGTTAGAATTCAAATAAATAAGATGTGTTTTCTGACTAGGAACAAGCTAGTTTGAGTCTACTGAATGGAGCTGGATTATCAACCTTCAGCTCACTGCCCATACGTTCTAGTGGATTAGAAGCCAGAAGGCCTAGATTCTAATTCTACCTCTGACCCTTACTCTATGACCTCTGGTTAATCACTTAACACCAGAGGGTCTTCACTCTCTCATTCACAAAGTGGAGGAAGGGTTGGAACACATGGTTTCTATCTTCTCTCCTGTAGCTTCAAAATTCTATGATTCTGTGTTAATTTTTAGATAGCTGATTAACTATAACTCTTTCCCCCCTTCTGTACCAGAGAATGCCCAAAATAATAAGCTGACTATAAAGATATCTCAAAATGCTTTAATCCCCTTAAGAAAGTTCTCATTTGGCAAACTTCACTTTAGGCCTAGCAGCAAGCCCCTTTTAGCAGAAGTCTATTCACATCATAATTCAAATCTCAATCATCACTAAACATTTTAAGCTAAAAAAAAATCATAATTTTTTGAAACAGTCATTTCTGAAACAAACTGGCATTGGGTTTACAGTACTATTTCTTACTTTACCAGATTTCCTAGTAAATGGATAGGATGTTGATAAAGGATGCTGCTTACAATAACCATCAGCCAATAACACAGAAAACACAAAAACTGCTCTCCATGTTTTATCAATAAAAGGAGGGGTTCTTGGAAAGGGATAAAGGCTCAATTTAATTGTTAAATATCCAGTTTTCAATGGGGAGAAAAAGCCAAGATCATATATAAAAATTTCTAAATAGGGCTGTATAAGTATCTATTAAAAGATAACAAAAATACCTAGACTAAAAGTAGAAGATGGCTCATAATTTGCTGTAAGCCAAGAACTAAATATGCTATACCACAAAGACTACTAGCACTATAGAGCATGAAACTACAGTTGTTTTCAGATATTCATTTTCTAAGTAACAAAACTAAAGAAACAAATACGCTATACTACACATGTGAGAAAATTCTAGATAGGTATAGCAACAGCTACAATTAGGAAGCAATTAGGTATCTGAGACTTTACACAGTCTCTAACCCTAAAAGGTAAGTGTTTTATCTCCATTTTAAAAGTGAGGAAACTAAAGCTTCAAAGAGGTTAAGCAACTTGTCCAGTAAGTGGTAGTACCTGCGTGTGCATCCAGGTCTAATTCCAAAACCCACACTTAAATGGAATGTAAGTGACACATACCCTGCTGTCTTGGTATCTGCTGTGTGGACTCCACCTTTGATCTTCTCTGGCGTAAACATTATTTCTGTTGAGCCGATTTCTGCCCCCTCCAGTTGCCCATCACAGAAATCTCGAATCATTTCCAGTCCAGATAAATGCTGAGGCCTTCAGGTCATAATACTGCATCAAAACGTGTGCATTCAGACTGCCTATATCCCCACTTTTTATGACACATTTACAAAACTTCAATGGCAAGAAAACAGCAAGCTCTAACCATAGTAAGTGCCAGAGCTTCCTTTTGGCTTTTTATGCACGTAGACTACCTGCTGGTAGGCATTATTTTAAGGGTTCCTTCCAGAGCAGTTATTTTAACTATAAACATATATGCTGATAATATTGTTGCAAATTGTAAGTATGCAAAAGAGGAAAACTAATAAAACTATCTAAGTGCCACCAGTCTCACTTGCATTTCACTGAATAATCTATGATACCTGCATGGGCTGAACTGTGTTCCTCTAAAATTCATATGTTGAAGTACCTCACAATGTGACTGTATTTAGAAATAAGGCCTCTGAAGAGATGATTAAATTAAAAAAGGCAGTCAGGGGTGAGCTGTAACCCACTCTCACTGGTGTCCTTACAAAAAGAGAAGATTAGGACATACCAGGGGTACGCATGCACAGGGGGATGAGCATGGGAAGAGGGGGCAAGAGGGTGGTCACCTCCAAGCCAAGGAGAGAGGCCTGAAACAGAATCTTCCCCTATGGCCCTCAGAGGAAACCAACCCTACCAGCACCTTGATCTTGGACTTCCAGCCTCTAGAATTGTGCAAAAATAAATTTCTGTTGTTTAGGCCACCTAGTCTGTGGTATTTTGTTATGGCAGCCCTAGCAAACTAATAAAATACCTCACACAGCCTTAATGAATTAATTTCCCTATTGGTGAAATGGGTTACTGCAAACTACTGCTGTGACAGAGAATTACTATTCACACATATCAGTAATTGCCTTTTAATAATTTCAACATGGAGTGTGGATAAAAGACTAAGAGATAGTTGATCCATTATAATGAAATATATAAAAAGTACAAGGAATCAGTCTGTCTTCCCCCTGGGTCCTCTTCTAACAGGTGCATATACCTGACACTTAAAAAATAGTGGCATGCCTAGCTTCCCAGACAGAAGAAACAAAGTCAACTGTCAACATTTTCCCCTCTCCTACAACTGATAATCCTGGTCGTATCCACAGCTTCCTAAAGGTCTGAATGAAAGCTGGAATGACACATCTCAGGGTCCTTATGAGACTATAAAACGTGCGGCAGCAGAAGATGCACTGGTTAAAAAGTGGGGTTTCCTCCGGCCCTAGAGGCTGTTCTGCCCTGATCTACCTTGCCCGCTGCTACGAGCTCTCCGGGTACTTGGAATGCCCGATGAGGCGGGGAAACCGTTTAAAAGATAACTCATTAGGAAACGAGACAACTCTAGCCAAATAGAGAAAACATGGGCCTATTTTCTGAACTTGCCCCTTGAAACTTTCAAGGGCCCACAAGCCCGGCTACGCCTAACCGCCCAGCCCGGAACACCGTCCCGCCGCCCCTGCGGGCCGGCTGCAGAGTCCTCAACCCTGGGGCCGGCGCATCTTCCCAGCATCACCGCCGGGCTCCAGATTCCCAGCCCCAAGACCCGCCCCCCATCCCCCAATGGCCTGTCCCCCGCCCCGAGCCCCCAGCCCGCTCTCCAACCTCCAGTCCCGCCGCCTGGCTCCCCGACTTACCTAAGGCCCGGCGTGCTGCGGCCTGCTCGGATCTTCTGCACCCGCAAGGGGAGGCCCAGGAGACAGCTCAGAGCCGTAGACACCCTCAAGATCTGCCCGCCCTGGTGCGGAGAGAAGAGAGAGAACATCAGCTGGGCAAGCTCTGTGCCGCAGCCCGGACGGCAGCCGCAACCCGCCAGGCCTCGGGCTCGGTACTCACCCCTTCCATGATGCTGCCGTCCACCTCGACCCGCGGGCCCGCCATGGGGGGCGTCCTGGGGCCTGGCCAACCGCGACTCAGCCTCGGCCCGAGCGGGAGGAAGAGGAGACGCAGGGTCCTGCCTCGCAGCTCCGAAGGCGCTGTCCTCGCTCGGGGTCGCTGGACTCCGCGTAAAGGCGGAGGACGCGCCGGCTCCGGGAACGCCCCACCCAAACCAAGCCGCTCTGCGTGCAGAAGCCGGGTTCGCCAGGCCCACAGCCAGGGCGCATGCGCGCCGCGCGGCGCTTAAAGAGGCGGCGCCCATAAAATTCCGGCAAATGGGAAGCTGTCCAGCAGGAGGGGTGGTGGCCGGGGAGGTTCCCTGGAGCGTGGAAGGAAATGTGTCCCTGGAAGACTTGCGCCCTGAACACAGCAAAACGCGCAGATTGCCGAAAGCCTACCTTTCAACTCTAGTCGGATCTCCAGTTGTCTCGCAGGCTTGTGCAAGCATCTGTGTTTATCTCTGTTTTCTCGGGGATCCTGCCGTACCCAGAACTGGAGACTCAGAGCTGAAGATGTAGGAGAGGTCCCTGCAATGCCCCGACCACCTTCTCTCTGGTCGGGTTTGCCTTCTCTGCAGCCTGTCCCTTGAAATGTGTCCCTGGTGCATTGATGATACCCATGAGCCTCTCGTTCTTCGTGTGTGTGTGTGTTTGTGTGTGTGTGTGTGTGTGTGTGTGTGTGTGTGTGTGTGTGTGTAGAGTATTATCTCTTTTTCTTCTGCTAGGCACCATTTATTTGGGGATGAGTAGAAAAGGACAGAATCAGAATCAGTAATATAATGCTCAAAAAAGCCAAAGTTATGCCACCTTGTCCGAGAATGAGTGCAAGTTCATGACTGCAATGAACAGTGCCACTAACGTAATTCACTTCAGAGGAGGGCAGGAACAACAACCCGCTTCTTGATTCCGCTTGTGGTTCAGTTCCTACATTAACTGAGTACCAAATCATATGCAAGCCTCTAGGTAAGCAAAGAAGAGTAAGGTATTTTCTGCCTTGAAGTTATTGGAAGTATATTGTAGAGACTGAGAAGTGATAAATTATAATGTCATTCTTCTTAATGATAATAATGTACTGTACTTATCTTACAGTTAAGTAAAGAGGGAGCACCAATTAGAATATGATAAATCATAAAAAAAAGTCAACATTTATTGAGCACTTAGCCACTGCATGCATTTACAACCTGCTGAAGTACTTACAGTTTTTACCCTGATTTACAGCTGCATGTGTTAAACAATTTGCTACAAGGCCACACAGTTAACTAGCATACTGTGATATGAACCGTGCTGCTCTGATGTGAACACAATTGTCTCCTAATCCCAACATTCCACCACTTTTGTAACAGAGAAAGCCTGGGAATGCATATACTTTACCCAATCTCTGATACAAAAGCAGACAAAGATGACATGGAGAAGAAAAATTTATAAATTTTATAAATTCAGATGCACCAGGATCAATCAAAATATTAACAAATAAATCCAACAACGTTTATAAAATACTATACAGTATGACCAAATTGGGACTGAATATCATTCTAACATTAGAAAAATGTTATGATGTTATATCAAAAACCTAAGATCCCATTAATAGATGAAGAAAAAGCATTTGAAAAAAAATCAAGATCTATTTATGATAAAACAAAAGCAAATGAACCTAGGAATAAATGTAAACTCCCTTGATTAAGGACATCTGGAAAACTCTACAGCAAAGTTCATTCTTAATAACAGTAAATAATGGTAAAACATAAGAGACCTTTTAAAATCAAAACAAGATAGTAATACCCACAGTTATGGCTTCTTTTCAACAGATGATGGAAGTCTAGTCAGATTTTACAAGAAAGAGATGAAAGACACAAGACTGGACAGACAAAAAGAACACCATCATTATTCACAGGTGATATGATCACCTACATAGAAATAATGCCATTTGCAGCAACATGGATGGACCTAGAGATTGTCATACTGAGTGAAGTAAGTCAGACAAAGAGAAATATCGCATGATATTGCTTACATGCGGAATCTTTAAAAAATGATACAAATTTACAGAACAGAAACAGACTCACAGACTTAGAGAATGAACTTATGGTGGGGGGGGGGATAGTTAGGGAGTTTGGGATTGATATGTACACACAGCTATATTTAAAATAAATAACCAACAAGGACCTACTGTATAGCACAGAGAACTCGGCTCAATATTCTGTAACAACCTAACTGGGAAAAGAATTTGAAAAAGAATAGATACATGTATATGTATAACTGAATCACTTTGTTATACACCTGCAACTAACACAACATTGTTAATCAACTGTACTCCAATATAAAATAAAAAGTTAAAAAAAGAAAACCTCAAAGAATCTTTAGATATATTATTGAAAATACAGTTTCAGTAAAATTCCAATCAAATGCCCACAGGACTTTTTCAAGGAGCCTGACAAGACAATTCTAAAATTTATATGAAAGAACAAAAGTGCAAGAATAATTTAAAAAGAATGAGGTGAAGGGTACTTGTCCTCTCAAAACCCAGAATTTCTATGAAGCTAAAGTGAAGGCCATTCAGACTGTTTTATTATAGACACATTGGCTCCCGTATCAACAAGGCCCATAAATTTCACATTATTATTAAAGGTAATCGTTAATTGGGGACGTTGATCATCGATAAAGGATTGCCAAAAAACATTTTTTCCCGTGCTGCCAAACCCCCCAGTACGCTTTACCGGGGCGGCTGCTTGTTTTATATATGGTAACAGTAACAATTGAGCAATTCTTTGTCGTTTATTAAATTCTATAGGTTTTGTAACAGAAATCATAATAGAAATTTCTCCATTATAATCCTCATCAATAACTCCAGTATGAACTGTTACACCCTGCAGAGTCAAACTACTTCGTCCTAATAATAGTCCCACGGTTCCTGCAGGTATAGGCCCATAAACTCCTGTAGCTAATTTGTGAACTCCTCCTGCTGGCGTAAGGATACAATCTCGAGGAGCAATTCAGTCAACGGCAGCACTGCCGCTGGTAGCATGCATGAGATCAGTAACTAAGAGCCGATGTTGAGATTGTCCTGTAGTGTCTGATGAAAGCTGCCATTGCTTACAGGATACCGTTGAGAATTTACCGTCGCTTTTCCCGTATTGTTGTTGTGGCCCCGGGTTGGGCCTAGCTTCCCGTTTCCCGAGACATTATCTCGTGGAGGCAAAAGATTTCCTAACTTATCCCTTTTGGAACGGCATTCATTAGTCCAGTGTTGTCCTTTACCACACCGGCGACATACCAGGTGGCTGTTCATTCTTAACCTGTTTTGATATTTGGCCTTGCCCTTCTCGACAATCTCGCCTCATATGTCCATACTTTCCACAATTGTAACATTTAGTACGATTATCTTTCAACCCTCCAGTTATGGCAGCTGCAAGTAAATTGGCATAAGTAGGAGATCCAATATCATGGCAAGCTTTTATATACTCTTCAAGTGGAGCGTTTACAGCTCGTAAAGGCCGCAATGCCTTCTGGCATTCAGGATTTGCATTCTCAAAGGCCAAGGATTGTAATAATAAATCTTGCACGTCTATTTGTGCTACAGCTCTTTGAATGGCTGCATGCAATCTAGACAAGAAATCTGTGTAAGGCTCACCAGGCCCTTGCATTAACTTAGTAAAAGATTGTGCTGTTTTTCCAGGGGGTTCCACTCGTAGCCATGCTCGCAAACAACACATACGTATTTGAATGATTCGTAAATCGTCAAATTGAGCTTGAGCTTGTACATTACTAAATGCGCCTGTTCCTATTAATTCATCTAAAAGTGGTCCTGGAGGATTACGGGCCACATTAGTCCTTGCCATGTTTTCAGCTTCTTCTTTCCACCAAGTCTTAAACTGCATATATTGTCCAGGTTCAAGAACAGTCCTGGCAAGTGCCTCCCAATCCTGAGGAATTAATATGTTTTTGGAAGCATACCCAGACAAAAGTCCTTGAATATAATTAGAATGCATCCCATATGCATTAATGGCTTCTTTTAGCATTTTAAAAATTTTAAAATCATGAGGGTTATACTCAACACTCATATGTCCATTCGGAAATTGATCATTAGCAGGCATAGCTTGTCTAACAATAGGGAAAGCAAAAAATGGTTCAGAATATTGCTTTTCTTCCTTATTCATCTCTTCTTCCAATAAAAGTTTATTACATTCAGGTTTTAGAGGAAATCGAAACTGACGAGAGGCTCCAACAGGATAAGCTGCTAATTCTAAAGGAGGGGCCGAAGGAATAGTAGGACATGGCTCCTGATATGAAGGGGTGGTAGCATTGTTTTTATTTTCTTCCAATTTAGCCATCAAATTTTTCAACTTTGAAAGTATATCAGAAATCTCATTCTGTTGAGAAAGTGGCATCTCATTTTGTTTACTAGCTTGCTCCCGACCTTTATCATCATCAGAAAGAGCCCCTTCATCACTGGAGCCCGAAAAATCCTCTCCTGTCTCAGACATAAGAGGAGGAGGCGGAGGAAGGTCCTCTATAGGAGATTCACGGGACAGAGTACGGAAAGTAGCAGAGTGATCGGGAGCAGAATTCGGACGCTGAGGGCGCGCCCCATTTTCACTTTCAGTCTCAGATTGTAATGATTCCAGGGCAAGAGAAATTAGATTACAGAGAGACCAGACACGGACAGATATAGGGTCTCCATACTGATGAGCTCTTCTTAATGCTCGCATAACCTGTTTCCAAACTTTTAAATTCAACTGGTTATGACCAGTAGGTTGAAACCAGTAACAATGTTTACGAATCTCCGCAAACAATTCATCAAAAGATTCTTGTTTCACTTTCACTCCAGAACTCCGTAATAACTGTTTCAGGAGTCTAATGTAGTGACATTCC
The DNA here is from genome assembly GCF_003676395.1 of Aethalodelphis obliquidens. Classification (NCBI taxonomy): domain Eukaryota; kingdom Metazoa; phylum Chordata; class Mammalia; order Artiodactyla; family Delphinidae; genus Aethalodelphis; species Aethalodelphis obliquidens. The sequence goes on along the minus strand of NW_020837957.1, from coordinate 35,133,675 downwards.
ACTGAGGGAGAATTCCCCATGACTCTACTCTTCCCGAAGGTTTCGCTTTACTCTTTAGCGTACAAAAATCCCCTTCGGTCCCGCGTGACCTCGAGACTTACCTTCAGGTCCCTGTTCGGGCGCCAAATGTTGTAGTTTCTTATGACAGGGCTGAAAGTAAGCTCATCACACGAGATGAATTGTGCAGAAACACGACAGTAGAGGGCTGCTGCTCGCTCAGGCAATACAGCGCCGTCTCATCCTGCTGTGGTGACTTTTATTTAAGCATTATCTATGTTTACACCTTAAGATTTGTTTTCTTAACATTCCAGAAATGCCAAAGCAGCTACATATGCTTTCACTGATTATACAAGCAACAGTGGGCTTTCTTGAAGACGTGCCGTGCTTCGTCCTTGAGCTCAAAAGCAGCACAAGGACATTTCCTTGTGTTCCCATTATTCTTATTATACCGAGGACATTTCATGGATCAGTGCCCAAAGCATCCAGGACTGTTTGCAGTTCTGGCTTATTCGCACGCCCCCGGTTTGCCGGAGGGGGGCGGGGGCGGCTCATGGGTCAAGTCTCCTTTCCATGCCCTCAGTTATTTCTCTACACTAAAGTAATTAAGATAATGTGAGATTGGTACAGTGATAAATAGATTACTTAGAGCCCTTAAACTGATTTCTTTGACAGATGAGATGGCAGATCAGTGGGAAAAGAAGAACTCTTCAGTTTATGGTGTGGAAACAACAGGTTAACTGTAAGAAAAAATGAAATTGGATTTGTATTTCACACCATACACAAAAACCATTTCAAGATGATTTAAAGATTTAATATCTCCCATAATATTTTAAAAATTAACTCAAAATGGGTCAAAGCCCTAAATGTAAGAGATAAAACTTTTAGAAGACGATATAGATGTAACTCTTCATAACCTTGGATTAGTTGATGGTTTCTGAGCTATGACACCCGAAGCACAATTTTTTAAAAATAAATTGGACTTCAATTTAATTAAAATAAAAAAACTTTTGTACTTCAAAGGTTACTATCAGGAAAGTGAAAAGACAAACTAAAGAATGGGAGAGGGCTTCCCTGGTGGCCCAGTGGTTGAGAGTCCACCTGCCGATGCAGGGAACACGGGTTCGTGCCCCGGTCCAGGAAGATCCCACATGCCGCGGAGCTGCTAGGCCCGTGAGCCATGGCCGCTGAGCCTGCGCGTCCGGAGCCTGTGCTCCGCAACGGAAGAGGCCACAACAGTGAGAGGCCCGTGTACCGCAAAAAAAAGAAAAAAGAATGGGAGAAAATATTTGTAAGTCATATATCTGATGTGTCTAGTATCTAGAATATATAAAGAACTATTACAATGCCAAAATAAAAAGACAACCCAATTTTTAAATGGGCAAAGGATTTGAATAGACATTTCTCCAAAGAAGATATACAAATGGCCAATAAGCACATGAAAAGATGCTCAGCATCATTCGTCATTAGGGAAACGCAAATCAAAATCACAGTGAAATATTACTGAACACCACTTGAAAGATGATTCAAAGACAATTCTCTCAATTCTTGAGAGGCAAGTGTTGGTAGGAAAGGAAAGGTTGCTTTATTTCGGAGGCCGGCAACTGGGGGGTGGACTCCTGCAAGAGAACCAGCTCCTGATTGTTGCTCAGGGGACAGGGGCTTTTAAAGGGGAGTTTCAGGGCTGTATAGGCAGAGGGAGGGAGCAGAACAGCATAGTCAGCTCTGACAGTCATCTTGAAATAAGTAATATGGTGGTCTGATCAGCATCATCTTTGTTGTTTCAAGATTACTGATTAATCTTTAGTTCCAGGGTTTGTTCCCATTTCTTTGAGGCCAGTTCTCAGAACTGTGGAAGCTTATGTCATGGCTTCAGTTTGGTCATCATGTAGTCATCCTCCTTCACCTGGTGGGGGCTTCAGTAGCTGCAAAACAGCTCACAGGATATGGCCCAGAATATTATCTATAGCCCTTAAGGAGGAAATAAAGGTCCTTGACTATGCTTAATGATTAAACTATTATTATTTGGTCTCCTTTGACTGTTTTCCTTTGTTTCTGCATTTTCTCACTTCTCTGATTAAACTTATTCTTTGGCTAAAGTGTTTCCACAGACAAAAGGCAGGCTGAGGATATGGGGGGCGGGGGGCAAGGACTGTAGGGTCCTGCTCCGTTTCAATATCACTTTATATCCACTCGCATGGTTATAATGAAAAAGACAGACAATAACAAGAGTTGATGAGGATGTGAAGGAACCAGGACCTTCATACACTGCTAGTGAGAATGTGAAATGGTGCAGCCACCTTTGAAAACAGTCTGGCAGTTCCTCAAAGAATTAAACATAGGGTTATCGTGCAACCCAGCAATTCAACTCTTAGGTATACACCCAAGGAAAATAAAACACATATCTACACAAAAACTTGCACATTAATGTTCATAGCAGCATTCACAATAGCCCAAAAGTGGAAACAACCCAAATATCTATTGACTGATGAGTGGATAAACAAAAATATTTATATCTGCAAAATGAAATATTATTCGGCCATAAAAAGGAGTAAAGCACCAATACATGTGTAAAATAGATGAGCCCTGAGAACATTAGCTAGTCATAAAAGCCACATATTGTATGATTCCTTTTATATGAAATGTCCAGAACAGGTAAATTTATAGAGTCAGAAAGTAGACGAGTAGTATCAGGGACTCAGGGGTGGGAGGGAGTTCCAGAATGGGAATTGATTGCTAATGGCCATGGGGTTTCTTTCGGGAGGTGGTGAAAATGTTCTGGAATTAGATGGTGGTAATGGTTTTACAACTTTGTAAATATATTAAAAATCTCCGTATTGTTCACAAAAATCTATCTCTTGCCCCTTTGCAGTCATTCCCCATTCTCACCCCCAGTGCCAGGCAACCACTAATCTGCCTTCTGTCTCTATAGATTTGCCTTCTCTGGACATTCCATACAAATGGAATCAGGCAATATGTGACCTTCTGGATCTGGCTCCTTTTACTTAGCATAATATTTTTGAGGTTCATTCATGTTAAAGCATGTATCATTACTTCAGTCATTGTTAGTGATGAATAATATTCCATTATATGAATACACCACAGTTTGTTTATTCATTTACGTATGGAGGACATTTGGGCTGTTTCTAGGTTTTGGCTAATATAAATAAGGCTGTTAAGAACATTCTTGTACTAGTCTTTATGTGGACATATGTTTTTATTTCTCTTGGGTAGATACCTAAGAGTAGAATTTCCAGGTAACAATCAATCATTCAATTATTATTATTATTATTTTTTTGGCCACACCGGCGCAGCTTGTGGGATCTTAGTTCCCCCACCAGAGAGCAAACCCAGGCCCCCTGCAGTGGAAGCTCAGAATCCTAACCACTAGACCACCAGGAAATTCCCTCAATTAAATTTTTAAAAAGAGAAGAAATGGGTTATTTGGTTCTTTCGAGCTCAAGTGAAAGGATTAACTAGTGAATATGTGGCATATCTCTTGATGTCAGAAGGAAGGATAAGGAAACATACCATACTGAATTTGGAAGCAGTAATCATGTTGAGGTAAAGAGTATAAAAGAAAAGAAGTAAACTAGACATTTCCTTAAGAGAAGGTAGAGTCAAAGGGAAAGTTAAGAGGAAGAAGGTAGTATAGGGGCTCTGGGAAGAAAAATAATTCAATTCAAAGGCACAGCTACTTAATCTTTTTATAAAAACACATGCATGTAGTATTATGAAATCTATTATTTGTGCCTATAAAATGTTTTGTTAGTGGGAAAGTTAAAAAAAATCAAAGTTCTTTGACTATCCCAGGTTTTCTTATAAAGGTTATGATTTAAATCTATTGCTTACAGTTTGTGTGTGTGTGTGTGTGTGTGTGTGAAATACACTGAAAGGCAAATAAAGCAAAATAAAAAGTGTGAGTTTGAGTAATATCCGACAGTGAATTTGTGAAGTACCTGAGATTTTGTTTCACGGCCACTAATCTTCAGTGTTGAGAATTTATGATTTTGTCTTTGTTCCAGTTTTGTTCTCTGTAATTCTTTAGACATCTGTACAGATTTTCATTCCCTTATAAGAGGAAGAACAGACAAATATCATCGTGGACATTTCTAGAAATTGGTTTCTTAGTTGCTGTGAGGAGGATTGACCATTAGAGCTCTGATCTTTTCTTTACCAGTTCCACTGACCTCAATTTGACATTTCTCCAAGAGGCAAATAAATACAGGTAGTATGTCTGACATTCTTGCATATGCTGGGCAGCTACCTCTGACAGATTCCCTAAAAAGGAAAGATAATGGCGATGACATTTGTCTTAGACATTATGGTAACCTTGTTTATCTTACATGAAAAAAATAAAAAATTGAAAAGCCAGTTTCGGTAACCAAGAACACAATGCGAGTAAGAAATGCCCGTCATTGGGAAGTATTCCAGTATAGACTTGACTCAACTAGCGGTACAGATCCTTGCTACAAAGTATAGAAATGTCCCATTTTCTGTAATCAAGCAGTTACAATACAAGCTGAAGGAAGGTTTTTGTTTTTGTTTTTGCTTTCTCCTACTTACCCCTCAAATCTTACTTCAACGTAAATTTCTCCAGGTGAGTGCCCTTCCTTTGTTTCCTTAACATACTCCATCTCCCCCATTACTTGCACTGAAAATATGATCGTTGGCGCACATGTACTTACACAGCTGTGCCTTACCCAACTTTGTCCCTGAAACTAAATTTGGGCAGCCCTCCTCCCCACTTGTCTCTTCTCCCACTCCGCAGGGCTTCCCCCCCCCCCCCCAACGGTTATCTCAGCCCCGCCCCGCTCCCTGACTGGCTGTTGGGTGGGAGGCTCGTTCCTTCGCTCTCCATTGGCCGCTCAGGCCTCAGGGGAAGGCTCGTTTCCCGGCTCCCAATAGGTCCCCCGCAGGCAACTCCTCCAACCTCAGAGCAGTTGTCATTTCCGGAGTAAGATGGCTGCAGCGTGTGTGCTGAGGACCTGGAGCCGGACTGCCGGGCGTCTGGTAAGCAGGTTGGGCAGATCTGATGTCGGGAAGGAGTGATTTGTTCGGAGTCACTCGGGAGAGGTGTGTTACTTTGTCCTCCTAGTGCTTCGCGTACAGGGCTCGCGTGATGGAGAGGTGGAGGGATGTATGCAAAACGAAGGGCAGCGAAGGTGGCGCTCAACCTGTCTGGAAACCCACTCTCTCTCCTTACCTGGGCGCACTTACGTCGTGACTCGGTCGCCCTCCCGCTTCATCTGCACCCGAAGCCCAGCTATCCTTTCGTTCAGTAGCCTTTCATTGAGCACCATCCGGGTACCGGGCATTGTGGTAGGCACTGGGGAAACAGAGATATACTATATTCAGTAAACATTTATTGAGCACCCCTTAGTTTCAGACACTGATAATACGACCCCTGCCCTCAAGGAATTTACAGTCTAGAGAAAGAGACTGGGCAAGGAAAGCGTAACACCATAGGTCCTTGCCTCCAAGCAGCTGAGAGGCTCGAGCTTTGTTCTTTGGGTTTAAACCTATCTCCTACATTTGCACCAGTATCTTTCCAACCTTTTAAATCACCAGAGCTAAGACCCACCACCATTTTTCCTTCATTTCTCCCCTTTCATACAGTCTTCTAGCACCAAACGATTAACATCCCAATAATCATAGTGTTTCATCCTATTTGCATAGCGTTTTTCTTCCTGGGTCCCCTCTTCAGAATTTTCCTACAGTGTTGGGCCCCTGATCTTACAAAACCTTCCAAGAGCCTGCTATGTACCAGGTACTGTGCTAGGAATTGGGGGTGCAAATATGAATAAGACAGACACTGATTTCTGCCCCCTCAGGGTTTAATTACAGCCTTGTGGTGTGGCACGGGGAAGAAAGGCAGAGATAGACAAGACAAGCAATTACAGCACAGCATGAGAAGACGGAACAAGTGCCTAGAGCTACAGAGACACATAGGAGGGATCTTGGGGGGTCAGAGAGTTCCCAGAGGATACTGTATAATTTGAGATTTGTGAAAGCTAAGTAGGAGGTAACCAAGAGAAGAAAGCTCTTCTCAGCAGCACCTTAGTGGGTATTGGCCTCCCTTCTTTGGAAAGCTCTCCATGCTTGGCTTCTGTGACACCAGCTTCCTGGTATTCTTTTTCCTACATCTTTGAACACTTTATCCCAACCTCCTCCTCTTTCCTTGCCTAACTTTTAAATATTGGTGTTTTTAAGGGTTCTGACTTTGCCCCTCTGTGTGCTTCTTGCGCTTCCAGGGTTACCTCAACCACTTCTTCAAATTTAATTGCCATTTATATGCTGATGATTCCTGAAGTTCCCCAGTCTTCCAGCCAGCTTTACTGCAGACCCATATATCTCACTGTCCTGGAAATCTTCAAATTGCATGTAGTTTAGGTGTTTTTCAGCTGTAAGTAGTAAACCCAACCGATAAGTAGGAAATCAAGTATCCGTGTATACAAAGCATCTGAAAGTTAGATGGCAGCTGGGATTGATTAAGTAGCTTATCATTATCAGGGTTGTCATTTTAGCAATTCCTTTGGCCTTTCCCTCAGGGTCACAAGAGGGCTGCCATAACTTTGTATTCAGGGCAGTAAGGAGGAAGTGGTGGTACCATCCAGACTCACTGGCTAGAACTGTGTTACATGGCCACTGCTAGCACAAGGGAGCTTGGAAGGACTAGCCTTCAGCCACCTCACAGTGACTGTTATAATGTCTCCGAGGAACATCAGACTCTAGGCTCTGGAACTAAACCCTCAAACCTGTTTCTCTTGATTCTAGCCTGTAAATCTCAAAAATCTAGTCATTTTTCTCCAAGCTGTCTCCAGCTGCAGATATCCTGGACCTTCTAAGTTGGACTTTCTGCCTCTAATCTTGTGCCTCTCTAACCCGTTCTCCATAGTGTAGCCAGAGTGATCTTATAAAGTAGGACACAAATTTGAGAATGTCATTTCCTTGCTTAAAACTGCTCTCAGCAAAATGTTCAGAATTCAAATGACTATGAAGCAATATATGATCTGGATCCTTCCAAACTCTCCAGCTTCATTCCTTGCTAAAACCTAACTACCCAGTCCCCACTCTGACACTTCAACCTTAGCTCACACTAAACTACACTAGAAGTATATTGAACAATTTCAGTTAATTGAACACAGGCTGTTTTCTCTCTCTTGACTCCAGACCTTTGCACGTCTATTTCCTCTGCTTTAAAGATTCTTGCCTTACTCCACTATAGACTTCTCTGCAACACGTCTCACGCGCTGGGTGACTCCTACTCATCCTTAGGTCTTACTTCACTTTCTCCAGATAGGTTCCCTCCTTTGTGTTTTCTTAACACTATCTCCCCCATTATAACACTGTTGTAATCATCTGTTTACTTGCTTTTATCTTTCACAGTATGGACTATACCTTCCATAAGGGAAGGAATCACATCAATTTTGTTCTCTAATCCTAAATGCCTGGCACATAGTAGGTACTAATTAAACATTTGTTGAACGACTCAGTAAAAAAAAGTCTATTTTTTCCATATGTTATAAAAAATCATAAGCAACAAGAGGTCTTATCACCTATAGTAAATTATTAAGAAAGCCTTATTATGTTGTGTTTATACTCCCCTACGGCATCATGCATTTGACTCTTGATTAACTTACCGTATTATCTTGAATTTTTCTATTTTGTCTGTCTTCCTGCAGTAAAGTGTAAGCAATTTGAATTCAGAGACTGTATTCTACATCTTATTTAGCTTTGAATTCTCGAGCACAGAACAATCCTGTCTTTAGGTATGCTCAACAACTGCCTGCTGAATTATTACTAATTTATTTCCTTATTATGTGAATCTGCTAAACCGCCTTTTCATTACTTTGTATTTTTTTGTGTGTTGTTTGTAGAAGACAATGTCTTTCATACTTGAAAAATTATCTTTTTCTCCTTCTCCCTTCCATTTTTTTAAAATAAATTTATTTATCTATTTATTTTTGGCTGCGTGGGGTCTTCATTGCTGTGCGTGGGCTTTCTCTAGTTGTGACGAGCGGGGGCTACTCTTTAGTTGCAGTGCGCAGGCTTCTCATTGCGGTGGCTTCTCTTGTTGCAGAGCACGGGCTCTAGGCACGTGGGCTTAGTAGTTGTGGCTCACAGGCTCTAGAGCACAGGCTCAGTAGTTGTGGCGCACGGGCTTAGTTGCTCTGCAGCATGTGGGATCTTCCCGCACCAGGGCTAGAACCTGTGTAGATTCTTAACCACTGTGCCACCAGCAAAGCCCCTCCCTTCCATTTTTATCCTTCTGTTTTCCTTTTTATACCTTTAGTCGGCACCTTCACTAATGTGTTTTAGCTTTCTCTTAATAGCCACTCAATCGCTATTTATCACATAATGCCTATTGCACTTATGTTGCTTGCTTTCTTTTTCTACTTTAAATCTTCTCAGACAGGAGCCTGTCATTTCATGCCTCAAATACAATAATTGTTCCTTAACTTTGTCCTTTCTCTCCAAGCTTTACCTGTTATAATCTAACGCACACACACCCCTAGATTAATTTCTTTTTTTATGCTTTCATTTTATTTATTTTTTTATACAGCAGGTTCTTATTAGTCATCCATTTTATACACATCAGTGTGTACATGTCAATCCCAATCTTCCAATTCATCACACCACCATCCCCACCGCCCCACCGCTTTCCCCCCTTGGTGTCCATATGGTTGTTCTCTACATCTGTGTCTCAATTTCTGCCCTGCAAACCGGTTCATCTGTACCATTTTTCTACGTTCCACATATATGCGTTAATATACGATATTTGTTTTTCTCTTTCTGACTTACTTCACTCTGTATGACAGTCTCTAGATCCAGCCACGTCTCAACAAATGACCCAATTTCGTTCCTTTTTATGGCTGAGTAATATTCCATTGTATACATGTACCACACTTCTTTATCTTTGGGCATTTAGTTTGCTTCCATGACCTGGCTATTGTAAATAGTGCTGCAATGAACATTGAGGTGCATGTGTCTTGTTGAATTATGGTTTTCTCTGGGTATATACCCAGTAGTGGGATTGCTGGATCATATGGTAATTCTATTTTTACTTTTTTAAGGAACCTCTATACTGTTCTCCATAGTGGCTGTATCAATTTACATTCCCACCAACAGTGCAATAGGGTTCCGTTTTCTCCACACCCTCTCCAGCATTTGTTATTTGTAGATTTTCTGATGATGCCCCTTCTAACTGGTGTGAGGTGATACCTCATTGTAGTTTTGATTTGCATTTCTCTAATAATTAGTGATGTTGAACAGCTTTTCATGTGCTTCTTGGCCATCTGTATGTCTTCTTTGGAGAAATGTCTATTTAGGTCTTCTGCCCATTTTTGGATTGGGTTGTTTATTTTTTTAATATTGAGCTGTATGAGCTGTTTATATATTTTGGAGATTAATCCTTTGTCTGTTGGTTCATTGGCAAATATTTTCTCCCATTCTGAAGGTTGTCTTTTTGTCTTGTTTATGGTTTCCTTTGCTGTGCAAAAGCTTTTAAGTTTCATTAGGTCCCATTTGTTTATTTTTGTTTTTATTTCCATTACTCTAGGAGGTGGATCCAAAAAGATCTTGCTGTGATTTATGTCAAAGAGTGCTCTTCCTATGTTTTCCTCTAAGAGTTTTATAGTGTCCGGTCTTACATTAAGGTCTCAAATCCATTTTGATTTATCCCAGGGATGCAAGGATATCCTTGCATCCCTGGGATAAATCCCACTTGATCATGGTGTATGATCCTTTTAATGTGTCGTTGGATTCTGTTTGCCAGTATTTTGTTGAGGATTTTTGCCTATATATTCATCAGTGATATTGGTCTGTAATTTTGTTTTTTTGTAGTATCTTTGTCTGGTTTTGGTATCAGGGTAATCGTGATCTCATAGAATGAGTTTGGGAGTGTTCCTTCCTCTGCAATTTTTTGGAAGAGTTTGAGAAGGATCAGCGTTAGCTCTTCTCTAAATGTTTGATAGAATTCACCTGTGAAGCCATCTGGTCCCGGACTTTCGTTTGTTGGACGATTAATCCTTTTTCTTCAATAACTCATAATATATGAGTTCAGACTCCTTAATTTGACATTTACAGTCATCAACAGTTTGGTCCTTGAGCTCCTTCCACTGCTCCCTTTGATAAATTTGATCAAGGCAAATCATACAACTCAACATTAAAAAATGGGCAGAATTGAATAGACATTTTTTCAAAGAAGAAATGCAGATGGCCAACAGGCACATGAAAGATGCTCAACACCACTTATCATCAAGCAAATGCAAACTAAAACCACAATGAGCTATCACCTCACACCTGTCAAAATGGCTATCATCAAAAAGAACACCAATAACAAATGTTGGCAAGGTTGTGGAGAAAAGGGAACCCTTGTATACTGTTGGTGGAAATGTAAATTGGTGCAGCCACTGTGGAAAACAGTATGGAGGTTTCTCCAAAAAACTAAAAATAGAACTACCATATGACCCAGCAATGCCACTCCTGGGTACATATCCAAAAAAAACAAAACACTAATTTGAAAAGATATATGCAGCGTAATGTTCATAGCAGCATTATTTACAATTACCAAGATATGGAAGCAACCTAACTGCCCATCAACAGATGAATGGATCAAGAAGATGTGATATGCATACATATATTTATGTATCTATCTATATGTATGTAATGGAATACTATTCAGTCATAAAAAAGAATGAAATTTTGCCATTTGCAGCAACATGAATGGACTTGAAAAGCATTATGCTAAGTGAAGTAAGTCAGAGAAAGAGAAGTACTGTATGTAATCACTTATGTGTGAAATCTAAAAAATACAACAAACTAGTGAATAGAACAAAAAAGCAGCAGACTCACAGGTACAGAGAACAAGCTAGTGGTTTCCAGTAGGAGGGAGGGCAATATAGGGGTGACGGTGTGGGAGATACAAACTTATGGGTGTAAGATAGGCTCAAGGTTGTATTGTACAACATGGGGAATATAGCCAAAATTTTGTAAGAACTGTAAATGGACTGTAACCTTTAAAAATTGTATAATTTTTTTTAAAAAAAGTGTGATGTAGTTTATCAGGTATTAATAACATTGAAATGTTAACTTTCAAAATAAAATATTGTACCTTTCACACACTTAGGTTTTGATATATCAAATGAAATACATTCAGTCTTACTTATTTCTGTAACATTGTATTTTATTATATTAGGATTTTATATAAAATATCAATAGTTAAATCTAAAGAGTCATCTATAAATTATGATAAGAAAACCTTTGAGGACAATACTATGTGTGTTTTTCAGTGTCTTTAGATGCTAAAGGAGTCACTTTTTTTTAAGAATAAAGAAGTGATTATTTATTTATTTATTTTTGGCTGCGTTGGGTCTTCGTTGCTGCACTCAGGCTTTCACGGCGAGCGGGGTCTACTCTTCATTGTGGTGCGTGGGCTTTTCATTGTGGTGGCTTCTCTTGTTTTGGAGCACAGGCTGTAGGCACGCGGGCTTCAGTAGTTGTGGCTTGCGGGCTCTAGAGCATGGGCTTCAGTAGTGTGGCACACAGGCTTAGTTGCTCCGCCGCATGTGGGATCTTCCCAGACCCGTGTCCCCTGCATTGGCGGGTGGATTCTTAACCACTGCGCCACCAGGGAAGCCTGCTAGCAGTCACTTTTGAATTCTTTAGTTGTTTTATTTCAGGAAGCCTTTAATGACTCAAATACACCTACAGGCTGTTGTGTTTATATAGAAAACATTGTTAAAACTTTTTTACTTCCGTAGGGAATTTTAGGCAAGGATCATAAGCATGTGGACAAATCAGGATATAATTTTACTAAACAAGGGAATTCCCTGGCGATCCAGTGGTTAGAACTCCCTGCTTCCACTGCAGGGAGCACAGGTTCAATCCCTGGTTGGGGAACTAAGATACCTCATGCCTCGCGGCATGGCCAAAATAAATAAATAAACAAAAGAACAAGAAAATATTCTGTGTGCTAGGGTTTGAATTCCTTTGTTTCCTTAACCAGAAACTTGTCACTGATGCCAAGTGTTCTGATTTCAGCCTAATTTCATATTGTTTATATCGTGATAATGATTGTTCTACTTTTAGAATAGACTTGAAATTCAGTATATACTTAGAGATACGCCATTAAGATCATTTATAAAACCTTTTACTGTTTTGTTTTCCCATCTCTAGAGTTGTGTCCGCTACTTTCAAACATGTGGTAATACTCATGTTTTGAAACCAAACTATGTGTCTTTCTTTGGTTATCCTTCATTCAAGTATAATCATCCACATCAGCTGCTGAAAACAACTGCTGGTAAGTATAATCTCAGAATAGCCTGTACAGCATAGTGTTTTATATTTATTCAGTAACTGAAGACTTATCAAAGTAAAAAAGTTGACCTTTTGCTTCTAGCCTGGCCCTCCTTGCTCTCCCCACATCTATCCAATTCTCATTTTCTTTTCTTTTTTTTTGCACCCACTCCCCTTTCACATACTTTCCCTTAATACTTGTGTCTTCATAATGCTGGGACTGGGTTCTCTTGGGCCCTCTGTTCTTTATCATATGACTTACCTAAGTGCAACAGTCAGCATTGATATGACTTAGATTAAATTGTTGACTTAGTAGATTGTATCCTTGTACTCACTGTATTACTGTTTTTTGGATGAGGCACTTAATCTGTCATGTTAAGATAGTGTGATGAGGTGCTTGTGTAAATACAAAGTTCTCTGGCTTTTACCACTTAATTACATTTCCCCCAACTTTTTCTACCTTGCAAAGAACTTGAGACTTAAGTATTAGATTTGGCAAAGGCACTAAAACTTTTTTTTTTCCTGATGTTCTATTTAGAACCCTGGTAAAGAACCCTAGACTTCCATTACAACGTTAAGCTTTTGACAGATACATAGTGCCTTAGTCTGTGCTAGTGATGAAGAATAACGGAATTCCAGGCGGATCCAACCCCTGAGATCAATTAGTCCTTCCATGCCTTGTATATGTCTTCTTCCGCATCACCCTAAGATATGTAAACCTTATCTTCACCATTAAAAAAAAAAAAAAAGATTTCTATTTTCAAAAGTTGATCTTTTCTCTTTACTTCTCAGAGAAAATAGAGGCCATTCAAGCAGAAACTCCAACTTCCTACCCTAGTGTCTAAACACTTAAGGAGCTTTGGGTTACTAGCTGTGTAACCTGACCCAAGTTACTTAATTTCTCTCTGTTTCATCATTTGGAAAATGGGAGTAACATAGTATCCAACTTTGTATTCTTGTGAGAGCAAATCCCAAGGCACTGTTCTACATACTTGGGATACATCCTCTTCCAATTCTTCCCTAACTCAGTAAACAGTTAGACTAGAAACCTGAAGCCATCTCGATACTTGTCTCACATCACGTTGATTACCAAGATATGGTAATATTACATCTTAAATGTTTTTAAATCTGTCTTCGCCTTTTCAGACAGCTTTGAAAATATTTAAATATATTAAGTTCTATACTTCAGTTTCTTACCTACAATAGCCTCCTAACTGCTTTCTCTGCCACCCCTCCCCCAGTCCTTTCCATCACATTCCTGCCAGAGATATTTTTCTCTAAAATTATAGATATAAAGTTATAGGTCTGAAATTGTAGATGGGACTCCTATCAGCCAATTATTGCTGAATAATAACCTTCCCCACAACTTAGTGCCTTAAAGGAACAATGATTTATTGTTCCTCAGGATTCTGGGGGTGGGTTGGTCGGGTGGCTCCTCTGCTGGTTTCACCTGGGCTCACTAATGTGACTGGATTCAGCTACAAGGTCATCTGCTGGTTTCACCTGGGCTCACTAATGTGACTGGATTCAGCTACAAGGTCATCTGGGTCAGAAGGTCCAAGATGGTCTTACACATGTGTCTGACAGTTGGTGCTGGTTTTTAGCTGCGGCATCTCATTTCTCCTCCATGTGGTGTCTCTCACCCTCCAGTAGACTAGAACAGCTTCCTTATATGGGGATCTCAAGGCACATTCCAAGAGGGAGAAAGTGGAGGCTGTGAGGTCCTGTGAGGCTTGCGCTCCAGAACCTACAACTTTACTTCTGCTGTACTCTATTGGTCAAAACAAGTCATAGGCCAGTGTAGATTTAACTAGTGGTAAGATAAACTGTACCTCTAATGGGAACAGCTGCAAAGAATTAATGACCATAATTATTTACCACTGGTTCCTAATTACCTCTAGGATATGTTCCAAACACCTCACCTCATCATGGCACAAAGCCTTAAATCTGGGCTTATTTCTTGCCACGTAGCCTATCCTCAGCTGTACGGAAGTGTTTGTCATTCCCTAACCACGCTGCATAGTATCATATTCCCATGCCCTTTCACATGCTGGTCCTTGCATAATATTGCTTTGTATAGAGGTGACATGGTGTACTTACTTGCCATTTTTGATTACTTCAGTTGGTTTCCAATTCTTTATTATAACTCTATGATAACTCTTCCTGAGCAGAAATCTTCGTGTACCTCTGTATTTCTTCAAGGAAAAAAAAATCTTAAAAGTAAAATTACCTACGGAGTCAAAGAAACAGACTTTTTTTTTTTTTTAAGGTTTTTGATTCTTAATGCCAAACTATTTTTCAGAAAGGTTCCAGTTTATACTCTGAGCAGCAGGCTGTGAGAGGCCCCACTTACTAGAGAGGAAACAAGAGGTGCTTAAGACCTCCATATCAAAAGTGTATTTTGTATTTCTTAACTACTAATCTCCTCATATTTATTAAAGAAAAATTTCCTACCTTAATCAGCTTGTTGTATATTTTATAAGCAATTTTGATTAATAGTAGTTTAAAGATAGAGGAGCGCTCTTCAGTCACTTCGGAGCCATTTGTTAATTTGGAAAAGTGAGAGGATCCATACATACTTTCTGTCTTGGGAATAATTACCATAAATTATCATTGGCATCTAAGTGTTATAAAGAGGGTGTAGAAATTTGAAAAGGAGTAAAAAAAGTGCTAAGAGAAAATAGAAGACTAAAATTTAAGAAGTTGGTAGAACATCATTTGAGCGAATAAGAATTTTCCAAGCCTTCTAGGTATGGATCTGCCTGATTTTGAGACACCGGGAATGAGAAGAGTGGTATGAAGTCAGAAGAGATTTAAGAGCAGGCCATTGATGTTTATTATAGTTTCATAACATGCAACAAGGAGATCCAGCTGAACCTCCCTTTGTCTAATATCTTGTTCTATTTTCTGTTCATTGCTATTATTGCAAAATCTCATTTGTTGGAAGGGCCCACTGTACCCTTGTAAAAGAACATTATTTTGGAAATAGGAAAATGTCAGTTCAGTGGCAATATCAATAGGTCTGTGTCACTGAATAATTTATATAAATCTTGGGTAGTTATGAATAATGAAGAGATTATAAACATTATAAAATGCTTTTTAAAATCTATAAAAATGAAATAATTTCTGCCTCTGCTTGAGAATATTTTCTAATTTTAGATGTCAAAGCATCTGTCTATTAGCAATACATTACATATTTAATGAGATCATTTCTCATTTGTCTTCGAAGCTCTACAGGGACAGATTGTTCAGTTCAAACTCTCAGACATTGGTGAAGGAATTAGAGAAGTAACTGTTAAAGAATGGTAAGTTATTCTGAAAATTTTTTTAAGTAAGTATAAAAATAAGTAGAAATCTATTTAAATTGAGACATCTCTTTCTGTAACATATATGATTTTTTTAAAGCAATAAGGTAATCTAGTTTGTGTTGCCAATATGCTGGTGGCACAATTCATCCTACAGTATGGCATTTTATTCAATGTAATTTATTAAGGATTATTTTTTCCTCATTTAAAAAATTTTTTCACTACCCACCCCTCACTTCAGCTAAAAAAGAGAAATTTGCCTCTAAAAGATATTAAGTTGATATGACCATGTGTTTTGAAAAGCATTTAATGTATGAACTTAGAGCTTTTTTCCAAACTATTTTAAAATAATCATGTAGTCTAAGGTCTCTTTACCGAAAATGACTTCAGTAAGAATGCAAGTACATTTGACTCACCATTACCTGAGAGTTTGCCTATATTTTTAGAAAAGGTTACAATATTAAACCAAAAGACATGAATCAAAAAATAATTTTTGAAAGGTTAAAAAATAAGGCTTGAAACAAAAATTAAAAAGCTCTTTACTTAGTCATCCTTCTATCCCTTTTCTTTCTTTCCCTTTCTGGAAAAAAAGGAAACACCTCTGGGTACTGAAATAATTTTCAAAGATTTCTAGAAGTAACAGTTAAGGTGAGTCAGTAGATTCTCTCCCACAATTGTATACTGTTAAGGATCCTTTCAAAAATCTGATTCAGCCACCTGAACATTCTTTCCCTGCAGTTCTCATTATAATTGCTTTGTAGGTTAGAAGAGGACTATAATAACATAAATGTACTTTATGATTTTGTATCTATTGCATTGTGGGATCAAGGAAAGAGCAATGACCTCAGGTCAGAAGAACCTGAATCTGAAACTTATTAGCCATCTTAGAAACAAAGACTAAGAACTCAAACTAAAATTCATGAAATTAAAAAGGAATTATATTGAGGATATCAATTTTTAAAATTTAATTCTAGGGCTTCCCTGGTGGCGCAGTGGTTGAGAGTCTGCCTGCCGATGCAGGGGACACAGATTCGTGCCCCGGTCCGGGAGGATCCCACATGCCGCGGAGCGGCTGGGCCCGTGTGCCATGGCCGCTGAGCCTGCGCGTCCGGAGCTTGCACTCCGCAACGGGAGAGGCCGCAACAGTGAGAGGCCCGCGTACCGCAAAAAAAAAAAAAATTAATTCTAGAAATAATAGGCATTATTAAAATTTGATAAAGCCTGAGACAATAAAAGGAAATAACACTTTTAAAATACATTTTTCATATTTGAGGCAGAAAACCTGACAAATTAATTAAAATTTTTGATTATAGATCTATGAATTTTTAATTATTTTGAAATTTTTTATATTTCTTGAAGGGGCATCAAAGAGCCTCAGGAAGCCACTGTAGTCTCTTCTAAAACATTCTTTGGTATACTATCTGGGACCAAATGCTGGGCTCGATGGATACTGATCTAATTCAGTGTAGCATTTATATTGTTAAGATGATCTGTAATTATCATTACTCATGTAAAAGTGTCTTGCATCTTTTTCTTTTAGGTATGTAAAAGAAGGAGATACAGTGTCTCAGTTTGATAGCATCTGTGAAGTTCAAAGTGATAAAGCTTCTGTTACTATCACTAGTCGTTACGATGGAGTCATTAAAAAACTATATTATAATCTAGACGATATTGCCTACGTGGGAAAGCCATTAGTAGACATAGAAACGGAAGCTTTAAAAGGTACTGTATATATATGTTCATCTATTTTGCCAAATTGATTACTGCTGTCCTTTTGTCGTTGGGTACCAATTGAAACTGGAGTTTACTTTTAACAACTTACAGGATTTGATTTGGGGGTTTAGAAGCTGAAATCAGGAAAATAGGAAAGGTACTCTGTGATGCATGATTACCTTTTGACCATGTTACCATGTTAAAAACATGTACAGTAATACTTCATTTATCTGGAGGCCTGCCTTCTGGAAACCTTGGTGTTCAAAGAAGCAACAAGCTCTCTTGGGAATTAAAGATTCAAGCTTTAAACACTGGTCACTAATAAAACTTGGAATATGCAAAGATTAAATCTCACATAATGGGATTGCTTTGTTTGCCGCTGATACGAAAACCCGAAACACACTCATTGGTGATGGTTATGAAAGCCAAATTTCTTAAAGAGAAGTAGAAGACAAAAGGAGGAAAATCAGAATGAGAAGCAAAGAAACTAGCATTCAGAAGCAGCAGCAACCATAGAACTTATAAGCAGTAGATGTCCTGACAAAAGGGAATTCGTTATGAGAAGTTTACTGGAAAATTAAAACAGTGCGCTGT
Organism: Aethalodelphis obliquidens; assembly: GCF_003676395.1. Classification (NCBI taxonomy): domain Eukaryota; kingdom Metazoa; phylum Chordata; class Mammalia; order Artiodactyla; family Delphinidae; genus Aethalodelphis; species Aethalodelphis obliquidens. Next base: position 35,115,766 of record NW_020837957.1, on the reverse strand, counting down.
CCCTATGGTAGCAAATAGCTGGCTCTCTACATCAGAAGTTCCCTTTGGCATTGTTGTGATACAATGACATGTGATACATGACAAGGTTTTGTCATCTAGGAAGCTTTGATGTGGGGGCAGGGGGAGCAGAGTCTGTGATGCAACCCTAAGCCCACGATCTATCTAGAAGTGCTGAGATAAAGACATTTCAGTAGTGTAATTTGGAAGTCTAGAAGGAGTCTGAATTAGAGTGGCTGGCTGACTCTTAGTCCTGCAGTCTGTACAATAATATAATAACTAATATCATAGTCACACTTTATAGTTTATAAAATGTTTCACACTTAGTATTTTATTTATTCTTATTTGTGAGGTATTCCAGTTTAATGAATGAAGAATCACTGGGTAATTTGCCCAATGGCTGTGACAAAGCCAAATTTAGAACTCGTATGTCCGGAGTCTTTGTCGAGAATATTTTCAGCTATAACGTGTTGCCTCCAAAAGCTGGAAGGTAACTTATTAAAGCCTTCCTGTTATTTATTTAATTTCTATTATTATAAAAACAGGATGCGTGCATTGTAGAAAGTTACAAAATGCAGAAACACAAAAATAAGAAAATGAAAACACATTCCTACAACTCATTAATCACCACCCTTAACACATTAATGTATGTCATTCCAGACATTTTTCTAGACACATGTACATATGCATTTCGGTATTTTTTTTCTCCCCACCTTCATTGGAGTATAATTGCTTTACAATGTTGTGTTAGTCTCTGCTGTACAACAAAGTGAATCGGCTATATGTATACATACATCCCCATATCCCCTCCCTCTTAAGCCTTCCCTCCCACCCTCCCTATCCCATCCCTCTAGGTCGTCACAAAGCATCAACTTGATCTCCCTGTGCTATGCAGCAGCTTCCCACTAGCCATCCATTTTACATTTGGTAGTGTATATATGTCCATGCCACTCTCTCACTTCGTCCCAGCTTCCCCTTCTCCCCCTGTGTCCTCAAGTCCGTTTTCTACGTCAGTGTCTTTATTCCTGCCCTGCCACTAGGTTCATCAGTACCACTTTTTTATATTCCATATATATGCGTTAACAATACGGTATTTGTTTTTCTCTTTATGACTTACTTCACTCTGTATGACAGACTCTAGGTCCACCCACCTCACTACACATAACTCAATTTCATTCCTTTTAATGGCTGAGTAATATTCCATTGTATATATGTGCCACATCTTCTTTATCCATTCATTTAGGTTGCTTCCATGTACTGGCTATTGTAAATAGTGCTGCAATGAACATTGGGGTACATGATTCCTTTTGAATTATAGTTTTCTCAGGGTATATGCCCAGTAGTGGTATTGCTGGGTCATAAGGTAGTTCTATTTTTAGTTTTTTAAGGAACCTCCATACTGTTCTCCATAGTGGCTCTATCAATTTACATTCCCACTAACAGTGCAAGAGGATTCTCTTTTCTCCACACCCTCTCCAGCATTTATTGTTTGTAGATTTTTTGGTGATGGCCATTCTGACAGGTGTGAGGTGATACCTCATTGTAGTTTTGATTTACATTTCTCTAATAATTAGTGATGTTGAGCAGCTTTTCATGTGCTTCTTGACCATCTGTATATCTTCTTGGAGAAATGTCTATTTAGGTCTTCTGCCCATTTTTGGATTGGGTTGTTTGTTTTTTTCCTATTGAGCTGCATGAGCTGCTTGTATATTTTGGAGATTAATCCTTTGTCAGTTGCTTCTTTTGCAAATATTTTCTCCCATTCGGAGGGTTGTCTTTTCATCTTGTTTATGGTTCCCTTTGCTGTGCAAAAGCTTTTAAGTTTAATTGGTCCCATTTGTTTATTTTTGTTTTTATTTTCATTACTCTAGGAGGTGGGTCAAAAAGGATCTTGCTGTGGTTTATGTCATAGAGTGTTCTGCCTATGTTTTCCTCTAAGAGTTTTATAGTGTCTGGCCCTACATTTATTTATTTTATTTTATTTTATTTTTAACATCTTTATTGGAGTATAATTGCTTTACAAGGGTGCGTTAGTTTCTGCTTTATAACAAAGTGAATCAGCTATACATATACATATATCCCCATATCTCCTCCCTCTTGTGTCTCCCTTCCACCCTCCCTATCCTACCCTTTAGGTCTTTAATCCATTTTGAGTTTATTTTTGGGTATGGTGTTAGGGGGCATTCTAATTTCATTCTTTTACATGTAGTTGTCCAGTTTTTCCAGCACTATTTATTGAAGAGGCTGTCTTTTTTCCATTGTATATTCTTGCCTCCTTTGTCAAAGATAAGGTGACCATATGTGTGTGGGTTTATCTCTGGGCTTTCTATCCTGTTCTATGGATCTGTATGTCTCTTTTTGTGCCAGTACCATACTGTCTTGATTACTGTAGCTTTTTAGTGTAGTTTGAAGTCGGGGAGCCTGATTCCTCCAGCTCCATTTTTCTTTCTCAAGATTGCTTTGGCTATTTGGGGTCTTTTGTATTTCCATACAAATTGTAAAATTTCTTGTAAATTTTTCTGTAAAAAATGCCATTGGTAATTTGATAGGGATTGCATTGAACCTGTAGATTGCTTTGGGTAGTATAGTCATTTTCACAATATTGATTCTTCCAATCCAGGAGCATGGTATATCACTCCATCTGTTTATGTCATCTTTGATTTCTTTCATCAGTGTTTTATAGTTTTCTGAGTACAGGTCTTTTGCCTCCTTAGGTAGGTTTATCCCTAGGTATTTTATTCTTTTTGTTGCAATGGTAAATGGGATTGTTTTCTTAATTTCTCTTTCTGAACTTTCGTTGTTAGTGTATAGGAATGCAAGAGATTTCTGTGCATTAATTTTGTATCCTGCAACCTTACCAAATTCATTGATTAGTTCTAGTAGTTTCCTGGTGGCATCTTTAGGATTTTCTATTTATAATATCATGTCATCAGCAACAGTGACAGTTTTACTTCTTCTTTTCCAATTTGTATTCCTTTTATTTCTTTTTCTTCTCTGATTGCCGAGGCTAGGACTTCCAATACTATGTTGAATGATAGTGGTGAGAGTGGACGTCCTTGTCTTGTTTCTTAGAGGAAATGCTTTCAGTTTTTCACGATTGAGAATGATGTTGGCTGTGGGTTTGTCATATGTGGCCTTTATTATCCTGAGGTAGTTTCCCTCTATGCCCATTTTCTGGAGAGTTTTTATCACAAATGGGTGTTGCATTTTGTCAGAAGCTTTTTCTGCATCTATTGAGATGATCATATGGTTTTTATTTTTCAATTTGTTAATATGGTGTATCACATTGATTGATTTGCATACATTGAAGAATCCTTGCATCCCTGGGATAAATCCCACTTGATCATGGTGTATGATCCTTTTGATGTGCTGTTGGATTCTGTTTGGTAGTATTTTGTTGCGGATTTTTGCATTTATGTTCATGAGCGATATTGGTCTGTAATTTTTTTGTGTGTGTGATATTTGTCTGGTTTTGTTATTGGGGTGATGGTAGCCTTGTAGAATGAGTTTGGGAGTGTTCCTCCCTCCACAAATTTTTGGAAGAGTTTGAGAAGGATAGGAATTAACTGTTCTCTAAATGTTTGATAGAATTTGCCTGTGACTCCATCTGGTCCTGGACTTTTGTTTGTTGGAAGATTTTAATTACAGTTTCAATTTCATTACCTGTGATTGGTGTGTTTATATTTTCTAATTCTTCCTGGTTCAATCTTGGAAAGTTGTACCTTTCCAAGAATTTGTCCATTACTTCAGGTAGTCCAGTTTATTGGCATATAGTTGCTTGTGGTAGTCTCTTATGATCCTTTGTATTTCTGCAGTGTCAGCTGTAATCTCTCCTTTTTCGTTTCTCATTTTATTGATTTGAGTCCTCTCCCTTTTTTTCTTGATGAGTCTGGCTAAAAGTTTATCAGTTTTGTATATCTTCTCAAAGAACTGACTTTTAGTTTTATTGATCTTTGCTATTGTTTTCTTCATTTCTCTTTCATTTATTTCTGCTCTGATCTTTATGATTTCTTTCCTTCTACTAATTTTGGGTTTTCTTTGTTCTTTTTCTAGTTGCTTTAGGTGTAAGGTTAGATTGTTTATTTGAGATTTTTCTTGTTTCTTGAGGTGAACTTGAATTGCTATAAACTTCCCTCTTAGAACTGATTTTGCTGCATCCCATAGACTTTGGATCATTGTGTTTTTGTTGTCATTTGTTTCTAGGTGTTTTTAAATTTCTTCTTTGATTTCTTCAGTGATCTCTAGGTTATTTAGCAGTGCACTGTTTAGCCTCCATGTATTTGTGTTTTTTACAGTTTTCTTCTTGTAATTGATTTCTAATCTCATAGCATTGTGGTTGGAAAAGATGTTTGATACGATTTCAGTTTTCTTAAATTTTCCAAGGCTTGATTTATGACCCAACATGAGATGTATTCTGAAGAACATTCCATGTGCACTTGAGAAGAAAGTGTATTCTTCCGCTTATGGGTGGAATGTCCTAAAAATATCAATTAAGTCTATCTGGTCTGTTGTGTCATTTAAAGCCTGTGTTTCCTTATTTATCTTCTGTCTGGATGATCTGTCTGTTGGTGTAAGTGGTGTGTTGAAGTCCCCCACTATTACTGTGTTACTGTCGATTTCCCCTTTTATGGCTGTTAGCATTTGCCTTATGTATTGAGGTGCTCCTATGTTGGGTGCATATATATTTATAATTGTTTTCTTCTTGGATTGATCCCTTGATCATTATGTAGTGTCCTCCTTATCTCTTGTAACAGTCTTTATTTTAAACTCTATTTTATCTGATATGAGTATTGCTACTCCAGCTTTCTTGTGATTTCCATTTGCATGGAATATCTTTTTCCATCCCCTCACTTTCGGTCTGTATGTTTCCCTAGGTATGAAGTGGATTTCTTGTAGACAGCATATATAAGGGTCTTATTTTCGTATCCATTCAGCCAGTCTGTGTCTTGGTTGGTGTGTTTAATCCATTTACATTCAAGGTGATTATCAATATATATGTGCCTATTATCATTTTCTTAATTGATTTGGGTTTGTTTTTTTGGTCTTTTTCTTCTCTTGTGTTTCTCACTTAGAGAAGTTCCTTTAGCAGTTGTTGTAAAGCTGGTTTGGTGGTGCTGAATTCTTGTAGCTTTTGCTTGTCTGTAAAGGTTTTGATTTCTCCATAGAATCTGAAAGAGATCCTTGCTGGGTAGAGTAATCTTGGTTGTAGGTTTTTCCTTTTCATCACTTTATGTATATCCTGCCCCTCCCTTCTGACCTGTTGAGTTTCTGCTGAGAAATCAGCTGTAACCTTATGGGGATTCCCTTGTATGTTATTTTTGCTTTTTCTTTGCTGTTTTTAATATTTTTTCTTTGAATTTAATTTTTGTTTGCATTTTGGTATTTTTTTTAACCAGACTTGTATTTGGTACATTCTAATGTGTTTGCTTAGTTAATGACTCTACATGGTTTCATAACAATACATTTTCATTTTATCTGGTAGTCGCACCATATCTAAATTTAAATTTCCCCAGTTGCCACCAAAATGTCCTTGAAATTTCAATTGGTTTGTTCAAGCTAGAGTCTAGTACAGGACTACAAATTGCACCTGGTCTCTTTTAATCTAGGTCCTACTTCCCCACATGACACTGACTTGCTGAAGAGATGGTAGCATTTGTTTTGCAGAATGTCACATCTTTTAGACTTGTTGCTTCTTCATGGTGGTATTTGACTTGTTCCTCTCTTCTTTATATTTCCTGTAAACTAGAAGTAAGTTTTAAAGGCTAGGTTGCAGTTAAATATTTTGGCTAGAATCTACATCATGGAAATATTATGTACTTCATATTTCTCCGTATCAGGACACAAATAACGTCTGGATGACCTGGTGTAATAATGCTAAGTTTAAACATGGAACCATAACCATACCCTTGCCATAACCATACCACAATTATTTTAGTGGTTGTAGAATGATGATTTTTGGATTCCTTTAACATTATTAGGTGGCATTATTCTGTAAAGTGGAGCTATCCCTTCCTTCATCAATTGGGGCTATTTGTTACTATGAAATACAGTTCCTACTGGAAAGACATTCCAGTCTTTCTTTACCAATTATTAAAATAAGGAGTTACTTTAATAGGCCCTTCAAATGGTGATATTAATTTTTCCAACATTCTCTTTGTTTATATTTCATTTGACCTGATGTTTTTATTATAATTCTTTTTAATGCTCAAATCATTAATAGTGGTGACCATTTCAAGGTGGCTTCTGTGTGTTCTTTTAACATGACGCTGTTACTTTTCAAAACCTTCCTTGCTTTTGGCACAAGGAGATGATCTGGGACTCACCTTATATTGATACTTTTCCTACCCCAGACCTGGAATTATCCATTCCTTGAGGGCCTCTTTTTCCTTTTAATGTGGAATAAATAAGAGACCATAATCTGGGTACTAGGGGTGCTATTATCTTGACTCCAAATTTCTATTGAAAGGCATGATTTAGGAATATTAAAAACAAAAAAGAATTTACCTTTAAAAATTACCTGAAATAAACACAGAATTATTTTGATGGATCAACAAGATAATAGGTATAGATTTTTCTTTCATTCAGTTAAGACCTAGAAAGGAAAGAATTATACTCTTGGCATAAACTGAGACAACCAAAGATGCTGAACATTATTGTGGATGTTAGTAAATTAGAATACCCAGTCAAGTGCTGTAGACCAGCTTAGATACCTATCTAGGCTGTCCACAAAAGCAAATTATAGTCATCCTGTGGTATTTGCAAAGGATTGGTTCTAGGACACACACACACACACACACACACACACACACACACACACACAGAGAGAGGGACACCAAAATCTGCGGATGCTCAAGTCCTTTGTATAAAATGGTGTAGTGGGCTTCCCTGGTGGTGCAGTGGTTGAGAGTCTGCCTGCCGATGCAAGGGACACGGGTTCATGCCCCAGTCCGGGAGGATCCCACGTGCTGCGGAGCGGCTGGGCCCGTGAGCCATGGCTGCTGAGCCTGCACGTCTGGAGCCTGTGCTCAGTAACGGGAGAGTCCACAGCAGTGAGAGGCCTGTGTACCGCAAAAAAAAAAAAAAATGGTGTAGTATTTGCATATAACCTACATACATTTTTTTTCTGTGTATCTTCGATCAGCAGTTGGTTGAATCCATGAATACAGAACCTGTGGATTCCCAGGGCTGACTGTATATGAACAAGTGAACAATTGGGATTTGTGGGGGGTTTTATTGTTTCCTTTTCTTTCTTAGAGTTTTATTTTTTAGAGTTTCTTTTGGTATCTCCAATGAAATCCAACTTAATAAGTCTTGATATAGCAAATTATAAAATCATAGAACTTTTTCAGGAGGGGCTATATTTTTTCTAGATAATTTTTTACAAAAATTAATTTCCTGTATGACATGGATGAATCTTGAAAAATTATGCTGAGTCAGAGAAGCCAGACATAAAAGAGAACATGCTGTATGATTCTATGTATATAAAGTTTTAGAAATGCAAACTAATATATTTTGACAATAAACCCATTAGTGGTTGCCTGCTGATAGGGTAGGAAGGAGGCAGAAGGTTAGGAGGGAGGAATTACCAAGGAGTATAAGGAAACTTTGGGGGGTGATATGTCCATTATCTTGATTTTGGTGATAGTTATGGGTATATATATATTTCAAGACTTATGAAATTTTATATTTTATGTACGTGCAGTTTATTATATGTCTGTAAAAACTTAATGGGATTGGATAGGTTATGTTCAGAGTAAAAATTATCTGATAATTTTCCTCATAGAGAACTGATCATTGTTACCTCTTCTATTTCATTTGCAATTCAAAGTGTATTCTGAATAATTGCCTTGCATGCTAATTTTATTTTCTGTGTATACCTTTTTGCTTTTATATTTATGTTTTCTTGTAATTTTTATTGTTTTTTACTGTAAGAATGACTATGAAGCATAAAATAAATAAGCAAGCCTATAGAATAGTAGGTTCAACTTACTAAGAAATTTATGTGTGCCTCTTTTTAAATTCTGGAAACAGGAAAAGTTTCTAAATATTTTGTGTACCTGTCTTAAACAAGAATTTGTAGTAATACTGAATTTGTCTATACTGTTCCTCGTTTTAGTGCCAAGAAAACCAATTATACTATAAATAGAAAATTACCTAAAAAAGTCTTTTAGAAGTATAAGACACATGATGTCCATTTTACAGGTGGGAAATAATTGTAGCATAGAACCATCAAGAGTGTAAGGGATCAAGAGTAGACGTCTTAATAGCAGTAACGGAAATTAAATCCTGTCTTTTAATGCTTGTTTAAATAATATTCTATGGTACTCTCTTTGTAACATGGTGTTGCAGCCTGCTTTTCAAGACTGGAGTGTCATGATAATTCTGATGAGGGAAAAAGTATTTGTGACCTCCAACTCCTATCTCTGAGTGCTCTGACTGTAGGTAGACTCTACTTGAAAAGAGCTTACTAGACTCATTTATGCTGTTTTAAAAAAAAATTACAAATTGAAATTTAGTTAATTAATATTATCAAGATTATGTCAAAGCTGATCCACGTCTCAGTATGTTGTCTGCTGTGAACTCAGTTTTAAGAATATTGCCATGAGTTCTCTTTACAGCTAACCTGGCTTTCTCTAACCTCTATTTTAAAAAGTAGGATGACTCCTCACTTTTCTAAACAAGTAAAGCTTTTTGAACCCAAACTTTTCTAAACCATTTATTTAATGGGAATCAGTAGTTTTATTTATTTTTTAAACCTACATATTTTATGCCTTCTTAAAGGGAGGATATTGGGTATAACCTAAAATCTTTTTTCATTTTTCTGGGAAAAACACAATTCTGCCTCTGATTTTTGTTTTTTCAGCCTACCCCTTAGCCTTGTCATTGTGCCAGGCCATCACTCTCCTTCCTAACTTTCTGGCAATACAGATAACCAAGTTGTTAAGAAATATGTGCTAAGAAGAGAAAATAGGTTGTGATTGAGAGTCTAAATGACTTTTCTCTGGAGCAAGTGTATGGTTTTAATACTGAGGCTGCGTGGCACGGTTTTAGGTGTTCTGCACCTACAGCTGTGTACAACATTAAGTTGCCAGAATGCTTGACCACCAGACAAGTGGAGAGTTACTATACCTAATTAGCTCTAATTGAGGAGTCTTGCCACCATGGGGAAGTATTAAGGGAAGAGAGGAAGGGACATAAGATGTAGCAGAATACTTTATAGCAGAAGGGACATAAGATGTAGCAGAATACTTTTATATCATTCTGCTGTTATATTGCATTTACCCTTTAACATGAACACCTATCATCGTAACTAAAACCTTATTTTGTATAGCTAATTGTAGACTGAATTGATTGAATTAGCTGTTTCAGTAATTTGAAGTGAGAAAGAAAATGCTATGCAATCTCATTGGTTTAGACGTCATTAATTCTCAATTTATGATGATTTGAGCAGAAACTAAACTAAGGTTTAGATTTGTGCTATGAAGAAAGGTCTTCCTAAGAAGTTTTGCAGGGAGGAAAAGTTTAAAGCTTCTTACAAAAACAACTCTTTCAAAAACCTTTGAGTGCTTTGGTATTTCAAAAGTATTTCCCATTGCAATCACACAGTTTTAATATTTTTACTAATTCAAATTACTCTTTTATTTAATATGAAATAATATCATTTTATTATAATTTTCTTCACATGATGAATTCCAGCAACACTAAATTGACAGTCTTCATGATAAAAACTTATTTACCAGCGTCCTTTTGTTCTTTCTTAAAATTTAATTAAGGTTTTAAAAACTGTATCTAAATCTACTACTGAAGGAATAAAATCCCACATATTAGAGTATAGTGCAAGAACAGTGAAAATCACATCAGCTGGGGAGAGTCATGAAATTTTAGCTTAGTCTTAACTCCATCCCCCTTAGAGTCTGTTTCTACTTTGGTAAAATCAAGAATGTGCCCTGCATTCTTGTAGCATTATTGTGAACATCAAAGGAGAAAATAAGTATATAAAGTATACTTTATATAAGTATAATCATATAAAAAAACTTAGAAAATTGCTTCAAGTGCTATTTAACAAGGTAGTATTTTATTTTTATTTATTTATGTTTTAAACAAGTTTCAAAAGATTTTTTAAGGCAACTCCATACCTGGAATACAAAACTAAGTTGAAAATTACTAAGACTTCATTTTTGCATAAAAGAAAAATTGCCTTTATCACACTGGAATTCTTAATTTTCTCAGAATCAAAATTAGTTATTTTAAAAGGCAAGGAATAGAGTACATTGAATGAATGGAATTATAACCAAAGCCAATATGATCAAGATCATTTTCCCCGAAGCCTCATTTGAAAAGAATTTGACATTTTAATGTGAAAAGTCACAGAAGTCCTTTACGTTTAACTAAGCTCCTCAAAATATTGTGCCAAATAGTTAACATTTATATTAAAACACTTTAAGTTGTATTTTTACCATACACATGTCCAAAAACAATCCTGAAAAGAATATTTTTTCTAACTTACAATAAAAAACTTCCTGCTTTTCAAAGTCTGATCGGTTGCAATCATAAAAATACTAGGTTCCTGTTTATAAGCTCATGATATGAAAACAATTATGTCCAATAGCTTCAGGGGAAAGTACAAACTAGAATTTACTATTAATAATTTCTTCATTATCTTAGTCATCTATGTGAAGTACAATAGGAAGGAGTCAAATGTTAGGACTTACTCTTCAAAAAGTTGAAAAATGACAGGAGTTACTGCCAGGTCCCACTCTGTTACACAAACTCTGGTTTTACATCAAGATCACTATGGTTTTATTTTAGTCATCCTCTGATTTACTGTCCACACTTTCTTCTTATTGCATAGAACAATCATATGTTTAATTAAATCTGGAAAAAGTAATAAGCATTCCACATTTGGGGGGTAGCAATATGGGCCTCCCCCTGTGTTAAACATGTCGCAGTTTATAGCTAAGCTGACAGTTCAAAGGCTGAACCAGAATAACCAGGACAGCTTGACTTTGCTGGTTTCCCAGTTGTATAGCTTGCAATCTCTATTTCATCGAGGTAACAGGGCACGGTAACAGAAACAGATTGTTGCATCAGCAAAACTGAACCAGCAGCAACTTTCTCCAAAACTGTAACTTTTTCTAATGTGCAATCTCTATCAGGGCTAAGGTTATTGAATCAAATGCTAATAGAAGTTATTGTGGCCGCTAGCTCTCTAAGTTGAATTTAGAAACCGTTCTTTTCTCTCCTGCCTGAAAGGTCTGGTCATCTTCCTAGATCTTCTTCCTAGTTGTTAGGTTCTGAACCAAATATCCTTTTGTATCTGTGCGAAATTGTGATTTGATGTTGATCACTCCGTTTATCTTGGCATCATGCCACAAACACTCATCCATTTAGAAAATGACATTCCCTCCATTCCTTATGATTTACTTCTTCTCTACTGGGTCACTTTTAAGATAAGTTCTATGATCAAGGTAACAAAAAGACTGGAAACCCTTGGATCATGGAAATGGCTTTCTGGTAGATATTCTCTGTTAAATCTCTGTTAAATCATCCCTGGCTTTCCAATGTCCTTAGCAAGGTAGTATTTTAGTATTAAGAGAACTTTCTGCCCACAACTACATGACAACTACAACTCATATATAATATGAGTGACTTCTTGCAAATCTTTGTTTTATTACTTAATACTTACACCGAAGTTATTCCAAAAGGCAGTACTACTTGGTGATATATAGACTGTTTTCCAGAAAGGTGAGTAGCAATAAATAACATGATATTTTGGAACTGTTATATAATAACTTGTATATGATATGTCTGGGCATTTATGCATTTCTCAAACTGTAGCAAATATGCGTTATTCAAGTTAGTATTTGGGATTCCTACAGCTGAACCCCCTTGATTTTTCTTTGGATCTTAGTTCCTAATGCTAATCTTTCTTGCTAGTTTCTCCAGTAACTTCAACAGATGAAGCCCAGGGCTTCTCAAAATGCAATAAAATTATGGGCTTCTCAAAATGCAATAAAATTATGCATTAAAATTATGCAATTATACATAAATTATGCAATCATGCATAAATTATGCAATTATGCAATTTTATGCAATAAAATTATGCCTGGAGCTGTAGAAGTTATATTCCAGCTTATTTGACCAGAAAGAAAATCTACTAGGGCCAGCCATAAACTAAAGGAAACAGCACAAACTGAGTCAGCCCTAGGATTGAATCCCAGCTCTTCACAGTTTATTAGGTGTGTGACCATGGGCCAGTCTCTTCATCTCAAGTCTCATTTTTTTTAATCTGTAAAATGGGGATAATAACACCTATCTTACACACTGGAGTGAAGAGTAAGCTATTACATATGTAGTGCAGTATACGATATATACTAGGTGATTGTGGGAAGGAAGAATAATTTTCCCTGTACCTTCTGAGTTCTTAGCTGAGACCCCTGTAATAAAAGACAGATGAACAAGAGAAAAACAAATTTATTAACATGTAGACGTCATGTATACCTGGGAGATACCCAGGAAAAATGAATAACTCAGAGAGGTGGCTTTAAGATTCAGGTTTAAATACCTTCTTAATAGGGAAAGGGGAGGAGGGATGTAGGCCTCTTAGGGAAGAGTAAGTGATTTTTAGGAAGGATGAATTGGCTCTTAGAAGAATATATGGGAGGTATGATAGTTTGTGACAAAAGTTTATATGGATGTGTTGCTGATTTCTAGTCTCTTCTCCTGTGATGAGTCAATCTTCCGTGGTTGGATGAAACTCCTAGGGAGGGAGTTTCTGACAGTTGAGTTCCTTTTGGATGTCTTTAGGTACATGAAGAGAGTTCAGAGTAAGCCTCTCCCTGCATTTGTTGTTTTTCAAGTGCGTACAGCTCTTGAAAATAATCAGTACACCAAAGTGGCATATGTTGGGGTGGTATGTTCTGAACTCCTACAATCACATTTTGGAGTGGAATATTCTACTACTCTTCATGTTCAATACAAAGTGTTTGTTTTTTCTCTTCCTTAACCGTAGGGGAACTTTGAGAGCTCCACCAGACCAATTCATAGACTAGTGAGGAGGAATGAATGAATAGAATGTCTTTCCATAGTTTTCTAGCAGTGGAAAATTTTTATTTGCTTAGAATAGAATGTCAAAGCTAACTCAGTTTTCTGCTGATTTTCAGAGGTTGGCTCTAGTTTACTTATTCCCACAGAGATTCTGCTGTACTATAGCACTGATTTCCTAACATCCAACTTTGACAATTAAATGCTCTTAAAACCTTTTTCTTTTTGGTTGCAAAAATACATGCTAATAGCCCAAGATAGTTTTTCTTATATCACTACTCTACAGTTAGAGAATAAAACAACCAAATTAGTATTAGCCATGAAAATAAAACCTTCCACAGCATTCCTTAAGCCATATTCAAAGCAAAGAAAAAATTTAAATGCTATATTATCTTAGGAAAGCATTTAAGATTGTCACAGATTTTACATGATTCATGTAATTTACCTCACATTTGATTCTCATTTCATATGTATATGAGAAATTTATTAGGAAAATGTTTACAATACAATGTGTTTTAAAATTTATGAAAGAAACTTGCATTTTTTAACTTGTAGCTGCTACATAATTTTAACAGAAATGAAGTAAACAGCAGGCAATAATAATCATTAAACAGTACCTGGTACCCGTACACCCCTCTCACTCACTCTAGTACCCTTGTATGTTTTTCCATTTTACAGTTGTGTTTTCCCATTCTGAAGTAGCTCATCTATTATGCTTTTTGACTGTATACTTTAATTTGAATTTATTTATATAAGACACTAAGCTTGTTGTTTTAGTTGTTTCAATATTTTCTACTAAAGAGTAAAATTTTACCTTGTTACCAGATTCAGAAGAAGATGTTGTTGAAACTCCTGCTGTGTCCCATGATGAACACACACACCAAGAGATAAAGGGCCAAAAAACACTGGCAACTCCTGCAGTTCGTCGCCTTGCAATGGAAAACAATGTAAGTTTTCTTAATATTTAAGTGTGAGATCACACAGATGGTATACATGTGTATCTATGAAGAATTACCCAGCTATCCCGTGATGAGATGGCTCAAGTTGGGATTAAAGGAAACATGAAAATGTCTGTTACTAAAAAGTGATAGTTGCATAAAAGTCCTCACGAGCAATGAAAAGAAAATTGTGAACTTATTATTCATGTTAATTGAGAAGTGTGGATTTATTATTCTTCCTGAGATCCTAATAACAGTCAGGGCTACCATTTATTGAGCACTTGTAAATACTAGTGTCTTAGATCAGGTACCCTACAAGCATAGCTTGAGACAAGGGTTTGGGAACACATGGTTGATTGATTGAGACAGTGATCATCTTTACTAGGAATGAAGGAAGGCGTACAGGGAAGGGATGGGAAATGGACCAGACAAGGATGTGGTCCCAAGGATCTGCCTGATCCCAGGGAGGTAGGGAAAACCATAGAGCTATACTGACTTGAATCAACGAGCCTGGCCTTCTGTTTTCCCTCTTACCTGACAGTCATTGCTGCTTTACCTCCAAAGTGAGATGGCTCCTAGGCATTGTGCTAATTATTTATGTGTTATCTCATTTAATCTTCACAACTCTGAGACAAAGGGCCCTTCTAAGACTTAGAGAGGTCAAATAACTGGTCCAAGGTCACACAGCTAACCCAGTGGTGGAACCAGGATTCTGTGAGAGTCTCTGTGACTCTAAAACCAGTGCTCTTAATCATTAATAGTGTCTCAACAATTGATGCCTCCATTATTTGAGCACTTCTGAGCCAGACACTATACATACATTATCGCTAATCCTCACAGTAACCTTGCAGACTGGTTTGGGTTATCCCCTTTTTGCAGATGAGAAAAGGTAGAGGAGTTGATTAAGTTGCCTAAAATCAAGTAAGTAGCTGAACTGGGGATTTGAGCACAAATCTGTGTGGTTCCAAAGCCTGAGTTCTTTCCACTATGCCTCACAATGTAGGCTTTTGTTTGTCTGTCTGTTTTTGAGAGAAGTAGTTAAATTACAGTTGGGGGGAAAAAAGTTTACATTTTGGGAATAGGTAATAAGAGTCATTAAAATGTTCATTCTCCTTCAGCTAGTTATCCTACCATTGGGGAACTATCCCAAGGAGATAATCTAGGATATATTAAAGTGTTTTATATAACCCAAAATTAGAAGGCACACATGTGTTCAAAATCAGGGAAATGCTTAGGAAAATTATGTTATAAACCCTTAATGAAAATTTATTAGCCATTGAATGTGTTCAAACATGAAGACGATTTAGCTTAACAGAAAAATAGAAATAGTAATATGGAACACTACACTGTTAAGGGCAGCAGATGAAATAACGCTCTTATATATTGCTTTGAAAGCTATAAACATTTTACCATTTTTTTAAAAATTATATAAAAGGACTACCTGTAGAAATATATGATGTGGCTTTCCTTTTCCTAAAGATGTGTATAATTAGAGAATTTGTATAATTACTAGAAATTAAATAACAGATTTATTATTATAAAATCACCTTTTTCCCCCTTCTTTTTGCAGTTTGTATATTAATTATTGAGTTTGTCTAAAATTAAAAACCAGTGGCACTTACAGTTGTTTGTAATTACCTAAAAATTATGTTTAAATTCTTAGAGTTCATTTGTTATAAACTAAATGTTTGATGTGATAAAGTCCTTTACTCTTTTGTGGTCATTCTTAGAGAAGCATTAATACAAATGAAATAGGACTTAACCTTGAGAGTTTAACTAATATACGCTATGCGTGAGGATATCATCCAAGCTAATGTGTCTTTTTATTTAAATACAGTTCAATTTATTGAAATATTTTATCTCTATTACCAAACATAGGAAGTGATTAAATAAAGCCAGATCACAAATGTTTCCAAAAAGTATCATGAGTGCCCAGCAGAAAGTGGAATTATATCATCTGTTGTTTGTTCTGTGGAAAGCAATAATAAAACTTAACTATTTGACCCTTCACTTGGACCAAGAAACTCACATTCCAAGTATGCCTCAGTAAAGTTAATTTCAGTGTTTTGTACTGATCTTTCTAAAACAGCCATCAGAAAAAAAACTAATTCAAGAGAGCTTTTATAGGATGATTATTTTAACCATTACATGTTTACTGGTAGCCAAGGTCAGAAACAGGGGTCTACATTTGTTACAGTGTTTAACTCTTGTTTAAACTTTCAGTTCTTCTTATGTAGTCTCCAAGAATAGAAAAAAATCAAATAAGAATTATGCAAGAAATTTAGAAATAGTTGACTGTTTAAAAATGTGTTTTCATAAATAGCTATATACAATGTAGATATTACATTGTTACCGCATGGGCAAATGAACAGTAAGTACAAAAGTAACAAATGATCACTTATGAAGAGTAGCTATAGTTTATAGCATTCTATTGAGAAGATGAAAATGTTATTTATAGTTTGCAGTGTTCTATTAAGATAATTAAAATGTTATTTCCTTATACTAATTTATTGGGCAGAGATACTTTTTTTACCTTCAGTTCATTTAATTTCACTTAGAGACCTCAGTGATGGGTTTATTTATTTTTAGGTAGTTTTATTTTTAGCATTAAAATGTGTCATTTTTTAGATTAAGCTGAGTGAAGTTGTTGGCTCTGGAAAAGATGGCAGAATACTTAAAGAAGATATTCTCAGCTATCTGGAAAAGCAAACAGGAGCTATACTACCTCCTTCACCAAAAGCTGAAATTATGCCACCTCCACCAAAACCAAAAGAGAGAACTATTCCTATACCAATATCAAAACCTCCAGTATTCACAGGCAAAGACAGAACAGAACCCATAAAAGGTAATAATAATAGTAATGTAAGGTAATAGAGTAATTATTTGGGGAGAAGCTACTTCAACATGATGAAATTACAGTTTTTCTAGGAAAAGCTTTCATATATACTGATAATTTTTGAAAAGTAACATGTTAGCAGGTTTCTTTGAGTATAAATTTGCGTACAGATATTTTTTCTGTTTGAAGACTTGCTTGGTATATTTTAAATATTATTTTTTGTTAGCTTTCAAAACAACTACTTCTGATTTGTTATTTACAAACTCTTAGGATAATTAACTTCCAGAAGAGTGGCTTTGCAAGAAGTCATTGTGTAAATACATGGCTTTTGAATTTATTATTATTATTTTGGCATTGTTATTATTTTTTTTGTTTGGCTGCATTGGGTGTTCATTGCTGTGCTCGGGCTTTCTCTAGTTGCGGCGAGCAGGAGCTATTCTTCTTTGCGGTGCAAGGGCTTTTCATTGCAGTGGCTTCTTTTGTTGTGGAGCAGCACAGGCTCTAGGTGCACAGGCTTCAGTAGCTGTGGCACGTGGGCTCAGTAGTTGTGGCTCACAGGCTCCAGAGCACAGGCTCAGTAGTTGTGGTGCACGGGCTTAGTTGCTCTGCGGCATGTGGGATCTTCCCAGACCAGAGCTCAAACCCGTGTCCCCTGCATCGGCAGGCGGATTCTCAACCACTGCGCCACCAGAGAAGCCACCTTTTGAATTTTTTATATACCACAGTGTTGAAAGCAGTTACCTGTTATATTATTACAGTTGACACTGGGTGTTGTGCTATAGTCAATGCTTCAGCATTGAAATTACTGGCTTTCAAGTTATGTAATGAAGATGGTAGCTCCAAGAGGAAGAGTTTAATTAAGAGTAAGTAACATTAGAAAACCTTCTATTTTAGCTTTTAAAGGGATTAAAGGATTTAAGAATTTTTACAAAGTACATATATATATATGCATATATGTATATATACGTATATATATATGTATATTTAATGTTTTCCAGGCTTTCACAAAGCAATGGTCAAGACCATGTCTGCAGCCTTGAAGATACCTCATTTTGGATATTGTGATGATGTTGACCTTACTAAACTGGTTAAGCTACGAGAAGAATTAAAACCCATTGCTTTTGCTCGTGGAATTAAACTCTCCTTCATGCCCTTCTTCTTAAAGGTAAGATTTTAGTCATTTCAAACAAGGCTTGAGTAAGACGGTTAAATTTTGTTTTGCAAATATGCAATGTGTTAACTATGGGTTTGAATAAAAATATATTTCTCACAACATCACATAGTTAGAAAAATGTACAAGTACACTCTTTGTTTCATGGAAGTTTATAAAATTGAAATTTCTGTGTCAGATTTTTATCGACTTATCTCTTTGAGCTAGGTGAGGATTGTCCTGCCATGTAGATAAAGCCTTTAATTCTGAAAGGATCACTCCAGCAAAGTCCTGATTTGAAGAAAAGTGAGACTTGGTGTTGATCTTCCACTGTTCAACAAACTTATATTGAGGCCTCTGGGAATCATTTCTAGTACTAGGCCTTGGTGCCAGTATCAAAAGCATACGGCCGTCAGCTGACCCTGAGCAGCCCGCTAACCACCATTTAGAAAGCAGCGGCCATATGCCTGACCCCGTACCAAGCGTGCTGTATACAGTATCTCTTTTAATGATCAGAATAATGCTAACATGTAAATATTGCTATCCCCATTTTCCATTTAAGGAAATTGGCACTCAGAGAAGTTGAGAAACTTGTCAAGAATTTACATCTAACAAGTGGAGAAGCTAAGTTTTCGGTTCTGGTCCATTTTTCTCAAAAAATGCATACTGTTGTCTCTAAATCCAGCGTGGCTTCCTACCAGCCCTTTCCATGGTTCTTTTCAACGGTTCCCCTTCAGGATTGCCTTCAGGATGGTTTCTCAATGCGTTAACGTGGCGTAAAAAAAGTATTTCTATGCGTCTCTGCCACCCACCTCTCCAGTCTTCTCTGTCACAGTCACTCTCTCCGCTATAGTCAGATTAAGCTACACATAGTTGCTGGAATACACAACTTGACCTGAAATGCCGCCTCCTCCCTTGATCAAATACATGTGCATCCTAAACACCAAATTTTGCTCCAGTGTAGAACAGAGTACATAAGCCGGTTCCTCCTACAGAAGCCAGTGGCTGTCACAGTTTGAGTTAAATGGCCTTTTGTTTCTCATTGCAGTTTGTCTCAATGTTTTGAAAGTGTTTATACTCAGTTGTCTCTTCACTGATGCTGAGTCTTGTAAGGCAGAAGCTGTTCTCCTATATGTCCATCTTTTTAACAACTACCCTCACAGGGAAAGAGATGGTCTATAAACATGAGATGTAGTAGGTGCCAGTAAATGAGAGATCTGGACTATATTACAGCTATAGAGGGTCATCTGTAGAGAAACAGCAATTGAAACACGTGGATGAGATCACCCAAATTATGTGTGAAGGAGAAGAAAAGAAGGCTAAGGGTTTTACATCAGTGTTTAAGGGGTAGGTAGAAACTGAGTTGGCAAAGGCAATGGAAGAGGCTGAGTGGGGTCAGTGGTTTGACAATAGGAGAACCAGAAAAGAGTCACTTAATAGCCAAGTGTATCTATTGCTGTATAACAAACCACCCCCAAATTTCATGGTTTGAAACAATTACCATTTATTATTTCTCATGAATCTACAGGTGAGCAGGACCTGTCTGCTGATCTTAGCAGAGCTCACTTATATGTCTATAGACAGGTACTAGATTGGCTAGGGGCCAGCTGGTGTAGGGTGGCCTCAGTGAGGATAACTCATTTCTCTTCTGGATGTCTCTCCTATCTGCCCAGTATGCTAGCCTGCACATGGTCTCAGTCCTGCCGGGGATGAAGAGAGGAAGCAGAATGTTAGCACTTTCCCCAAGCTGTGCTGCATTGAGTTTGTTTATAACTCATTGACCAAGGCAAGTCACATGACTAAGCTCAGAATCAGCTTGCAAGAGCACTACCAAGGGACTTGGATAAGGAGGCTCCTTACAGATTGGGGCCTTTGATTCAGCCTCTCACACCGAGAGACAAGGAAAAAGTTTTAAGAGGAAAGTAAATAATGGTTATATGCATTACAGAGGTCAAGTAGGATAAGGGATGGGAACAGGCTATTGGATTGGTAATGAAGAGGTCATGTGTGGCCTCAGCCAGAACTTACTGAATAAAGTATTGTTGAGGTAGAAGCTTGGTTGCAGTTAGTTGGGGAATGAAAGAAATTGAGGAAGAGGAGAAACCTGAAAAAATATGCAGAAAGGCAGACAGGGCATAGGTGCAGGTGACAGTTACGGTGGTTGGAGTAGATTGAATAAAGGTTCCATCTGCTCCTTCCCCTCCTGCACACCCTCAAGGAAAAATTGAGCAGGTCTGTAGGCTGAGGGAAAGAGCTGGAAAATGGAAAGTTAAAAATGTGTGAATGGGGGGCTTCCCTGGTGGCGCAGTGGTTGAGAGTCCGCCTGCCGATGCAGGGGACACGGGTTCGTGCCCTGGTCCGGGAAGATCCCATATGCCGCAGAGCGGCTGGGCCCGTGAGCCATGGCCGCTGGGCCTGCGCGTCCAGAGCCTGTGCTCCGCAACAGGAGAGGCCATAACTGGGAGAGGCCCGCGTACTGCAAAAAAAAAAAAAAAAAAAAAATGTGTGAATGGGAAGCACTGTTAGAACAATGCCTGAGCATGAGGGCAGAATGAGTTGAAGACCCCGGTGGAGAAGTTCACGGGGAGGAGAAGAGAGTGCCACCTTCTTGTTTCAGACTGGGCTCCTCTTACTGCTTCCTGTGACAAGTCTGTTTTGCAGCAAGGACAGTCCAGCTTTTTAATATGTTAAATTTATTTCATGATTGTTTTTCTTTATTGTTCCAGTCTGAATGAAATATCTGATCTTTATTTTGAAAATAAAAGTTAATATGCTTTGTTTTAAAATAATATTTTTTTCCAGTCTATATAATTTTAGAACATTTGGAAAATACTACAAAATATTGTACAGGGGGAAAAAATGACCTCTTATCTGTGGACACACACCTTGTTTTTCCTTTTACAAAATTTGGATTATACTCAAAATACTGTTTTTAATGTATAATACTTTAACCTTAGTTATGGATTTTTATATAAAGAAGATTAAATTTATAGTTATCAAATCAAATGCTTAATAAAACTTTCCTTAACTGTCTAGTTCAAGGATATGATTTCTTTTTTTCTGTCAAGACCACTGGCCCACAGACAAAAATAACACTTAACACAATGCACATAAAGAACTCTTAATGGGACAAGATGAAGGCAGTAGGAGAGGGAATTCTTTTTAGGGACAATTTAAAGCATTTTTATTTTCCTTTTTTTTTTTTTTTTTTTGGGCTGTGCCACTTGGCACTGCTTACAGGATCTTAGTTCCCCAGCCAGGAGGGATTGACCCGGGTCCACAGCAGTGAAAGCGTGGAGTCCTAACCATTGGACTGCCAGGCAATTCCCTATTTTCCTATATTTTAAACTGACTATAAGGCATGACAACCAAATGCAGTGTGTGAACTTTGATTAGATCCTGGATGGGCAGAGAAACAGCTATAAAGAATATTTTGGAGACAGGTAAATCTGAACATGG
This sequence comes from Aethalodelphis obliquidens, assembly GCF_003676395.1. NCBI lineage: Eukaryota > Metazoa > Chordata > Mammalia > Artiodactyla > Delphinidae > Aethalodelphis > Aethalodelphis obliquidens. The sequence continues at coordinate 35,094,342 of NW_020837957.1, read as the reverse complement.
ACAGAAGAGAAATGGTAGTAAGAGAAAAAAGGAAAAAGGAAAGGGAGAGATTAAGGCAGGAGAAGGCACAAATGCCATCAGTTCTGGGAAACAGGCTCTAAAGTAAATGTTTGCACCAGCTCTGCCCTTCGCTTGGCCAAGGACACCAGGTGGAACACTGGCCTCTCAAATCCTTATCACTTGTTCTTTCTACACAGGAAAATAGCTTACTACTTTTTTGTTTTTGTTTTTGTTTTGCGGTACGCGGGCCTCTCACTGCTGCGGCATCTTCCGTTGCGGACCACAGGCTCCGGACCCGCAAGCTCAGCGGCCATGGCTCACGAGCCCCGCCGCTTGGCGACATGTGGGATCTTCCCGGACTGGGGCACGAACCCATGTTCCCTGCATCGGCAGGCGGACTCTCAACCACTGCGCCACCAGGGAAGCCTTGCCTTTTTGTGTTTTAATTCAAAGTGTTTCTTTGAACTACAGGTTTGCTTCTCATGGAAACCCTAAGACTCTACATGTAAGTGAGGAAAACGTAGAATTTAGACCTTTTTTTGGTACTTTGGTCAGTCTGCATAGTTACTTTGAAAATCTCCTTGATGTTTACAAGCTCCCTGATTACTTTATCTTTTATTCTTAAATGATAAGGGTAACCTAGTTCCACATTGCTGGGAGGTAACATAGGGAGTAATATGCCTGGTACATGTAGACTTGCAATTAAACTCAGCTTAAATAAGAGTTCTTTCCTTCCATTCTTTCCATCTTATTGCTTCAAATCCCCTATCCTTTCCAAGTTAAAAGTGCTAACATTGTATTTCTCTCTCTAAACAGGCTGCTTCCTTGGGATTACTACAGTTTCCTATCCTTAATGCTTCTGTGGATGAAAACTGCCAGAACATAACATATAAGGTTGGCTATGTGCTGTGATAAATAAAAGTGCAAATGTGCTTGTAGGTTAAAGAAGCTTCTATTATACCTCAAGTGGTGATCTTCTTCAAACTGGAAATTAAAGTGTGGGGTAAAACATTAAACTGAAGATAAATCTGTTGCTATTGATGTTGGTTTTACTGGTTAATAATACTATTCAGATATGCAGATTACCATTTGTAATGCCTTTTGGTTTTCTGGTTAAAATAATGGAAATATACAGCTGTGAGGCAATGGTTTACATTTCCCATCGTACATATCCTCTCTGCAAACAGAAGAGCTCTCTCAAAATGGAATTCCTGCAGTTTTTAAAACAATAATAATTTAGGGACTTCCCTGGTGGTCCAGTGGTTAAGACTTCGCGCTCCCAATGCAGGGGCCCCGGGTTCGATTCCTGGTCGGGGAACTAGATCCCGCATGCCGCAAGAAGATCCCGCACGCCGCAAGAAGATCCTGTACACAGCAACGAAGATCCTACGTGCCGCAACTAAGACCCGGCACAGCCAAATAAATATTTTTTTTAAAAAAAATTGAATAAAATCACATGCTTGTGTATTGATACCCATTTAAAAAAATAAACAAAGGGACTTCCCTTGTGGTCCAGTGGTTAAGAATCCGCCTTCCAATGCAGGGGATGCGGGTTCGATCCCTGTTCGGGGAACTAAGATCCCACATGGCGCAGGACAACTAAGCCCCAAGCGCTGTGGAGCCCGTGTGCCACAATTAGAGGCCTGGTGCAGCCAAAAATAAGTAAATATTTTTTAAAATTTTAAAAATAAAATAAAACAAGAATCATTTAAATGAGCAAAGTACTGAAAGTTTGAATTCGTTGAGTGAACTCTTCTGTTTGGAGTGAAAGTTCATTAAGGCTGAGAACTCTTTTGAGGATGCGGCCCTTACTTATATTTCTTATTAGAAATATATAACCAGAAAGTGAGCTTTACATTCTGGGGGGGTTGGATCTAAAATCTTTCCATGTTATTAATACAACTTCCTCATTAAGTATATACTTGTTGCAAACAATTCAGACAAGAAAATAGTGATACTTACCTTCAGTCCCATAATCCTAAGATAACTCACTTTATGCTGAGATGTACATCTCTCTAGGATTTTATTTTTACACAGTTAAAAAATATGGGGCTTCCCTGGTGGCGCAGTGGTTGAGAGTCTGCCTGCCGATGCAAGGGACATGGGTTCGTGCCCCAATCCGGGAAGATCCCACATGCCGCGGAGCAGCTGGGCCCGTGAGCCATGGCCGCTGGGCCTGCGCGTCCGGAGCCTGTGCTCCGCAACGGGAGAGGCCGCAACAGTGAGAGGCCCGCATACCGCAAAGAAAAAAAAAATGGAATTATATATATTATATATATATATATATATATATAATATCATATATCTTTTTAAATTTAAAACGTTTTTCTTTTAACTATTTTCTATTTAATATGTTTTAGACATCATTACATGTCAATAAATATAGCTTTGTTATCATTTGTTTAGCCAGTGACTTATTGATAAGCATTTTGATCATCTGCACTTTTTCAATCTTATAAACAATCTGACTCAGCATCTCTGTTCATCTCTACATACTTTTGCATTTACCTCCTTAGCACACGTTTTTGTAAATGTTGGTATGTACTGTTAAATGTTCTCCAGAAAGTATATACCAGCTTACACTTCCACTAACAATGGATGGAAATAATCTATTGCCCTATATTCTTACCAAAAAAAATTTATCTTTTTCAAAAAAATCTTTTAAAATTATTTCTTTTAAATCATCACCAATATGGTGAAAATAGTTTTCTATAGTTGAGTTCATAAGGCAGTAAAAGTTGAGACTTTCTTTTCTGCTAGCTTATGAAAAGGCTGCTGTATAATTGTTTGTTTATTTTTAGGCTTCTCATAACATTGGGATAGCAATGGATACAGAGCAGGGCTTGATTGTACCTAATGTGAAAAATATTCAGGTCCGCTCCATATTTGAGATCGCCACTGAATTGAACCGCCTCCAGAAATTGGGCTCTGCAGGTCAGCTCAGCACCACTGACCTTACAGGAGGAACATTTACTCTTTCCAACATTGGATCAGTGAGTAATAGTAATATTCAAGTTCATAAACCATAACTTAAGATTTGTGACCATATGCTCAGTTAAAAATATAAACTTTAATTTGCCATTTGTTCCTCAGAAGCTTAATTTTTCTACTCTATTTTGTTTGTTTTTTAGATTGGTGGTACCTACGCCAGACCAGTGATATTGCCACCCGAAGTGGCAATTGGGGCCCTGGGAAAAATTAAGGTATGTTTGTTACATAGTTGAAAAAAGAGTTTAAGCAAATTGGGATAGGAAAAACAAAGAAGAGTAACCGTTTCTGAGGTTTTTCCCCTCACTTCGTAGGTTTGAGTATGGTATTGGGTTTAGTAAGCCAATTATTTCTTCCTAAGAACTAGGTCTATAACTCCGGTGGCTGCCTCCCTGTACAGTAAATGCTTGTGATCTGGATTGTTTCCGAATGGATCAACCATTGTGGATGATGCCAGGCACAGGTGTGAGCCTTTCTGAATAATCACAAATGTAGCCAATCTGAGTCTATCAAAATATCTTTATTTCAGAATACCAAAGGATAGTAGTAAGCCAATCCAAATTATTATTTATAATGGTAAAACACCATTGAGAGCGTTTTTCTTAAACGTTGCTCTGTTCAAGAATCATTGGGAGTGCAGTTAAAAATGCAGATTTCTTGGCCTTGGGGACAGAACCTCCAAAATTTACATATTAAACAAGAACCCATGTGGCCATGTTATAGGAGACTGACTTAGAATAAGGGTTGCAGTGATTCTTAACCCTGGCTACACATTAGAATCATCTGGAAAGTGTGAAAAAAGTGCCCAAGCTCACCCCATACCAACTGCACCAGAATTTGGGGTGGGGTGGGGCTGGGGCTTGGGCATCCCTATTAACTCAGGGTTGAGAACCACCCAAGTTAAAGAAATAAGCTCATAGATACCATTTCAATACCACCATTATTAAATGTCATTGTCACTACATTAACCTTGATTTTGATCTTCACGTTTTCAGAAGAACCTTTCTTCTTCTCTGTATTTATAATGCTTCCACGTGGAACATCTCTGGGACTTGCTTTTCATGAGTTTATTACTTTCATGTTGGCATCCAAAATCTTCACAGATACTTTCATTCAGCCTTTGATTTGCTTTCTAGCATCTGGTACTTTGGCTGCTAAGTTACTCCCTCTTCTAGCTCTACTTTCCCTTCTGGCCCACGGAAGAGACAGGGAAGAAAAATAAGAACACATAGCATGACACTGTTCTGTCCAAATCAGAAGTTTCTCTAAGGGATTAACTTCTCTATCACTCGTCCGCCCCCAACAAGCATTCAGCATTTGATTCTCACAGAATTCTGACTTCTTGCAGCTTACAAACAAACCATCATACCTATTTAACAAAGTTTTGTTTTCCCTTTTCCTGAAAGCAGTTTGTTTTCTTCTGAATTGTACATATAGGTATATAATTGTGGTAAACTATACATGACAAAGTTTACCATTTTAATCAAAGTGTATGGTTCAGCAGCAGTAGGTACAGTCACACTGTTTGCAACAATCACCACCGTCCATCTCCAGAACTTTTTTATCATCCCAAACTGAGACTCTGTGTGTACAATATATACCACATTTTGTTAATCTATTCATCTCTAATGAGTATTTGGATTGTTTCCATTTTTTGGCTATTGTGAATAATGCTATGAACATTGGTGTACAATTATCTGTGTGAGATGCATTTTTTCAGAATCATCTCACTCATGGTTTTTTCAGGTTATGAAGCATAGTTCTTAAAGTATAAATCTGCATAGTGACTTAATGTAGTTAATCCTTGTTGGGTAGGGACAGTATTTCATTCCTTTCTCCCTTTGGGTCATCTCTCCTTTGCTATCTTTTGTTTTCACTGTAAATTTTACACTGTCACTAAATAGTCTTAAGTCACTAAAACCTCCACATTCCTCCATTCCCAGTCCTTATCTTTCTTGACCTATTAGCTGCGCTTGAGTTGATCAATACTGCCTCTTTGGAAAACCTTCTTCACTGCGACTTGCAGAAAACCTCACTAGTCTGCTTCCCCCCTACCTAGTGCCTGTTCCCTCTGAGTCTCCTTTGCCTGTACCTCCTCATCTCCCCATCTCTAAACATTGGAGGACCCCAGGGCTCAGTTCTGCCCTTTTCTTTATCTGATCCAGTCTCATGGCTTTAAATACCATTTATATGCTGATGGCTCCCAAGTTTATATCTCCAGACCAGACTAGACCTCTCCTTTGAACTCCAAACTCTTATTTCCTACTCAGAAGTCTAACTAGGCATCTCCAATTTCCTGCCCCTTCCCTCACCACCACACCCTCTCACCTGAAGTCTTCTCCTTTCAGTGACTGGCCATTCTGTTCAGAAACCTCCAATAGCTTCTCACCTCACTCCAAATCAAAGGCAAACTAGCTGCAGCGGCCTACCATGGCTCTACACTGGTGCCACTCAGTGCGACTGGGACCCACATCAGGCTGTGACTGCTGTATCCGGGCTCTGAGGGGAGAACTACAGAAGGGGAGAGTAGGGCTCAGAAACCTTCGTTGCCCTTTGACAGAGTGATTTTATGTCTACTGAACCTAACGATAAGAGGTGGAGCTTGCATTTTGTATATCTTTTTATATCATTATAAAAAGATAATATATTTTTGATATATATTCACTTTTGATATATTTAAAAAAAAAACTAACCTGCAATGAATTCGCTTTTTCTTAAATCTGTTTTTGGAAAAGTCAGAGGCAGACTGGGAAGCATAACTGTTGTCTTAGCAACATGCCCCCCTTCAGCCTGCTCCTTCTGTGTCATCTCCCACCTCTCACCCCGGCCCCTCCAATGCAGCCTCCCTGCCAACTTTGCTGGTCCTCCAACACTCCAGCCATGCTTCCCCCCATCTTTCTCCAGGTGTCCATATGGCTTGCTTCCTCACTGCCTTCAGTGAGGACACCTTCTTGGTGAGGCTTTCCCTGCCTACCTGTTAAAAAAGAAAATGCAACCTCTCCCCTATTTCCACCTCCTGCGTATAATCTCTATCTCCATTCCAAAGTGCTTTATTTTTTCATTTGCACTTTTCACTATCTAACACACTATATATATTTTACTTATTTATCTTAATCGTCTGTCTCTCCCCATTAAAATGTTGGCTCCAAGAGGGCAAGGATTGTTATTTGTTTTGTTCATTGCTTTATCCCCAGAGTCTAGCAGAGTACCTGGTACATGGTAGATGCTCAATAAATAGCTGTTAAATAATTGAAATCTGAAACGAAGTTTACTGTACATACGGAAATTATACAGATGACAGGAAATACTTTGGAGAAACTCTGAAAGCTTGAAGCACACACTCACAAAGATGGGAAGAGTAGTAGTTAGCATTATCAAAAGTCATTTGGGATGCCCATTTCTTCTCTATTATAGGGAGGGAGATTTGCCTAATCTTTCACCATTGTTTTTACGAGAGCTTGCTTTGAGCAAGTGAAGGCTGACTCTGTCCTTTTCCTTATTTGTAGGCCCTTCCCCGATTTAACGAGAAAGGGGAAGTATATAAAGCCCAGATAATGAATGTGAGCTGGTCAGCTGATCACAGAATTATTGATGGTGCTACAATGTCACACTTCTCCAATTTGTGGAAATCCTACTTAGAAAACCCAGCTTTTATGCTACTAGATCTGAAATGAAGATTGATAAGACATCCTTGAACTTTCTGAGCTTCAAAAGAAAATGCAGAGCCCAGCTGTGCAGCACACGTTCCTCATTGCAGTTTGTATTGTAAATGATTTGTAATGTATGATTACAGTTCTGAGACACAATATGTATCACTATTCTGTTAGAGATTTTACTGGAAAGGAATAATGGTATAATAGTTCTCCTGGGCTGTCATATTTTATAGGTCATAGTACGCCTTCTTAATATAGTGCTGAGGTCTTTGTGTCAATGGATTGAAACTGGCAGGAACAACAAAATGAATATTACTGAAAGACAGACCGCCATATACAGTATTTGCCCTATCTTTTTCTTTCTTTTTTTATTTTAAACTAACTTTTTTTTAATAAACTTTTAAAATTTTATTTTATTTATTACTTTTGGCTGCATCGGGTCTTAGTTGCGGCATGTGGGATACTCGTTGAGGCATGCGGGATCTTTTGTTGCGGCACGGGATCTTCATTGTGGCATGCGGGCTTCTCTCTAGTTGTGGCGTGCGGGCCCCAGGGCATGTGGGCTCTGTAGTTTGCGGCTCACGGGCTCTAGCTGAGGTACGTGAGCTCAGTAGTTGTGGCTCACAGGCTTAGTTGCCCTGGGCATGTGGAATCTTAGTTCCCTGACCAGGGATTGAACCCACATCCCCTGCATTGTAAAGCAGATTCTTTGCCACTGGACCATCAGTGAAGTCTCTAAACTAATTCTTAATGAAACTTTTCAATTATACTTAGTTGGGAAAAGGAATTTATATGCAGAAGTATTTTCTATTACCCCACAAGAATGCAAATTATTGTATAAAATAAGTGCAATTGTATTTACCTTTTAAGATATCCTGGAGTGTGTTGCTCTGTAGAGATTATCATCTGTAAATATCTTATTTGTATAAATTAATATCTTTTAAAAGGGAAAATTATAAGCTAATCTTAAAAATGCCCAATTATAGTTTTATAGCCAGTAAGGCCACTAAAAGTATTTGTTTAAAGTGGATATACTTTTAGAATTTGGTAATGGTTTAGTGTTTTATTGAGAAAAACTTCACCTTTACAACCTTGCTTCAATGTAAGGAAGGTACTTTAAATGTAGCAACCACTGACATTGTGTTACATTCAGAAGTCCATTGCCTTTTAACTTTTTTTTTTTACTTTCTTGGTCTTCAGCTAAAAAAATAGGATAGATTAATAAGTTAGGGTCTATTCTATTCTTCATATCCTGAGAAGGAATATGAATAAGGGGAGAGAGAAGACTAATGGGTAATTATGGACATTAAAATAAAATAATAAATTTTGCACAGAAATAAAGGTCATGATCATCTTGTTAGAGGCCCACTTGAATCAGAAATTCATGTTGTTTCTAATATTGTCTAATTGAATACTGTATGTTCAAGTGAAGTTTTGTGGCAGAAAAAGTTGTTTTAATGTCTACTTGATTTTTTTCAAAATGGAAATGATGTATAATTCAGAATATAATGGATCTACTGAATGTTATTTTTTAAATTCAGATAATATGAAGAGTTGCAAAGAAAATAAAATCAACCATAATCCTACCACTATTAACATTTTGATCAAGGTATCTGTATACATAGCTATTCTTTTTATGAAAATAAGGTTGTGCTGTATCTACTATTTTATAGTTTGATTTTTTAAATTTAACATTATGAGTCAATAAACAGTTCCACATTATGATACTTTTAAATGGCTGCATAATATTCTATTGTTTGCATTTATTAAATGCAAACATCTACTGTATACTAAGTGTGGTGCTAAGCAGTGGGTACACAATGCCCATCCTCATGGTTCCTGCCTTCATTGGGCTTACAGTCTAGGGAGCGAGACAGATATTTAAAAATCATAAAAATAAGAATATAATTAACTTCTAAGTAGGAGAAAACAGGGTGCTATAAGAGCATCTAATAGAAGTTACTGATCCTGTCTGGGAAGATGAGGAGAGGATGTACCATAATTTAACCAATTCCCTGTTGATGGCATTTACAGAATTTTAAGTGAAGAATGACATGATCAGTAAAAATGTCCCCTTCACTTAAGAAATGTGAGGGCTTCCCTGGTGGCGTAGTGGTTGAGAGTCCGCCTGCCGATGCAGGGGACGCGCGTTCGTGCCCCTGTCTGGGAAGATCCCACATGCCGCGGAGCGGCTGGGCCCGTGAGCCATGGCCACTGAGCCTGCGTGACCAGAGCCTGTGCTCCACAACGGGAGAGGCCACAACAGTGAGAGGCCCGTGTACCAAAAAAAAAAAAAAAAAAAGAAATGTGAAAACTAGGAGAACAAGAGCTTTGAAATAAGTATGTAATATGTTCCCCTAAAAGTCCAACATCATTGGCTCAGAATAAACTCTTGAGCCATCTGTTCTATCCCAAATCCCTGCCATTACCACCTTCTCTTTTGTCTCATCCTTTGAGGATTCAGCAAAGGATTTGTTTCCCATTGTATGTTGGACCTTTAAGATAAGAGGATCCATTGGGAGGGATGAGGGGGCCAGGAGCACAGCCCTAGTAGCTGATCCACAGGGCTCCACACATCATAGGGCGGGAATTGTTTAGAGCAAGGCCTTAGCCGTATTCCTAAAGGTGGAAATTAAAGGGAAGAAGCCAGAAAATTCAAGTCCGTCACTAGTGTGTCTGGAGGTTGGAAGGTACTATATGTCCATGGGGGAGAAGCCAAAGTTATTGGCCCCAAATTATTGTTGGGAGCGCCCAACAAGAAAATCAAGGTTCCATTCATTATGTAGGACATTCCTCTGATTTTGAAAAGGAAGCACAATAGGGAAGGAAGTTTGAATGACAGAAGCCAGATTGGTATTAATTTCCATTTTAGAGATCAAAATGTACCAAATCTTGAAACATTCCAAGAAGTGGTTACGTAGGGAAAAGAGAGCCCACAGGCCTGTTTCGGCATTTCCCATGGCTTTCCAAAGTGGGTCCCAAAGATCACTTGATGGATTTCTTTGCTGACTTCTAAGTAAACTACGGTTTGAGAAAGATGATGGAACTCACTCAGCACTACCCTGCAGCCCCGAAGTACAAACCTTTCCTTGAAGTCTTCAGACTTATTTAACATTCACCCTGTAATTGATTAACTAGTTCATTCTGCACATATTTATTACTGAATATATGTATTCAGTGCCAGGCCCTGGGATATACACTGTGGATACAGATGGCGAAGATAGATGAAGTTTCTGACCTCACAGTGAGAACTCTGGCTGGTGACTAAAGCCTTCACCGGAAGTGGGTCTGTGCCAGTAACTTGGAGGAGAGCAGTGCTTCTAGAGTTGAGTTGTATCTCCAGTCAGTTCTTCATGGTGGTTTTGCTCCTTCCCTATAAACTGTCTTTTCTCACTGAGGTTAGATCACTGTGTCTCCTTTACACACTAGGCCTGCCTCATCAATCCTGCCTCACAAACCGTACACCTAATAATAAGATAGACTCTGTCCTTAGGTCACACAGACACAGGCCATTCAAGCTCTTCAGGTTATGGTTTTGATGTTGCTTTTCATGAGGCAAGCAACATAGGGGACCTACGTGAGCCCAGACACTTAGGGAGCAATATGCAAGGGCTGTACCATCTGAGCATAATATTTTCAGAGTGCACATAAAAGAGCTTCTAATTAATGAGTCATCTAGCCTCTATGCTCATGAAATAGTGGTAGAGAGGGAAAAATTGAGTAAAATTTGAGACAATAATAGTGTCAGGCACCGCTAATGCTTTACATATATTAATTCATTTCGTCTCTCCAGAAACACTGTGAGGTAGGTGCAATGATTAGCCCCATTTGAAGAAACAGAGTTTAAGTACTTAGATGTGTGTGGATTAACATACTCTAAAGAAGTATACAAAGCTAAACTACTATACCTCACTTCGTGTTCCAAATGCCAGGATTGTCCATGATTTTATGCTGTTTGAGGAACTGGTATTATTGAGCTAAAAGAAAGAGAGTTTTTGTTTGTCTTAGGGGTCTTAGCAGTTTGAAATACTCCCTGAAGGCCCTGTGTTCTCCAGGCACCGAAAGGAAGGAGTTTTGGTGGTATGAATTCTCTGCAGCAGTAGTTTATGAGAGAAGCATGATGTCAGTTCACCTCAAAACCGGATCTACCAACATCCTCCTGTTCTCTTTACTGAGCCAGACTTTACACACCAGAACCAAACTGTAGAAGAGCTGGCCATTGGGGATTCTCAGAATACAGGATGCTTCCTTTAGGCATGAGAGTGAAACCTGAAGCTGCCTGCAGTGACTTCCCAGTTGTTCCTGGTGGCCTGTAGCAAAGCATGAAGACGATATCACGTGCTTCGAGAGATGATCGAAGGAAAATCCTGAGGCTTCCAGAGGAAAGGATTGGGGTCTCAGTCCTTGCAGACAGTTCCTTATCTTCCCCAGGTACAAGCACTCAAAAACTAGAAAGAGGTAAGCACAGAATTTGGGTTTTAGAAGATCCTCTTATGCCCTTTATTGTCCTAAGCTTCCATCGCAATGAATTAGTCCCCATTCCCTGAAAACAACATGCAGTGTATTTCATGTTTCCATGCCTTTGCTGGGCTTGTTTCTCCACTCTGTTCTCCACCAGAAGAAAATCCAGAACAAAAGTCACTTCCTTTTTTAGACCTCCTCTGACTGTGCCTCCCTACGTTTGAATCAATATTTATTTTTCCTCTCTCTCTCCTTCTTTGTCCACACCTCCAACAGGACTCATGCAGTGATGTAGCTGGAGGAGTATGTCTTCACTGCTGGCCTGTGAACCCTCTCAGTAGCCCCAGCTCAACTGACTAGTACTCAGTATGTGCTGGTTGACTTCAAAAGAAATCCATGCCCTGGATCTGATTACGTTTTTTAATGAAGTCCTCATGTAGCATTGAAGCATTGCCAATGACCCAGAAAAGTATAATGTGAAGCAACCATGGCCATGAGGCCGCTCTTGTATCTATGGAATGACTCTGAATGGCTATGCTTGCTACAAGGAAAAGTATCTAGAGGAAAAGGAATCTGTTCAAACCTCCTTATAATTGGTAAGACATTTGTTTTAAATTTTGAACAAAAGACAGTTACATTTTCTATGTGTTGTGTATATTTCATAGTTCATTGTAATTCCTCAGTTAATCAGAATGTTTAGTGCTTTCAAGCTCATTTTAGATTTTATAGAACTTGGATCATTATTTTGCTTTTTAAAATGTTTACAAATGATTCATTTATGCCACTACACCATGTGATTAAGCAAAGCAATGACTTATCTGAGGCCAAGCAGGAAATAACACAGCCAAATTCTCCAATGTTATTTATATGGGAAAACAATACCCACATTACAGTTGCATTTACTATGCCAAAAAAGTAGAAACTACTTAATTTATTGACTTACTGATTTATTGATTTATGCCCTGCCACTTTCAGAAAGAATTTCAGAAAGCAACTGTGTCCATAGTCATATTCACCACATTTGAACAGTATAACTATCATTGTTGTGTTGTTGTTTATAGCTACCTTTACATAATTTTTTTATAAATAAAGTTTTATTGGAACATGGTCCCACACATCCTTTTATGTTTTTTGTTTTCTGGTTTTTTTTGGTATGTGGTCCTCTCACTGTTGTGGCCTCTCCTGTTGCGGAGCACAGGCTCTGGCTGCACAGGCTCAGTGGCCATGGCTCACGGGCCCAGCCGCTCCGCGGCATGTGGGATCTTCCCGAACCGGGGCAAGAACCCGTGTCCCCTGCATCGGCAGGCGGACTCTCAACTACTGCGCCACCAGGGAAGTCCCTTTTTTTTTTTAAAGCTCTATGGAGTTGGGGTTTTGGGGGGGTTCTTTGTTTTTTTATTTTTTGGCTGTATTGGGTCTTCGTTGCTGTGCACGGGCTTTCTCTGGTTGTGGAGAGCGGGGGCTACTCTTCGTTGTGGTGCTTGGGCTTCTCATTGCGGTGGCTTCTCTTGTGGCGGAGCACAGGCTTTAGGCGTGTGGGCTTCAGTAGTTGTGGCTCGCGGGCTCTGGAGCACAGGCTCAGTAGTTGTGGCGCACGGGCTTAGTTGCTCCGTGGCATGTAGGATCTTCCCGGACCAGGGCCCGAACCCGTGTCCCCTGCATCTGCAGGCGGACTCTCAACCACTGCACCACCAAGGAAGCCCAGTCCCCTACTATTATTGTGTTACTGTCGATTTCCCCTTCTCTGGCTGTTAGCATCCACCCCGTGCATTGAGGTGCTCCTATGTTGGGTGAACAAACATCTACAATTGTTATATCTTCTTCTTGGATTGATCCCCCGATCACCGTATAGTGTCCTTCCTCATCTCTTGTAATGGTCCCTATTTTAAAGTCTATTCTGTCTGATATGAGAATTGCTACTCCAACTTTCTTTTTTTGTTGTTGTTTTTGTTTTTGTTTTTTTGCAGTATGCAGGCCTCTCTCTGTTGTGGCCTCTCCTGTTGTGGAGCACAGGCTCTGGACATGCAGGCCCAGTGGCCATGGCTCACAGGCCTAGCCGCTCTGCGGCATGTGGGAATCTTCCCGGACCGGGGCACGAACCCGTGTCCCCTGCATCGGCAGGCGGACTCTCAACAACTGTGCCACCAGGGAAGCCCTCCAACTTTCTTTTGAATTCCATTTGCATGGAATATCTTTTTCCATCCCCTCACTCTCAGTCGGAATGTGTCCCCAGGTGATAAGTGGGTCTCTTGTAGACAGCGTATGTATGGATCTTATTTTTGCATCCACCCAGCCAGTCTATGTCCCTTGGTGGAGCACCTAATCCTTCTACATTTAAAGTAATCATTGATATGTATGTTCCTATTACCATTTTCCTAATTGTTTTGGGTTTGTTATTGTAGGTCTTTTCCTTCTCTTGTGTTTCCTGCCTAGAGAAGCTCCCCCAGCATTTTTTGTAAAGCTGGTTTGGTAGTGCTGAACCCTCTTAACTTTTGCTTATCTGTAAAGGTTTTAATTTCTCCGTTGAATCTGAATGAGATCCTTGCTGGGTAGAGCAATCCTGGTTGTAGCCCCCCCCCCCCCCCCAACACTTTAAATATGACCTGCCACTCCCTTCTGGCCTGCAGAGTTTCTGCCAAAAAATCAGCTTTTAAACTTATGGGGATTCTCGTGAACGTTACCTGGTGCCCTTCCATTGCTGCTTTCAATATTCTTTCTTTGTATTTAATTTTTGACAGTTTGATAAATATGTGTCTCGCATGTTTCTCCCTGGGTTTATCCTGTATGGTACTCTCTGCGCTTCCTGGACTTGACCAACCATCTCCTTTCCCATGTTAGGGAAGTTTTCGACTCCAATCTCTTCAAATATTTTCTCAGACCCTTTCTTCCTCTCTTCTTCCTCTGGGACCCCTATAATTCGAATGTTGGTGCGTTTAATGTTGTCCCAGAGGTCTCTGAGACTGTCCTCAACCCTTTTCACTCTTCCTTCTTTATTTTGCTCCCTGGCAGTTATTTCCACCATTTTATCCTCCAGCTCACTCATCCGGTCTTCTGCCTCAGCTATTCTGTCATTGATTCCCTCTACAGCAATTTTAATTTCAGTAATTGTGTTGTTCATCAGTTTGTTTGCTTCTCAGTTCCTCTAGATCCTTGTTAAATGTTGCTTGTATTTTCTCCATTGTCCCTCCAAGACCAAGGATAATCTTTACTATCATTTCTCTGAATTCTTTTTCAGGCAGGTTGCCCATTTCGTCTTCATTCACCTGGTCTTGTAGGTTTTACCTTGCTCCCTCGTCCATAACAAATTTTTTTGTCTTTTTTTTTTTTTTTTTTTTCTGATGGGTGGTACTGTATTCCTGTCTTACTGGTTGTTTGGCCTGAGACGTCCCGCACTGGACTTTGCAGGCAGTTGGGTAGAGCTGGGTCTTGGTGCTGAGATGAGGACCTCCCAGAGGCCTCACTCCGATTGATATTCCCTGGGGTCTGAGGTTCTCTGTTAGTCCAGCAGTTTGGACTCAGAGCTCCCACCACAGGAGCTTGGGCCCGACCTCTGGCCTGGGAACCAAGATCCCGCAAGTTTCGTGGCATGGTTAAAAAAAGAAGAAAGAAAGAAAAAAAGGAGCAGTATGATATCAAAGAATAAAAAACAAAATAAAATTAGAAAGATAAAAATATATTAGGAAAAATAAAAATATAATGGAAACAACTGCAACAAGGTAAAACAAAACCGCAGCAGAAAAAAGAAAGAAAAAGCCTTGGCTATGGGGGCGGAGTTTAGGCGGGGGTAGAACTTAGGTAGGGCCAGGGTTTAGGGTGGGGTGGGACCTAGGCTGGTGGGGGTGTGATGTTTGAGCATGGGGCGGGGCCTAGGCTCAGGACCCACGCAGCAGGGAAAGGCCCTGGGGGCGGAGCCTAGGCTGGGCCGCGTTCAAGAGTGGGGCGGGGCCTCTGCTTAGGACCTGCACAGAAGGGGAGAGGCAGCGCGTGGAAAGGGAGGCCTGTGGAGCGTGGAGTTCCCGAGTTTGCAGGTAGGGCCCTGAGGGTGTGTGGGTGGGGTTCAGGCCCAGCGTGTTGGAGAGCGTCTCAGAGGTAGGGCCCTGGGTGAGGGTGTAGGAGCAGGGCTTGGGCTCTGCACCGCAGGAGGGAGGCTCCGAGGTTAGAGGATTAGGTCCAGGAGTCCAACAGGCTCCCTGGTGCCTAAGTGGACGGGGAAAGCACTGGCCACATTCCCTTCTGGTCCTTCGTGCCCCTCCCCCACTGTCTCCCCCAGGGTCTCCCCCGTCCCTGCTGGACCCCCTAACCGTGGGTGCGTCCCGTTGGGTGTAGGAACTCCTCCCCTCCCCCAGCTGCCCCTCAGGGGTGCCGGTCCCCGGGGTCCAGCCTTTACTTTTGCTCCCCCTTCCCTCCCTCCCACTCCCTCAGGACCTGCTGGCTGGAGGGGGCCTCGGTGGGCAGAGGTTCAGGCCCGGGAATCTCAGCAGGCTCCCGGGGGCCCAAGTGGGCAGGGGAAACCTGGCCTTGCTCCCTTTTGATCCTCTGCTCTCCCAATCATTCCTCAATTAAGCTAGTTAAGATTCCCTTGGCACACTAGTTAAGATTAATTTCCAGTTCTTCATAGCTAAGTCATTAGAGACTCAGAACACTTAAAATTTAAAAAAATTTATTGTTGATAAATGTGGAAGTTTAATGTTGAATGTCCATAGAGCCATTACATTTTCCTTCTGGGCACACAGTTAAATATGTACAGCTTAGCCTGCAGTTAGGTAGGGCCGTGTGATCTATTTCTAGCCATTAGAATATGGGTAGAGGTGATGTAGGCCATTTCCAGATGTGGCCCATTAAACCTCCCAAGAACTCCTCCACACTCTCCTTTCTCTCCACTGCGGAGAAACCTGCATGTTGAAGATGGCAGCTACACACAGTGGGGACACCAGCAAAGCCCCCATCCCCCATATACTAGCACTGATTGGTTTGAATGTAATGCAGGTGAAAAATAAACTTTTGTTGTTTTAAGACACTATCTGGAGACTAATCTCAAAATAATGCCCTAACTCTAAGCTGTCCAGTGCAATACCTACTAGCCGAATGTGACTATTTAAATTTAAGTTTTAATTATTGTGGCTATTGCACACTTGAAATGTGGCTTGTGTAACTGAGAAACTGATTTTAATTTTAATAAATTTAAATTTAAATAGCCACGTGTGGCTAGTGGCTACCATATTGAACATGGCAGATATAGAATATATCCATCATCACAGAAAATTCTGCTGGACAGTGCTGCCCTAACTAATAAAATAAACATATAGAGAAAACTGTTCTTATTTTTAAAATAATCCCCCCCCACCACCAAAACAAAAACAAACGAACAAAAACACCTCCCTACTGGGCTTCCCTGGTGGCACAGTGGTTGAGAGTCCGCCTGCCAATGCAGGGGACACGGGTTCGTGCCCCGGTCCGGGAAGATCCCACGTGCCGCGGAGCGGCTGGGCCCGTGAGCCATGGCTGCTGAGCCTGCGCGTCCGGAGCCTGTGCTCCACAACGGGAGAGGCCACAACAGTGAGAGGCCCGCATACCGCAAAAAAAAACAACCACCTCCCTACCTCTTTAATGGCTAATTTCCCTCTGCCTAAAAGAAGACTCAAAACACTCATTTTTCACATTGTTACCTCTGCCTGACACTGAATGGACAAGCTTCCGTCCTGCTCCTTCCTGCCTTTGCCTAACTTGGGTTCAATTAGAATTGAATGGGTGGTCTTGAACTCCTTGCAGTTTGGCTTCCCTTCCCTACTACTCACCTGTGCGCTTGGCAAAAGTCTGGCCACATCTCTCTCCCAAATGTTTCCTAAATAGTTCTCTCTGGATCCACTTCTCTCCTAAGCTCATTTTCACTCTTTAGCAACTCAAGGTTACAACACGTTTCAGTGACATCTCATCAGACAGACCAGGTCAACTCTGAACTATTTATGCCAAACCACAGATGGGTCATGTTACCATTGTTACCCCATCAAAATAACTACAGGCTTTTCAGTGTGACAGAATGCATTCGCATTTAGACGAACACTGAAGGTATCATGAATCCTTGATGTTTGCAAGCTTAGAATTAAAAGGAAATAAATTCATTAGGAGGAGGCAGTCCCGGTACTGAGCAGAAGGGCTCTGACCACAAGCTAATTCATATGCGAGTCAGAGCCCTGTGAGGGAACTCTAGGCCAGCTTGCTAAAACTGAGCAGAAGAATTTGGAGAGGGTCCAGAGGGGAGCCACAAAAACAACCGAAGCATGACAAGAAAAATGGCAGTTCTGTTAGGAAGAAGCCATCTATATCAGGCTTTTACCATGTGGAATGTTACAACGCCCAGCATGGAGAACAGCTGTTGTGGGTCTTACTAAGAGGACGGAAGAAATGAGAACAGGTGGGAGATCAAGAATTTAGGTTAGACACAGGGGAAGTCAGGACAGTTAAAGGTGGGCTCACCTTCTCAGCTGAGCGGGTGGCAGCCTCCTCTCACGGGCAGCACACTGCCCCCCCCGCCCCCCGCCTTCCCAGGGACGCCATCAGACTGGGTTAAACTTGCAGTAAACTATTTAACTTCCAGTTTGCTGCAAGAAGCTTCTAAGTATGTGGTAGATCGTTCTAAAAATATGGTGAAAAGGAAAGTAAAAAAAAAAAAAATGTTATAAAGCCTGTACAGAGTGCAATTATCTGGAAAAACTTAGCCGTTTAATTTCCTTGAAAAATGCAGCCAGAGTTCAGAGGGCAGTAACCAAGGCAAGTTAACTAAGTTGATGGCAGGTCTAAGTAAGTAATTGGAAACTGCAGACATGAATATAAATCTGAACATGACTATAACAATTTGAAACATTAGATATCCAAATGTGACGGAGAGGAATCCACAGGCTAAGCCATCAGACTAACAACTCTGCAAGCCAAAGGCTCACGAATTGCACCAGAACCTGGCCTTAGTCTTATTGTGTTTCTGGCACAAGATTAGAAGGGCCGCATTGGTTCAAGTGTTGCTTGGACAGAGCAGGACAGATTGTCAGAGACATGGCATAATTTTTTAAACGACCACTGTCATTTATTGCCCTAGTTTCCCAAATAAGTTTGTGAATATTAAAAATATTGATATATAAATGCAGTGCGTTCCAGTTTCAATAAAATAGCATTTTTTCCAGAAGATGTTTATTTTCAGTTTATAATACTTTCTAAATACAATAAAAATTCTCATAGTTTCTATCTTTATTAGCTATTAAATGTTCTGCATGGTATTTGTGGACATATGAAAGAATAATTTTTGTAGTTCCCCTTTGAAATGTATACAATATCTCAAAAGTTGGGTCAATATCCTGGAAACAAAGGATTATGTAATTCATACAAAATTATCCAGTGAAAAGTTTAAAATTTTGTGTAACTTTTATTTCCATAGAACTAAAAAGCATTGCATAAAAATAAAAGCAGAAGGAGCATATCTTTTCAGTTTTTTATGAGGTAAAAATATTCAACATATAGGAAGCCAGTGCAATTTTTGTGTCAATATTTGGAAGGGGTATCGTTTTTCCTATTTTTTTTTCTTTCAAAGCAAGATTATAATGGCTTTTATTTTGTGTTCATCTGATTTTAGGTTTAAATTGCCCAAGGAAGTTGCATAATATTGAGTACTATTGCCTAGGTTCTATATTTCATGTGAGAATTATCTTTACATAAGAAAGACAGTTTAAGGGAAAAAATATGGCAACCACTTCATTCATAAGAGAAATTATGTTTTGTTCACTTGTATTTTGTTGGCTGACATATTTGTTACCTGGATTCACAGCATACTTTTCACAGATGAAGATTAAGTCATTTCCATGACCTTCTAATTTTTGGCCCATCCCCCGTAGGCTGTAGAATAAATGGTTTTCATGTAATATTTTCTTGTGTCTCCACCGTTGATTGGTTTAGGGAAATGATGTGTGTGTGTGTGTGTGTGTGTGTGTGTGTTTATCAAAAATGACAACCAGCACAAAAGTCTCAAGGTCAGAAATACATTTTAAGTACATGCCTGGTGAAATACATAAACTTTTTGTTACAAAACACTTACTTAATAATAGGGAAAAGGGAATAATTAACAGTTAAAATGAAATACTCTTCTCAGCCATTTTAGTAACTTCACTATTAAAGTTATTAAAACATTGCAACTCTATGGAGTAATGTTGCAGAAGTCATTTGAGACTGGCTAGAATCTGAGAGCCGGAGCTCCAGGGGAAAGACATTTGGTGCCTAATGGTATTTCCTACCATCTCAGGAGGAAATAGCTGTTTTGTCAGACAAAGTGGAACAAGTTAGTATGTAGCCTATAACTTTCTAATATAAGTATCAAAATATGGAGAAGAGCTAACTCCCTAATATTGGGCAGGTATGTGATCTGTTATTTAGGACTTTGGGTACACACACACATACACACACACACACACACATACATGCACACACATTCATCCAACCTTTTTTACTGGAACATTTCCACATTAAAGAATATCAGTGTTCCAGAAAGTTCTAGAGCTGAACAAATCAGTTTTTAAAGTATTCTTGTTTGTCTTTCAAATATTTGAAGTGCAGTTATAGAGCCTTCAAATTCTATCTTTGCAAGATAAAATTTTTAACATTGAAAAATTATTGATCTGATAAATGAGGGTAAGTCTCATATATTTATTTTTCTTTGTTCTCCAGAGTTATATGGTGTTTCTGTTTCAAAGCCTTGCATTCTGACAAATTGCTAATAGTTTACTTGTTTTATTAAAGGACTCTAGGGAGTCATAAAAAGAGCATTACAGATCAAAATCCCAAGGTAGGGACTTCCCTGGTGGTGCAGTGATTAAGAATCCGCCTGCCAATGCAGGGGAAACGGGTTTGAGCCCTGGTCCAGGAAGGTCCCACACGCCTAGAGCCTGTGCTCGGCAACAAGAGAAGCCACCGCAATGAGAAGCCTGTGCACCGCAACCAAGAGTAGCCCCCGCTCGCCACAACTAGAGAAAGCCCGCACACAGCAACGAAGACCCAACGTGGCCAAAAATTAATTGATTAATAAATTAATAATAAAAATAAAAATCCCAAGGTAATACACTCTTATTTTCCATTTTCCCCTGTGTTCCATTATTTTCTCCTGTTTATTTGAATGAATGGGTCACACACAAAATAGAGGCTTGTATGCTTGGTATGATTACTTATAGTCCTGTAGTCTTGTCAGAATTTGTGGGAAGAAGTTTGACTAAACAACTATTAATCCTATTGTTTTATTATACTTTGTAAAAGAAGACGCTCTAGGTTCATAAAATCAATTTTAAAAAAAAACAAGGTAATAACTGCTTTACTTGGTGTTATGTGTTTAAAAACGTTACAATCTTTCTCTAAATTTCTGCATTTATTAACACAGGTTATGGTGGAATAGGGTGAAAAGGAAATAGAACGAGGTAGCATGAACTATTCTCAGCCCCGTTACTTTTACATGTGTTCTCCCATCTTCATTCACTGCCTCTCAATAGACAAATTAAGCAGTCATAAAAAAAATTGCTTTGATATTGTGTCCATCTACAAATATAATTCTGTGTAACTTCCATAAACTTGTTTTTAAGAGGAAGCAGAATGGCCCAATGATCAAGATTCAGGGGCTAGATCCCTTTGAGTTGGAATTTAGCTCAGCTATTTTCCAGCTGTGTCTTTGACAAGTCCCTTACTGTCTCTAAACCTTGGATTTTTTGTGTGTACAATAGGGATGCCTACTGTGATGGCTAATTTATGTGTCAACTTGGCTGGGCCTCAGGATGCCCAGACATTTGTCAAACATTATTCTGGGTATGTCTGTGACGGTGTTTCTGGATGATATTAACATTTGAATAGGTAGACAGAGTAAAGCGGATTTCACCCCTTCATGTGGGTAGGACTCATCCAATCAAGTGAATACCTGAATAGAACAAAAGGTCTGTAACCTTTTCTTTCTTGTAACTGGTATCATGAACATTTCCTCATATTATTAACCACCTTTCTACTTTCTGTTTTTGTGACTTTGACTACTCTAGGTACTTCATGTGAGTAGAATGATATATAATTTGATCTTTCGTGACTTTTTAAAATTTTTCATTTAGCATAATGTTCTCAAGTTTCATCCATGTTGTAGCATGTGATATTCCATTGTAGGTATACACCACAATTTCTTTATCCAGTCATCTGTCAGTGGATACATGTGTTGCTTCCACTTCTTGGATATTGTGAATAATGCTGTGATGAACATGGTGTGTACAAATATCTCTTCGAGTCCTGCTTTGAGTTCTTTCGGATGACGTTATATTTTTAATGTGCTTTTATTCCCTCTCTCACCTGGCCATCCCACTTGGCCCTCTTCTAGATTTGTTTTCTTTTTCTAAACACAAGCATTGCAATTGAATGCAGTCAGGGCCATAGATTCCAATGAAATATATCCCTGAGGGACCTCAGAATGCAAACCTGGGCACCAAGCAGCTGGAAACACACAATGACAGGAAAGGATAAACCAATGTGTGCAACAATGTAAAATGAGATACTTACTTTGTGTGAAGAGTGAAGCCACTTAAGATGAGCTCGTTTATCTCCCCTTCACTGTAAAGCTTTCTTCTCCTTAATTTCGTCTCAGTCACAGAAGAAAATGCCTTTAGACTTAGCCAATCTTCTTATGATAATATGGCACTCAGATCCACACCCAGCTCCTCCCTTCTCCTGGCTCCACTACTGGAGGGTGGAAATAATAACAAACCCTCACTGAGTACTTATTACGTTCAGGCATTGTCCAAGCTCTTTCATATGTTAACTCACTTAATACTCACAAAAGCCCATGAGAAGCCCTAATTTTTATCTGCATTTTACCAATAAAGAACTGAGGCACAGAGAAATTAAATAACTTGTCCAGTACAAGTGGGAGCTGGGATATTCAGGTATATAAAGATATAGTAATAGGTACACAGAAAATTAAGCAAGTTTAAAAAGTACACTTAACTCCAGAAAAAACAAAGTTCCAAAGCAAAGGAATGTAATCATATCCACTATTTAGTTCATCTATGAATAATATTTTCATAATAATAATGAATACTACTGACTTAACAAAAATTGTGATAGAACTAGATTGTGAGGACAGGAGGAGGAGAGATACAGGATAATGAGTGGGTGGTTTGAGACCACAGAATTTTCATCTTTCATGGTACAAAGTCAATAGGTGATTCTGAAATTGGTATATGAAGAAATAGCAATGTAAGAATATTTTTGGAAACATAACACGAAACCGTTAAAATAGTTGTGTCATTTTCTCAGATGCAGATAACAAAATTTTCCATAGCAAGTTTAAGGAAGGGATATTAGTTCACAAAACAACTCCTGGAGCTACATTACAGAACTGGCCTAGTAAGGGTGCTGCTGAGGCTGTCTCCAGAGCTAGCTGTGTCTACTGTGGTCAGGAAACTCTGACCAGTTTTGCTGCCAAAACTGACCCCTGAATATATTGTCTGCTGTACGCATACCAGCAAAAATGGACTGCAGTCACCCAGCCTCTTTCCTCACATTCTTTGCGTCAAAATCAAAGTATATGATTAGCAGAACCTCAGTCACATTCCCTAATCCAGTAGCAAGGGAGACTGGGGTTTTTTCCCTTAATTCTATCTTGGTAAAGTGGGATTCACAATGAGGGGGTTATCAAACTATGGAGAAGGTGTTTGCAAGATTTGGGGCAGCCATGAATGACAGATATTCACTATACACGCCTTATCTCTTCTTTCTAATCCCCTGTTGTCCTCAAATCACTAAAACTGTAATCTCCTTCATAAATAGCTCATAAATCTGTTCACTTTTCCCCACTCTCCCTGCCATTTCTCTAGTGTAGATCACTTTAACAACTTCTCAACTGGTCTCCCTTCTGGCAGTGTTGACTCTTAGATCTGAGTATGGAAAATAAGAGGCTAGATAAGAGAAGGAGAGAAAAGCTTTGAAATTTATGGGTTTTCTATAAACATTGTCAAATTAAAATTTAATTGTAGACAATGCCAAAGGCAGAAATAAATCTAAATTGTTTCCACAGGGACAATTTAGTCTTTTGTTTGTTTGGTTTTTTTTTTTTTTTTGCGGTACACGGGCCTTTCACTGTTGTGGCCTCTCCCGTTGTGGAGCACAGGCTCCAGACGCGCAGGCTCAGCGGCCACGGCTCACGGGCCCAGCCGTTCTGAGGCATGTGGGATCTTCCCGGACCAGGGCACGAACCTGTGTCCCCTGCATCGGCAGGCGGACTCTCAACCACTGCACCACCAGGGAAGCCCTAGTCGTCTTTTAAATGGAAACAAAACTCCTCCCTGAACTTCAGTGTTGACTTATGAACATATTCAAGGCAGCCACATGGGGGATGGTGCAAACTCTCTGGACTGGGAGACTAGAGCTTAGGTTCTGTGATCTTCTTTACTCTTTCTGTAATCTTGAGCAACCTCTCTGAGCTTATTCACTATAGAAGCATTAGAGAATTTCTATGGAATAATCAGGCATTTAAAAGCACTGAGGTTGTTGGAAGTGTCCAAGTGACTAAACAAATGATGACCAACCTACACACCAAAATGCTATGTAGGCATTAAAAAGAAGGATGTAACTCTAAATATGCTAATGTAAAACAATTTTCAAGATATTCTGAGTAAGAAAACATGGTATAGAACAATGTATATAGTATGCTACCATTTGTGTGTGTGTGCATACCAGCATGTGTGTGCGCTTTTAAAGAATATAGACATATTCATGCTTGTAAATTCACAGACCGTCATTGGAAGGGCGCACAAGTAACTGTCAATAGTGGTTGCCTTCAGAGAAGAGAACTTAATGGCTGGAGGTGAGAAGTGTTCATCATCTTTTGAATTTTGTTCCATGTTCATATATTACCAACTCAAAAAATAAATACATGTATTTTTAAAGAACTTGGAATTAACTCCTATTTTTGAAGTCTGAAGAGATGAGAATTAAGAGATAATTAAATCTGAAACTTGGGTGCAGCAGAAGCTTGGGGCTCATCTGTTACCTGAATTTCTCCACACCTTCATTTTTCTTTTTTTCTGAAGCAGTTGAAACTTTAAATATTTAAATATCTATGGCTTCCTAGGTAGGGTTTTTGTTATGCCATACATCTGTGTATTTCTCAATTTCTTTGCTTGGAACAGATTCATTAAATTCTATTAAATACTCAAAAGGTATAAATCATGAAAAGTGGAGGGACTTTCAATAGGAATTATTTTTCAGGAGCTTAGAAATAGTTACGCCTAATGGTTTTATAATACCTGCAGTGCAGCATTTTGCAGTGTACGGAATGCACTCACATACTTTATCAGCTGATCCTTTGTGCAGAAGCTCCATGTGATTTTTGCTATTCTCAGCTTTGACCATGAACTAAAATTAGAACTAGGCTGACATTACATTTCACTTGGTTACAGTCTGACTGAGGATTTTAATCATTCGGAGTCACACTGAAAACAATTCTCCCAGCAATCCACTCCTAGCTGATGCACTAACTTTGGTCATGTCAGCGTTTGCATCTACTGACTGTGGTAAGTATTTTTCAAAAACATTTTTTCCCATTCTTGACATATAAATAAATTGCTGTTGATGTTTATACTGTGTCAGTATTTGCTGGAATGTACAACTAAAATTGGAATTGAATTTAAAAGTCTCTTGGAGGTTCATGGTCATTCATGTAGTTGTCCTCCTCAGGAAGATTGATTTCCCCAGAAGTCAAGAAGTATTTCTTCTGAGATTGTATTTCTTTTGTTTTCTTTTGACTCTGGGAAGCTGACTCCTGAGTCATGTCACAGCCATGCCTACTTCACTGCCACGCAATGTGCTTTTCTGTTGTGGTAATCAAGGTAGAGAACACAATCCCATGCTGAAGGCAGACACACATATCACTACTGACTTGTTTTCCTCAAAGGGGCATTGGTCACTATTACAGAAAAACAGATGGTTGACCAAAGTTTAATGGCAAGCGAGGACACGAATGAGCACATGAATAGTTATATATGTCCAGTAAAATACACATTTACATGTAGATACTTGAGATTTTAAACTTTATTATTTGATAAATAACTACTTCAAACCTGCTTACATCTGAGATAATAAATTGTAACTGGACAGGGGGTTCGATTATTAGCATAAATATCCCAAGGTTTCTTGATGGCAAAAAGATCTTGCAGATCTGTTCCTGTTTAAATTCCACATGCATTGCTTAAAATAAGGACCTCCTCCTAATAATTTTCTGCATATTGGCACTTATACATTCATCCTGAAACATTAAACTTTTTCCCTCTGTAATATCAACACATTTTTCTCCCTGTCTCTGTCCTTCTCTCACACACACACTGCATACTTTTAGTTTAAAGAAATCAGTAATTTAGAGATTAATAATGAAAAGCAATATTATCCACCCCATTTCTATCACCCTAGAAGTAACCATTTTTTAAAATAGATCTTTATCGGAGTATAATTGCTTCACAATACTATGTTAGTTTCTGTTGCACAACAAAGCGACTCAGCCATATGCATACACATGTCTCCATATCCCATCCCTCTTGAGTCTCCGTCGCCTCCTCTCTATTCTACCCCTCTAGGCCATCGCAGAGCACAGAGCCGATCTCCCTGTGCTATGCTGCTGCTTCCCACCAGCCAACTATTTTACATTCAGTAGTGTATATATGTCGATGCTACTCTCACTTTGCCCCAGCTTTACCCTCCCACCCCATGTTCTCAAGTCCATTTTCTATGTCTGCCTCTTTATTCCTGTCCTGCCCCTAGGTTCATCAGTACCCTTTTTTTTTTTAATTCCATATATATGTGTTAGCATACGGTATTTGTTTTTCTCTTTCTGACTTACTTCACTCTGTATGACAAACTCTAAGTCCATCCACCTCACTACAAATACCTCAATTTCGTTTCTTTTTATGGCTGAATAATATTCCATTGTATATATGTGCTACATCTTCTTTATCGATTCGTCTGTTGATGGACACTTAGGTTGCTTCCATGTCCTGGCTATTGTAGATAGAG
This sequence comes from Aethalodelphis obliquidens, assembly GCF_003676395.1. Classification (NCBI taxonomy): domain Eukaryota; kingdom Metazoa; phylum Chordata; class Mammalia; order Artiodactyla; family Delphinidae; genus Aethalodelphis; species Aethalodelphis obliquidens. The sequence goes on along the minus strand of NW_020837957.1, from coordinate 35,068,177 downwards.
CTGCAATGAACATTGTGGTACATGTTTCTTTTTGAACTATGGTTTTCTCAGGGTATATGCCCGGTAGTGGGATTGCTGGGTCATGTGGTAGTTCTATTTTTAGTTTTTTAAGGAACCTCCATAGTGTTCTGCACAATGGCTGTATCGATTTACATTCCCACAAACAGTGCAGGAGGGTTCCCTTTTCACCACACCCTTCCCAGCATTTATTGTTTCTAGATTTTTTGATAATGGCCATTCAGACTGGCATAAGGTGATACTTCATTGTAGTTTTGATTTGCATTTCTCTAATAGTGATGTTAAGTATCTTTTCATGTGCCTCTTGGCCATCTGTATGTCTTGCTTGGTGAAATGTCTATTTAGGTCTTCCACCCATTTTTTTTTCTTTTGCGGTACGCGGGCCTCTCACGGTTGTGACCTCTCCTGTTGCGGAGCACAGGCCCCGGATGCACAGGCTCAGCAGCCATGGCTCACGGGCCCAGCCGCTCCGCGGCATGTGGGATCTTCCTGGACCAGGGCACGAACCCGTGTCCCCTGCATCAGCAGGCAGACTCTCAACCACTGCACCACCAGGGAAGCCCCCACCCATTTTTTAACTGTATTGTTTGTTGTTTTGATATTGAGCTCCATGAGCTGCTTGTATATTTTGGAGATTAATCCTTTGTTGTTTCATTTGCAAATATTTTCTCCCATTCTGAGGGTTGTCTTTTTGTCTTGTTTATGGTTTCCTTTGCTGTGCAAAAGCTTTTAAGTTTAATTAAGTCCCATTTATTTATTTTTGTTTTTATTTCTGTTACTCTAGGAGGTGGGTCAAAAAAGATCTTGTTGTGGTTTATGTCAAAGAGTGTTTTTTCCTATGTTTTCCTCTAAGAGTTTTATAGTGTCTGGTCTTACATTTAAGTCTTTAATTCTTTTGGAGTTTATTTTTGTGTATGATGTTAAGGAGTGTACTAATTTCATTATTTTACATGTAGCTGTCCAGTTTTCCCAGCACCACTTATTGAAGAGGCTGTCTTTTCTCCATTGTATGTTCTTGCCTCCTTTGTTGTGAAGTAACCATTTTAACTATTTCAGGATTAGTTTTCAGTGGTTATCTCCATAGTACATTTTTTTTCCAAAGGCAGTTATGCTGTGTCTTCTCAGCTTTAGACATTATCTATGGAGTTTCATTATGAAAGATGATGCTTAAATTCACTTGCACCCCCATAGAGTTATATCCCTATTTTAATTTCTTTTGATTGCCTTATAACTTAAATCTCTATTTCTTGTTCCATAAAGTATAGACAGTATCTCTTGACTCCCCTACCCTCTACTTCCCCATTTCCTTCTTCCACATTCTATTAAAAGTACTTTTATTTTTATATTTTCAAGATGTACCACATTTATTACATTCTGGTTGTTAGCCATAACTCTTTGCTTTTTCATAGGTTGATTTATTTCAAAAAGTTGATTTTCATCATTCAAAAAAGAAACTTCGTACTCTTAGCAATCACTCCTATTTCCCCCTCTGCAAAGCCCCTGGTTATCACTCATCTATTTTCTTTCTTCATGGATTTGCCTATTCTGGACATTTCATATAAATGGGATTATACAATTGGTGGTATTTTGTGTCTGGCTTCTATCAGCATAATTTTACTCAAAATTTCTCCATGATGTAGCATGTATCAGTGCTTTGTTCCTTTTTATGCCAGAATAACATTCCATTGTATGGATACACCACATTTTGTTTGTCCATTCGTTAGTTAATAGCCATTTGTTTTCCACTTTAGGGCTCTTAGAATAATGCTACTATCAACATTCATGTACAAGTTTTTGCGTGAACATATATTTTCATTTCTCTTGAGTATAAACCTAGGAGTGATCTTTTTCTTTTTTGTATTTCCATTTTTTTCTATCTTTATGTTTTAGGTGTGCCTTTTGTAAACAATACGCAGGATTTTGTCTTTTATTCAACTGGACAATCTTTGTTTAGTAGCCTGGAGCATTTATTAATCAGGAAAGCGTAAATGATAACCATGATGAGATGTCATTTTATGTAGTAGTGTATTGGTGAGGATATACATCAGTGGGGACACTTACACAGTTGTAGTAAGAGTATAAATGGGCAGAATCATTTTGGAAAACAATTGGGCTCTATCTTAAAAATTTAAACAGTCACATACACAGTGATCTAGCAATTCTAGTCCTGGGTATATACACAATAGGAATAATACCACTTGAGCAACAAGAAGATAAGAACAGGAATTTTAGAAACGGTATTACTCATAATAGCAAAAATCTGGGACCCAAGTATCCATATTAATTAGAATGGACAATAAACTGTCATAGTCATACATTTTGGAGATCATGGTATATCAGTATATAAAATGCTTTTCCGGGCTTCCCTGGTGGCGCAGTGGTTGAGAGTCCGCCTGCCGATGCAGGGACACGGGTTCGTGCCCCGGTCCGGGAAGATCGGCTGGGCCCGTGAGCCATGGCCGCTGAGCCTGCGCGTCCAGAGCCTGTGCTCCGCAACAGGAGAGGCCACAACAGTGAGAGGCCCACGTACCGCAAAAAAAAAAAAAAAAAAGGTTTTCCTTCTTTTGGAGCTATATAATTTCCCATGATATGCATGTACTATAATTTATTGGTGGAAAGTATGTTGTTTCCAATCTTTTGCTGTTATGAAAAACACCATAGTGAATAACTTTGTAATATGTCATTTTACAATTGAAAATATTTACAGTATATATTCTTATGAGTGTGAATGTGGCTCTGTAAGTTTGATAGATATTACTAAAATTCTCTCCATAGAGAATATAACAATATATACTGTCACCTTTAGTGCATGAGAGTACCTTTTTTCCTATGCTGTTGCAAATTTCACTTTTTCCTTTCCAAACTTTATACCTTTCTATTTAATTTTCTTGCATTATTGCATTCCAGTATAATGTTGAATAGAAGTGGTAATTGTGGACATCTTTGACTTCTTGCATTTTGAACAAAATAGTTCAATTAATTGTGAATCAAATTTTTTCATTATTACTAATATAATCTGGTGAAAAATCAATACTATTATTTGTAAGACAAAGAGCATTCCATCAGATAGATCTACCATAATTTACATAACCATTCCCCTATTATTATTTTCCTCTCATTTCTGAGATTCACATCACAATCCTCAGTGTTAGATGAGTCCAGTTTGCAATTTATTTTACACAAGAGAAAACAATACCAATATATCCCACTTAACTGAATTCCAGCTTGTACATATAGCATTTAGATTAAGCAGATATACCAAGATACCTGCTTATCTTGTATATCCATTATTAAACATTTCCTTATAATTGGACACGTAAACCAGTTGCAGTTTTTCATTATTGTGAATTAATAGTAACAAAGGAAGTAGACTTGGCATCAGTTCCCCCCTCTGCCACTTATTAGAGATGAGACCTTAACCAATTGCCCACCTTTTTTAGGGGTCGGTTTTCTCATGTGTATTAGAGACAATAAAAGTACCCATGTCATGATATTTATATGAGAATTATTTAGTGAAATATGGCATGTAAAGTGCATAAAATAGTTTTGGGAACATGGAATGTGTTCAATAAAAAGCTATTACGATCATTGTGGTACTCAGTAAACGTTCTGAAACATTACTGTTTTTTTTTTTTTCCTCTGGTACAATCAGGCCCTTTCTGAGATGGCATCTGTGATTCAGCTATTCAAAATGAAGTTGGTGACTCTGTGACAATGTGGAGAAGTCATGTCAGACAATGTGGTTTGTACTGGGGCTGTCAATGCTGTAAAGGAAGTTTGGGAGAAAAGAATAAAGAAATACAATGAAGACCTGAAGCGAGAGAAGGAATTTCAACAAAAGTATGCTATAACATGTTTATTATCTTGAATTAGCAAAAATTCATAACATCCTCATTATTAAAAATAGTATTTATTAAATGCCTATTATTGAATTTGATAGAGTTTCTGTTTACTGAAAACCCAAAATATAACTAAAGGAAGCACCTGACAATTAAGTGTGGCCATGTGATGGGGGCCACAAAAAATACAAGTGTCTGTAAGTGAAAATAGTAGTTGTCCTAGGAGTCTGTTCAACTTCATCAAAGTTTGATTAGTATCATTTAGTCTACTTTTCAGAGATTGTTTGTTCAACATTATATTCCCTAGGATCTAAAACAACAATGGGCAGTAGAAGGTACGGTAGATTCTCACCTATTTAAATAGCTGTGAGTTCCAGCCAGGGCCCCTGTGGATCACCTGATTCCTCTATTTGGGCTATACTTAAATAGTTCGGTTCTCACTTCCTCTGCCTCATTGATACCAACCTACCTTCCTCATTGGATATCTCCAAATTATCCTACTACTCTTGCAAGGATAGCCCCTTTCCTCATAGATTCCACATAGCCCCCTACAGTTATCATTTGTTAGGTCTCTTTCTAAACATTAAATAGTCTTGCAATATGTACAAATATCAAACCATTATGTTGTACATCTAGAACTAATATAATGTTATATGTCAGTTATATCTCATTTAAAAAAATGGTCTTGTGTCAGCAAATAACAGAAAACTCAACTAAAAATGGGTTAAACAATAAGGAAGTCCTGAGGTAAGGCAATTCCAAAGCTTCAACAGTTTTAAAGACTCAGCTTCTTTTTATCAGTGTGTCAGTTTAGTCCTCAGGTTAGCTTCTCTCAGTGTCACAGGATGACTGGTATACTTCCAGGCAACACAGCCAGGCATCATTATGTTATCAGAAGAGCAGGAATTATTTATTTCTTTATCTTCTTTAAGAATGAGAAAACCTTTCTGAGGTCTCCATCAAACTTCTCCATCACCTCTCATTGGCCAGAATTGGGATCATTAGTACACCCCTAATCCAATTACCTTCCAGGGAAATGAGATTGTATGATTGGTTTAGACAAATTAAGATTTATACTTGGGTAACTTGGAGGAAGTGTAAGCACTTAGAAATAACTGGCATTCTCCCAGCAAAGAAGAGGGCTGGCACAGCACTGCACTGAGTCACACATTCAGGCTTTTATCTTGTTGTTCAACTGTGCACAGTCTCCATTCCTTTAGGAATGGACTTTAGTCACCTCATGGCCCCAAATACATAGATACACCAACTGTGGCCAATGTACTTGATTCTAGCCAGCAGGAAGTTGCACACATGACTATTTCTGCTAACATCTCACTAGCCAAAGCTTCATATGACCCATACCTAACTGCAAAGGAGGATGGCTAAATGAAGCCTTGTGCCCAGTTAAATTTAGAGGATCTGTTACTGAGGAAGAAGAGGAGTAACAGATACTGGGGAATGATAAGCAGTCTCTGCCACACATAGGTGATATTATTTTCTCCATTTTAAAGATGGAAAACCTGAAGGATAGGCCTAGGTAACTTGTCAAAGATCACACGGCTAATAAATGTGGAACTGGTATTCACTTGTATTCATACCTAAGCAATGTGACTCAGTAAGCTTATGTTCACCTTAGGTCTTAAATTTCCCTAGACTGAAATGTGTAAAACTACTCTTATGACACATATTATGTTTATATTATACAATTATGACAAACTTGACTCAAGTACTATTTTTTAAAAAATTTTATTGAAGTATAGTTGATTTACAATGTTGTGTTAATTTCTACAGTACAGCGAAGTGACTCAGTTTTATGTGTATATATATATATATATTTTTCCATTATGGTTTATCACAGGCTATTAAATATAGTTCCCTGTGCTATACAATAGGACCTTGTTGTTTATCCATCCTATATATACTAGTTTGCATCTGCTAATCCCAAACCCCACCCCGCCCTTGGCAACCACAAGTCTGTTCTCTATTGACTCGAGTACTCATAAATCCTATCCACTGTTTAAAAAACTGTGGTCAGAAATCACAAGTTGGTTCTAAACTCTTGAATTTCACCTGTTATATGTGTCTAGTTAAGAATCATTTAATTTCAGCAGCGTCAAGTTTTCTCTGTACAAAACAGGCAAGGGGTAAAAATGTAATCTAATGCTTCTTCTCTCAGCTAAAAGAGGCTAAAGATTTAGCTCAAAAAGCCTTAAGTTTAAACAGAAATTGTTCTGTCTTTGGATGCCAAGCTGCCTTGAAGAAAGCAAGCACTTGGGTAAGAGTTGGTATAACAACATTGGAGAAAGTCTTTAGGCTATAATAAAAGGGTTTTAGAGGAGGTAGAAAATTTCTGTTCAAAACTTTGAAAGAACATCAAGCTTAAAATAAACAGTGTAGGAATTATAGAATACTAGAGCTAGAAGAGACCTTAGATATTATTTAATCCAAACCCCATGTTTTATCGGCAAGGTCCTCAGAGGTGAGATGTCTTGCCCATGGTCACCAAATTAAGTGATACATTCTGGACTTAGATCATAGTAATACAGAGCCAGAAAGAATTAATAAATCATTTAAGAGATGGAAATAAACTTGTTTAATAATAGTTAGCCTCACTCATTAAGGACAGAGCTTTTTGTATCCACAATGTCCAGCATAGTATTTGGCATATAATGGGTGCTTGATGAATTCTTTAATTGAAATTAAACGTTAGGGAATAACACACTTCATTGCCCATCATTAAATCTTGCTCTGAAATACATATATTTCAGTAAGTAATAAGTAATTAATAATCATTATGTCTACTGTTTAAATACTTCTATTTTTATAAAACGTGGTGTAATTGAATAGATGGCAGTATACACTTTGTCTCACTTAACCACACCTGTTGGAAGCTTAGCTGTTCAGTCTAGAAGGCCACACATAGCCATTGCCACAGTGCACTTGTTAGCAGATTAATTAACTTTCAGACAAGCAGTGGATAAAAATACTCAGACTCCATAGAAATGTTTTGCAAACACAAACATATATAGACAGCAAATATTATACTTTTATTTGGTTTTCTGTTCATTAAAATAAAATCCTCGGGCTTCCCTGGTGGCGCAGTGGTTGAGAGTCCGCCTGCCGATGCAGGGGATACGGGTTCGTGCCCTGGTCCGGGAAGATCCCACATGCCGCGGAGCGGCTGGGCCCGTGAGCCATGACCGCCGAGCCTGCGAGTCCGGAGCCTGTGCTCCGCAACGGGAGAGGCCACAACAGTGAGAGGCCCGCGTACCGCAAAACAAAACAAAACAAAACAAAACAAAAACCCGTGGAACCTGTGTCCCCTGCATCGGCAGGCGGACTCTCAACCACTGCGCCACCAGGGAAGCCCCCAAATGGTTGTTTTTGATGGGTCACTTTTTCATACAAAAGTGAATGCTACCTATGTCATTACCTGTGAACTAAAATGATTTCCTGGTCTCCTAGGCTAGTGCGAATCTGGGAAGAACGAGTGAGCTTAACCAAGCTAAGAGAAAAGGTCACCAGGGAAGATGGAAGGGTCATTTTGAAGATAGAAAATGAGGAATGGAAGGTAAGCTTTATAGAAGTAATATTTGATTTTTTATATTTCGCATTTTGTGGGAGAGTTGAGAGAATGATTCTTAAATTATGTGCTTAAGTCTGGAATAGTTAGGAATTCTAATTTTAATAATGTACCAAATGAATTTGGGCAACATGAACTGAAAATTAATGTAACTTCACAAAAACTTTTTATTGCAAAACTTCAACCAATGTGCTTTAACTCTGCCTAAATTTAAGTCATTTGTAATATTTCTCCCACTAATCCTTCTAATAAGTAATTTCTCATTTTCCGTAAAAAGGTGACCATCTGCTTAACAAAAATTGTGTAGCTTTTTCAAAGCAAATGCTCAACTAAAAGCAGCAGAAGGTGTTTTAAATAAAGCTTTGGCCTTAAAGTAAAAAAAACAGCAAATGCTCAGTTAAAACTTCACAAAATGGAAATGTATATTAATTTTTTTCTTAGGTCCACAACCAAATTCACATTATCTCCTCTTTCTCTCTTTCCCTCTTTCTCCCTCTCTCTCACACACACACAAACATAGTTGCTTAATTACATTAGGCCTACTCTAAGTTTGACAAAGGCCACCTCTATCCCTTGAGTCAGTGTTTGTTTTCATACATATCAGTATACTTAGCTAGGGGGCTAACTCCTGTATTTTGTCTTTTGGCTACTTTAGGCTGAAAGGGAAAAGGCATAGAGTTCAGTATAGTTGAAACTTTTAAAATTCTTAAATTAAAAGAAAATCTGCTTAAAAAAACTAAACTATTTCAAAACAGAATGGGAAGAGAAGTTTGAATTGATTAGAATGATCTTTTTGTTTCTCTATAATTTCAATTAGCCACCATATTCTCATGTTCAGTAACATATGTATTCTAGTTAAGCCTAATAAAATAGAATCTTTAGAACACAGCTCTATGTGTGTGCAATATTGACTGAAATATGTTATTTCTGTTTATGTTATTATGATTGGAGTTTGAAGGTTTAGCACCCGCCAAAAAAGGAAAGTTCTTAAAACTTAGAAGTAGCACAAAGTATTTGGAAATATAACCCATTAAAGAAAAAATATTCCTAAGTTCTTTTACAAATCAAATAGTATCTCTACAGTCATATTTCTGTATGTCATGATACTAAAATAATTTAAGTAATATAGTAACTTTCATTTTTTTTACTTGAGTTTAGACCCTCCCTTCTTCTCTACTAAAACTAAATCAGCTACAGGAATGGCAACTTCATAGAACTGGCTTGGTGAAAATTCCTGAGTTCATTGGAAGATTCCAGAACCTTATTGTGTTAGATTTATCTCGAAACACAATTTCAGACATACCTCGAGGAATTGGTAAGGAAAATTGCTTTTATTCCTGTGTTTTTCACTGATAATTTTTTTTGATACATGGAATAAAGATCTCATCTTTATATAGTCCTGAATCTTAAAATTTTAAACATCTAGTCTAACCTGAAGCTTCCAGGGGATTCAAGCTTCTGGATTTACTGAGGTGATTCAAGATGAGATTTCAATGCAAGAGAAGTCTCTTTGGAAATAATATTGTGTAGATTCTGGAAACAATATTGTTGGTTTGGTTATTTCTCTTAGAAGGGAACAAATTGAAGACAAGAAAGAAAATTAGAAATAATTTCTTAAATGAGGAAAAAAAAATCCCCAAATGGAAAACTAGTCAGGATATAGTATAGATAAAACAGAATGAAAAAAATATTTTTGTCTATAGCACTGATAAATCACCAGCTCTTTATCTGAAGAAGGGGCAAGACACACAGTGGGAAAAGGGAAGAGCCTAAGTGTGAATTTGCCAATATGAAACGGGCAAGTAAGTTATGCTGTAATACTTAATAACTGGAAACATTATTTTATATCCCTCTGCTCTCTACTGTGTATTATTTTCCCGTAGGACTGCTAACTAGACTTCAGGAACTGATTCTTAGTTACAACAAAATCAAAACTGTCCCCAAGGAACTAAGTAACTGTGCCAGACTGGAGAAACTTGAACTTGCTGTTAACAGAGATATATGTGATCTTCCACAAGAGGTCAGAATGATATAAATACTTATGATTTTATTTTCCTTCTACTGGTGGTTTACCTCTCCACTGCGTGATCATTAAAAATAACACTAATGGAAAAATGCTATAAATTTTATTTCAGAAAATGTTTAGTGAAAACCATTTCCTATTATTATAAAGCACGTTTTTAACTAGAGAAAGATTTATTTAGCATAAAAAGCTATTTCTATTATTGTTACAGTACTGACATCATTAGTGATCTCCTTGAAGGCCAGAGTGAGAATCTTATTTATTTCACTTCCCAGAACTGAAGGTACAGCCTAGGTTGTAGATGTTACTTAATGCCTATTGAATGAATAAATGATTATCATAAAGCACAATGTGGTGACAGAAAAACTCTTTTGTTTATTAGTTAGTTTTTATAGGTGATCAGCTTTTGAGATAGAGGTAAAGTAAAAAGACATGAATTCTTCAGTTTAGGAAAAGTGTCTGCTAGCTTCCTAGGCTCTACCAAGTAAAGCAAGGCAGTGGGCTTGGAAAGCCCTCAGACTTTGATTTGGTATATCTTGTTCTTGGTAAGACCAAACTGATCATAGAGATATAGACATTCCTATCATTTTTCAAGCATATTTAAGGCTCTTAGAATCAGCAAAGGAAATTTCCTTGGTGCTTTGCCTTGAAAACAATGATTTTGCAAGATAAAAGTTAAGAAAAATAATAAAACTCAAAATAAAAGACTATTCCCCTTTCCCACTTTATCTTGGTAAGAATGTCACTTTCCTCCCCAAACCAGTAAACATGCACCCATTATTGTTGCTCTTGCAAGTAAAACATAGTTTCTATAGCTATATCCATCTGATCTTATAATAGTTCAGTTTAGTGAAATGTATACACTTGATTATGATGAAAATCATGATCACAGGGACAATTTCTTTATACCTAAAAGAGGGCCAATAAACATTTTATTTCTAATTTTTAATTATTGTGATTTTGTTTCTAGCTTTGGTTCTGTCACTAAAAAGCTATGTGAATTTGGGCATGTCTCTTAACCTGTCTTTACCTTAATGTCTCTACTTAAAGAAATACGTTTTACAGGAACAAATAGTGAACTGAGATCTTGAGCCTGGAATTATTTCCAAGTGTGGCCTTTAAGTAGCTGTGAGGCCTTGAACACACCACTTTACATAACTAGGTCTCAATTTTCACATATGCAAAATTAAGACTTAGATTACAATGGTTTTAATATCTTTCTTCAAGCTTTTAAAACCAAAGAGTTATAGTCCCACTGAGAAATCTGCAACAGGAGATTTAACTCTCAGCCATTAAATTGCACACACTGTAACACACAAACAAATTTATGCTAATGTAAAAACAATCTTTTTATACACTATTCTGACTCATTTGAAAATTTTAAAAGTCTGATGACAAGTTTTGAAAAGTGTTTCATTCATGACGAATTATAAAGCTAGAGAAATATCACCTACTAAATGGAAAACTTCTTTTTTGCATTACCCATAAAACGCTGTATTTGTGCATTTTTTGAGGTGTTAAAGTTGTGGAATGAATCTGAATGTGCCCTGAGATAGAAATAAAACATAGAACTTGCCTAGCTAAATGGAGAGTCTTTTGTAAAAGTTAACTAAATTCTTACATTTTGAAATTTTCACTACAGAGGAAAGAGAAATTTAGAAATTTTGCAGCTTTAGGTCCACAAAAACTTGAGTGCACATCATAGCTCCATCATTTCTAGTCACATGGCTTCTCTAAACCATTTTGTCCATAAAAGGGAAAAAAGGTACTCACCTTGTAAAGTTGATGAATAAACTAGAGCTATATGCATCAATGTGAATACATATAAAGACTGAGATTGAGAGAAAAAAGCAAGTTAAAGAAAGATAAGTACAGTATCATCTTTAAATAAAATTCAAAAACATATAAAGATAATTTTGTTTATGAAAAATACACATAATAGTAATATATAGAGAGAACTATATAGAAAACATGTATTTATGCATAGTAATAAAAACATTTAAAAAATGCAGGGGAATAATAGATACCAAATTCAGGATAGAGTTATCTTCAAAGAGGAAGAAGGAAGAAGTACATTGAGGGCAGTCATATTGATATATTTGTTTTCTTAAGCTGAGCACACTGGTTTTGTTATATAGTCTTAATAAATGTTTTATTGATGTTTTCATTTTAAAAATGGAATTACCAAACAGTAAATTCTATGACTGAGATAATGTTATGTAAAGCATCAGGCACGGGCTTCCCTGGTGGCGCAGTGGTTGAGAGTCTGCCTGCCGATGCAGGGGACACGGGTTCGTGCCCCGGTCCGGGAAGATCCCACATGCTGCGGAGCGGCTGGGCCCGTGAGCCATGACCGCTGAGCCTGCGCGTCCGGAGCCTGTGGTCTGCAACGGGAGAGGCCACAACAGTGAGAGGCCCGCGTACCGCAAAAAAAAAAAAAAAAAAAAAAAAAAAAAAGCATCAGGCACAAAGAAAGGGGGTTAACAAAAGTAATTATTATTCTGAAGTTTGGGTTTTCCCAAGAAAATCTCAACTACTAGATAAAAGGAAAACATAACATATATTTACTCCCAGAAAGAAAAAAAAAAAGCTTCTGCCAGGCAGGTGCTATAAACCCTGGAGCTTGGTTATTTTGGAAGATAAGCTTTCTTTGAATAGATGAACTTTCTATGAGAGAGTTTTTCATTTATCTGGAGGTTATTTAGCATTATTGTTATCTCAAATTTGTTGTGGACTGCTGTGACTAAATAAAGTGCAAGCATCATGTAGACAATCCTTGATGTGATATATCTCCTTTACCATTGTGGGTGTTCTAGTAGTTTACGTTGTTGACATTTATTTTGAAAAACCTTGCCTTCCTCTTCAGCTCAGCAACTTGTTAAAGCTTACTCACCTTGATCTGAGTATGAACCACTTTACTACAATCCCTCCTGCTGTGTTGAACATGCCTGCCCTTGAGTGGCTTGATATGGGAAGCAACAGACTTGAACAACTTCCTGATACTGTAGAAAGGTAACATAAATAACTTTTTTTGCTACCAAGAGACGTGTTGAAGCTCTCTATGATAAATAAGAAAGAATAAACAAAACACAGGGGACCCCAAGCATAATCAATCACAATAGATCCATTTAGTTCCAAATAATGTATGCTACTTTTTAATAGAATATATCCATGTACTCCAAATTTAAAAAAAAAAAAAGGGTTTTGAGGAATTCCCTGGTGGTCCAGTGGTTAGGACTCAGCGCTTCCACCGCAGAGGGTTGGGTTTGATCCTTGGTCAGGGCACTAAGATCCCACAAGCCACGTGGTACAGCCAAAAAAAGAAAAGGGGGGGCCGGTTTGGGAGAGAAAAACTGGCTATCTGACTTGAACAAATTGACAAGAATAGGCCACAGCAATAACAACATTGCTTAGTGCATGCCAGGCACTTCTGTGCACTTTAAAAACATTGAGGAAACTAATGTAGAGATGATAGTAAATTGCTCAAGATCACAGTTAGTAAGTGTGCCAGTTAGGATTTGAACCCAGGCACCCTGGCCCCAGAGTCCATGCTGTTAACCATTATGCATACTTGCCTTGCCCTAAATGGGCATATTAATAATTTCTGAGTTTCCTCTTAAGACTCTAATTCAGATTAGATAGCCTTTTAGCAGGTCTTCTGCAAGAAATCCTATGAGAATAGTGAAGAATTCTAGAATACATTGATTTAATTTCTACCACTACATGATGAGAACTATACAGTAGATAGAGATTAACTCCCTTGTTATAGTTTCCCTAAAATCAGGTAATGTGAAGTCAGTTAACTCAATATGTATACTGGTTAAAGGAGATGTTGTACAAGATGACATTTAAAAATATTTTGGGTTAATAAGAACCAGGGTTTTCATATTGTATGTGATTAATCACAGGAACCTCTTAATTCTTCAGAATGCAAAGTCTACACACATTATGGCTCCAACGGAATAAAATAACATGCTTGCCAAAAACAATCAGCAATATGAAAAATCTGGGTACTCTTGTTCTCAGCAACAATAAACTGAAAGATATTCCAGTGTGCATGGAAGAGATGACCAATCTAAGGTAAAAGTTGTAGACACAGAACTGACATGTTCCTTTCTGGCTGCAGAACAAAGTAATATAAAGAAATTGTTATTAACAGATTTGAGCTCTCATTCACATAAATGAATACATTTAAAAATCTTTTCCAACCTTGAAATTCTATAATTTATAAAGAGGATAAATATAATACTGGTCTAAATTATTCAAGAAAGAATCCTTGAAACTAAAGCTGTACTGGGATTTATCAGCTTTAAGGAATGCCCTGTGTTGGTGACATTTTCCTGAAAATCATCTCTATAACCGCTAACAAACTTTATCCACGATACAGTTTTATCCACGATAAACCAAAACCATAAGAATAGTGATTATTTTCCTCCTAAATAACTACAAATGGACAAGGCAATTACGTTAGAGGTAAATATAACTTTTTACTAAGTTAATTACTAACAGAACTCCCTCAAATAACTTCCAAAACTTAATTTCCTGACAGTGAGCATAAGATGTGAGAATTCACACCAAATCCCACAACTTTCATAACAAAATCATTCATTTACTTATTCAGCAACTACTAAGCCTTGTACTAGATGGTGACGATACAATGATAAATAAGACATGCTTTATAAAATATGCAGAAAATTTAAATTCATAGCATTAACTGTATATTTGAGATGCATTAGGGTTGCTCTTGGAAGTTAAAGTGTACCACATTACACATATGCTATGGACTAATAGTTGCTTTTACAAGCTTGGAAAATAAGTTGTCTAAAGCTAATATTTTTTTCTTCTAGGCAAGAAATTTAAAGATTCTTGGGATATATCACATCTCACCAAGATGTTCAGTTACTGAAACCAGTTAAAAAAAAAAGTAATTTAGTATATTACCACTTGATCTTTCTCCAGGAAAATAAATGTACACTTCTATGGCACCTATAAAAATACTGTTTTTTGGTGAACTGCTAGGTTTGTCAACTTCCGAGACAACCCACTGAAATTGGAAGTAACGCTTCCTCCTGGAGAAAACACAGATGAGGAAGAGGAAAGGGAATTATTCGGCCTTCAGTTTATGCACACGTACATACAGGAGTCACGGAGAGCAGGTATGAGATTTGTACATAACACAGGTTAAGAATTCTTTTTAATAGAGGAACGCATATATATATATATATATATATATATATATATATATATATATAAATTCCTTTATAGACTTTTCGTTCCATCTTACCTTTTGTCAAATTCTGGTCTCTTCGTTAACATTGTTGAAGCAAAAAAAAGTGAAATTGTAATCTGTTCACGATTTTGATAAAGGCTTGGAGAGAAAGGTTGTAAAGATACTGAAAATCTTTCAAGTAGAGTCAGGAAATAAACTTCTTTGGTCAAGCACTTGAAGCACGACCAAGTGAATAAAGATGTAATTCTTAAAGCTTCATTACCTCATTCTATCAGTTTGTCATGTCAGTTTACTCATGAACACTACCTTCCCTGCCATTTCCTCTTTGTCTACAATAATCCACAAATAGCAAAAAGAAATATTTTGACTAGGAATGAAAACTATTTTGCTACTGTGCCTAGGAATGAAAAATATCAAGAGAACATAGATTTTAGCCAACAGTTAAAATGTGAGTTTTTGATATATAGGCTTCAATCACTTTTATCTCTGATAATTTAGAATTAAAACCTCTTTTTTGTTGTTTTTTTAACTAAGGAAGGAATGACTTTAACTTAACCCAAGATTAGGGGAAGAGGACAAACAGCATAACTTTCTGTTAATAAAAAATATAATAGGACTTCCCTGGTGGTACAGTGGTTAAGAATCCGCCTGCCAATGCAGGGGACATGGGTTCGATCCCTGGTCCAGGAATATCCCACATGCTGCGAAGCCATCTCAATGAGAAGCATGTGTACCGCAAGGAAGAGTAACCCCCGCTCACTGCAACTAGAGAAAGCCTGTGTGTAGCAACGAAGATCCAACACAGCCAAAAATAAATAAAATATAAATTTTAAAAAAACAGCTTTATAAAAAAAATAAATAGTATAGTAATGGAAAACATGGTTTTATAATTCACTAAAATGTGAAGAATTTTTGAGTTAAAAGGTAGAGTTTAGTTACCTCTTCAAATAGTTACTTTGAAGAACAGGTAGAATCTGAGCAAAGATAGAGTATTTTCAGCTGGAGAAAATATTTTTACCAACATCCAATAGAGGTCATTAGATCTGTTGTAGCAAGGTCACAGAAACAGTAACATGGAGGTTAGACTGGAGGAAGATATGTAAAAAAGCTGTAATAGTTTGGGGCCTAGGTTTGAAAAGTACAGTATAAATATATAAAAGCCAAGTAGGAGACAGAATTGATGACTGAAGATGAGAAGAGGGAGGAGTCCAGGATGAATCTGTTTTTGGTTAGAGCAACTGGATGAATGGTGGTGCTGAGATGGGGAAATGAAATATAGAAGCTGGTTTGGTGGTAGAAGTAGAACATGAGCTTCAGTTTTAACAGTAAATTTGATATATCTGTGGGACATGCAGGAAGAGGTAGTTGTGTAGATCAATCTAAAGTTCAAGGAGTTTGCTGAACCTGCAAATTCTGCAGGTCGAGAAACAGCTATAATGCATATCCCATGTATTCACTGTCTCATGTAATCTTAAGGGAAATAAGCAAGGTTGGGGAAAACAATAATCTTGGTACAGCTGGCATGTTGAAGAACAACCTTATCTTCCCATAGAGGACTTGGTATCATTGTCAGAAACATTCATTGGGCCACAGGACTCTATCAGTATAATTGTGTGTGTGTGTATGTTTTATGAAATATAACAGAGATAATGCCTGTTGTAGCATAGCTTTTATTTCTGGGCATAAATTGTTGAATGAAGCAAAACAGACTGTATAACACAAATTAGCATTGCCTAACTGAGTAAAATCAGGTTAATTATTGAACGACGTATTATTATCTTCATTTATGTTCTCTTGAGTTGGGGGCATGAGTAGCTAATTTAAACAAACTACTTTATTTTAATAATATTTGACATAGAACTTATAACAAGAGAAAAAAGGTTACAACTTAAACAGAGATAATAAAACCAAGTCTGCCTATTTCATTAAAAATATTGTTATGAATTACTACTATTAAAAACGGTTAATATTTATTGAGTACTTACTCTGTACTTAGAACTGTTCTAAGCATTTTAATGTGTTATTTCATTTAATGCTCATAACAACCTTGTGAGGTATTATTATTATCTTCATCACGCCCACTTTAAGCGGGGAATTGAGGCACAAAGAGATCAAGTAGTAGGGTTGGGGTTTGAACCTAGGCAGTCTCATAAGACATGTAAGATTAAAGTAGAAAGGTCAGAAACTAAAAATGAGCTAGACTTCTAATTTATAATTAAGGTAATCATAGACCTACAAATAATAGTTACCTAAGAATATCATTATAAATATCTACAATCAGTAATTCTGTATCTTTGTCTTGGCAAATGTACAATGATTAAGATAAGTTTTACAAATAAGGCAGAAATAAACCAAGGATAAGATGAGGAAAAGACTAACAGTCTTACCATATGTTTGGTTTAATGTTTTTTTGTGCATAGAAACTGCTTATGAGCTAAATGAGGCCCGAAAGTGAGGTTTTTGGTATCACTATCTAATTTCTACTTTATTCCAAATTATTTTCCCAAACAGGAGAGAATATATTTGCTCTTGTATATGTAAAAATGACCTTTTAAAAGATATGACACCTAATTAACTTCAGAAGTTATTTGCAAATTTCAATTTAATTTGTGAATTAGGCTTACAAGTATCTTTTTAGAAGTTCTCACTAGATAATTAATATAAAAAATGAAGTGAAATAGTTTTTTTCCTTGAAAATATCTTTTTAGGGGCTTCCCTGGTGGCACAGTGGTTGAGTCTGCCTGCTGATGCAGGGGACACGGGTTCATGCCCTGGTCCAGGAAGATCCCACATGCTGTGGAGCGGCTGGGCCCCTGAGCCATGGCCACTGAGCCTGTGCGTCTGGAGCCTGTGCTCCGCAGCAGGAGAG